>NC_043976.1:3406590-4061590 GCF_902148855.1 Sphaeramia orbicularis
TATATGTATGTAAATGAGAATATATGTATGTGAATGAGAATATATGTATGTGAATGAGAATATATGTATGTGAATGAGAATATATGTATGTGAATGAGAATATATGTGAGAGGAGAATATATGTATGTGAATGAGAATATATGTATGTGAATGAGAATATATGTATGTGAGAGGAGAATATATGTATGTAAATGAGAATATATGTATGTGAATGAGAATATATGTATGTGAATGAGAATATATGTACGTGAGTGAGAATATATTGATCCAATACTGAGCCGATATTAATTCGATATTGTTCCGATACTGATCCTAACATTGATTCGATATGATATTGATCCAATACCAAGCTGATATTGATCCGATACTGAGCCAATGTTGATCTGATATTGAGCCAATATTGATCCGATGCCGATCCAATATTATTGTGATATGATCCATTACCGAGCTGATACCATGCCAACATTGGTCTGATACCGATCTGATACAGAGCAGATATTGATCAGATAGTGATCCAATACTGAGCTGATATTGATCAGATCCTAGTGTTTCCCTGTTAAACAGCACTGAAGCGATAGTGATCGTTGTTTTCTGAGTAAAACATGAGGCTTCACTTCAGACTCTTAATATCACAATTGACTTTAATGTTGAAATAGTAGATAATTATCAACATGTGCTTTGTAAAAATGACTGATAATGAAGCAGTGTTAAATCCAGAACATTATGACCAGTTGTTGTAGTTGTTGTTTTTGTTGTTCTTACCCTTTGTTTCTGTAAAGACTCACTGCATTAAACTCACAAGTCATTCAATAAAATCAAATTTCACTTATTGCTAATTATTAGATGTTTTCAATTGTGATGTGAGTATTTACATATAGAATAACATAGAAGTGAAGTGAACAGATCAGCCCACTGTTGTGACACTAAACCAGTGCTGTAGGTCGCTGTCAGCTTGTGCTTCTGGTCATTGCTGAATTTAACATTGTGTTGTTGTGTTTAACATCGACACAAACGTCGAATGCATCATGGTGAGTTTAAGGCCTTCAGGCAACATGTCAACACTGAACAGGAAGAACTCCCTTCCCCCGTCGCACAACACTGGCTCCACTCAGGTAACACAACATCTGGCAGTGTGTGTCTGTGTGTGGTGAGTGTGTCAACACCCCTACACACAGACACACAACCTCTGGAATGTGAGTCATATTAAAGGGACATTCCACCAAAGTGAATGAGCCTGAACCAACCCTTCCCTGCTCAGAAACAGAATCAGAAACATCTTCATTAATAGTTACGTGATTCACATGATACGATACTAGTCTGTAAACAATAAACAGGAAAAAATAGCAACAAATAGATCAAAGAACTGTAGAGGGTAAGAATATAGAAGTGAAAAGGAGTGAAGAAGTGAAGAAAAACTGAGTAGAATAGAGTAATTTACACAAAAAATATTTAGAATATATGTGTTTACAATAAGTGTTTGTTCTGTTGTTGAGCTGTTTCCACCATTTAGGAAAATGAATATTACACTGATGTTTTCATGTATCCATCCATCCATCCATCCATCCATCCATCCATCCATCCATCCATCCATCTATCCACTGCTTTTGAAAAACATTGACATTGTCATGTTTAATAGTGTCTCATAGTTACATTGTCTCTTTGTCCCTTCCTGTCTACTTAATGTTAGCCACTGTTGGCTCTCAGCTGCTACTGTCCCATGTCCCATGATTCTGTTCATGTAGACCCGTGGACCATATCAACCAGCAACCACCATCATTTGTACAGATTGATTGATTGATTGATTGACTGATTGATTAATGTATTGCAGCATGTGTGTTGCGGTTTAATGGATTCTCTTTGGTCTACGTTCTGCTGCTGCTGCTACTTCCACTGCTACCTGAACCCAACAACAACAACAACACTGGTAAGAACAACAAATGATGAAGCTGTGCTTTAATTTTATTGATTCTTTTTCTTCTACAGTGAATGAATGCTTTACAGACTGAGTTTTAGTCTTCTGCTGGATTTGAACATATTGCACATAAAAATCTACAGTGTTTTTCCTCTTTGCTGACCAATCATGTGTGAGCTGTGGTGACATCATCACAGTGGCATGTTGTCTTTGATAACATGCTTTCTGCTGTCAGCGTGTGAGACAGGAGTGAAGTCATTGAGTCCAGGAAATAGACCAGACCCAGCCTGTCTTTGTGTCATTCTGCCTGAGGCAAACACACATAAACACACATCCAGGTCTCAGGATGCCTTTATTTTGAAGGATTCTTCCTGAGGAAACAGAACTGAATAGAAAGGTCATTACTTAGGCCACAGAAGAGGAGAATGAATCAGAGAACCTAGACTGACAAGGATGGGAAGTTAATATTTACATGCAATAGAATCAGGCAAAAACTGAGCTAGAGCTCCACCATGTTGGGCTGAAAACTGTCACCAGGACATTTACTTTTGTTCACTCAGGTCTGTTTGAGCAGGAAATCCCAACTGCCTTTGTTTTTTACCTCTGCCAAGGAGGTTCTGTTTTTGCCGGCGTTGGTTTGTCTGTCTGTCTGTCTGTCCGTGTGCAAGATAACTCAAAAAGTTATGGACGGATTTGGATGAAAATTTAAGGAAATGTTGATACTAGCACAAGGAACAAATGATTAAATTTTGGTGATGATCGGGGGGGGCCACTGATCTGCCTTGGCAGAGGTCTGTGCTCACCGAGTGCTTCTAGTTTCAGATGTTTTTAGTTTTTAAGGATGCATCATGTCCATCAGAGATGTGTGAAAGTCGCAAAACCCCAAATAATAAAAAGTATGGAAAAATACAATTACAGATGTTTAAATGTGTTGATATATTTCAGGTTAAATTCATCATATATTGAGACTGAAACATGATGTAAACTAGAAAAGCACTTTGGAGAGCACAGACCTCCGCCAAGGCAGATCAGTGCCCCCCCCGATCATCACCAAAATTTAATCATTTGTTCCTTGTGCCAGTGTCAACATTTCCTGAAATTTTCATCCAAACCCGTCCATAACTTTTTCAGTTATCTTGCACACAGACAGACAGACAGACAGACAGACAGACAGACAGACAGACAGACAGACAGACAGACAGACAGACAGACGCCAGCAAAAACATAACCTCCTTGTCGGAGGTAACAATGAAACACTAGAGTTAAAAAACAAACCCTATAGACAATAAAGTAAAACAAATCAGTCATTTCAGTGCACATCCTCATCTTCCAGATGACATCACTTCCTGTCTTCCTGTCTCCTAGGTAATACATGTCGCTGTGTGACGGCGGTGTGTGTGTCCAGTTTCCTGTTTCTACTTCTGCAGTCGTTTTTCCAGCTGACGACAGCAACACTGCAACCAGAGTACAACTGTAAGACAAACATGTCCTCACACCTGTTTATACACCTGTTTATACACCTGTTTATACACCTGTTTATACACCTGTCCATACACCTGTCCATACACCTGTCCATACACCTGTCCACCACACCTGTCCATACACCTGTCCATACACCTGTCCATACACCTGTCCATACACCCGTCCATACACCCGTCCATACACCTGTCCTCACACCTGTCCATACACCCGTCCATACACCTGTCCATACACCTGTCCTCACACCTGTCCATACACCTGTCCTCACACCTGTCCATACACCTGTCCTCACACCTGTCCATACACCTGTCCATACACCCGTTCATACACCTGTCCATACACCTGTCCTCACACCTGTCCATACACCTGTCCTCACACCTGTCCATACACCTGTCCATACACCCGTTCATACACCTGTCCATACACCTGTCCTCACACCTGTTTATACACCCGTCCATACACCTGTCCTCACACCTGTCCATACACCTGTTTATACACCTGTCCATACACCTGTCCTCACACCTGTCCATACACCTGTCCATACACCTGTCCATACACCCGTCCATACACCTGTCCATACACCTGTCCTCACACCTGTCCATACACCTGTCCTCACACCTGTCCATACACCTGTCCATCACACCTGTCCATACACCTGTCCATACACCCGTCCATACACCTGTCCATACACCTGTCCTCACACCTGTCCATACACCTGTCCTCACACCTGTCCATACACCTGTCCATACACCCGTTCATACACCTGTCCATACACCTGTCCTCACACCTGTTTATACACCCGTCCATACACCTGTCCTCACACCTGTCCATACACCTGTTTATACACCTGTCCATACACCTGTCCTCACACCTGTTTATACATGCACCTGTTCACCTGTGTTTCCTGTGTGTCTACAGGTACATCATGGCAGAAAGCTCTCAGTCAGCTCGGCCTCGTGAGGTAAGAATGTCCTCCTGGCTCTCATTGACTGAATTATTTCCCTCTGACATTTGTAGTAAAAACAGTGTGAATATCAAACTGCAGCTGTTTCTTTTGGTTTCATCAGTGAATTAATTAATCCAGATGTGACTGAAGTGTGGACTTTCAGCTTTAATTCAATGAGTTTAACTAAAATATTGAATTAACAATTTAGGAATTTATGAATTACATCCATTTGAACCTTAGTCCATCCATTTTCAGAGGCTCAAAAGTAACTGGACAAACTCATTGTAAATATGATTGTTTTAATACTTGATGTAAGTTCTTGTGAAGTCTGAACCCATGGACGTCACCAGATGCTGAATTTCCTCCTGGAGATCCTTTTCTTTGCTGCAGGTGTCTTCAGCTGCTGCTGTTTATGGGTCTTTGTGACCTCAGTGTAGCTTTCAGGAACTGAAAATCTGCTCTGTTGGGTTGAGATCAGTTGAAGAACATCCCATTTCTTCATCTTCTAAAGCTCTGGGGTTGGTTCTGCAGTATGTTTTAGGTGATTATTTGTAATATGAAGAGCTGTTGTTGTTTACCCTCTGCGTTTACATTCATGAAAGTGTCTCCTGATTGGAGACTTTGACTGGGACACACCCACCTCCTCAGGTGTGTTGTGGACTGGGATGGATGCTGTACATGGGCTTTTCCGTCTAACTTTGAAACTGTTTTGGTGTTGCTGATCAGTGAATTCTTTGACCACTCCTTCAACTGTCTCCAGGTTCAAGCTCCAAGGTTCAAGGTTACTTTATTTGTACCCGTGGGTAGATTTGTTTTGCAGCCGAGGTGATTGCTTTGGCATTACAGCAAGACATACCTTGAACATGTTAGGCAGGTACTTGATCAAGCTTACAGACAGAACAAAAAGACAGGACAAAAAGTGCTCAGTGTTCCACCATTCATCAGTACAGAAGCATGGAGAAGTAAAAGAAGAAAATAAATAAATAAGATCAAATAAATAAAAACAAGATGCAATAAAGCACAATAAAAACCCAAAGAAGATAAAAACAGTCTGGGATAAAAACCAGGATAAGCAGATAAAATAAAAAAAAATTGAAGTCACAATAATAATAAATAGAGCAAAGAAATAGAATAAATAACTAAAATAGGTAAATAAAGTGCAATGTCACTATTTCTTATTGAGCTCAGTGACAGCGACAGGAACAAAGCTGTTTTTATAAACGCTGTGTCCTGCACCTGGGACTAAAAACCTCCGTCCAGAGGACAGGAGCTGAAATTCACCTGGTAAAGGATGGGAGTCATTATTGAGAATTGATGAAACCATCCTCTGGACCTGTTTAGTGGACAGGGAGGCGGGACAAGACTGGGACTCACCAATCAGGGGACTGGACTATCTGACTATTTGATTCAGTTTGTTTTTCTCTGCAACTGAGGAACCACGCCACCGGGCAAAAACATAAAACAGACTCAATAAAGGAACGATAAAACAAAAGTTCAAATGGTGCGGTTAATGTGGAAGTGTGCCATTCTTCTAAGGCGGTGAAGGTGCTGATGGCCCTGCTTACACACAGATCTGCAGTTTTCAGTATTCAGTTTTAATCTATTATAGTCCCAAGATATTTGTTATTATTAAACCAAGGTATTTATTTGTTTTTTTCAGCCAAATGACTCCTCCTTCACTTACATTGACTCCTCTTTTGACCAAATATTGAGAATTCAAATGCTACCAAATGTAAATTCAACTTGTGGAATAGTCTCCAGGCCTGTAAAAACTACTCAGAAGAACCAAAATATTCATGAAAGTTTCAGAAACTTCAGATTCTGAAAATGTAGAAATATTTCATCAACCCTTCAGGAAGTTTGGTAAGAACTCAGGTGTTTCTAGAGAGTGTTCTTAGTTGATTCTAGTGTTTTTAACCCTTTCATGCACTGTCCACTCCAGTGGGCAGTTATTCTCCAGCTGTTCTCTTGTATATTCATGGGTTTTGTTGTTTTAGTTCCATATCAGCCAACACAGTGGACACTTATGCACCATCCCATACACTGTAATTCAGATCATTACTGTAACTTCACTGTTCTTGATAAACCTGATCTGCGGTAACATGTTTGAGTGTAAATCAATTGTTATTTGTTAGACAAGAAGGTTTTTTTTTTGCATATTATCTCCATGAAGTGAGTAATTACTAGCATTAGAATATGTTAAAATGTGAGAAGACATCAGATTAGCAGCATTAAAAATGTTTTTATTTCATTGTTTTCATATCATTTTCTGATATTGGGTTTTAAAAACGTTTCTTTACTTCAAAAATTAAATGCATGGATATTTTTGTAACTCCATAGAAAAAAAAAAACTCGATCACATTGTTTTTTTCATGGCTAAACACTGAAGAAAAAAAATCTTGACTAAGGTTCTCATAATTCGTGCATGAAAGGGTTAAATGTGTTTCTGGAGTGTTTTCTTAGTTGTTTCTATTTTTTTAAAAATGTGTTTCTGGAGTGTTTTCTTAGTTTTTTCTGGTGTTTTTAAATGTGTTTCTGGAGTGTTTTCTTAGTTTTTTCTAGTGTTTTTAAATGTGTTTCTGGAGTGTTTTCTTAGTTTTTTCTGGTGTTTTTAAATGTGTTTCTGGAGTGTTTTCTTAGTTTTTTCTGGTGTTTTTAAATGTGTTTCTGGAGTGTTTTCTTAGTTGTTTCTGGAGTGTTTTCTTAGTTTTTTCTAGTGTTTTTAAATGTGTTTCTGGAGTGTTTTCTTAGTTTTTTCTGGTGTTTTTAAATGTGTTTCTGGAGTGTTTTCTTAGTTGTTTCTGGTGTTTTTAAATGTGTTTCTGGAGTGTTTTCTTAGTTGTTTCTGGTGTTTTTAAATGTGTTTCTGGAGTGTTTTCTTAGTTTTTTCTGGTGTTTTTAAATGTGTTTCTGGAGTGTTTTCTTAGTTGTTTCTGGTGTTTTTAAATGTGTTTCTGGAGTGTTTTCTTAGTTTTTTCTAGTGTTTTTAAATGTGTTTCTGGAGTGTTTTCTTAGTTTTTTCTAGTGTTTTTAAATGTGTTTCTGGAGTGTTTTCTTAGTTTTTTCTAGTGTTTTTAAATGTGTTTCTGGAGTGTTTTCTTACTTGTTTCTAGTGTTTTTAAATGTGTTTCTGGAGTGTTTTCTTAGTTTTTTCTAGTGTTTTTAAATGTGTTTCTGGAGTGTTTTCTTACTTGTTTCTGGTGTTTTTAAATGTGTTTCTGGAGTGTTTTCTTAGTTTTTTCTAGTGTTTTTAAATGTGTTTCTGGAGTGTTTTCTTAGTTTTTTCTAGTGTTTTTAAATGTGTTTCTGGAGTGTTTTCTTAGTTTTTTCTGGTGTTTTTAAATGTGTTTCTGGAGTGTTTTCTTAGTTTTTTCTAGTGTTTTTAAATGTGTTTCTGGAGTGTTTTCTTAGTTTTTTCTAGTGTTTTTAAATGTGTTTCTGGAGTGTTTTCTTAGTTTTTTCTAGTGTTTTTAAATGTGTTTCTGGAGTGTTTTCTTAGTTTTTTCTAGTGTTTTTAAATGTGTTTCTGGAGTGTTTTCTTAGTTGTTTCTGGTGTTTTTAAATGTGTTTCTGGAGTGTTTTCTTAGTTTTTTCTGGTGTTTTTAAATGTGTTTCTGGAGTGTTTTCTTAGTTGTTTCTGGTGTTTTTAAATGTGTTTCTGGAGTGTTTTCTTAGTTTTTTCTAGTGTTTTTAAATGTGTTTCTGGAGTGTTTTCTTAGTTTTTTCTAGTGTTTTTAAATGTGTTTCTGGAGTGTTTTCTTAGTTTTTTCTGGTGTTTTTAAATGTGTTTCTGGAGTGTTTTCTTAGTTTTTTCTAGTGTTTTTAAATGTGTTTCTGGAGTGTTTTCTTAGTTTTTTCTGGTGTTTTTAAATGTGTTTCTGGAGTGTTTTCTTAGTTGTTTCTGGTGTTTTTAAATGTGTTTCTGGAGTGTTTTCTTAGTTGTTTCTGGTGTTTTTAAATGTGTTTCTGGAGTGTTTTCTTAGTTGTTTCTGGTGTTTTTAAATGTGTTTCTGGAGTGTTTTCTTAGTTGTTTCTGGTGTTTTTAAATGTGTTTCTGGAGTGTTTTCTTAGTTTTTTCTAGTGTTTTTAAATGTGTTTCTGGAGTGTTTTCTTAGTTTTTTCTGGTGTTTTTAAATGTGTTTCTGGAGTGTTTTCTTAGTTTTTTCTAGTGTTTTTAAATGTGTTTCTGGAGTGTTTTCTTAGTTTTTTCTGGTGTTTTTAAATGTGTTTCTGGAGTGTTTTCTTAGTTTTTTCTGGTGTTTTTAAATGTGTTTCTGGAGTGTTTTCTTAGTTTTTTCTAGTGTTTTTAAATGTGTTTCTGGAGTGTTTTCTTAGTTTTTTCTAGTGTTTTTAAATGTGTTTCTGGAGTGTTTTCTTAGTTTTTTCTAGTGTTTTTAAATGTGTTTCTGGAGTGTTTTCTTAGTTTTTTCTAGTGTTTTTAAATGTGTTTCTGGAGTGTTTTCTTAGTTGTTTCTGGTGTTTTTAAATGTGTTTCTGGAGTGTTTTCTTAGTTTTTTCTGGTGTTTTTAAATGTGTTTCTGGAGTGTTTTCTTAGTTGTTTCTGGAGTGTTTTCTTAGTTTTTTCTAGTGTTTTTAAATGTGTTTCTGGAGTGTTTTCTTAGTTTTTTCTAGTGTTTTTAAATGTGTTTCTGGAGTGTTTTCTTAGTTTTTTCTAGTGTTTTTAAATGTGTTTCTGGAGTGTTTTCTTAGTTGTTTCTGGTGTTTTTAAATGTGTTTCTGGAGTGTTTTCTTAGTTTTTTCTGGTGTTTTTAAATGTGTTTCTGGAGTGTTTTCTTAGTTGTTTCTGGTGTTTTTAAATGTGTTTCTGGAGTGTTTTCTTAGTTTTTTCTAGTGTTTTTAAATGTGTTTCTGGAGTGTTTTCTTAGTTTTTTCTAGTGTTTTTAAATGTGTTTCTGGAGTGTTTTCTTAGTTTTTTCTGGTGTTTCTAAATGTGTTTCTGGAGTGTTATCTTAGTTGTTTCTGGTGTTTTTAAATGTGTTTCTGGAGTGTTTTCTTAGTTTTTTCTAGCGTTTTTAAATGTGTTTCTGGAGTGTTTTCTTAGTTTTTTCTAGTGTTTTTAAATGTGTTTCTGGAGTGTTTTCTTAGTTTTTTCTGGTGTTTTTAAATGTGTTTCTGGAGTGTTTTCTTAGTTTTTTCTAGTGTTTTTAAATGTGTTTCTGGAGTGTTTTCTTAGTTTTTTCTAGTGTTTTTAAATGTGTTTCTGGAGTGTTTTCTTAGTTTTTTCTGGTGTTTTTAAATGTGTTTCTGGAGTGTTTTCTTAGTTTTTTCTGGTGTTTTTAAATGTGTTTCTGGAGTGTTTTCTTAGTTTTTTCTAGTGTTTTTAAATGTGTTTCTGGAGTGTTTTCTTAGTTTTTTCTAGTGTTTTTAAATGTGTTTCTGGAGTGTTTTCTTAGTTTTTTCTAGTGTTTTTAAATGTGTTTCTGGAGTGTTTTCTTAGTTGTTTCTGGTGTTTTTAAATGTGTTTCTGGAGTGTTTTCTTAGTTTTTTTCTGGTGTTTTTAAATGTGTTTCTGGAGTGTTTTCTTAGTTGTTTCTGGAGTGTTTTCTTAGTTTTTTCTAGTGTTTTTAAATGTGTTTCTGGAGTGTTTTCTTAGTTTTTTCTGGTGTTTTTAAATGTGTTTCTGGAGTGTTTTCTTAGTTTTTTCTAGTGTTTTTAAATGTGTTTCTGGAGTGTTTTCTTAGTTTTTTCTAGTGTTTTTAAATGTGTTTCTGGAGTGTTTTCTTAGTTTTTTCTGGTGTTTTTAAATGTGTTTCTGGTGTGTTTTCTTAGTTTTTTCTAGTGTTTTTAAATGTGTTTCTGGAGTGTTTTCTTAGTTTTTTCTAGTGTTTTTAAATGTGTTTCTGGAGTGTTTTCTTAGTTTTTTCTAGTGTTTTTAAATGTGTTTCTGGAGTGTTTTCTTAGTTTTTTCTAGTGTTTTTAAATGTGTTTCTGGAGTGTTTTCTTAGTTGTTTCTGGTGTTTTTAAATGTGTTTCTGGAGTGTTTTCTTAGTTTTTTCTAGTGTTTTTAAATGTGTTTCTGGAGTGTTTTCTTAGTTGTTTCTGGAGTGTTTTCTTAGTTTTTTCTAGTGTTTTTAAATGTGTTTCTGGAGTGTTTTCTTAGTTGTTTCTGGTGTTTTTAAATGTGTTTCTGGAGTGTTTTCTTAGTTTTTTCTGGTGTTTTTAAATGTGTTTCTGGAGTGTTTTCTTAGTTGTTTCTGGAGTGTTTTCTTAGTTTTTTCTAGTGTTTTTAAATGTGTTTCTGGAGTGTTTTCTTAGTTTTTTCTAGTGTTTTTAAATGTGTTTCTGGAGTGTTTTCTTAGTTTTTTCTAGTGTTTTTAAATGTGTTTCTGGAGTGTTTTCTTAGTTGTTTCTGGTGTTTTTAAATGTGTTTCTGGAGTGTTTTCTTAGTTTTTTCTGGTGTTTTTAAATGTGTTTCTGGAGTGTTTTCTTAGTTGTTTCTGGTGTTTTTAAATGTGTTTCTGGAGTGTTTTCTTAGTTTTTTCTAGTGTTTTTAAATGTGTTTCTGGAGTGTTTTCTTAGTTTTTTCTAGTGTTTTTAAATGTGTTTCTGGAGTGTTTTCTTAGTTTTTTCTGGTGTTTTAAATGTGTTTCTGGAGTGTTATCTTAGTTGTTTCTGGTGTTTTTAAATGTGTTTCTGGAGTGTTTTCTTAGTTTTTTCTAGCGTTTTTAAATGTGTTTCTGGAGTGTTTTCTTAGTTTTTTCTAGTGTTTTTAAATGTGTTTCTGGAGTGTTTTCTTAGTTTTTTCTGGTGTTTTTAAATGTGTTTCTGGAGTGTTTTCTTAGTTTTTTCTAGTGTTTTTAAATGTGTTTCTGGAGTGTTTTCTTAGTTTTTTCTAGTGTTTTTAAATGTGTTTCTGGAGTGTTTTCTTAGTTTTTTCTGGTGTTTTTAAATGTGTTTCTGGAGTGTTTTCTTAGTTTTTTCTAGTGTTTTTAAATGTGTTTCTGGAGTGTTTTCTTAGTTTTTTCTAGTGTTTTTAAATGTGTTTCTGGAGTGTTTTCTTAGTTTTTTCTAGTGTTTTTAAATGTGTTTCTGGAGTGTTTTCTTAGTTTTTTCTAGTGTTTTTAAATGTGTTTCTGGAGTGTTTTCTTAGTTGTTTCTGGTGTTTTTAAATGTGTTTCTGGAGTGTTTTCTTAGTTTTTTCTGGTGTTTTTAAATGTGTTTCTGGAGTGTTTTCTTAGTTGTTTCTGGAGTGTTTTCTTAGTTTTTTCTAGTGTTTTTAAATGTGTTTCTGGAGTGTTTTCTTAGTTTTTTCTAGTGTTTTTAAATGTGTTTCTGGAGTGTTTTCTTAGTTTTTTCTAGTGTTTTTAAATGTGTTTCTGGAGTGTTTTCTTAGTTGTTTCTAGTGTTTTTAAATGTGTTTCTGGAGTGTTTTCTTAGTTTTTTCTAGTGTTTTTAAATGTGTTTCTGGAGTGTTTTCTTAGTTTTTTCTAGTGTTTTTAAATGTGTTTCTGGAGTGTTTTCTTAGTTGTTTCTAGTGTTTTTAAATGTGTTTCTGGAGTGTTTTCTTAGTTGTTTCTGGTGTTTTTAAATGTGTTTCTGGAGTGTTTTCTTAGTTTTTTCTAGTGTTTTTAAATGTGTTTCTGGAGTGTTTTCTTAGTTGTTTCTGGTGTTTTTAAATGTGTTTCTGGAGTGTTATCTTAGTTTTTTCTGGTGTTTTTAAATGTGTTTCTGGAGTGTTTTCTTACTTGTTTCTGGTGTTTTTAAATGTGTTTCTGGAGTGTTTTCTTAGTTTTTTCTGGTGTTTTTAAATGTGTTTCTGGAGTGTTTTCTTAGTTGTTTCTGGTGTTTTTAAATGTGTTTCTGGAGTGTTTTCTTAGTTGTTTCTGGTGTTTTTAAATGTGTTTCTGGAGTGTTTTCTTAGTTTTTTCTAGTGTTTTTAAATGTGTTTCTGGAGTGTTTTCTTAGTTTTTTCTGGTGTTTTTAAATGTGTTTCTGGAGTGTTTTCTTAGTTTTTTCTAGTGTTTTTAAATGTGTTTCTGGAGTGTTTTCTTAGTTTTTTCTAGTGTTTTTAAATGTGTTTCTGGAGTGTTATCTTAGTTGTTTCTGGTGTTTTTAAATGTGTTTCTGGAGTGTTTTCTTAGTTTTTTCTAGTGTTTTTAAATGTGTTTCTGGAGTGTTTTCTTAGTTTTTTCTAGTGTTTTTAAATGTGTTTCTGGAATGTTTTCTTAGTTTTTTCTAGTGTTTTTAAATGTGTTTCTGGAGTGTTTTCTTAGTTTTTTCTAGTGTTTTTAAATGTGTTTCTGGAGTGTTTTCTTAGTTTTTTCTAGTGTTTTTAAATGTGTTTCTGGAGTGTTTTCTTACTTGTTTCTGGTGTTTTTAAATGTGTTTCTGGAGTGTTTTCTTAGTTTTTTCTAGTGTTTTTAAATGTGTTTCTGGAGTGTTTTCTTAGTTGTTTCTGGTGTTTTTAAATGTGTTTCTGGAGTGTTTTCTTAGTTTTTTCTGGTGTTTTTAAATGTGTTTCTGGAGTGTTTTCTTAGTTTTTTCTGGTGTTTTTAAATGTGTTTCTGGAGTGTTTTCTTAGTTTTTTCTAGTGTTTTTAAATGTGTTTCTGGAGTGTTTTCTTAGTTTTTTCTAGTGTTTTTAAATGTGTTTCTGGAGTGTTTTCTTAGTTTTTTCTAGTGTTTTTAAATGTGTTTCTGGAGTGTTTTCTTAGTTTTTTCTAGTGTTTTTAAATGTGTTTCTGGAGTGTTTTCTTAGTTTTTTCTAGTGTTTTTAAATGTGTTTCTGGAGTGTTTTCTTACTTGTTTCTGGTGTTTTTAAATGTGTTTCTGGAGTGTTTTCTTAGTTTTTTCTAGTGTTTTTAAATGTGTTTCTGGAGTGTTTTCTTAGTTGTTTCTGGTGTTTTTAAATGTGTTTCTGGAGTGTTTTCTTAGTTTTTTCTAGTGTTTTTAAATGTGTTTCTGGAGTGTTTTCTTAGTTTTTTCTAGTGTTTTTAAATGTGTTTCTGGAGTGTTTTCTTAGTTTTTTCTGGTGTTTTTAAATGTGTTTCTGGAGTGTTTTCTTACTTGTTTCTGGTGTTTTTAAATGTGTTTCTGGAGTGTTTTCTTAGTTTTTTCTAGTGTTTTTAAATGTGTTTCTGGAGTGTTTTCTTAGTTTTTTCTAGTGTTTTTAAATGTGTTTCTGGAGTGTTTTCTTAGTTTTTTCTAGTGTTTTTAAATGTGTTTCTGGAGTGTTTTCTTAGTTGTTTCTGGTGTTTTTAAATGTGTTTCTGGAGTGTTTTCTTAGTTTTTTCTAGTGTTTTTAAATGTGTTTCTGGAGTGTTTTCTTAGTTTTTTCTGGTGTTTTTAAATGTGTTTCTGGAGTGTTTTCTTAGTTGTTTCTAGTGTTTTTAAATGTGTTTCTGGAGTGTTTTCTTAGTTGTTTCTGGTGTTTTTAAATGTGTTTCTGGAGTGTTTTCTTAGTTTTTTCTGGTGTTTTTAAATGTGTTTCTGGAGTGTTTTCTTAGTTTTTTCTAGTGTTTTTAAATGTGTTTCTGGAGTGTTTTCTTAGTTTTTTCTGGTGTTTTTAAATGTGTTTCTGGAGTGTTTTCTTAGTTTTTTCTAGTGTTTTTAAATGTGTTTCTGGAGTGTTTTCTTACTTGTTTCTGGTGTTTTTAAATGTGTTTCTGGAGTGTTTTCTTAGTTTTTTCTGGTGTTTTTAAATGTGTTTCTGGAGTGTTTTCTTAGTTTTTTCTAGTGTTTTTAAATGTGTTTCTGGAGTGTTTTCTTAGTTTTTTCTAGTGTTTTTAAATGTGTGTCTGGAGTGTTTTCTTAGTTTTTTCTAGTGTTTTTAAATGTGTTTCTGGAGTGTTTTCTTAGTTTTTTCTAGTGTTTTTAAATGTGTTTCTGGAGTGTTTTCTTAGTTTTTTCTAGTGTTTTTAAATGTGTTTCTGGAGTGTTTTCTTAGTTTTTTCTAGTGTTTTTAAATTTGTTTCTGGAGTGTTTTCTCAGTTGATTCTGTGGGTTTTTATACAGTTTTCTTCTTCATATCTGTTGTGTTTGTGTTGCGTGAGAGTTCCATGTTTTTCTCAGTAAAATATTTTCATCTCCAGACACAAGTCTAAAATCAGACTCTTCTTCTTCTGCTCATGTTTTTCTATAAAATGTTTTCATAATAAACAGGATGTGCAGACTGAACTTCCAAAATAAGAGTGCCGTCACTGGCCATGTGTGTTGGCGTGCAGTGGGTTGGTGACGTGTCTCCATGGCGACGGGTGACATCCGATCCTCTGGGTGTTTGTTTGTCGGCAGTGGGCGGTTCAGACAGTAGTCGCTCTGTCTCGACCACACGGCTCTGCACACACCTACACACACACACAAACACACACACACATGAACACATGAACACATGTGTGCACAGCTGGACTGATCCTGGGCCTGAAATGAAAACCATCTGCAGCAGCTGAGTCATTAAATCTGCTCTCTGATCACTTTCACATGTTTAATTCATGGTTTGCTATTCAGTGTTTCATCAACAGGTATGATACGGTATGAATTATTGTTGAGTTGCTCATTGCCATGTTCAATCAATCAGTCAATCAATCAATTAATCAATCAATCACATTTTATTTATATAGCACCACATCATAACAAATGTTATGTCATGACACTGTACATTTAGAGCTGGTCCAAACTAGACTCTTAAACCAATTCAGCAGAATCCTCCAGGAGCAAGCACTTGGTGACAGTGGTCAGAGAGGAGGAGGAGGAGCAGAGAGGAGGTCAAAGAGTACGAGGAGCAGAGAGGAGGTCAGACAGGAGGAGGAGAGCGGTGCTCCGTGTATCATGAGGAGTCTCCCAGTCTAAGCCGATATCAGCAGAACTAAGAGCAACCTGAGCCGCTTTCACTATAAGCTTTATCATAAAGGACAGTTTATCCCTTCTGTTAAACGTACAGAGGGTGACTCCTCCCGGACCGAGGCAGGGAGGTGGTTCCACAAAAGAGGAGCTTGATAGCTGAAGGCTCTAGCTCATGTCCTACTTTTGGAGATTCTAGGGACCACCAGTAAGCCTGCACAGACAGACAGACAGGCAGGCAGACAGGCAGACAGGCAGGCAGACTCTTTCTTTCTTTTTCTTTCTTTCTTTCTTTCTTTCTTTCTTTCTTTTTCTTTATTGATCCCAAACTGGGAAATTGTAGTGCAGTATGACAGAAAACTTTATTCATCCCATATAGGCAATTCATTTGCAGCATACCACAGACATCAGCCCACATCCAAAGTGCAATGTGACAAACATAAATAAATCCATGCACAAATACAGGACTATTGAAAGCAACTACAAATACATGCATTTAAATAATCAACAAGAAATAATCAGTAAATAACAATGTAGACTAAAAGACCCTATTGGTTCCGCTAATATTTAAAAAAAGAAAAACAAAATCATATAAAATGACTAAAATGGTTTATGTCAGAGTTTAAAAGTGTGATAGCTTAGGAATAAAAGATTTTGAATATCTGTTGGTTCTCCTCTGAGGAGCGCGGTAACGCCAGCCTGAAGGCATTAAGGCAAACTTCTGACGCAGTACATGGTGAGGGTCCTGATGATGGACTAGGCTTTTCTCACTACCTGAAGCTCCCAGAGGGAAGACAAGTCTCTAAGTCTGACTCCAATGATCTGGGAGCATATATTTACAATAGCATGCAGACCGTTCTTGTCTTTCATAGTTAAAACACTGAACCAGCAGATAAAAGAAAAAGTTAAAAGGCTTTCAATTAGGGATTCAAATTATCGAATAATTCATTAATCGTTAGTTGGTTGCCCTTATCGATCAGTTAACGATTAATTGATGAGCGGCGATTTTCCTGAGAACCTGAATTTCTTTTTCAGTATGGTCTATAAGAATAAAAGCTAAATATTGATAATACACTTCATGAAAAAATGATGTCATATTCCTTAATGATTGATTTATTGAACTACTGGACACAGTCTATGTTTCCTGTGGAATTCATCTGTTGATGGGGGGATGCACGCGCGTGCTTTTCGCCGGTGTGTGTGTGTGTGGGGTGCACGTGGGTGCGTTTTGTCGGGGGGGGTACCCGCAACCGCGCAGTATGGCCAGGGGATGTGTGCGTGTTGGTTGGTAACTGCGCACGCGCACTTTCCGTCTTACTTGTAATACTGTGGGGGTACGGTGCAGTCCGTGCCCTCCCCCGCAGAAGTGAAAGTGAAACTTTTCACTGACTGTAGACTACACTAACCTCCAGGGAAAACGCTCCGATACCGACCCCACATTTGTGCCTGTATTTATTCGGGGGTGTACCACTCCCACAAACCGACAGGCTGGTCCGGGTTTGGTCCACCATGTCCATAAAGACATTCTAACTCATCAGCGCCATGATCCGCTTCGATGACCGCCTATCCCAGCCGCAGCGTCACAGCGCGGACAAACCATCAGCCTTCGGACAGGTGTAGACGGGCGGAAAAGGGCCGTTAACCGACAATTAATAATTTAATTGAGCAAAGTCTTATCGACAATTAATCATTAGTCGATTAATTGTTTACATCCCTGACAGACAGCAAAAATAGAATATGAGATCAACACAGAATACAAGATGAAACACACTATACATAATAAATTACAAGTATTAAAATACAAAACTGGTAGAAAAACAGTAAGGTGCAACAATAAACTGTAATGTGTAAAGAAAAATGGAATTGTTCAGTAATAATGTTGACAGCGTAGTGCTCCAGATGGACTGTATGGAACTGAGAGCTCTTTCAGATATGTAGGTGCCTGGACATGAAGCGCTTTGTAAGTGAGAAGTACTTTAAAGTCTATCCTAGCTTTTACTGGGAGCCAGTGCAGAGAAGCCAACACAGGACAAATATGGTCTCTGATACTGGTTCTAGTCAGTACACGAGCAGCAGCATTCTGGATTAACTGAAGGGTTTTTAAAGACTTTTTGGGGCAGCCTGAGAGAAGTGAATTACAGTAATCTAATCTGAATGAAATAAGTGCATTGGTGAATTTTTCTGCATCATTCTTTGTTAAAATATGTCTGATTTTAATAATATTTTACAGAAGAAAAAAAGGCAGCTCTAGAAATCATTTTAAATGTGTGAGTTAATATTTTCTTAGTTTTTGTCTCTTTTGTTTTTATTGTTGGTTTATTATCAGAACGTTGTGTACAAGTACCCTTATGAATAATTATATCTTTAATTAGGCTTGACACACTATTTGTGATTGATGAACAGTCAAATAAGTACTGATTTGAGAAGTCGATACTGTTAAATGTCTCATAATCATTGTATAGTTTCCTTTATCATAACCTTTAACTAGTCAACAGGTTAAAGCTACGACTAACCTTTATAACCTGTAAAAAGAGACAGAACAAGTCAAAAACATTTTCTTGATAAAAGGAAGATGATGTATAAAATAATAACACAATAAATGTTATCATCAAAACCATTTTACTTGTTTTTATGTTCTGTTCACCCTCCAGTTTTGTGAATTGTGAATTAAAACCAGGGCTTAATTTGAGCCAGATCCAGCCGGATCAGGATCTGGCACCTTGTCCTTTTACTGTGAACACTGAGTTCTGATTTGTGGAAACCATGTATCCTCAGTATTCATCCTTTGTCCTTCATTTTTCGTCCTTTGCCCTTTGTCTTTGTCCTTGGCAGTGGTGGAGAATCCTAGCACCATAAAGTAAAAGTCCTGCCATGTATTTGTTCCAACCCTTCATTGAACCAGCCCATTTTTCATGAGCACAGCTCCTCATCCACGTAGATGGATAATTGGTGGAATCACCAGTGTTAAGTGAACAGGTAGAACCAGTATATGGCAGGACTTTAAATGGGGCTGGGATTCTCCACCACTGGTCCTTGGTTCTCTGTCCTTTGCCCTTTGTCCTTCATCTTGCATCTTTGTACATTGTCCTGTGCCCTTCGTTTTCTTTCCTTTGTCCTTTGTCTTAGTCCTTTGTCTTCGTGCTTCCTCTTCGTCCTTTGTCTTCATTCTTTGTCTTCGTCCTTTGTCCTTTGTCTTCATCCTGAATCGATGTGAATGATTGAATGGTTTCCTGTGTCAGTTTGACAGGAAGTGATGCGGGCTCTGCAGTGCGACAGGTTCTTCCAGACATTGGCGTGTTGGTCGTTGGTCTGATGACGTGGAGGCTCAGTATGAGGACGCACGCGCCGGTAACACACACACACACACACACACACACACACACACACACACACACACACACACACACACACAGGCTGATGAAGCAGGTGAAACCTTGTTACGTCGTCTCCTCTTGTTTCTTAACGATGTTTCCTGTCTATTAGTTGTAACTCAGTATGTTATTCATTACAGATAAACTCGTTATGTGACAATAGAAAACACACACACTCACACAAACGACTTCAGGTTCAATCAGGTTCTATCAGGTTATCTGTCGAAGTCTGTTTGTTAACATGAAACCAGAGCAGCAGAGGGGAACTGGCACCTTCATCACATCTTCATCTTCATCTTCATCTTTATCGTCATCCTCATCCTCATCCTCATCTTCCTTTTATCCTCATGTTCATCCTATCATCATCCACGTCTTCACCTTCATCTCCATCTCCATCCTCATCTTCAACTTCATCCTGAGGTGTGGTTTCCGTGGTGATGATGTGTGTGTTCTGTTTCATGGTCTGTGGTTCCAGCCTGTGCCAGAGGAACAGATGTCTGAGGAAGACTCTGTTCTCGCAGATGAAGAGGAAGAGGAAGAAGAGGAGAACGAAAGTGGCAGGAACAGGGTTCTGGTTGAACTGGAGTTACTGGTTTGTAAAACCAGACAGATACTGGGAAACATGACCACAACAGGAGGGAAAGTCCTGCTGACGGTTCTACTGGGACTGACAGGTAACCAGCAAAACCCAATAGAACACTAACAGATAATCAGTAGAACCCCGCAGAACCCAGTAAAATACTGATTGGTAAGTAGTAGAACCTAGTAGTACCCAGTAGAACACTAACAGAGAGTGAGTACAACCTGGTAGTACCCAGTAGAATACTTATAGGCAAATAGTAGAAGTACACAACTCAGTAGAACATGAACAGAACAGAAAGCCTGTGGAACCAAATAGGAGCATATAAATCCCACTAGAACTCTAGTAGATAGCCAATAGAAACGATTAAAATCCATTAAAATCTTATTGATCCCAGTAGTTCCCAGACAGGTAATTTAAAAATTTAAAGTAATTTCTGAAAAGTTTTGAAAAAGATTGAATGCTAAGACTCAAAATTAATCCATGGGTAGATGGGGTATCAGTGAGTGGGAGGGGCTAAGTGTTGTGTGACTGGGCGGGGGTATTAGTAAGCTCTGCCTACTTTATTTGTTTATATAGTGCTACATCATAACAAAAGTTATCTCATGATATGACCAGTTAAAGCTCTACCTACCGATGTGGCATTTCTCACAGCACTTAGTAAAAGTTTGAACATGAACAACCCGCCTCCCTCCAAAGCCCCGCCCCCTTCCCGCTGCCTGAGCTCTGAGGCTCCTCCTCCTCTCTCCTGATGCGCGATGGAACAGAGGAGGAAGCAGAGGTGGAGGTCCGGTCCATTTTGGCGTGTCCGCGGACCCCTCCCTCAGTAATCAGATGCATCATCCACCTGCCGCGGGCCCACGGCTCCTGTTCCATCAGTAGACCTGGTCTGTGCAGTACTGGGTCAGGGTCTTCACTGCAGTGCCCAGGGGATGGGCGCGCGCACTGTGAACGCGCGGCCTCCGCGAATTTTCCGTGGACATTTGAAGTTTCATAGTCCATACAATTCTCATCCTACATCATCTTACATGTGTGACACCATGTACATGTACCTGTATGAGTCCCACCGTCAGAAAAGCTGAGCTTTATGCAGACCTGTTCAGTCCAGTACAGCTGACTTCCGGACTTTTATCTCCATCCTTCATTCATCAGACTCCTGTTTCTTCCCCTCAGTTGTCGTTTCTGTTCATAAATCCGTTTTTTCCCTTCCACATGTGCATGTCAGTTCTATCCAAACACATCCTAGACAGTAGACTGTGGTCAGTGGTCAGTAGACTGTGGTCAGTGACAGGAGAAGCAGCGCCAGTGAAGCGTCAGATTCAGAGGGACACATATCGGATGTGAGGCAGCGATAATGGATCGGATGCTGGACGGCCGTAATGGATGATTGACAGGAGGCTCAGTCAGGTTCGGCCAATTATTTCTTTCGGACCGACTAAAATGATTGGTCAGACTTTTATTAGAAATATATGAGAATTAAACATTTTTGAGTTTCAATACCTGGTGGATTTCTTTTACATTCTAGTTTAACACACACTTATTAGGAGCATTTTAAGATGACAAAAGAAAAGTGTAAAAATACCACATCATACGGTAGAGCTTTAAAGGGTTAAAGAGAGAGGGTTGAAGGAAGTGAGAGAGAGAGATGGGGGGGGGTGCACAGCATACTGAACTACAACTGTTAAAAACTAGAACTGCTGTTACTTGTATAATTGCAATAACTAGTGCAAAAATACCCATAACTGTTAATACTACTAACTACTTACACTGCCTGGCCCCCAAAAAAGTTGCACATGCACTGCGTCACTGTGGTTTTGTGTTTCTCAGAGTTAAATAATTTGCTACAGTGGAAACATTATTAACCACTGCAGTACTTACTGATGGAAGGATCTGAACTCTTTGATTAGTTAAATCCAGGCAGTTGCTTTTTTTTGGCCAGGCTGTTTATTTAACGCTAACTGCAGCAAGTAGCCTCTCATGTCTTTAACATCAAAAAGACTGGACAATGCCAGGATTGATCAGGATCATCCGGCTTGTGACAGAATGGTTCAGGGGGAATGAGACATCATTTTCACACACGGATTAGCCTCCATGAAGTCCACACTCTAATTTGGAATGTGATGAAGACTTGATGCAGTGGTCCGATTCTCTCATCATCAGTAATCAAAAATTTATGCAACAATGGATGGAAAAAATATTATGAACCTTATTGTGACACTACAAAAACATTATGTGGCAAAAAAAAGATGTCACAGTGAATGTCTCCTGTAGTCAAAACCAAAGGTGGTGCAGTGAAATATTGCATGTGTGACTTTTTTGGCAGGGCAGTGTACTACTGCAGCTTTTAGTACCAATAACCTCTACCATCCATGTAACTATATGTAAACACTATCACAACTATATTGATAAATGAATAATGATGCTGGAGGCAGGAGAGAAAAAGAGGAGGAGAGAGGAGGTCAAACAGGAGGAGGAGCAGAGAGGAGGTCAGTCAGGAGGAGGAGGAGGAGAGGGGAGCTCAGTGTATGATGAGGAGTCTCCCGGTCTAAGCCTATATCAGCAGAACTAAGAGCAGCCTGATCCGTCCAAACTATAAGCTTTATCATGAAGGACAGTTTTCTTCCTCCTCTTAAGGCAAAGACGCACCAACCTGACTGCTGATCATTGTTAGAAAAGGTAGCCTGACTTATCAGTCGGCTCTCGTCTCCCCGACACAGTCAAAAAAGTGTGAAGAGCACACCAAATCGACTACCGACTTGCGTGTACGTTCTGCGCTTGCACAAGACGTAAAAACGGAAAATGATGAAACATCTCTCTAGACCAAAACACAGAGCTCGCTGTCGTCAGTTGTTGTCAGCAGAGAGTGTTGATTAGTCAAGAAGGGGTGTTTTTGTACTTGTTGAATGGAATGCTAGTAATAAGAAGATACTGGGGTCATCAGCTCTCAGACTGGTCTGACTGGTTGTCAGATTGGTCCAACTGAATGACATGTTGAATTGGCCAAAAAGACTCGCAACGGCATTAATGATGGCCAATTGCATGGAACACACCAAGCAGACTCATGTCACCAACCTCACCAGACTGCCTGTTGATGTCTGACCGCCAAAAATCGGTTTGGTGTGTGTTCACCTTTAAACGTACAGAGGGTGTCTGCTTCCCAGACTGAGGCAGGGAGGTGGTTCAACAATAGAGGAGCTTGATAGCTGAAGGCACTAGCTCCCATCCTACTTCTGGAGATTCTAGGAACCACCAGTAAGCCTGCATGTTAACAGTGTAGTGTTGTAGATGGACTGTATGAAACTAAAAGCTCTTTCAGATATGGAGGTGACTGGACCTAAAGGGCTTTGTTAGTGAGGAGGAGTATTTTGAAGTCTATCCTAGCTTTTACAGGCAGCCAGTGCAGAGAAGCCAACACAGGACAAATATGGTCTCCGATACTGGTTCTGGTCAGTACACAGGCAGCAGCATTCTGAATTAAATGAAGGGTCTTTAAAGACTTTTTGGGACAGCCTGAGAGAAGTGAATTTACAAAAATCTAGCCTGGATGTAATAAATGCTTGGATACATTTTTCTGCATCATTCTGTGTTAAAATATGTCTGATTGTAGCAGTATTTCACTTCTAGATTCTTCACAGTGGTTTTGGGCTCTAGGTAGGGCTGGGCAATATGGAAAAAAATCATATCACAATATTTTTTTTCATATCAGACGGTATCGATATGTATGATATTACTCAAATCACTGTTTTTGTCAAGCTTAAATTCTCTGTTACTCATAAGTTTGATGTGAAGACATCAGAAGGTTATTTTTGATTTAAATATGATTTATTTTATGTCAGAGGTTGAACATGACAGATGTGCCGAAGAATATATGGTGCATACATATATGTACCTATTTAATACAGGAAAATAAAACTAAACTAAAAGTCTGACCAGCAGGCAAAAGCTTTCAAGTTTTAATAGAGAACACAAACAAAATAGACCATTAAATTTGTTGGTCAACTCCAAATAAATAAAGTCTTTATTCCAAAATGGTTCTTGTGGAGAGGTGAGTGTTTGCATTCTTCCCATAGGCTACATGTATTTGTTCGGTACACCTCTGTATTGAAGGCCCCGACCCCAAACGTTTCGGTACAAACAAATGCACCGTTTACACCCTTACTTTTCAGTAACCTGGTCGCCTGAGTTCTTGGTCAGATTTTATCCTGAGGGGACACTCATTATCTCCCACTGCAGCCCAAACATTAGCGTGTGTGCCATGGCTGGCTCTAACACCTGTGCGGTGGACATCAACTTAACTTGACGTGGCTCTAGCGTGATTGGTTCGCTGTGGCGCTACTTAATTATGATTGGCTGTTCTTATGTCTGTTAAAACATGGACGAATTAATTCTATCAAAATTGTATCGATATTTCTATCGAGGAAAAGTTATTTCTTTCTATATATTGTTATTGTTTTATCGCCCAGCCCTAGCTCCAGGGTAACACCATCCATGGGAACTACTTAACCAGACACTGCTTCCCTAACATTTTTTGGGCCAAACACAATGACTTCAGTTTTGTCTGAGTGAGTTAATGCACTCTTGTAGGTTAGTTACCTGATTGGTTTCATCAGGTTTAATGGATAAATATAACTGTGTATCATCAGCGTAATAATGAAAGTTGATGGAGTGTTTCCTTATTAAGTTATGTGAAGGAAGCATGTATAAGATAAACACTATTGGTCCAAGAACTGAGCCTTGAGGAACTCCCTGACTAACTGTGGTGCACTGAGAAGATTAATTGTTAATATAATCAAACTGAAAACGATCTGTTAGATAGGATTTAAACCACATTAATGGTGATCCTTGAATACCAATTGATTGGTTCAGTCATTGCAGGAGGATGTGATGGTTGACAGTGTCAAATAAAACCAGTATAGAAACAAGTCCTTTATCTGAATCAGTTAGAAGGTCATGGGTAACTTTTACCAGTGCCGTTTCTGTACTATGATGTTCCCTAAAACCCGACTGGAAATTTTCACTGTTGGATTGAAGGGACTCAAGAACCCAGTAGAATGCATATAGGTGAACAGTAGAACCCAGAAGAACCCAGTCATTCTCTCCTCTCCTCTCGTCCTCAGGTATTGTGTTTCCGTCCCTCCCGTCCTTCCTGTACCTGCTCTGTTTCCAGGTGTTGTGCACCTGGTGGGCGTGGTCAGGTCAGGTCCCTCCCTTTGTCTTCAGGTGTGCATCTGTTGTGTCACTGCTCTACTCCGCCTCCCACTTCCTCCTCTTCTACTGCTACCAGCTGCCGTCACTGCAAGAGGCGTGGCCACCCAACCGCACCTCTGCCAGGTAACGCATCTGAACCGCAACCATGTTGATTATCGATTAACTGTGAAGCCGGTAATTTGCTTTTATCCACTGTGCAATACATCACCTGATACTGATCGGTAAAGGTATTGATCTGTGGGGTTTTTTGTTGCTGTTATCAGTAAACGTGCTGATCAGTGGATGTTTTTGCTGTGATCAGTAAATGTATTGATCTGCGGGTATTCTTCTTCTGCAGTGTGTTCGGCCTGGTGTCGGTGGTGTCGGTGGACTGTGCTGCCCCCTGGAGGCTGCAGGTGAACTCTGACCTCCACTGGTTTCACTTCAGCAGTCCTCTGATGCTGCTGCTGCTCTACCACACTGTGGCCAGTTTGTGGAGGAACCAGGTGAGATGAAGTCCAAGTCTGGTTCTGGGGCAATAAATATAGTAAATGTACAACTTTAATTATGTCGAACATTCAAGTTTTTCCTCATAAACTTGAGTTTTTCTTAAATACATTTTTAAGTGTTTTTAGGTTGTTTGTTTTTTTCTTACAAATTTATGACTTTATAATCTTGGAAAATGTCACAATTTATCCAGAGATATTTTCCTCGTCCTCCTACTAAAACACAATTGCCTAAAATACCTGGATATTCTACTACATTTACTAGAGAAAATATCAGTGTTTTTATCTCAAATGTATAACTTAAATACCTGAAACATACCTTTTGTTTGTTTTTCCAGGTAGTTCAGATAGTTCCAGATTTTCCAGATTACAGTTAACATTCTCATTCATCATTCATTCATTATCCTCTGCTTTATCCGGGGCCGGGTCGTGGGGGTAACAGTCTAATCAGGGATGCCCAGACTTCCCTCTCCCCAGACACTTCCTCCAGCTCTTCTGGGGGGACCCCGAGGCGTTCCCAGGCCAGCTGAGAGACATAGTCTCTCCAGCATGTCCTGGGTCTTCCCCGAGGTCTCCTCCCGGTGGGACATGCCCGGAAAACCTCCCCAGGGAGGCGTCCAGGAGGCGTCCGAAACAGATGTCCGAGCCACCTCAGCTGGCCCCTCTCGACGCGGAGGAGCAGCGGCTCTACTCCGAGCTCCTCCCTGGTGACTGAGCTCCTCACCCTGTCTCTAAGGGTGCACTCAGCCACCTTACGGAGGAAGCTCATTTCAACCGCTTGTATCCGGGATCTTGTCCTTTCGGTCATGACCCAAAGCTCATGACCATAGGTGAGGGTAGGAATGTAGATTGACCGGTAAATCGAGAGTTTCGCCTCTCGGCTCAGTTCCTTCTTCACCATGACAGACCGGTACAGCGACTGCATCACTGCAGACACTGCACCGATCCGTCTGTCAATCTCACGCTCCATTCTTCCCTCACTCGTGAACAAGACCCCAAGATACTTGAACTCCTCCACTTGGGGCAGGGGCTCCCCACCTACCCGGAGAGGGCAAACCACCTTTTTCCGGTCAAGAACCATGGCCTCAGATTTGGAGGTGCTGATCCTCATCCCGCTCGCTTCATACTCGGCTGCAAACCGCCCCAGGGCATGCTGAAGGCCCAGGTTCGATGAGGCCAACAGGACAACATCATCCACAAAGAGCAGAGATGAAATCCTGTGGTCCCCAAACCGGACCCCCTCCGGCCCCTGGCTGCGCCTAGAAATTCTGTCCATAAAAATTATGAACAGAACTGGTGACAAAGGGCAGCCCTGCCGGAGTCCAACATGCACCTGGAACAGGTCTGACTTACTGCTGGCAATGCGAACCAGGCTCCTGCTTCGGTCATACAAGGACTGGACTGCCCTTAACAAAGGGCCCCGGACCCCATACTCCTGAAGCACCCCCCACACGATATCACGAGGGACACAGTCGAACGCCTTCTCCAAATCCACAAAACACATGTGGACTGGTTGGGCGAACTCCCATGAACCCTCGAGCACCCGATGGAGAGTATAGAGCTGGTCCAGTGTTCCGCGACCAGGACGAAAACTGCATTGTTCGTCCTGGATCTGAGGTTCGACTATCGGTCGGATCCTCCTCTCCAGTACCCTGGAATAGACTTTCCCCGGGAGGCTGAGGAGTGTGATCTTCCTGTAGTTGGTGCACATCCTCCCCTTCTTAAAAAGGGGGACCACCACCCCGGTCTGCCAATCCAGAGGTACTGTCCCCGACTGCCACGCGATGTTACAGAGACGTGTCAACCAAGACAGTCCCTGCACATCCAGAGACTTAAGGTACTCAGGGCGAATCTCATCCACCCCCGGTGCCCTGCCACCGAGGAGCTGTCCAACCACCTCAGTGACTTCAGCTTGGGTGATGGACGAGTCCACCTCTGAGACCTCAGCCTCTGCTTCCTCCATGGAAGATGTGACAGTGGGATTGAGGAGGTCCTCGAAGTATTCCTTCCACCGTCCACCAACATCCCCAGTCGAGGTCAGCAGCTCCCCACTTCCACTGTAAACAGTGTTGGTGGGGAACTGCTTTCCCCTCCTGAGGCGCCGAACGGTTTGCCAGAATTTCCTCGAGGCTGACCAATAGTCCTCCTCCATGGCCTCCCCAAACTCCACCCAGACCCGAGTTTTTGCCTCCACAACCACTCGGGCTGCAGCACGCTCGGCCTTCCAGTACCCATCAGCTGCCTCCGGAGTCCCATGAGCCAACAAGGCCCGATAAGACTCCTTCTTCAGCTTGACGGCATCCCTTACTTCCGGGGTCCACCACCGGGTTTGGGGATTGCCGCCACGACAGGCTGGTGCCGGTCTCTGGTGACCCTGCGACCACAGCTCCGAGCAGCTGCTTTGACAATGGAGGTGGAGAACATGGTCCACTCGGACTCAATGTCCCCAACCTCCCCCGGGATCTGGGATAAGCTCTCCCGGAGGTGAGAGTAAAAGACCGCGCTGACATCAGGCTCTGCCAGACGTTCCCAACAGACCCTCACAACACGTTTGGGCCTGCCGAGTCTGTCCGGTTTCCTCCTTTGCCAGTGGATCCAACTCACCACCAGGTGGTAATCGGTTGACAGCTCCGCCCCTCTCTTCACCCGAGTGTCCGAAACAAGTGGTCAGGGGTCTGATGACACGACAACAAAGTCGATCATTGACCTCTGACCTAGGGTGTCCTGGTGCCAAGTGCACTTATGGACATCCTTGTGTTCGAACATGGTGTTTGTTATGGACAAACTGTGACTAGCGCAGAAGTCCAATAACAAAACACCATTCAGATTCAGATCGGGGAGGCTGTTCTTCCCCATCACCCCCCTCCAGGTCTCACTGTCGTTGCCCACGTGAGCATTGAAGTCACCCAGGAGAACAATGGAGTCCCCAGTTGGAGCACCATCCAGCACCCCTCCCAAGGACTCCAAGAAGGCCGGGTACTCTGCACTGCTGTTCGGCCCGTAGGCCGAGACAACAGTGAGGCACCTGTCCCCGACCCGAAGGCGCAGGGACACGACCCTCTTGTTCACCGGAGTGAACTCCAACACATGGCGGCTGAGCTGAGGGGCTATAAACAAGCCCACGCCAGCCCGCCGCCTCTCACTGTGGGCAACACCAGAGGAGTGGAGAGTCCAGCCCCTCTCGAGGGGTTGGGTTCCAGAGCCCAAGCTGTGTGTGGAGGTGAGCCCGACTATATCTAGACGGTATCTCTCAACCTCTCTCACAAGCCCCCCCCCCCCCCAGCGAAGTGACATTCCATGTCCCAAGAGCTAGACTCTGCGTCCGGGGATCAGGTCGTCGAGCCCCCTGCTGTTGACTGCCACCCAATCCACAATGCACCCGGTCCCTATGGTTCCCTCGGCAGGTGGTGGGTACACCGAAGGACGGGCCCACGTTGCCGTGCCCGGCCGTGCCCGGCCAGGCCCTGTGGGCATAGGCCCAGCCACCAGGCGCTTGCTTTCGAGCCCCAACCCCAGGCCTGGCTCCAGGGTGGGTCCCCGGCTGCGCCGTACCAGGCGACATCACAGTCCTTGTTGTAGTTCTTTCCATAGGGGTTTCTGAACTGCTCTTAGTCTGGCCCGTCACCCAGGACCTGTTTGCCTTGGGAGACCCTACCAGGGGCATAAAGCCCCCAACAACATAGCTCCTAGGATCATTCGGGCACTCAAACTCCCCCACCACGATAAGGTGGCAGTTCAAGGGGGAGTTAACATTCTCTGTTTTGTTAAATGTTATGTATTTTACAGTAGCCTTAAAGCAGTGTATGACTTTCGTCACCAATTTTTCATCAGATCTTTAAAACCCAAGTCGTAGCCCAAGTATCACAAATCCATAAGTCTTTCTTTGATTACGCACCTGAATCTCTTCCCTCATGGTGAACAATTTCGAAGTGTACTCCACCATAAACAGTCCATTTGTTTACGGAGCCAGTAGGTCACTCTGGCATTTCTGTAGCTGCAGTAGCAAGAGGCAAGGAAGCTGTTTCTGTGTTTGTTGCTGCTGCAACCGTAATGTGGCTGCGTGGAGCTGTGCTGCACATCCCAACAAATTTCCAAAAATGCCTGAGTGACCTACTGGCTCTCTTTGCAAACAAACAAACAAAACACTTTGATTTTGTTCACCGTGAGGGAAGAGATTCAGGTGAGTGATCAAGGAAAGACTTACAGATTCGTGGTACTTAGGCTATGACTCAGATTTTACAGATTTGATGAAAAATGGGTAATGAAAGTCATACGCAGCTTTAATAAGTGTTGTAAATTCAACGTCTTGAAGAACACCTTCCTAATTATGTAAAAAATACATCATCAGTCACCATTAAACCACTGAACCAAGGCTTTAAAGGTGGGGTGCGAGATGTTTTCCTGGAGCATTTTTTACTATATTGCTTAAAATCCCCTTCACACCCCGATTACAACCAATTAATTAAATGCTGTAACACAAAAATAAAGCAATGTAGTCACCTGTGGAGCGGACAGGACTGAAAAAACACCATCCAATCATTTTGAGCGCCCACTCGGAATGATGTCTATCAAACTCAACTGCCATTTTTCCCTCCCCTCTCTGTGCATACCCCTCTTCGTGCATGAATCGTGCGTTCTCAGAGGCTTGAAGCACTTGTACAGGAAGCGAAACCAGAGCCAGAGCTTGGCTATATTAGTTATATTAGGATGGAATGTTCATTGGCAAACTGCTTTGTCACTAACATAAATCACTATTAAATGTAACGTTAGTCAGATAGGTATGAACTGGGCCTGATCTGTATGAGCGGGGGTGCTGGAGGAGACTGAATGAGCCTCAGCCAGTGTCAGAGCTGGAGATGGAGTTGTAGACGATGTTGGAGCCCGAGCCAGGGCCGTATGGGACCAGAGCCATGGACGGAGCCTCAGACGGGTTCAGAGTCGGAGCTGGGGCCGTAGCCAGTGTGGGAGTCTGAGGCGGGGCCGGGGCCGGGGCCGGGGCCGGGGCCATAGCCAGTGTGGGAGTCTGAGGCGGGGCTGGAGCTGGAGCTGGGGCCGTGGCTGATGCCAGAGCCGTATGGGGCCAGAGCTGGGGTTGGAGCTGGAGCTGGAGCCTCAGCCGGTGTGAATTGTTGCTATGCAATGCTCGTGAACCCTCGGGAACAAGCATTGTGCTTGCCAGTACTCTGGAGGTGTGGCTTTGGAGGGATGTCTGAAGAAAGGGGTTTGGACTTTGGAACTGAGTATTTTCAAAATGTAGCTGCTGGAACCGTTTTTCTAAGATCTCGTACTCCACCTTTAATGTGTGATTTCAAGTTTCAGTCATTAATCTACTCTTTTTTAACATGTCCATGGGTCTGGTTTCCTCAGCTCCAATTGGCTGACTGCTGTCACGTGTCTCCTCAGCTCATCGATGGTATGCAGGGGCCGGACATAGAGAAGGCGGAGTCAGTAGTTTCCATGAGTTGTCACATCATCCAAACCACAGCAAATATCAGCGATGACATCAGGAGTGACCTCACAGCAGAGAAGCGGAGAGAGTTGTGGAGGAGAGCACATGATAGGCCGGAGAGCAGAGAGGTATGTGATGTCAGAGTACATGATACGATCAAACATTATGTCATCGCATGTGATTTCATCGCATGTGATGCCATCACTCAATGATCACTGCAACATCATCAGACATGACTCTATCAGTATAGATTAACTGAATGAGCAATGGTCTCTCCTGTTTATCAGTAATCCCACCTGTTTGTCAGGTTTCATCTGCCAATGACAGTCCCTCTGACTCTTTTGCCCCACCCACCCAAAGCACAGCTGTAGGATTGGACATGTGCTCCACGCCTCATTGCTCTGCCAGCCAGTCAGGTGAGTCTGAAGTTCGGATCTTAGGACAGCAGATGTTTTTACCTGTTAGTCATGTGACCTTATTCTGTTGCAGACACATTGGAAACATGTGTTTTCGACACCTATGGTGAAGGATGGGATGAGACAGAGAACGAGGAAAAAGTGATGAAGAGGGGGGCGGAGCCTGTGAGCGCTGCTTCATTAGCATTTGGTTTCCTTCTGAAGCAGAGTTACATCTGCGCTCTGATCTCCATGATGGCCTGGTCCATCACATATGTGTCCTGGCTCACGTTCGTTCTGCTGTTGTGGTCATGTGTTCTCTGGATGATGAGAGAGAGACGCAAATATACGCTCATGTCTTCGCCTTGGCTTGTCGCCTATGGCAACCTGCTGGTGATCCTGCAGTACGTATACAGCTTCGGTGTTGCCAAGGAAGAACCAGGACTGTTCCCGAAGAAGGAAGAGCCCTTCAGGGAGCTCGCATCTAAGGTACGAGTACGAATGGTACAGGAGTACACGATCCAAGGAGGTACTACTGGTACTGCATCTGTTAAGTAGACCATGTACTGAAGGTTCATCTGTATGAACCAGTTCTGATGTGAGGACAGTGTTCATCTGACATGTGATCCAATGGTAGTGAATGTTTTGTATATCTAATCCACTGTTCTTGTTGTTTGTTTTTGGTTTTTGTTTGTTTGTTTACTACAGTTAGTGTGTCTGTTGACGTTCTGGTTGCTGCTGCGTCAGGCGATCACTGAGAAGAGAGACAGACAGAAGTCCACACAGACAGGCACACACCTGTCTGACATCATCATCCACACTGAAGGTGAGACACCTCTCTGTCTCACGCTCACTTGTCTCTGACAGCTGATCACCTGTCTGTCGGTCTGTCTGTCTGTCTTTCAGAGGACCAGACGCAGGAGAAAGAGAAGGATCTGTCCTGTGATGAGGTCTTTCTTCTGGGCTCAGCTGCAGAAGGAGGGGTTCAGATGGAGACGCTGGTTGCCGTGGTAACCCGGATGTTTGTTAAATACTGGATCTATGTCTGTGGAACAATGTTCTTCTTCGTCAGCTTTGAGGGGAAGATCGTCCTGTACAAAGTAATTTATATGGTCATGTTCCTGTGCTGTGTGGCGCTCTACCAGGTAACATCCTAACCGAGAACATGAACCCAGACATGAACCTAGATGTCTACAGGAACTGGTCTGAGCCTGTTCTACCTGTCTTTGTCTGTAGTTACATTACGAGCGTTGGCGTACCTTGCTGCGCGGATTCTGGGTAGCAGTGGTGGTCTACTCTATGCTTGTCCTCATCCTGGTTTACACTTTCCAGTTCCCATCGTCACTCCACACCTGGAGCTACTACACTGGACTGAGCAAACACAGGTATGTGCAGTTCCATCACGTAGACCATCAGGTGTCCTTCAGTAGACCATCATGTATCTTTCAGCTAGACCATGAGGTGTTCATCAGTTAGACCATCATGTAGACCTTCAGATGGACCATCTTGTGGACCACAGTAGACTTTTAGGTGTAATGAATCATTTGATTTCATCTGTCATCTTGAATTTGTGCAGATTGGAGGATCTTGGTTTGGAAAAGTTCTCTGTTCCTGTTCTCTTCACTCGGATCTTCATCCCTACTGCATTCTTACTAGTACGAGACACATTCCTTCAAAATATACATCCCACTGGGTTCGTCTGACGTTTGACTATTGACAGGGGAGCTGTCTCCTCTCTTCTTTCAGGTTTGTATCGTACACCTTCATTACTTCCATGAGCCATTCCTCCAGCTGACCGACCTGAAGACTGTGGTTGACACGCACAACAGCACCATCACCAGGTAGCACTGGAAACTGGTGATAAAAAGGCACTTCCACAACTTGTACATTAAATGTGGATGAACTCATCCCAGTAACTAACCAGTGTTTGGTCTGATTAACACATTAACCAGCCCTTCTACTCATAGAATGTCATAGAAACGAGTGAGTCTGGTACTGGGGTTTATTTCAGTTTGTGGAAAACAGTCAGAACAACAGGAACTAAAAGTGACATACTGAATATTGATCCAGATGAAACCATAGGAAACAGACATGTACATGCCTTTTAATAGTAACACAACAATGTAAAGAACAGTCTTAAAATGGAGGAAATACTATGATCACCCACACTGATCCCCATCTAGTGATTTCACTAATGTTACTCATTAATCCATCATGTATGTTTAAAAACCATCATACTTAACCAGGAGACACTGCAGTGTTGAATGTTAGTTCAGTTAATAGCTGTCATTTGTCGTCTAGCGTAGTGGTAGTAGTAGTAGTAGTAGTTGTAGTAGTAGTAGTAGTAGTAGTAGTAACAATTGTTGTAGTAGCTGTAGTAGTAGCAGTAGTCATAGTAGTGGTTGTAGCTGTAGTAGTAGTTGTAGTAGAAGTGGTGGTTGTTGTTGTAGTAACTATTATTATTATCACTATTATTATTATTATTAGTAGTAGTAGTAGTAGTATATTTTGTAGTAGTTGTAGTAATATTAGTAGTAGTAGTAGTAATATTAATAGTAGTAGTAGTAGTAGTAGTTGTAGTAGTAATAGTAGTAGTTGTAGTAGAAGTGGTGGTTGTTGTTGTAGTAACTATTATTATTATCACTATTATTATTATTATTATTAGTAGTAGTAGTAGTATATTTTGTAGTAGTTGTAGTAATATTAGTAGTAGTAGTAGTAATATTAATAGTAGTAGTAGTAGTAGTTGTAGTAGTAATAGTAGTAGTAGTAGTAGTAATATTAGTAGTTGTAATAGTATTAGAAATAGTTGTAGTATTAGTATTAGTAAGACTGATTTTACTGCCTCATTATTAGGATAAACTCTTAGTTTGGTTGTAAATCAGTTGGCCTTCATCACGTCCATCATCTCTGGTGGTTTCATATTGGTTCTTTTCTCGGTGACGTTGCCTGATCCCTGTCCACACCTTCCTCTGTCTCATCCATCTCTTCATCTTCTGATGTTTACTGTTTTCCATCTGAATGTTGAGTGTCACCAGAATCACAGGGTTTCAAACACTGTATTCAAGATCTGGAAAAAAATTGAATACACCTGTGGATAGAGACGAAGTTTGTAACATATAAACTCACCGAAGTTATGCGTTTCTTTAATTCACATTTTTCTTATGATTAGTTGACTGAGGCCACGCCCCCTTTCTCTGCAGATTGGTCCACGCTGATGGCAGCTTGGTTGACCTGTCAGTGGGTGGAGCATCTCACCTGGAGGTGGAGAAGAGAAGAGGCCAGAAAGACAGAAAAGAAGAGTCTCAAGAGGAATGGAGAGAGGAGGAAGAGGTGGAGGAAGAGGTGGAGGAAGAGGAGGTGGAGGAAGAGGAAGAGGAGGAGGAGGAGGAGGAGTACCCTTGTATGTTTGACAGGGAAACAATGTCAGATCACATGACAGGTAATGAAATGACTCACATTTAATCACATTCAACTCCAGGTTCGGAGCTGAACCTGACCGCTCCATGTTGTCCTCAGGGTTGGTGTCCTGGAGGTTGGTGGTGGATCGTCTGTCCGTCTTGTTCCTGAACCTCCTCCTGTCCGTCCAGCGCCTACAACGCCTCCTCTGGTGGCTTCTGGAACTACATATCATTAAGATTGTCTCCACCTACATTATCTGGGTCTCAGTGAAGGAGGTCTGTCACCTGTATGTCTGTGCACTTGTCTGTCTTTCCATTCCCCAGTCTGTCTGTCTGTTCACCTGTCTGTCTGTTCACCTGTCTGTCTGTCTGTCTGTCTGTTTTTCTGTTCACCTGTTTGTCTTTCTGTTTACCTGTCTGTCTGTTCACCTGTCTGTCTGTCTGTCTGTGTTTTTCTGTTCACCTGTTTGTCTTTCTGTTTACCTGTCTGCTTGTTGACCCATGTGTCTGTCTGTCAGCCCATCTGTCTCCCTGACCTGTCTGTCCATCTCCAGGTCTGTGTGTTTAACCTGGTCTTCGTGCTGTGTGTGGCGGTGGCTCTGCCCTGCAGACCGTGGCGCCCCCTGCTGTCAGGAGTCTGTACTGTCTGGACATGTGTGGTGACCGTCTGCAAGATGTTGTACCAGCTGAACGTCGTCCAGCCAATCAGATACTCAGCCAACTGCACCACGGTAACACTGTCTCTCTATCATGATAATAATAATAATAATAATAATAACAATAATAATAATAATTAAAGCTGCAAGCGGCATCTAAAGGCCCTCGCCACGGGCACGTCCAGTGGAAGTATGTCCATCGTTCAGCAGGTGGCGCTCTAGCACCAAATTTCAATGTCTTCTGATGAATGGGTGTAGGCCTGGGAGATTGACAACTGATTCAAATTTAAGGCAGATCTTTGGTTTTATGTCCAAACTAAAGAAATTTTAGTATAAGTAAATTTGTAGGGGGCGCTATGCAGCTAAAATTGAATTTCTTCCTTTGAATGGGTGTAGACCTGCGAGATGTACCACTGAGTCAAATTTGAGCCCAATCGGTGTTCGTATGTTTGAATTAATGCAATTTTCATGAAGGTAAATTTGTAGGGGGCGCTATTTAGCAAAATGTCATTTTCTTTTGATAAATGGGTGTAGGCCTGGGAGATTGACAACTGATTCAAATTTGAGCCAAATTGGTGTTTGTATGTCTAACGTGAAGTAATTTTCGTAAAGGTAAAATTGTAGGGGGTGCTATGGCACCGAATTTCAAGTTTTTCTGATAAATGGGTGTAGGCCTGAGAGATAGACGTCTGAGTCAAATTTGAGCCAAATCAGTGTTCATATGTCCGAACTGAAGCAATTTTAATTAAAAAAAAAAAAATACAAATATATATATATTAAAATTTTTTGTAGGGGGCGCTATAGTGCAAAATTTCAGTTTCTTTTGATAAATAGGTGTAGGCCTGGGAGACAGATGTCAGAGTAAAATATGAGCCAAATCGGTGTTCGTATGTCCTAACTGATGTCATTTTTGTAAATGTACATTTGTAGGGGGCGCTATAGTGCGAAATTTCAATTTCTTTCAATAAATGGGTGTAGGCCTGGGAGATAGATGTCTGAGTCAAATTTCAGCCAAATCGGTGTTTGTATGTCTGAGCTGAAGCAATTTTTGTGATGGCAAATTTTCCTTGTCGCACAAAAACGGTGACACCGATTCAAAAAATTCGGATAACTTTTGATATCCCACTTCTCTAGATACTGTACACCGATTTTGAGCTCATTTGGCCAAACAGCTTAGTAGGAGATAGTTTAAATACAACGTCAGTGAAAACGCTGACTCAGCATTTTGGAAATTTCAATCCAATATGGCCGACTAAGGGTTGGTTTAGGGGCGTGGCCATAGTAATATTTTTTGTTTGTCTCCTCATGATGAATCTGTGTACCAATTTTTGTGGCTCTATGACAAACTTTATGTTGGACGGGCTCCCATTGGCGCAATGCATTTCCACTTTTCAAGGGGGCGCTGCCGCAACATTTCTTTACCGACCTCTACGAAACCTATATGTAAATTCAATTTCTCGCACTTCTGAATTTTAGTCAAAATTTGGTGAGTTTTCGTAAATGTTAAGAGGGTCAAAATTGAGCTCAAAGAGCAGGAGAAAAATAAGAATCTGAGCACAAGAACAATATAGCCGTTTCTATGGCAACCACATATTTGCCCTTATTTGAAAGCTCTCGAGCTCCTCCACATGTCTGTCTCAGTGCCGTGAATGTGAATATGTGTGAGAGTGGCGACAGTGGCGAAAGGCGACCGCGTCACTGGCGATTTTGTCCCCATGCGCCCACTGCAGACTCAGTAGGCCCTGCGCCGGCTTTACTCGGCTCGGGCCTAAAAATAATAATAATGATAATACGTTTCCACTTCAAATGTCAGGAAATTTTTTCATAAAATCAGCCTGATGACAAATGAGATGGGGAAAAGAATCTGCACTACTCCTCACTTCGCCTACACCTCAGTCATTTGTAACACAAGACTCCAGGACGGAGGATGCTCAGGTTGTTCCAGAGGGTGGGATTTATAGATATAACAGGAATACCGTCCGTCCATCTGAGATTTTAGTCCAACTGATTTCTTTGACATTATTCACCTGATTCTTGTCAAATTTCCCGTGTCCCCCAGGTAGTGATTGGACAAATGAATTGAGGCTATGATGTGTGTCTCGAGGAAAAGTCAGATAAATCCTTAGTTCGAGGCTTCTGTTGTTGATGAGAAAATCACTTTACAAATGAGGCCACGGTTTGTGCAGGTTACGTCATTGGTTCATTCAATGTATTGGTTTCTTATTAAAGCACTTCAAACCTTGCGCTGCGTTGTGGTAGTGTCAGTGTTTGTAGTGAGTTGTCAGTTGGTGAGATAGTACAGCATCAAGATGAGGCCACATAACACTGTACACGTACATGAAGTATTGTAAGTGCAAGTGAAGTTTTGTAAAGCAAAAATATATATTTCTTTTTGAAATGCACCTACAAAACTTATTTTGCTCCTGCAAACCTGTTGTTTGCTTTTACAAAACTTTTCTGCTTTTACAAAACACTCTGGCGTCTTTTTGATGAGGGGGCGTGGTTAATGAGAGGCATGACCAGACCTGGTCTAGACAGGAAGCAATATTAGTGATGATGGACAGACATCACCTCAGTCACTACAATGGAGCGATTGTGAAGTACCACCTTAACCCTTTCATGCATGAGTTATGAGAACCTTGGTCAAGATTTTTTTGTGTGTTTTTATTCCTCTGTAGGCATGAATAAACAATGTGATTGAATTTTTTTAATACACCTATTTTTCATGGAGATACAAAATGTCCTCTCATCTGCACACCATGTGTTTAATTTTTGAAGCAAAGAAACATTTATTTAAAACGCAATATCAGACAGTGATATGTGTGAAAACTATGGAATAAAAACATTTTTAATGCAGCTAATCTGATGTTTTCTCACATTCTATCATGTTCGCAATTTTTATTACCAATTGATTTACACTCGAACATGTTACTGCAGATCAGGTTTATCAAGAACAGCATAGTTACAGTAATGGTATGAATTGCAGTGTTTGGGATAAGCGTCAACTGTGTTGGCTGATATGGAACTAAAACAACAAAACCCATGAATATACAAGAGGACAGCTGTAGAATAACTGTCCACTGTAGTGACCACTATAAATGAAAGGGTTAATGTGTCTATTTCACCATAAGTAAACCACTTATTATCTGGCAGAGTGAAATTGTTTCGGTTCTCAAAACCAGTTCCAAGATCCGTAAATGGAACCAGTTTCATTTACAGAACTCAGAACCAACCCGTGCTTCAAGCTCCAAGCCTCAGCTCACAGCCAGCTACAGCCACAGTTATATGCTGGACGCAGAGCAAGCTCACAGCCTACTTTTCTTTTACACCTGTTTGTGACTTGGGTGAAATCATGGGTGTTTGTGTATGTCAGTTATTCAGTTTGTACAGAATTGCACTCCTATAGAATTGAATAATAGAATAGAATTAGCATTATTGTCTTTGCAAAACACCTTTGTACAGTGCAGCAAAAATTGTTTTTATGTTCTGTAAGCTGCTCAGAGTAAAATACACCCACCAATTACACAGTCAAGAATAAATATATAAAATATATAAAGTCAAGTAAAAAAGACACACACTCACACACAAAATCGAGTCCAGTATTAACAAAATGTGCAAGATCTACAGGTAACAGTAATGACTATGATGTCTAGCCTTTTTCAGTGTAGAGTAGTGCAGTGTCCTGAGGATGGGTTCCGATACTACTTTCACCTCAGCTCACGTCATTATGGAATTGCTTGTTATATTTTCATATGAACAGCAGATGGCAGTATTTACTGTTTCAATGAGCCCTCGAGCAGTGAACCCTTCGGTGAAGGGCTGGAAAGGCTCTGTGATTCATGAGGTGTCATTTAACCATCACTACCCCTAGGGGAGGGGCAGTGCACTGTCTGATGGCTGAATTTCAGTCTTTTCTACTTTTTACAAATTTAGAAAATTTGTCCATCCCATGTCTTCTACACTATTAACCTGATACTTTTCAAATTTGTCAAGTGTTGTGTGGCTGGGCGAGGGTATTAGTAAGCTCCGCCTACTTTTTCACTTCATGTTTTACTGCATTGTGATGTGATCTGCACGGAAAAGACACAAGCACCACCATTCCACCCCCCCCACTAGGAACTTTTTATACCCCTACCCGCCTCAGATGGTGGGGGTACGTAGATATACCAGGAATTTCATCTGTCCGTCCATCTCAGATTTTTGTCCAACTCATTTCTCAGATACTATTCACCTGATTGTTTTCAAATTGGACACACATCTTCTTCTCATGTGCTTTTTTCTAAATTTTTTGCATTTTTTACAAATTTTTGAAAAGTTTTTGAAAAGACAGAGTTAAGACTCAAAATTAATCCCTGAGTAGGTAGAGTGTCAGTGAGCAGGAGGGGCAAAGGGTTGTGCGACCACGTGGAGGTATAAGTAAACTGCCTACTTTTTCACTTGTTTCAGGGAAAGTTTGTGGTTGAGGGAAATATTTTCTCCAGGTAATTTTGGTGGAGATGCACCAAGGTTTTTCAGACTCCAGAGTAAATAATTGAAGTGCCTGCGATGAAAAAGAGGATTTAAATAATAAAAATGATAATGTAATGAATGAACAAATCCATAACAGAGTAAAGTTACACCTGATCAGCCTGTTAAATTAAATGTGTTGCTGTGCATTGCTGTACTGAGACCATCTGTATTTATCGTGTTACACAAGCTCCTGCAGGTTAAAGTGGACGAACTGGAAACTTTTAGTATGAAAGGCTCTAAAGAATCTTTGCAAAATGACATATTTACTCCTGTACATGACCTTTTAAAGTGTTTGACCCTCTGATTACTATGAAAACCTGTTTGTCTGTAGCCAGGTAACTCCAGCATTGACCTGTCCGGCTCCGTGTTGTACTCAGGGCCAGTTGACCCCGCCCAGTGGGTGGGGCTTCGTAAAACCGATGGAAAACTGCTCGACTACCTGAGGGTAAGGATGACGTGAAAGTGATGCCACAGTTAGTATGAGATGTTTGTCATGGTGGTATGTGTCTGGTGTGGGTCATAATCCTGGAACAGGAACGGGGGAGGATGGTTTTATTGGTGTAAATTTGTGCAAATACTTTGGAACCTGTTCCTGCACCAGTCAGAATGAGTGAGGAGGGAATTCTGGTGGTTGGACGTTGAGTATTTTTTTTCACGTCGCTCACAGCTGTAATGTGTCCATCAGTGTGGGTGTGTTGTCAGAATAACCTCTGTTACAAATCGACTTTTTGAATGGATTGATGTCATTTACTGTTTCCAGGTCCTCACTAATTTTGTCCATGTTATTAATCTCCAGTTTGTGTCCCTGAGTAGAAAAATACATCCACATCCAGAATGTTCAGTCAGTGTACCTTCTCATGTGATGATGTTGTTAGCACTATTGGTAGCAATTGTATAAGGCTGTGTTATTGTGTCTGCAGTATAACCTGATGATGCTGGCGCTATTAGCCTTTGAAGTCACCATTTACAGACACCAAGAGTTATACCGTCTCCGTAGAAACAAAACTCCGCCTCCCACCAGGACACTATTCCACGATGTCACCAGGCAGCAGCTGGATGACAATGTGGTAACCTGCGCTAAGTACTTCATCAACTACTTTTTCTACAAGTTTGGACTGGAGGTGAGACACATTCAGGTAGCGTAGCAACAAGCTAATCCACACATGAACCCTCCTCACCAACTCTTCTTCTGCTCTGTTAGACCTGCTTCTTGTTGGCTGTCAATGTCATTGGTCAGCGCATGGACTTGTTTGCTGTAGGCCATGCCTTTGGCCTCATCGCTATCCTATCACAACGCAGCAGGAAACGCATCGCCTCAGTGTGGCCAAAGTACTGCTACTTCCTGTCGGGGCTGCTGTGTTTTCAGTACCTGCTGTGTATTGGGTTTCCTCCTGCTGCTTGTAAAGGTAAAACACTAGGACACATCCCACCACACCTGTACAGGTAGAACAAACTGAAACACACTTGTACAGGTATGACATTGGTCTGTTTGGTTTGAACCATAAGAGCAGTGGATTTTGATTTAACTCCACATGCACATTGAGTCCTGAAGACCCTTCGGACCCTGTACCCATGAACCAGACCTACAGGGCTGTATTTAGGTCAAATAAGACCAGGTGACTTTGGTTCAGCTCTGTTTTTTCAGATGTGAGGGTGAGGATAGAAGAGTCAGTGTAACTTATTCACTAGTGTCTGCTTCTAAACTTCATTCTATCATAGGTTTTGACCATCACCCTACTGTGAGGCCAACCACGCCCTTTTCCCTGGCTCACTTGTACCCACTGTGCATTAGTTACATCTGCTGCAGTGGACATGTTTCTCATTGGTGATGGCAGTATCAGGTGTACCAGGACAGGAGGCGTTAACTCACTCACACATTATGGCTGACACATATTGATGAAGTGTGTGTGATGGGTCGCATTAGCCTCAGTAGTAGAAACAGATGTGAGTCACTAGTTCTTAAAGCAGACCTACATGGGTCCACAAAGAAAGCCTTCAGAGCAGGATAAACCCAAGAACTACAACTTTACAGAGCGTAGCCTTCATTTATTGAATCTGAGGGTTTGACGTCTTGGATATGTTTAACCTATACCTGCACAGATAACTCAGATAAAACAAACTGTGCGCCTTCAGTTTTTCTGGAAAGACGACTCATACTGTCTGTCTGTCTGTCTGTCCAGATTACCCCTGGAGGCCTCCATCCTCCAACATGGACTCCAACGTGGTGAAATGGCTTTTCCTCCCCGATCACCTGACCCCTCCCAACCCACTATTCCTCCTCTGTAACTTCATCATCATCATCATCTTCATAATGATGTCATCACTGTTCACCCTCAGGGTTAATCAAAGCCGCCTCCTTTTTTTCTTCCAGATGACTTCATGCTACTCCTTGGTGCCTCCCTTCAGCTGCAGGTCTTTGAGGAGGAGGTTCAGCTCCAGGTCCAGGTTCTGGCTGGAGACAACAGTGAGCTGGATGGAGATGATGATGAACAGACCTCTGATCCAATCAGACAACTCCGTCTGAACACTGTCCCTGACTTCATGCTGTGCAGGTATAGTCTGCCCTCTGTCTACCTGTCACCTGTCACCTGTCTACCTTTCTGAACTGTGGTCTGACCTCTATGTCTAGGTCCTACCTCGATATGATGAAGGTCATTATATTCTGCTACATGTTCTGGTTCGTTCTCACAATCATATTCATCACTGGGACGACCAGGTGAGTGCGTGGGGCCCCCTTTACTTTCAGTCATATAATGATCTAATTTATTTCACCAAAGCCTGACTTTAGCCATGTGATGTCCACCGACATGCCCAGACAGGTACCGGTGATTCATGTAGTTTGTCAAACCCTTTTTGGTATTTATTTTTTTCTTCTTGGGTTGTGTATCATTTGTTACCATCAACCATGAGGTCATTCCACTGTATGACTCCAACACAACGAGCATTCAAACACAAACTCTAAGCAATTATAGAAAGATTAAGTTTGGCCCAGAGAAGGACAAACATAAAAAGAAAAACAGCATCACTGACATGTGAAAATTAAAAAAAAAAAAAAGAATACAGCAAAAACATAGAGGAACGTGTGGTGCCAGGCACAACAAACCTTCCCCCTTGCATGTATTTCACCCATTATGAGTAAATGGGAAGACTTTTAAAAAATCCTAAAAAATTTGAACTTTGACCTACCTCTCCCAACATGTAATGACAACTATTCTCGGTCACTGGAAATCTATAAACCCAATTTGGTATGAATTGAACCAATAGTTTTGCTGCTAAAGCATTAACAAACAAAAAAACAAACAAACTGAACCAAAAAACAATACCTCTTGCCTCCCCTTAGGTGGGCGAGGTAATAAAAGGCAGAACTGTCTTTGAAGCAAATGTGTTTTCCAATTGAAGCTGAAATTATTAATTTCATTTTAGCAGCAAGGTTTGCAAATAGTGACAAATTGCCCTTATGCTTTGATATTCACGATGTGGAATACAATTATGGATTACTTAAACTATGAACCCTTATGAACTAAAGGAATAATTATAGGATGGACATTTATTTATACTTTATAACAGGAGGTGGGACCGCACCTTTGATTTTTGTCTTTTTTTATTTAGGAGAATTTGATTGAATCATGTGCAAGTGGTCATGGTTTACATAAAACAAACTGATAAGTGAAACTGTGCAGTCGGTGGAAGTTATACGGTTAAACTTAAAACACTGTGGAGATTCTGTGAAAGTGGTTTGTGTTTCTACCTCCTTTAGGATCAGTATCTTCTGTATGGGTTATCTGGTAGCCTGTTTCTACTTTCTGTTGGTGGGCGGAGACTTACTACTGAAACCGGTTAAATCCATCCTGGTTTACTGGGACTGTCTGATTGGATACAATGTGTTTGTCATCACCATGAAGAACATCCTGTCGGTACGACAACACAACAGACTCAGTCATCCATTGTGTCCAGTGGTGAAACTTGCTTCCTGCCATCTGTCTGTCTCTCACCTGTCTATCTGTCTGTCAGATTCTGGCCTGTGGCTTCATTAAGTCGTTGGTGTTAAATCATTGTTGGCTCATTCAGCTCTTCAGTTTGGCCTGCACCATCAAAGGATACACCAAACGTAAGGACTCTCTGAAATCTGCCTCTTTAACTACTTTCTCCAGGTCACAACCAATAGAACCAATAACAGTCCAAGGAGTCAGACCTGTTTATCTGTGGTTGTTGTTTTTAGCGGAGCAGCAGAGCAGTAAACAGTGTGAGTTGCCTAGCGATGAGGCAGGCATCATCTGGGATGGTGTCTGTTTTTGCTTCCTGCTGCTGCAGAGAAGAGTTTTCAGGAGTCACTACTTCCTGTACGTGGTTCTTGACCTGCACAACACACAGCTGTTGGCCTCCAGGTAAAAACACACAAACATCTGCACATCTGGACAAGTCACTGTTTTCAGGAAACTCCAGACCTACAGCTGGACCTGGACGAGCAGCAGAAGATGGATGATTAGAAAGGTTTATGAAACTATCTTTTCTCAGAGGGAATCTGAACTCAGCTGTTATGTTCCTCTCTGTAAAGACACTCATGTCCACACTGGTGCAGGTGTTTTACCAAACGTTTATTTTTCTCTGTGTTTGTTCCTCTCATCCATATGTATAAAGTGTGTTAGTAGATTATGAATTCTTTTTCCAAAGCATATGTTATTGAACTGTGGTTTGTGTTGATGTAAAACATACAAGTTGGTCATTGATGTCATTTCAGCCCAATTTGTTCATGGCTGTTATGTATTTCTGTGATGAAGCTGCACCTGAAACATCAGATCCAGGTGTATATGTCAGTGCATGACCTGCAGTGGATGGAGGTCACCAATACCTTTGGGAGACAGACAGGACCAAACCAGCATTATGGACAAATACACATCATGTAAAAAATACACTTCAAACACCATAACCAACACCGAAGGAAACACAAGTTTACAACTGAATGACACCTACAGGACAGATTAAAGCCTCTGAGTCTGATATATCCAGTTATTGAAGGAAAAACTCAAAACCTGGTTCAAAGTCTGCTGCAATGAGTGTAGCTTTATTTAGTGTTCCAGAGCACGGTGAGAGTACTGATGCAGACAGAGTCTGTTTAGGTAGTCTGACCCTGAATCTACATTTTCAGATGGTATTTATACAGTTACTTCAAAGCAGTCAACAGAAAACTAAAGATAAACAAAGAAATAAAGAAAAAATGGTTGTACTTCAGGAAGGAGCCAGGAAATTTACATTCAAGGGAAAAAGGAGGGGGTTGCACTCCAGGAAGGGGGCAAAGATTTTCACCTAGGTGGAAGGAGGGTAAGTTTCTCAGACTTGGTGGAGGCATCTTAATATATTATCAAAACAGCAGTGGTTAATGCTAAACAGGTTAACTCGGCAGGAACAGCAACAAAAGGGTGCCTTCTGTGCTCACAAACAGAAGGGTTCCTTCTGTGTTCTCAGACCAGGACACATATTTTCTTCCTTACAGTATTATCCACAGTATCCACAGGTTGGACAACAACTTTTGGCCCAAACCTGATGTTTGTAGACAGTTTGATGTTGTCATGTGGACAAAGATATTTAGTAAAACAGCAGATGTTTAATAATATTTGTATTGGTGAGGACAGAACTTAAGATTTATTTAACAAAAAACAGGACTTTAACCTGACAGAACCGCTGTTCTTATCTGTTTTTCATTTTGAATCTGAACGAGGGACACCAATTATGATAAGTTGATTAGTTAAAATGGTATATATAGTCAACAGCTTTTTTGAACTGTCTCCAAATTATTATTTGCAGTAGATGGAGATTTATGTTTTACTTCATTAAGATGTGAGACTAATGTTGTATGATATGTGTTAAATAAAGCCTGAAAAAGTGTTTTAAACATTTGTTATACATGTGGTTCACTCAGTCTTTGGTTGGACAGTTTTTGGTTTGTCTTATTTAGATCTTATTTTGGTTTGAGTGGAGACACAAATAATTATTCAACTCTATATTATTATTATTATTATTATTATTATTATTATTATTATTATTATTATTATATTTAAAATACCCAAGTTTAGTCTAAGTACCTAGAAGAGTACTTAGACTAAACTTTGAAGAACAGCTGCATTGATCAGCTGTTTCAACATCATGACTTCCTGGAGGAACTGATGGTTGTGTCATGATTCAGCTTCAAGCTCAAAAATATGTTTTAGTGTATTTTAATGTGTATGTTGCAGGGGGGCGGAGCTCTTTGAGGCATCCACAGTGAAAGCTGTTCGAGCACGACTGGAGGTGGAGAAGACCTCCATGGACCTACTGAAAAGACAGTAAGACCTGAACAGTCATAAACTCAGGACCAGTGAAGGTCTAGACACATTGTGATGGGTCAGAACATACAGACCAACAGAGTCAACTGATGCAGATCACTGACGTAGACCACCCATGTAGACCACAAACTGACACCATCTGGGCCATCATCTCACCTGTTTACTGCTCCTCTTTGACAGACTGACAAACTCTTCAAACGCACAAAAAGAGCTCCACAATTTCTCTGGCTTTTGTCTGGCTTTTCCAACACATGACCAGTACCATCTTACACGCTCTTTCAGGTGTTTGTTCCAGAGTCAATGAGAAGACTAGCAGCTAAACACAACCAGGACTAGAAAGACGAACCAGAGTCTAGTTTAACCTGACCATAAAGCCTTTAAGTTTGATTTTTCTGGGCAGGTGCTGTCAAGTTGCTCTAGATAAATCCAGGTATTTGTTGGTCTAATGAATACCAGGTTCTGATGGTCACCCCCCTAAACCATTTCCTGTCGGTGCGTTCACTTCAGGATGGAGAGGATTAAATCTCGACAGCAGAAGTTCCGCAGAGGAAAAGAGAAGATGCTCAGTTTGACCCATGACAGCTCCCACACTGGTCAGGAAAACAAGAAGGGGCAGCAGCCAAAGGAGTGGTGGAGGCCTTGGGTTAACCACGCCTCCAGTGAGTCACATGACCTCTGTATTCTATCCATCTGTCTGTCTGTATATTTAATCTGTTATTCTGTCTGCAGTGGTGAGGAGTGGTGATTACTACCTGTTTGAGACTGACAGTGAGGAGGAGGAAGAGGAGGAGAAAAAAGAGGATGAGGGGAATAAGGAGGAGGAACTTCCTGAGAAGTCAGCCTTCCAGGTGAGTCCCATTGGTTTCAGACTAAAAAGACAAACATGAACTGGAGTCAGATGTAACTGATGGTGACATGGTTTCTGTCAGTTTGTCTACCACGCCTGGATAACTGACTCCAGAACAGCGATGAGAGCTCGCAGCAACCATCAGAAACTGTTGAACAGGAAATCATCTGAGCGACGGAGCAGGAGGGAGGAGAAGAAAGGGGGTGAGGAGGAAGAGGAGGCTCATATGTTCATAACTAACAGTCATCTTTCTTAATGTTGTTTCACTGTGTGTCATGTGACTCCTGTCCAGCAGGAGGAGTCATTGAGGTGTCAGTGGAGACTGAGGATGATGGCGAGGATGAGGAGACGGAGGAAGGACCAGGTTTGGGTTGTTACATTATGGTTGTGTTCAAAATGTGTGGGGTGTTTGTCCAAGTCCAACATGTTCCATCAGGAGGCACTTCTTCACACACCTAATGACTTATTTCCATCTATCAGAGAACACACAGTGGCCTGTTGGTTTTGGCAATGAAAACACTGCAAACAAACAGCAAAGGAGGACATAATAAAAGACAAACCAGAGTATGCATTAACCAGACTAAAAAGAGAAGAAATGATCAGATTTTACCAAATGAAACAGGATTAGAAAGAAGCTGTTGTCTGATTAAACTAGTCTGAAAAGAGTCCAATATAATCAGACAATGAACCAAACTCTGAATGAAAGCTCTACCTACCGATGTGGCATTTCTCACAGCACTTAGTAAAAGTTTGAACATGAACAACCCGCCTCCCTCCAAAGCCCCACCCCCTTCCCTCTGCCTGAGCTCTGAGGCTCCTCCTCTCATCTGATGCGTGATGGAAACGGAGGAGGAAGCAGAGGTGGAGGTCCGGTCCGTTTTGGCGTGTCCGCGGACCCCTCCCTCAGTAATCAGATACATCATCCACCTGCCGCAGGCCCGCGGCTCCTGTTCCATCAGTAGACCTGGTCTGTGCAGTACTGGGTCAGGGTCTTCACTGCAGTGCCCAGGGGATGGGCGCGCGCACTGTGAACGCGCGGCCTCCGCGAATTTTCCGTGGACATTTGAGGTTTCATAGTCCATACATTTATCATCCTACATCATCATACATTGTGTGACACCATGTACATGTACCTGTATGAGTCCCACCGTCAGAAAAGCTGAGCTTTATGCAGACCTGTTCAGTCCAGTACAGCTGACTTCCGGACTTTTATCTCCATCCTTCATTCATCAGACTCCCGTTTCTTCCCCTCAGTTGTTGTTTCTGTTCATAAATCCGTTTTTTTCCTTCCACATGTGCATGTCAGTTTTATCCAAACACATCCTAGACAGTAGACTGTGGTCAGTGGTCAGTAGACTGTGGTCAGTGGTCAGTAGACTGTGGTCAGTGACAGGAGAAGCAGCGCCAGTGAAGTGTCAGATTCAGAGGGACACATATCGGATGTGAGACAGCGATAATGGATCGGATGCTGGACGGCCGTAATGGATGATTGACAGGAGGCTCAGTCAGGTTCGGCCAATTATTTTATTCGGACCGAATAAAATGATTGGTCAGACTTTTATCAGAAATATATGAGAATTAAACATTTTTGAGTTTCAATACCTGGCGGATTTCTTTTACATTTTAGTTTGACACACACTTATTAGGAGCATTTTAAGATGACAAAAGAAAAGTGTAAAAATGCCACATCATACGGTAGAGCTTTAACTGAGTTCAAGACAAATCGAACAAATGATTGAACTGGAGCAATGAGATTAACTAGGATCATAATCCATGCAATGTAGAAAGACCACACATTTTCAGGTTTGTCACGTGAATATTTATGGTCAGAAACAGTGTCAGCAGTAGATGGTAAGAGCACAGTGATAGATATTGATGGATGGTGTTGGTTGGTGATGGATGGTGTTGGCTGCTATTGGTTGGTTATTGTTCATGTTGGCTGCTGTTGGTTGGTGATGACCTGTTGTGTGTTTCAGACACAGTGTTACGTCGGCTCTCCAACACATTGCGGTTCTGCTGGGTTCTGCTGTCGGCTCTGCTGGACTCTCTGACTGCCTGGCTCAGCAGTCTGTGTCAGGAGCATATTGACATCTCCACCGTGCTTCGCATCGAGCACTGTATGCTCACCCAGCAGGCCAAGCAGGTATGGACATGGACTTCAGATCAGACAGGAGGAGGGTGTCAACAGAAAATAACATGACAATTCTTGAGTGATTCCATCGAAATACGTCACAGATTTTAACTGAATTTACAGAACTTCTTCAAAGAGAAGTGGTTTTAAGTGTTGTATTAACAAACTCCTCAAGTCTTCACCCAGCTGACTTCGATGGTCAGTTAATAACTTAAAAGCATCAGAAATGAAAACTAAAGAAAATGATGACTTTCCTTTGATTGCTCTTGTTTTTCTAGTGGCTCATTACTGCCCCCACTACTTTTTGACCAAAGTTTTGACCAAAATGGACCATGTGTGGTTGACATATGTATCAGGAGCCTTATCCTGAACCAAACAGGAAGTCCATAATTTTAGTGTAAATATGCATTTTTGTCATTTCCCAAATAAAGTAATATTTATCTCATTTGAAAGCCACTGAAAAGGATCAGTAAAACCTGTTGACTACATTTTAAGATGGACCTGCCTGAACCAGCTGATGAACCAGCTGATGAAGACACGCTTCAACAAAGCCAGCAGAGCTGCTTCATTTTTTTTTTTATTGTTTTTAGGGTCACGTGCCTTCTAGAGAGGCAATTCACATCTACTACCAGGAACAGATGATGAAATCCTCCAGAGAGTCAGGTCTGGACTTCAGTTCCCATGACGAACAGAGGCAGATCTCAGCAGAAGGAGGAATACTGGAGCAGGACAATGAAGTGGAAAGGAAAGAAGAGGAAGAGGAAAAAGGAGGTGGATCAGCAGAGGAGAAACCAGAGGTGAGTCCAGGAGGAGACGATCTATCGGAACCAGGACCAGCAGAACTTCCATTAGAATCAGGTCCAGCAGAGGGAGTTCAACCAGTGACACCAGAATGTACAGTCATGAAAACCAGCCAGAGGTCCCGACCCAGACTGCTGAGGATGAGGAGAGTTGAGTCTTCATCATCGTGTTCATCATCAGAAGAAGGAATCAGTCATCACAGGTTTGTCTTTAATCGGATCAAATTGAGAAATCATTACTATGTCATATTCTGATTATTTATATTTATTGGTTTTATGAGGTTTTAGTTGTTTATAAAATGTTCTTAATTGATATTTTAGTTTGATTTGAACATGTGATTTTTGTCCCATTCTTGATATTTCCAGCTGCAAACATTCACCTTAGTTTAAAATGGTAAAATACAGTTTACTGTAGTGGAAAGACAAAGTATAGTTTTGAATGAATTTATGTTAACTTGGTGATAAGTATGAAATTGAAGTTGTAACTCAGTGAAACACATCAGGTTTCCTCCTCTGCTTACACACATGGAACTATTGGACATTATTTCAGTCTGAACAGTGGAGAAGTTGTGGAGCAGCTTCCTGTCGACATTTGGCCGACTCAGACCGTCACCTCCTCCCCGACCTCCATCGCCTCCGTCCTCCTGCCTCCGTCCTACAGCCTTGCTCTTGGTCTCGACCTCCAGCAGGAAGAGGAGGAGGTGAGGTCAGAGTTCAGGAGGCGAACAGCAGAGGACAGGAGCGACGTCCTGTCTGACTCTACCTCTACTTCCTGTCCGCTTGCGTCTCGTACTCAAGAGCTGACGGCAAGCGAGCTGCTGAGGAACAGGTGAGACAGGTGGATCCTCCTTTAATCTACCTGAACACTGTTCCAACTCTCACGCTGTGTTTCTGTGATCAGGACCTTCTATGACACCGAGCTGGAGGCGTCAGACCGCTTCTACGGCAACCAGCCCCAGCTGCTGCAGCTGTGCTACGCCCTCTACAACATCCTGGCCGCCAGGTGAGTGTGGGACAGTCTCCTCATGTAGAAGAACAGGTAGCTTGTAAAACAGACTGCAGGTGAATCGGCCCATGCTCTTCAGGTTTACAGGTCCACAGTTGGGACTTTTCCATTGGCTGTGTGGACTGAGCTTCAGGTCACATTAATGTCATGGAAAGACACTGAGGGTGTTTTCAGACCTGGACTGATTGGAGCAGTTGTTCCGGAACAAGTTTTTGGCTCGGTTTGATTGGGCATATGTGAAAGCAGTAATCGCGCTCTGTTTCCAGAACAAAACATCTGAGCTGAGACCGCTTGGAAGAGGTGGTCTCAGCAATCTCTCAGCGGAGTGCTTTGTTTATAGTGTGAACATGACCACAGTGATAGAAATAGACAACTACAGTTTTCCCTACCACTCTGAACGGGGCCAGTTCCAGACAATCATATATGAGGTGGCAATCAGAAAAGTGAAGGGTGCACATGCTGCTAGGCAAGGCAAGGCAGATTTATTTGTATATTGTTATGGTCTGGCTTGGGGACCACAACAAAAATATCAAACGGAGGACGGATGATCAATGCTAAACGTGATTTATTTTACAAAGTAACGAATAAGTGCAAATGAAACCATAACCAGAACACGAAGTACAATAAAAAAAAAACAAAGGTGGCTCGGGCTGAGCATCCAGCCAGTGGCAGAGAGAGAGAGCGCGGTCTGGACAGCCATCCTTTATAGACTGGGAACCACGGACGCAGATGTTTCCCATTCCCAGGCTCCACCTCACGCACACTGACACAACGCAGCTACTGCAGGAGAAGGTAGCACATCCACAGACAGGCAGCACAGAGGCCCTAGGGCCGTCACCCCCCCCATCAAAACAGGGTCCGACTAGGAACCCTGAGAATCAATCTGCCACGATAAATTACCAAGAATGAAAATTTTAGATATTACATTACCCAATACCCACTATTTAACAAATGTGAGGAAAAACATCATCGTCTCTTATCTTTCTACATCACCTGCATGACTCTCATCCCTCCCAGCAACTGGTACCTGGAAGCAAACTGAGAGAGAAAAGAGGACAGCAGTGGAGAAAAAAACTCAAACAGGAGCACGAGACAGGGCGTCAGCCACCAGGTTGTCCTTCCCTTTAATATGCCTTATATCCAAAGTGTACGATTGGAGACACAACGACCAACGAGTAAGCCTCTGATTTGCACACCGCAATGAGTTTAAGAACGTGAGAGGATTATGATCTGTGTAGATCACCACTGGTCCTGAACCAACATACACTTCAAAGTGCTGTAACGCCCATATGAGAGCCAGGATCTCTTTTTCCACCACAGAATAGTCCAACTGATGTTTATTAAACTTCCTGGAAAAGAAACACACCGGTCTGTCAACAGCAACATCATCTTCTTGTAAGAGTACTGCCCCAGCACCAACAAAACTGGCATCAACCTGCAACTTAAATGGTTTATCAAAATGAGGTGCAGCCAGAACAGGGGAGTCGCACAAAATCACCTTGACATTCTCAAATGCCTGTTGACACAAAGGAGACCAGATGAACTTTGCTTTTGCCTTCAGCAAGTCAGTCAATGGTGCAACAACGGTAGAAAAATTGTGACAAAAACACCGGTAATAACCAACCAAACCCAAAAACCTCATCAGCTCCTTTTTTGTCAGCGGTGGCGGATACTCAGAAACAGCCTGCACCTTCGCCAGCAGAGGGCGCACCTGGCCCCGCCCAACTTGTTTACCAAGGTAAGTCACTGTGGCCTGAGCAAACTCACACTTTGCCAGGTTCACAGTAAGATGCGCCTCAGCCAAGCGGACAAACAGCGCCTTGATGCGTTCAATGTGGACAGACCATGAATCCGAAAAAACAACAACGTCACCCAAATACACTGCACAACCTTCCAGATCACCAACCACTTTATTCATTAAACGCTGGAAGGTGGCAGGTGCATTCCTCAAATCGAACGGCATGACTCTGTAGGAATACAACCCAGACGGAGTGACAAAAGCAGAGATCTCGCACGCTCTCTGGGACAGTGGGACCTGCCAGTATCCTTTCAGGAGATCGAACTTACTAATAAACATGGCAGAACCCACCTGATCCACACAGTCATCCATACGGGGCAAAGGATAGGAATCTGCTTTGGTGACGCTGTTAACTTTTCTATAATCCTTACAAAACTGTGGCTGGCTTTGGGGCAAGCACGCACGGTGATGCCCAAGCGGAGGACGATGGTTCTGCAATACCATTTGCCTACACATAATCAATCTCAGCATCCATCAACACACGCTTCTCTGCATTAACCCTGTAAAAACGTTGTTTAATTGGCTTGGCTTCACCCACCTCAATGTCATGTTCTAACACATGTGTACAGGTCGGCCCAAACAGACTGGGGAATTTATGAATGAGGTCAACCAACTCTGTGCGCTGCACCGCAGACAGATGCCCCAAAACAGAATCGAAGTTCGCCAGCATCTGGGAATTCATCAACACTAGAATGCCCTGGATTTTCTGGAAGTCCTTTAGCCAAGATGCTGCTAGTTGATGCTACTATGTTGGCTACAATTCACATCTTTTCATTTGCAAATGTGGCCATTACCTGAAACAGCTAGGGAGGGGCAGGTGGGGGGTGGGGTGCTCGGGGGTTTGGAGGCCAGAGTGTGTGGGGAAGGGAGGCACAGCTGAGGGCTGTGAACTCATTTGCTCTGTCCAGCCTGCTAACTGACTGACTTTCACCAGTTAGCAGCTCTGACAGAGCAAATGAGCTGAACCAAAATGTTATATGTAGACCTGTAGTAGATCTCACACACACACACACACACACACACACACACACACACACACACACACACACACACACAGTCGTCAAATAATGCATAGTTTATCATTGTAAATATGTGTGGATTTTGACTCATTGTATTTTTTTACTAATGGGAACTCTAGAATATTTGCATCTGTGATAAACTGTAATGCAGATTTCACTTGTTTGTGGCTCACTTGGCTGACTGGCACAAAAAGAGATGTACAAACAGGGGTGTTGGGAGAAGATCGTTCATGTATAGCAAGCAAGGACTTGATTGACCACTTCTGGTGCAAATTTGTACATCCATAGAAATAGCCAATTGCTCTCAAACGAGACGTAATTCCTTTTGTGTTGAGGTGGATAACTGCACATACAGTATCACTTCAGTGCAGGGGGCAGCGTTATAAAAAAGGGTGCCTCCAAACTTCCCTCAGTAGAAGGATTGACGTTGTAGCACAGAGAAGAGAAGAGAGAATACAAGTGAAGCAAAGATGCCAAAATTGTACAAATTTGAGAAGGCTTTGGAGATGGTCCTGAGTGAAGTCAACCCTGTCACCTCCGATGGAGAAGAGACAGCAGAGCCGATTTCTTCTGGTAAGATTTCCTAAACATCCTATTTTCATTGCCACATTATGTTGTTGTTTTTTAGGAAAAAATTTGTGTTTTAGGTTGTGTTTTAGGAAAAGATGAGAGCAATCCTAAATCAATACAGAGGAGGCATACTTGAGATGTTTTGAAATTATAATTCAAATGATATCTTTGCATAGATTCTAACCTCGGTTGAGGTTTTCATTGCGCACATCATTTTGATACTGCATTGCTCATATCTCAAATTTATGATCATACTAGGTGAGGAGGAGGAGGAGGAGGACACTGTGCCGCCACCACAAAAGAGAGGCCAACTGGAGACGCACACTGGGGCAGAACAGAAGGCCAAAGACAGCACAGTATGGCGCGAGCAACAGCTGGGGAGGCCTCTCATTCACAGACCCACTGAAGGTTACTCCGCGGACGGGCAGCCAGCTGTTCGGGTCCGACAAAGAGTGACGACCCGTTTACAGAGTTTCCTCTGTTTTATCACTCTGGACATGCTCCGCTCCATTCAGCAGTGGACCGTTCAGCATGGACATGCCACACAGGAGAACTGGTTCGTGTCTGTCCATGAGCTGATGGCATTCATTGCCATCATCTTCTCGCGAGGAGTTACCAAGCTTCCAGCGCTGCAAGACTCTCGGGCTGAAAAACTGGGAAACCCTCTGATCATGAAGATTATGGCCTGAAATCGTTTCCAGGACATAATGCGACACCTGCGCTTCGATAATAAGGAGACACGCGCTGAACGAGTTGAGACTGACAGGTTTGCCGCAATATCCAATGTTTGGAGTTCCTTTGTTGCAAACTGCATTTCATCGTACAATCCAGGCAGGCACATCACCATAGATGAACAGCTGTTCCCAACTAAGACTCGCTGCTGTTTCTTGCAGTACATAGCAACGAAACCAGACAAGTTTGGGATGAAGCTCTGGGTGGCATGTGACCTGAAGACAAAATACAGGGGTTGGACAAAATAATGGAAACACCTTCACCTCAAGATGATAATGCCCCAATCCATACAGCTAGAATTGTTAAAGAATGGCATGAGGAACATTCTAATGAAGTTGAGCATCTCGTATGGCCGGCACAGTCCCCAGACCTCAACATTATTGAGCATTTATGGTCAGTTTTAGAGATTCAAGTAAGACGTCGATTTCCACCGCCATCGTCTCTAAAAGAGTTGGAGGGTATTCTAACTGAAGAATGGCTTAAAATTCCTTTGGAAACAATTCACAAGTTGTATGAATCAATACCTCGGAGAATTGAGGCTGTAATTGCCGCAAAAGGTGGACCTACACCATATTAAATTATATTTTGTTGATTTTTTAAGGTGTTTCCATTATTTTGTCCAACCCCTGTATGTTTGCAACATGATCCCCTATCTTGGGAAAGACCCCAGCCGTCCCATGGGGGTGAGAGTGGGAGAAGACGTGGTGATGAAGCTGATGGAGCCGTTTCTGGACAAAGGGAGAACGGTAACAACAGATAATTTCTTCACGTCTCTGGCACTCGCCAAACAACTCCTCCACCGGAAGACCACCCTCCTTGGCACAATAAATAAGGTTCGCCAGGAGCTGCCCGAATCAGCCAAGCAGACTTTGAACCGTCAGCAATACAGCACTCAGGTGTCTTCTACATCTGGTGCAGCACTGACAGTGTATGCCCCAAAGCGTAAGAAGATCGTGTGCATCCTTAGCAGCATGCATGGCGTTGTGGAGACTGGCGACACTGGCAAGAAGAAGCCAAATACAGTGACAGACTACAATACCATGAAATGCGGAGTCGATGTGATGGACCAGATGGTGCGGGAATACACGGTGTGCACAGGGACACGGCGCTGGCCTGTCGCTGTGTTTTACAACATGCTGGACATTGCAGTGCTGAATGCTCACGTCCTGTACCAGGCATGCACTGGCGTGAAGGAGAGACGGGTCGACTTCCTGGTGGAGCTGGCAAGTGAGTTGGCACACTCCCATGTGGGTGCCCAGAAGGCCAGCGTGGAGACCCGCCTTCGGCAACAACCTACCACACCAGAACCTGGGAAGTGTGCAAAGTGCCAGGTCAAAAGGCAGTGCAACAGCAATCATGCCACTATGCGCTGACTGTTACAAGTACACTTGTGGCAGGTGCAGGAAGGAGGCGGTTTGGAAGTGCCACGACTGTGCAGTATAGAGGACATAGGGTGTATTTGCAGTATAGGGTACATTTGTGTGTTTTCTATATTTCATAGTTGTGATTTCAAAGCTGATAACTCTTGTTTGGATCCTGTGCATCATCAATAAATCACAGGAAGAAATGAAAAGCAAACTTTGTCGACCTCTTACTTCAGTTTTACATTTGATACTGATTCAGTGTTATATTTGCTACAGGCAGCACATACATACTATGTTTTAACAAATATTGTTTGCATACACAGGACCCACAAATACACTGTAAGAAATATCTTTTATTTTTCCAACAATAAAATTGTAAAACAACACACACTAATAAAATGTGCAAAACCCCCAATTCTCGTGCAAAATGATACTTTACATTCACAACAAAGTTTTCTCTTCTGAAAATGGTATTTTGTGTTGAACTGACACAAACTATCACATGAATAGACTTTTATAAGCATCAGTTGAACACTGGTGTGTGTGCTACACTTCCCCCTCTGTTTGGGCCACATTCCTGCATAATGTATGCGTAGCGGCTGCATTTACAAATGATAGGTGGCTGACTGTAGGACAATGACTTGTTAATTCAAAATCACAGGGCCTTTTTGGCCCCTCTCTGGGATTTGTAGGGGGAAAGGCCAAATCGGCCCCTGCTTGGTACATGATGTGTTAACCGACCAGTCAACACAGCAGAGTCAGGCTGAGGTAAACCATCTTCACACAGTGTGTCATCAGAACCTGTCAGTGTGTTACCAACACAAACAGGGTGCGCACCCACAGCTGGCGCACCATCACCAAACTCATCCTGTATCAGCATGGTACAGTTTTAATAAGTTAATATAACAAAGTTGAGTTTTCCTTCGTCAATCAGGTGTGGAAATTGAATAGTTCTGTTCTGACAGCTGCTTAACCACCGTATATGGACCCATGAACCTGGCCTGAAACGGTGACGTCACTAAAGGTAACAGTGTCAAAACCTGATCACCTGCAGAAAAACTGCGACACTCAGCTCACTGGTCATAAATGCGCTTCATTTTCTATTGGGCTGAGGCCAATTTTTCTTTTGCCAGTTGAGTTGCAGCATAAAGATGATGTCTGAAACCATTAACATAATCTATGATATTCTGAGGAGGTTCTGCCTCCTCCCAACCACTCTTCAGAGCAGCCAGTGGACCCCTCACTGTGTGGCCAGAAACCAACTCATTAGGACTCATTACTCCTGTGTAACCTCCCTCGCTGCCAACAATAACCATGGCAAACCTTCCTCCCAGTCAGCATTCATCTGCACACAATAAGCCCGCAACAAAGATTTTAATGTTTGATGGAACCGCTCCAGCGCTCCTTGGCGCTGTGCGTGATACGCAGAGGACTTGTTGTGCGTAACATGTAGCTGTTTTAAGACTTGTGCAAATAAATGTGAGGAAAAGTTAGAACCTTGGTCACTTTGAATAACCTTTGGTATGCCAAAGATGGAAATAAACTGGCTAAGCGCACGTACCACTGCCTTGGCTGACAGCATGCGCAACAGATATACAGCAGGGTACCTAGTACTCTGACACATGACTGTCAACAAATACACTGAGCCAGATTTAGAGGGGGGAAGAGGACCAACACAATCATTATCAGATGATCGAATGGTTCACTTACAGCAGGAATTAGACACAATGGAGCCACTTGAATAACTTGGTTTGGTTTTCCTGTCACTTGACAGGTGTGACGTGTTTTCATGTATGCTGAGACACTTTTCTTAACCCGTGGCCAAAACAAATGCAGCAGAATCCTGTCATATGTTTTAGCAACACCCCTGTGACCAGACTCATCATGAGCAACAAAGAGAACCACATCACGAAACTTTGTAGGTATCACAACCTGATACAAACCTGGTACAAACCCAGCTCCAGGCCTGTCCCAGGAGGACATGCCCCCGACCGGACCATCAGCGCAGGCAGGGAAATCCCCTCTGCCTCTCTTGTGGGTCAACAAATAATCATCAGCAAGCGCGCTGCTTCTGCCGCCGTGTGTACTTTCTTTTCACTGATGTACATTACCAATCTTTCAGGGACCGAGTTTTTAAACTGCTCAAGCATGATTAAATCACACAACCCTTCAAAGTCTGTTACCCCTGCAGCTGCACACCAGTGGTGAAAATGTGTCCCCAACTCACGCGCAAACTCCAGATAAGATTTATCTCCTTTTTTTTTCAGCTCTGAAACCGCTGTCTATATGCCTCAGGCACGAGTTCATAACTTTTCAACACCGCCGCTTTAACCTTTAAGTAGTTGCCACTGTCAGGTGCAGTCAGTGAGGAAAAAGCTTCCTGTGTGCGCCCTGTCAGCACACACTGCAGCAACACCCCCTGTCTGCGTCAGTCCACGCTCTCGTGTCAGCTACACGCTCAAACAGGACAGAAAATGTGTCTACATCTCTCTCATTGAACTTCGGGACTAATCGTAGATTGCTTAAAACATCACCAGAGTCACCAGTCCGACCACCAGGCAATCTGCCCTCACTGATGAGAGTCAGTCTCTGGGTCTCCAAATCCAATTTAGCCAACTCAGTCTGCTGACTTAATTTTTCCAGTGCCACAGTTTTTTCCAAATCAGCTTTTTGCCTCAACTGCTCCAATTCGAGTTGTTTTTCTTTCTCTAACCGAAACTGTAACATCAGCAACTCCTTCTGCTGTTCGAAAGTTAAAGCAGAGCCTGCGTCCTGCGCACCGACACTCGCTGCAGCCTTTCCCTCAACAGGTGACACAGTCGTGGCCTTCAAAACTCCCATGTCACACAAATTTACCACAATTGCTTTCACATTTTCTTTCAACCTTTTATCAGAGACATATGTATTATAATGCTCTGCCAGTTTCAGCAATTGCTCTTTTGTGCACCGCTCCACAAACTCCTCTGAGGGAGCCCTCACAAACTCCTCTACTGCCATTAGAGGCGCAAAAAAAAAAAAAAAAAAAAAAAAAAAAAGCACACACCCAGGGAAATAAAAAGAAAATACGATTATGGCCTCAGACCATACCAGACAGCACAGTCACCAAGACCTCAGCGGATGGACACCCCCGCTAACTGCCTGACCATCTCTAACTAAACTCAACCCTAGTCTTCAGGGGATACTGATGGCAGGTACTTACGCACTGTTCTACCACTAGTTTGACAAAGCGACCAGTAGACTGGCGACCCGTCAGCACTATGGACGTGCTCCCGAGACAACTGCTAACCTTTCAGCCACACTACAGTGATTCAGCCAATCCCAAAGGGGAAGCGCCCTTAACCTGCTGGGGACTCCTCCCACTGATCACAGAGCAGAGGCCAACACGTGACTTCTCCTGTTTCCTTCTACACTAAAATTCCACATTCGCACATCTATCACGGCCACCTAACCAGCCCAGAAACAATTCCTCTCCTCCCACAATCCTTGCCTATGAGTGTTCCCACGGGGAATCCCACCGGGAATCCCTAGAATGACGTCACAACCATTTAGGCGCGAACACCAAACAAAGAGCTTCCTGGACAGAGAGAAAGACAGAAGTCTCCACAGAAACAACATTACAGAACCGTCAAGTTCTACAGTTGGACAAGCCCCCAGTTGTTATGGTCTGGCTCGGGGGCCACAACAAAAATATCAAACGGAGGATCAATGCTAAACGTGATTGGTTTTACAAAGTAACGAATAAGTGCAAACGAAACCATAACCAGAACACAAAGTACAATAAACAAAACAAAGGTGGCTCGGGCTGAGCATCCAGCCGGTGGCAGAGAGAGAGAGAGCGCGGCCTGGACAGGCATCCTTTATAGACTGGGAACCAACGGCCGCAGGTGTTTCCGATTCCCAGGCTCCACCTCACGCACACTGACACAGCTACTGCAGGGGAAGGAAACACATCCACATCCACAGACACATCCACAGACAGGCAGCACAGAGGCCCTAGGGCCGTCACAATAGCACAATTCATACACAGGGCAATTCACAGTGCTTTACAAAAATGGAAAAGAGACAGATTAAAAACACACAATTACAATTAAAACACAATCAATAAAACATAAATAATAATCACTTAAAACAAAGTAAAAGAGAAGAGTGCAGATAGAACCCTTTCAGTTGTTCTATGCACAGCTGAACAGCCGTTTTCAGCCTGGACTGAAACATTGTCAGAGTAGAGGCCTGTCTCATGTCATCAGGAAGACTGTTCCAGAGTTTAGCTGCATAGAACTGAAACACAGCTTCACCCTGTTTAGTCCTGACTCTGGGTGCCAGCAAAAGACCAGTCCATGAGGTTCTCAGGGTCCGAGATGGTTCATATGGGACCAACACGTCACAGATGTACTTTGGTGCTGGACCATGGACAGACTTATAGGCCAGCAGAGCTGTTTCAAAGTCTATTCTCTGAGCCACAGGAAGCCAGTGCACAGATCTGAGCACAGGACTAATATGGTCGCACTTCCTGGTTCTAGTCAGGACTCAAGCAGCAGCGTTCTGGATGTTCTGCAGCTGTCTTACAGCTCGTTTAGAAAGTCCAGTCAGAAGGTCCATGCAGTCCAGTCAGAAGGTCCATGCATTTATCTCTAGCAGGTTAGACTACTGTAAAGTAGTCTAACCTGCTAGAGATAAATGCATGGATAAGTCTGTCTAAGTCTGCTTTAGACAGTAAACCTTTGATTCTGGCAATGTTTTTGAGATGGTAAAAGGCTGATGATGTAAGTGATTTAATGTGGCTGTTAAAGTTTAGGTGCTAGGGGTATTATACGGGGGGGGGGTGTGTGTACATCCCATACGTACCTCACAATGGGTATGTGCAGATCATATGACCGTACAAAGTGAAAATGAAACTTAGAGACGCTTTACTTATTCCTCTCTCCCACTGTTGTGCAGCTCATTTTCTTTTTCCCTACCTTTGGAAACTTTAATTTGAGGGAGCAGGATGTTTGTTTAAGGGAGCATTGCCCCCCTTGCCCCCCCCTACAATCGGGCCCAACTCTGAGTACATATGATATGCTACAATGTCGCAAACGTTACCATAAAGCAGAGCAGATCTGCTGAAAAAGTGCCGCTGCCAGACATAAACAGTAGGCTTCCACCTGTTTACATGGGTGTGGTGTTTGGGGCATGGAGCAGTGTGAGCACGAACCAAAACAAGGTGATGCACAACACTGTAACATGTTGTAATACATTACTTCCTGAATCAGAAACGAAATACAGGTGTGAGAACTAAATGTGCACAGTGGTTTTCAGTTTTAATTTCACATCGTTGAAACCATTTTTGTGTCATTTCTTTTTTCTTTGGCTCTTAGTTCTGGTCTCCTAATGAAAAGTGTGAGGTTTAAGATCAGGAACCGGCTCTGACTGGGCCCTGGACCTGCCTCTGAAAAGGGTTAAAAGATGTTGATTCTCGTCTCTCTGGTTTCTAAGGTCGGAGACAGTTTGTTACCTGGTCATTGTGTTAAACCACATGGTGTCCGCCAGCTGTCTGACATTAGTACTTCCTGTCCTGGTGTTTCTCTGGGCGACGCTGTCTGTCCCTCGGCCCAGTAAGACCTTCTGGATGACGGCCATCATCTACACTGAGGTTTCCACTGCTCTGCTGGTTTTATTCATTGTCAGATGTTTTACTGTTTTCAGATTTGTCACTCGATCTGTCTGCCGTCCTTTCTGTTCTCAGGTCACCATCGTCATCAAGTATTTCTTCCAGTTTGGTTTCTTTCCTTTCAATCAGAAGCTGGAGGTGGACCGCTCGAAACCCTTCCATCCTCCAAACATCTTGGGGGTGGAGAAGAAGGAGGGCTATGTCATTTATGACCTGCTGCAGCTTCTTGCTTTGTTTTATCACAGAGCCATTCTGAAGGTAAAAAACACTAAATTCTACAATCACAGCGACAAATTCACAGTAAAATATTTATGTGTTTCTCCTCAAAGTGCCATGGACTGTGGGACCAGAGCATCTCCGTGGAGACCGATGTGCTTCATCACCATGGTGAAACCACTTCCACGTCCATGGATCCAACGGATTCTGCTAACACTCTGCGTCGTCGAATCAGACATCGAACGTGCTCCAGCTCCACCCAGCTGCGCTCTCCCGCAGGTAGAAAAAAACGCACATTTATCAGTCCATCATTCACCACCGCCATTAGATCCAGATCACATGCACCTTATCACTGTCCCACCACTGTGAACTGTTAACATCAGTATTAGAGAACATGACTTCTGACCTGTAGGGAGCGCTGTTATTGAGAAGAGTATCTTGTAAGTGGCTGAACATGTTCCTGGTTCAGTAGAAAGATGTTTATACAGGGAGTATCAGAAAAAAGTAGACTCTCAGAAAAAGCAACATAAAACCAAAATGCGAAGACATTTTGAAATTCTGGTCATATGTGTTTATTGACCATGGAATTGTCCTTTGATTGACACCAGTGTCCTGGGCCAGTTTTCATGTTTCAGTGAACAACGCTAATTTGAATTGTGCAAAATAAAAGTCTTTTGCGCATGGAAGTGTAAGGGTCAGTATGAGATCTGTCACCATGGGGGACAAGATCCATTGGTCAGACCTCAGAACACACCCCAGCAGCGAGCTGTCATGGTCACCAAATATCATCGAAGTAAAAGTGCCCTAGTTGTCCTTGAGAGGTTCTGCCAAGAATCGCTGCTGGGGTGTGTAGTAGGTCTGACCAACTTCAACCAAACCACATGGACATCCAGAGGAACAGGAAGGCCAATGCACAGAATATGCACAAATTTAAACCCATGAATTATGCCAGTGGTTATTGGTCTGTTTCTAACAAATGAAATTACCAAGAGGGGACACCCAGATGATGCAATGAATTACGTATGCTGACTGAAATGTTTCATATTTCCAAAGGTCAGCTCAAAACAAGCTTAAAGAATCCTCACTAACAGCATTAACCCCTTGTGTTTGGCCTGATAGACTCAAATCTGTTGTTAATGTGAAATCTTTGTATCAATGGTAGGGGCTGAACATGTCATTATTTTTGTTCTGTTTTATGTATCCAAGAAAAAGACCAATGGAACTTGTCATCCATGGTCACAGATCTCATATTAAGCCTTATACTTGCATGCACAAAAGACTTATTTTGCACAATTCAAATTAGCGTTGTTCATTGAAGCATGAAAACTGGCCCAGGACACTGGTGTCAATCTAGGGACAGTCACATGGTCAATAAACACATATGAGCAGATTTTCAAACTGTCTTCACATTTTGGTTTTATGTTGTTTTTTTCTGAGTCTACTTTTTCTGATACACCCTGCATAGGTCTGGTTTGAGTCCTGAGGAATGATGTGGTCTCAGTCCAGAGGTCAGGGGTTCAAGTTCTGTCTCTACAGAGTGTATTAGTCCTTCTACCTTGTGTGCTAATACTTGTATATTAGTACTTTCATGGAGTAATTTCAGTGGTTTTGCTGGTTTTCAGGCAGCATGAGCTCCAAAGCTCAGCCTCCCTCTAAGTTGGACTTGCTACTGGAGAAACTCCGAGAACTTTCCATCAGAGCCAAGAAGTTCTCCGTTAGCAGGTGCGTCAAAACTTAGCTAACCGTCCAGTGTCGCCTACTGACAGGTCACATGACCCACTGACCATATGCCCCTCCCCCTCCTCTTGGCAGGTGTATGTCAGTTTACCAGCCGGTCTGTCAGTTCTTCAGAGCTCTCGTCCAACCAGAGTACAGCGCCGTCACAGACGTTTACGTCCTCATGTTCTTAGCCGACACTGTGGACTTCATCATCATCGTCTTCGGCTTCTGGGCCTTTGGGGTGAACACAGACTGGATAAAATAACAGATGAACATTTAATGTTTCATAGCGGCTGTATTATTTTTATTCACGCTGTGATGTTCCAACCTGGTCTTTCAGAGATCACGGAGTAGTTTTGGTTCCTAACATGTTCTAAATCTTTTAAATGAGTTTATGATACAGCAGAGTGTTGTGATTAAAAACTGTAAAACATTCTGTTGAGGAGTTTTCAGTTAAAACAAGTGGATTCTGTTTTATTTCAGAAACACTCTGCGGCAGCTGACATCACTTCCTCTCTCTCTGAAGATCAAGTGCCTGAAGCCTTTTTGGTCATGGTCCTCATCCAGTTTGGTATGTCTGCCTGCCTGTCTGTCTGCCTGCCTGTTTAACTGATCTGTTTGACCTGTCTGTCTGTTGGACCTGTTTGTCTAACCTGTCTGTCTAACCCAGGGGTCAGCAACCCTGGTCCTAGAGAGCCACTATCCTGCATGTTTTAGATGGTTCCCTCTTCCAACACAGCTGATGGTCGTTATCAGGCTTCTGCAGAGCTTGATGATAGGCTTATTATTTGAATCAGGTGTGTTGGAAGAGGGAAACATCTAAAACATGCAGGATAGTGGCTCTCTAGGATCAGGGTTGCTGACCCCTGGTCTAACCTGTCTGTCTGACCTGTCTGTTTGCAGGGACCATGGTGATAGACAGGGCTCTGTATTTGAGGAAGACCGTTTTAGGGAAGTTGGTGTTCCAGGTGATCCTGGTGTTTGGGATTCATTTCTGGATGTTCTTCATCCTGCCGACGGTCACCGAGAGGTAACATAACCTTCTTCTAACCATAGTGGGCCCAGGCTATTTCCTGGTTGAGTCATGTTTCATTACAGTTCAGTGTTATTGAACATTGAGATTTTCATCATCTGTTGCCTGAATGAAGATCTCTTTTACTGCAGTTGAGAACTTCAGATCTCCACTAATCCTGTCTCCAGAGATGGACTTTGACTGTGGATGTGGACTTTGTGAAGACACATCTGTAAAATATAATTTGAGGGCTGGAAAAAGACACTGAAGTGTTGGTTTCTGGTTGTTTCAGACGTTTCAATCAGAACCTGGTGGCTCAGCTGTGGTATTTCGTAAAGTGTGTATACTTCAGTTTGTCGGCCTATCAGATCCGATCCGGATATCCGACCAGAGTCCTGGGAAACTTCTTGACCAAGAGCTACAATTACCTGAACCTGTTCCTGTTCCAGGGGTGAGTCTGCAATGCTGTCCACCAGAAACCTGAAACATCAAGTCCATCATCAACTACACAGAGACAGGACACACTTTAACCCATCTGTCTGTCTGTCTGTCCTCCTCTGTCTGTCTGTCTGTCCTCCTCTGTCTGTCTGTCTGTCTGTCCTCCTCTGTCTGTCTGTCTGTCCTCCTCTGTCTGTCTGTCTGTCTGTCCTCCTCTGTCTGTCTGTCTGTCTGTCTGTCCTCCTCTGTCTGTCTGTCTGTCTGTCTGTCCTCCTCTGTCTGTCTGTCTGTCCTCCTCTGTCTGTCTGTCTATCCTCCTCTGTCTGTCTGTCTGTCTGTCCTCCTCTGTCTGTCTGTCTGTCCTCCTCTGTCTGTCTGTCTGTCTATCCTCCTCTGTCTGTCTGTCTGTCTGTCTATCCTCCTCTGTCTGTCTGTCTGTCTATCCTCCTCTGTCTGTCTGTCTGTCTGTCTGTCTGTCTATCCTCCTCTGTCTGTCTGTCTGTCTGTCCGTCCTCCTCTGTCTGTCTGTCTATCCTCCTCTGTCTGTCTGTCTGTCTATCCTCCTCTGTCTGTCTGTATGTCTGTCTGTCCTCCTCTGTCTGTCTGTCTGTCTGTCCTCCTCTGTCTGTCTGTCTGTCTGTCTGTCTGTCTGTCCTCCTCTGTCTGTCCGTCTGTCTGTCCTCCTCTGTCTGTCTGTCTGTCCTCCTCTGTCTGTCTGTCTGTCTGTCTGTCCTCCACTGTCCATCCATCCGTCTGCAGGTTCCGGTTGGTTCCGTTTCTTACGGAGCTCCGTGCAGTGATGGACTGGGTTTGGACGGACACCACCCTGTCTCTGTCCTCGTGGATCTGCGTGGAGGACGTCTACGCCCACTGCTTTGTCTTAAAGTGCTGGAGGGAGTCAGAGAAGGTTCGTATACTCAGTGTTTGGACATGATTTCTACATCCTCATTTGTGTCTTTTGACTAATATCATAATTTTACTAAACTTGTATTTAGTTCTAATTTTATTCAACTAAATTAAAATTTTGGTAAAAAACTAAATTCCAGGGAAAAGTAAAAAAGGACAGTTATAGATAGATTTCAGCATCAACTTGTAATTCAATTTATGATCAATTAGACATAAAACCTGTAACTGGGAAACAATACTATAGTAATTCACCTGCAGAGCATCCCTTGTTACGATAGTAATGTTGCCCGTTTCCATGTTGCCTGTCACTTGTAGAGAATAGAAGAACTCAGGTGTTGAATCCTGTTTTTACCTGAATGAATGAATGGATGAATGAATGAATGAATGAAGGAAGTAATGAATGAATGATTCATCTGTAAATGTCATATTTATGAAGCATTTGTTTCATGGATGTGAGGTGTTAAAGTTAACTACATCATTCTCTTTATCCTTCTATACTGTAAACATTTAGTCTTAATATTCATACGTATCTGTACTTAGTATCTGTGTGTACTTGTACTCAATATTTGTGTGTACTTGTACTCAGTGTTTGTGCGTACCTGTACTCAGTATGTGTGTACTTGTACTCAGTATCTGTGTTCTTGTACTCAGTATCTGTGTGTACTTGTACTCAGCGCTACCCGCAGCCTCGGGGCCAGAAGAAGAAGCGTGTGGTGAAGTACGGGATGGGTGGCCTCATCGTTCTCCTGCTCATCTGCATCGTCTGGTTTCCGTTGCTCTTCATGTCTCTCATTAAGTCGGTGGCCGGAGTGGTCAACCGCCCGCTGGACGTCTCTCTGACCATTACGCTGGGAGGTTTTCAGGTAAAAACACCTGAACTGATGAGAGGTTTACACAACTTTCAGATCCACCGTGGACCAGATTAACTCCAGTTACTGCTAGGGTGACCGGGTGCTTACGAGCCACAAGGAGTGTGTTTGTGTGGGACATGTAACAGGAATGCTGGAACAAAGCCTAGATTTTTAAACAATGTGCATCTTATTGTCGAGCTTATAAATATGAATGACAACTATTTGATTTGGTTGCACACAGTATGCATATTTTTGCACTGAGCATTTATTTTCTGCTTTTTTGCACAGGTTTCAACAACTTTCTTTGCTTGTAAAAAGAAAACAAAAAAATCTACTTGTAAAACTAAAAAAAAGAAACCTCAAGTTTCAAATATTGTAATTAAATACTTTTAGAAAATCTGCTGGGTTTTTTTTTATTTGAGTACATGTTCTCAACCCTCAAACAAAAAGGCATAAGTGACAACATTATAACAGCTGTATCCACTTCCAGTCAACCTTAAATTAGTTGGACCAAAAACTAGGGATGCACTGATACCGATATGAGTATTTGGTATCAGCTCCAATACTCAGTGTGTGTACTCGTATTCGTACTTGTAAAAGATATCCGATACAAATGCACCGATACCACTTACGGCCGTGTGACATTCACAGTTCAGTGCAGCAGGTATGTGGTGGAGGAATAATGTGTGTGGAGTGTGAAGAGTTTGGAGACTGAACTAAATAAATGACGGTGATAAAAGTAACGCTGACTGATAGTAACACAGACAGACACGGACACAGCGTTCTGTCCGTCCTCTGCGTACATTCCATCCGTTTTCCAGGTGATGGCGGATGAGACGGTTCCCAGACGGCGAATACCACTGGGGGTATGGAGCGGTGTGGACCGCCGCCAGTGGAAGTGAAAATGAAACTTATGGTTCATTTCTCTTCCTGCTGAAGCTAAACTTTTAAACCTTACCAGAGAAAATGCTGCAATATTAGTATCACAGTAGTGTTCCCTCTGTCGTCTCCATGTTTGTTATTACTGACTTTCTTCTTCTTCTTCATTAACTCTTTAAGTGCCAGACAGTTAAGGGGCTAATAAGCCTTAAAAGTGCCACAGAATTTGGCCGTTTTTCAGTATTTTGCGTCATTTTTATAATATTTGAAGAATCCTGCAGGAAACCGCTCGGTAACATCCGACCGATTGCTGATTAGATTCAAAACGCACCGGATGCAGCCAATTCATTATTGATCGTAATTTGCATAATTTATAATAATAATAATAATAATAATAATAATAATAATCTTTATTTATATAGCACTTTTCATACATTAAAAACTGTAGCACAAAGTGCTTTACATATCCGTTTAAAAATCAGTACCGCCCCACACCCACCCACTCACCCGCACACACACACACACACACACACACATACATATACATGCAAACCCACAAGCTCACACATACTTAAGAAGACTGACTGAGCACGGGTAGACCAGAACAAAAATGTACAAGTAAAAGTAAAACATCAATTTAGGAGGCGCTGTCTCAGGGAGCCATCCGCACCAGGAGGCAGCCGCCGACCCCGGCGACCAGGCACCAGCAACACAGCCCCGCATCCCAACTAGTGGGAGAGGGCCAACTGGGACCCCCACCCACCAGAAAGGAGCGGACCCCAGTGAGAGAAGGAGCCACAGCCCCCGGAGTCCACAGCCGCCCCCCGGCATGGAGGGCTCCCTCTGATGAAACACCAGAGAATAAGAAACATTAAAAAGATATAAAAATATTATTCGGTCGCGTGACCTCAAATTCCCGTCTGCTTGGTCTCAAAAGGGGGACACAGAAAGAACGTCATCGAAATGTGAGAAAGAAATGGAGGTGGATGGTTTGTTTGTACACAAATATGGCGTGTTCTCCAAAGCCGATCTGATCGGCCCGTGGCACTTTACAGGTTGTTTTCGTAAAGCCGATTTAATCGGCCCATGGCACTGAAAGTGTTAAACTTTCCTCTTCTTCGTGGTATTTGTCCAGTATGGTTAATTCAGAGCGGCGCCCCCTGGTGGAGTAATTGAGAAACGCTCATTCTAACACATTAAATGTCAGTAGCAGCACTTTGTTCCAGACTAATGACAACGACAATAAAGCACATTTACAAAAGGAACTAACAACTGGAATGGGATTATTAAGTACTCGTATCGGTACTCGGTATCAGCAAGTACTCAAATGTAAGTACTCGTACTTGTACTCAGTCTGGAAAAAAGTGGTATCGGTGCATCCCTATCAAAAACCTTTGTGCATCTACATACTTAACAAAAGCATATTTCGTCACCGTAAGTCTCTCAGTTCAAACTCCAAACTCTTAAAAATAGGCAAAAGGGAATATGGATCAAATCTAACCAAACATCACATACATACAGTGTGTCCCTTCAAGTCATACTCAATGGAGAAATAAGTTTGACATGGGAACATAGTTCACACAATACCCTCTGTGAATCACCCCTCCCCCTTTCACCCATGTATAAACACTTTCCCATTCTTTTCTGTAGTTGTAGATTTTGCGCAGTTTCCATGATTTCCACCAATATTTGTCTGAGGCTTTTTCCTTTGTTTTTTGTGTGTCAGTGGGTGGAGCTCAGGAGGACACTGGTGACAGGTTAATGGACTCCTGACCCCACCTGTATGTAGGTTGATTGACAGCGGACACAGCCAATGGTGATAGTGCTGTCTCCACTATAAAATGGAAGTCATGTTTGGAGGAAGGCGACTGTCCTGCACAGAGCCAATCAAATGCGGGACATTGTTTCAATTTGTGGGACGTGGAAAAAATGGTCATAATGCTGTGCAGTCCCGCACAAAGCAGGACACCTGGTCACCCTAGTTACTGCAGATCAAATACAAATACACAGGAAAACTCACCTCAATGCCACTCGCCACTGTCACCCGTCACAAGTGTTTACTCCTAGAGGATTCTGTTGGGTTTCTGTAAATTGGCTTAGAGTCTGGTTTTGACCAACTTGATATGTAAAGTGTCATGAGATAACTTTTGTTATGATTTGGCGCTATATAAATAAAATTTGATTTGATTTGATTTGAATGACACAGCTTTAGTTTTGGTACTGACAGCAGCACCACTCTGACAAAACCATTACTGCAGTATTACTGAAGTAACAGTTCTAATCCAGAACTTTTATGTGCAGCCAATCTTCACAATGAGCGCACAGCAGAATCAGCTCCGAGATCTGACTGAGGAAGACTTCAGCTCCATCAGCTCCTACAGCTACACACCTGTAAGTGCTCACCAACCCCTTGTACTTCCACCTCCAGAAGATCTCCAGTGTTCCCCTTAGTGCTTGTGTCACCTCCTTCTTGGGTGATGTGATTGAGACAAATCCAGAGTTTTTCCCAAAACTCTGGCTCCAACCAGGTCTGGTCAGTTCAGTCAAAAAATCATATTGGGAAGTTTTGAGGTAGAATCTCCATCCATGAGCTCAATCACATTTTTTCTCACCTCGTACTAATTGTGGGAAAGTTTCCGTTTTTTTTTTGGCAATTTTATTACCTCCGCCAAGGAGGTTATGTTTTTGCCAGGGTTTGTTTGTTTGTTTGTTTGTTTGTCTGTCTGTTTGTCTGTCCGTTAGTGTGCAACATAACTCAAAAAGTTATGGACAGATTTGGATGAAATTTTCAGGGTTTGTTGGAAATGGGATAAGGAAGAAATTATTAAATTTTGGTGGTGATCGGGGGTGGGGGGCCCCACGGGGGGGCCCATTTCTAACAAACCCTGAAAATTTCATCCAAATCTGTCCATAACTTTTTGAGTTATGTTGCACACTAACGGACAGACAAACAGACAGACAAACCCTGGCAAAAACATAACCTCCTTGGTGTGGGGGGGCCCATGGGGGGGGCCACTGATCAGCCTTGGCGGAGGTCTGCGCTCTCCGAGTGCTTCTAGTTTTTATTGAAGAGTGAGAGAGACAACATTTTCCAGTCACATCAATTTGCCACATATTCCTCACAGTGTTCACATAGAAAAACACTCTCCATCAAAACAAGGCTCATTGAGGCTAATACATTTCTGATTGTCTCTGTCCCACTTTCTTAGGGACTGGAAATGATTTTTTTTTTCTTTTCTTCAAACATCCAGAGAGAGAACAGCATGGACATGGCTTTGTATAATATTCAATAGAAAAGATTACGAGCGATACTTATACAGATGGAAAATAAAAATAAAAAAGACTGCATATTAAATTGAATAGTGATAATAATAATACATTTTATTTATAGGCATCTTTCTTGGCACTCAAGGACACCGTACGGGAAAACAGTAAAACAGGAGAGTATAAAACAAGCAGTAAAGCAGAGTAAAAAATAAAAGGCAGATTAAAAAATTGGACAATGCAATTGTGTTCACAAAGAGAAAGAGGTCCTAAACAGATGCGTTCCTTTTATATCCCCATGGTAACATTTGGCATGTATTGTTTCACATAATTTTCCCATTTTTCCCAATGTTTGACAAATATTTCTAATTTCAGTTTAACGGAGAAGGTGATTTTTTTCCATTTTCTAAATATCCCATGTTATTTGACCCCATTGCTGAACAGTTGGCTCATCCTGTACCATCCATTTTTTTGTTATTGTTTTTTTCCCTGCTGCCAAAAGAACATTCTAGAGATATTCATCTATTTTCATAGCAGGTGTTTTGAGTCCTAAATACATAGTTCTGAAGTCATAGGGAAGGTATGTTTTAAATATTAATTGCGTTGCTTTATTGATCTCAGACCAGTAGTTTTGCGTACCCTGACAGTCTCACAATATGTGGAAGTGATGGGCCAACTGACAGCCACAGTTTGTCCAACATTTACTGTTTACCTGGGAAAAGCGTGCACTCTGATATGGGGTTATTAAAAAATGTGATATGTTTTTCCATCAATATTCTTTCCACGTATGAGATCTTGTGCTTTTCCATTGAGATGTGCATATCCACCTGTGGGAAAGTTTCAGTTAAACTATGAGCAGCTCCTGGTTCCTCAGGTTTTTGGAGACTCAAGCTGTGTGATGGATTTACGTTGTTATTCTTGTTATTTGACTAGATCCTGGCAATATCAAGAAGAATCCTGAACCACATCCGTTTTACCCAAGTAAACACTGAAAATGTATATTTCCCAGAGTGCCTTGCAGTTCCTAGAGGCATATAGTCATGAGGATGTGACGATGGCGGAACTTCAGGGCAGCAGTAACTCTCTGTGGACCATCAGCCCCCCCAGCAGACAGTACCTGAGCCAAGTTCTGAACCTGGAGCACTTCCCCCTGACCCTGTCCTGGACCATCCAAAGGTCGGGTGAATCTTACTGATCAATAATCAACCACTGATCAGACTCACAGAAACATCTGACCATCTGTGTTTGTTTTTGATTGACAGGAACTTGAGTTTGGGGGCGAAGGCGGAGCTTGCATCTGGTAAACATGTGACATACCTGGATGATCAGACCCGCCTGGAGCTGATCCAGTTGCTGAATGGAACCAGGACACTTCCTGTGTGAGTGCAGTGGCATTAGCTAACATGCTAGTGAAAACCAAAGGAAACATGATTTATATCATTAGCAGGTCATTTACTGACGACAAACATGGCCACCGGTGTGTTTTTATTTCTGTTTAAATGGTAACGAAACTAGAGGCTCCACATGGAAATATCCAAACTTTGTGTTTGTCTTTAGGGTAATTCAGGAAGTGTTTCCATGTTTCATCCGAGCCCCAAGTGACTCCAATGCCAAACCCATCGAACAGCTTTACCCAGGTAAACACTGGTAAAACATCTGTAAAAATATGACTTTTACCTGGTAAACACTGGTAAAACATCTGTAAAAATATGACTTTTATCTGGTAAACACTGGTAAAACATCTGTAAAAATATGACTTTTACCTGGTAAACACTGGTAAAACATCTGTAAAAATATGACTTTTACCTGGTAAACACTGGTAAAACATCTGTAAAAATATGACTTTTACCTGGTAAACACTGGTAAAACATCTGTAAAAATATGACTTTTATCTGGTAAACACTGGTAAAACATCTGTAAAAATATGACTTTTATCTGGTAAACACTGGTAAAACATCTGTAAAAATATGACTTTTACCTGGTAAACACTGGTAAAACATCTGTAAAAATATGACTTTTATCTGGTAAACACTGGTAAAACATCTGTAAAAATATGACTTTTATCTGGTAAACACTGGTAAAACATCTGTAAAAATATGACTTTTACCTGGTAAACACTGGTAAAACATCTGTAAAAATATGACTTTTATCTGGTAAACACTGGTAAAACATCTGTAAAAATATGACTTTTATCTGGTAAACACTGGTAAAACATCTGTAAAAATATGACTTATCTGGTAAACACTGGTAAAACATCTGTAAAAATATGACTTTTACCTGGTAAACACTGGTAAAACATCTGTAAAAATATGACTTTTATCTGGTAAACACTGGTAAAACATCTATAAAAATGTGACGTTTATCTGGTAAACACTGGTAAAACATCTGTAAAAATATGACTTTTATCTGGTAAACACTGGTAAAACATCTATAAAAATATGACTTTTATCTGGTAAACACTGGTAAAACATCTATAAAAATGTGACGTTTATCTGGTAAACACTGGTAAAACATCTATAAAAATGTGACGTTTATCTGGTAAACACTGGTAAAACATCTATAAAAATGTGACGTTTATCTGGTAAACACTGGTAAAACATCTATAAAAATGTGACGTTTATCTGGTAAACACTGGTAAAACATCTATAAAAATATGACTTTTATCTGGTAAACACTGGTAAAACATCTATAAGAATGTGACGTTTATCTGGTTAACACTGGTAAAACATCTATAAAAATATGACTTTTATCTGGTAAACACTGGTAAAACATCTATAAGAATGTGACGTTTATCTGGTAAACACTGGTAAAACATCTATAAAAATAAGACTTTTAACTGGTAAACCATCTATAAAAATAAGACTTTTAACTGGTAAACACTGGTAAAACATCTATAAAAATAAGACTTTTAACTGGTAAACACTGGTAAAACATCTATAAAAATATGACTTTTATCTGGTAAACACTGGTAAAACATCTATAAGAATGTGACGTTTATCTGGTAAACACTGGTAAAACATCTATAAAAATAAGACTTTTAACTGGTAAACCATCTATAAAAATAAGACTTTTAACTGGTAAACACTGGTAAAACATCTATAAAAATAAGACTTTTAACTGGTAAACACTGGTAAAACATCTATAAGAATGTGACGTTTATCTGGTTAACACTGGTAAAACATCTATAAAAATAAGACTTTTAACTGGTAAACCATCTATAAAAATAAGACTTTTAACTGGTAAACCATCTATAAAAATAAGACTTTTAACTGGTAAACACTGGTAAAACATCTATAAAAATAAGACTTTTAACTGGTAAACCATCTATAAAAATAAGACTTTTAACTGGTAAACCATCTATAAAAATAAGACTTTTAACTGGTAAACACTGGTAAAACATCTATAAAAATAAGACTTTTAACTGGTAAACACTGGTAAAACATCTATAAAAATAAGACTTTTAACTGGTAAACACTGGTAAAACATCTATAACTAGAAGCACTCGGAGAGTGCAGACCTCCGCCAAGGCTGATCAGTGGCCCCCCCCATGGGCCCCCCTACCCCCGATCACCACCAAAATTTAATCATTTCTTCCTTATCCCATTTCCAACAAACCCTGAAAATTTCATCCAAATCTGTCCATAACTTCTTGAGTTATGTTGCACACTAACGGACAGACAAACAAACAAACAGACAGACAAACAAACAAACCCTGGCAAAAACATAACCTCCTTGGCGGAGGTAAAAATATGACTTTTATCTAGTAAACACTGGTAAAATATCTGTAAAAATATGACTTTTATTTGGTAAACACTGGTAAAATGTCTGTAAAAATATGACTTTTATCTGGTTAACGCTGGTAAAATGTCTGTAAAAATATGACTTTTATTTGGTAAACACTGGTAAAATGTCTGTAAAAATATGACTTATTTGGTAAACACTGGTAAAATGTCTGTAAAAATATGACTTATCTGGTAAACACTGGTAAAATATCAGTGAAAATATGACTTGTATCTGGTTAACACTGGTAAAACATCTGTAAAAATATGACTTTTATCTGGTAAACACTGGTAAAATATCTGTAAAAATATGACTTTTATTTGGTAAACACTGGTAAAATATCTGTAAAAATATTACTTTTATCTGGTAAACACTGGTAAAATATCTGTAAAAATATGACTTTTATTTGGTAAACACTGGTAAAATATCTGTAAAAATATTACTTTTATCTGGTAAACACTGGTAAAATATCTGTAAAAATATGACTTTTATCTGGTAAACACTTTAAAATATCTATAAAATGGGACTTTTATTTGGGAAACACTTTAAATAAAAATAGGATTTTTATCTAGTTAATACTCAAAAAATATTGTAAAAATAGGACTTTAGTCTGGTACATGGGTCAGTAAGATACCTTTGGCGTCCTCCAGCAGAATCTTCCACCATGAACACACTACAAAATAATGACATTCTCTGGGTTTATTTTCAATGGGCAAACTCTTACACGTATATCGGTGCAATTTTTAATCTCTTGAAATGTGATTTTATTACTTCATAAAATTTTCTTCGAGGGATTTTACCTGATTTGTGCATGTCCCTCACACTGCCCTTCTAATTTTAGTGAGTTTGATAAGTGTTTAAATGAAAAAAAAAAAAAAATCAAATGCGTTTTAGATGTTGTCATTATATTCAACACGTTTTTCGATAAAACAAGTCATTTTGATCATTTATATTGTATTTTCATAATATTCAACATTCTACTCGTGTCCTTGAAATTGCTGTCCATCCTGTTATTTTGGGGGAATTGTCCCTTTTAATTATCTGGTTTATGACATCACTGATGACATCATCATCATTTTGAGTGTCTTCATTGGAGGTGGAAACATAGCCTACGAGAGCATTTAATATTTACATTAACATTTCAAAATTTTGATCGTTTTGTGTTTGCACTTAGATGTGGTCCACCCTCTTACCACAAAATATCATTTAATATAAAACTTTTCAGAAATTCAGAATATATTTGTTGGCCATTCCAGAGTACTTTTCAAAGATGATCGACTTTACCAACTCAAGGTCCAACGTGGTCATTAAATGCTAACTTTAGCCAAAACTGTCCACCCTGTCACTTATTTTTACATGTATTTGTCGGTGACAGGGTGGACATATTTTGTGGTCTGCTTGTAAAAGATGTATTTAAAATATGGGAACATGACTAACATGCATTTCTAACAGCCTACAGGTGACATAACATATAGACATAGTGTTAAGTGGAAAATTTTTTACAAAGTTTTCCCAAAGTTTTTTTGGACATTTTGAAGTCTGAAATGCATCTTATAGTGATATTGACCCAAATACTGGAAAAATATTTTAAAAATACTCTTTTATTTGGGAAACACTGGTAGAATATCAGTAAAAATAAGACCTTCATCTGGGAAACTATGGAAAAAATATTTTTTAAAAAAGCGTTTTATCTGGTAAATACAAGCAAAATATTTAGAAAATACATCACAGCCTCTCAATCAGATTTAAGTCTGGACTTGGACCAGGTCTCTCCTTAAGCCTTTATCTGGTTCTTTTAGTCTGTTCAGAGGTGGACTTGGACCAGGTCTGTGCCTCAACCTTTATCTGGTTCTTTTAGTCTGTTCAGACGTGGACTTGGACCCGGACTCTCCTAAGCCTTCATCTGGTTTGTTTAGTCTGTTCATATGTGAACTTGGACCAGGATTCTTCTAAACCTTCATCTGATTCCTTTAGTCTCTTCAGACCTGGACTTGGACCAGGCTTGGACCAGGTCTCTCCTAAACCTTCATCTGGTTCTTTTAGTCCGTTCAGACGTGGACTTGGACCAGGTCTCTCGTAAACCTTCATCTGGTTCTTTTAGTCTGTTCAGACATGGACTTGGACCAGGACTCTCCTAAACCTTCATCTGATTTATTTAGTCTGTTCAGATGTGGACTTGGACCAGGACTCTCCTAAACCTTCAACTGGTTCCTTTAGTCCATTCAGACAAGGAACCAGGTCTTGGACTTTCTGGTGTGTTTGGGATCATTGTCCTGATGTAGACCCCAAGTGGACTCCAACTGATGGGCAGACGTTCTTCTTCAGGAACAGAATTCATGGTTCCATCAATTACAGCGAGTCATCGCTGAGTACATCTTAGATTTTCTACTGGAAACAGTGGAAAAACATTTTAAAAATCAAACTTTTATGTGGAAAAATCAGATTTTTATCCCAAAAAACACACCACTATTTAAACACTTTTTAGATACCTTTTCCTCAGGTAAACATGACAAACACAACTCTGTTTCCATTTTCAGTTTGAGATTAATTAAGTCTTTTGTCCAATCAGATGACCGGTATAAGGATATCCTATTGGCCCTGGAACGATCAACCAATCAGAGCAAAGAGATCCAGGAATGGTGGATCGTTGACCAACCAGCTGCCAGCCTGGTCCCTGTCGGGGGCGGAGCCTTGGCAGGAGAGCGACGGGAGGCGGGGCTTCAGTTGTTTGTGTTCAGCGATAAAGTCAGTCCTCCTAGTCTGGGCTTCCTGGCTGGATACGGGTAAAAACTCGCCCATCACACCATGAACATTGTCTTGACAATCACAGGCCACCGAGTGACTTTGTTGTCCTTGCCCCGTAGCATCATGGGACTGTACGCATCAGTGGTTCTGGTGATCGGGAAGTTTGTCAGAGAGTTTTTCAGTGGAATCAGTCACTCCATCATGTTCGAGGAACTTCCTTGTGTCGACCGCATCCTCAAACTCTGCACCGACATCTTCCTGGTACGAACCCGCCCCTGTCATCCAACCAAACCAAGCTGATTGGTTCCCATCAGACTACCAGAGATGAGCCAATCATGGCATCTGTGTGGCTCCTACTGTGATCTGATTGGCTATTCCTGTGTTTCAGGTGAGAGAGACAGGTGAGCTGGAGCTGGAGGAGGAGCTTTACGCCAAGCTGATCTTCCTATATCGATCACCTGAGACTCTGATCAAATGGACGCGACGCTGACCTCATCCCTCTGCCCAGTATTGATTATCAGACTTTGACATCATCAGCTCCACCCAGTATTGATTATCAGACTGTGACATCATCAGCTCCACCCAGTATTGGTTATCAGACTGTGACATCATCAGCTCCTTGATGATCGCCTTTTGCTGCTGTCGTCTCTGAAATGTGAACTGAAAAAAGTGTTCTGTCATTGTTGTCGCTCCTCCACAGGGAGTGCTCTCCATGGGTTCTACATACTCCATGTTCTTCAAACATTTGACACCTTTTCCATAAACTGTCCAAACTTTCAGCGTGTTTAGTACATGTTCTCCACATTCTCCTGAAGTCCCAATATATTCTTCACTCTCCAAATGTTCTCTGTACTCTCTAAAGGTCCTCCACATTCTCTAAATGCTTAACACTTGTTCTCCAAGCATTATCCACCTGTTCTAGTCCTGTTCTTCACATGTTCTCCTTAACCTATTGCCTATACTTCCTCGACATGTTTTTGTCAATATGTTGTTCTTATGTTCTCCATATTTTGTCTACATTTTTTCATTATCCCCATATTTTCTCTACATTTTGTTCTTATGTTCTCCATTTTTTCTTTACGTGTTCATTTTATGTTCTCTGTATGTACTCAGCAAGTTCTTCTTATGTTTTCTGTATTTTCTCAACATGTTCTTACATTCTCTGTATGTTCTCAACATGTTTGTCTTATGTTCTTTGTATTTTCTCGATATGTTCTCTGGATCTTTTCTACATGTTCTTATCTTCTCTGCATTTTGTCAACATGCATTTCTTATGTTCTCCATATTCTCTCATCATGTTCTTCTTATGATTTCCGTAATAACTCAACATGTTCGTCATATGTTCTCCAAACCCGACCCTTTGAAAGAAATAAATGCCATTGGTGATAATGAACAGAGAACAGTGGATGATCTGTCTGTATTTCGATAAACTCTACATTGTATCATGAACATCTCTGAATATGTTCTAATCCATACAGTGTGTGAAATGTTCCTGTTCTCAAGGATAATGGATCTATTTATTTGCTTATGTTCCTTCTCATGCTTGTTGCTTTTTAACATTGAGGCTGTGAAAGTTACACAACATTAAATGGAAATGAAACCAGTTAAATCAGAGTTTTTCTTCACCAACATACGTGTAAACGCTGTAAGAGGAAGGAGGTTCGTGGCTGATGCTGAGATGATGCTCCTATATGGGGGGGGGCGTTGGAGCGAGGGAGGGGGTAGTGGTTCATCCTTGTCAGAGCGTGCGGTAGTGGTCCATAATTTTCACTGGGGGGGTGTAGCTCCATGATTATCTGATTGTGTGTGTGGGGTGATAGCATCATTGTCCAAGCAGGTTCGAAAGTGAAACTAACTCGCTTTACTGTTCCTCTAACTCTCCGGGCAACACACACACACAGGAGCAGCGAGCGACAGAATCTCCGTGCAACAAAAAAGTTAATACATTTACTACATATTGGCCGATGTTGATTAATCGGTGATACACTATAATCGGCCGGACTCTACTCTATTATATTAAATAATTTCACCACTGTAGACCAAGCTAAATATTGATTATGTCCTTTAAATTATCAACTTGCCTCTTAGACCCAATCCCACCCAAACTTTTTAAAGATACTCTGCCCCTTACTATTGACACTATCCTAAATATAATTAATACCGCATTAGTAACTTGCTACATGCCACAGTCTTTTAAATATGCAGTTATTAAACCACTTGAAAAAAACTACTCTTGAGCCTGACGTAGCCAATTACAGGCCTGTATCAAATCTCCCCTTCCTCTCAAAGTCCTTGAAAGAGTGGTAGTTAAACAGCTACGTCAGCACCTCCAGGACAATAGTTTATTTGAACATTTCCAGTCTGGCTTTCCAGCTCATCATAGCGCTGAAACTGCACTAGTCAAAGTTACTAATGATTTGTTACTAGCTGCCAGTGTTGGGCAAATTACTTTTAAAAAGTAATTAGTTATAGTTACTTTCCCAAAAAAAATAATTGAATTACTAACAGAATTACTCCTTCATAAATGTAATTAGGTACCAGGGAAAGTAATTATTGTGTAACTTTTTTGAAAAACCTTCAAATATGTTAAAGGAAACTGATTTTTGAGCATGTTTCACTGACCAGTTGCATAGAGACCATAACTGTGGTGAGGCTGGGGTCCGCCAGGGCCTGGCTGCGGTCCGCCAGGGCCTGGCTGGGGTCCACCAGGGCCCGTCTTTTCCACCACGTAAGTGCATATCTGCATTTATAGGAAGAAGATGCTCCTCCAGTTAATCCCACCTCTCCACTTTTTTCAGTGGCTCCTCCCTGACACTGCAGTAAATGTCTTCAGTCCAGTCAGTCGGACTCACTGATAACTCCTCCCCTAAGTTAGCTGCGCACGTAGCTGCGTTCAAGTGAATGGGGTGTGCTGCGGACAACTCAAACTCGGACATGTCATTAGTCGTTCAGGTGAAGGCAGCGTGGACAACTCAGACTCATGGACACACAGTTGGAGCATGAAAGCAGTGTGTGGGCAATTTGAACATAAGAACAGCTCATAAACGAACGGCTCGCAATGAATCGGTTCTTATCGTTCACTGAAAAGAGCCGTTCAAAAGACTCGATTCGTCCGTAAACGTCACATCTCTCATGCCTGGCTGAGCGAGCCAGGACGGAAAACAGCTGTTGGCAGAGGTGAGCAATCCCAGCTCCATGGACTATAAGTCCTGCCATGTATTTGTTCCAACCACTCACTGAACCAGCCCAGTTTGAAGAGCACAACTGCTCATTCCAGGGAGATGAAGGTATAATTAGTGGAATCACCTGTGTTAAGTGAACAGGTTAACCGTCGTGAGACAGGTTAGTTTTACCCTACCGATGATGTGTTGTTTCAATAGTAATTGCAGCAACACATGGCAGGACTTTTACTCTATGGAGCTGGGATTACCCACCTCTGGCTGTTAGATATCAGTGCATAGTAACGCACCACATTTCACTGCCGGTAACGGCATAGTAACGTTTCAAATAGTAATTCATTAGATTACCCATTACTGGAAAACAATAACAGCGTTAGTAACACCACTATTTCTAACTCCGTTATTCCCAACATTGATAGCTGCTGATGATTGGTTTGGTCTTGACCCTGGTTCTGTTGGACCTGAGTGCAGCTTCTGACACCACTGACCACAGCATTTTACAGCAGAGATTAGAATGGGACATAAAGGCATTAGAGGAGCAGCCCTCTGCTGGTTTCAATCCTATTTATCTAATAGGTAGCAGTTTTGTCAACGTAAACCAACAATCATCACCATATTTATGGCGTACTGCAAGGGTCTGTCCTCGGGCCCATTTTGTTTATACTGTATATGCTGCCTTTAGGTAACATCATTAGAAAACATGGCATTGATTTTCACTGTTACACAGACAACACACACAACTGTATTTATCAATTAAACCTGATCAGACCAGGCAAGTGGATAAACTAAGTGCCTGCATCCAAGTCATAAAGACTTGGATGACCTTTAATTATCTTTTACTTAACCCTGAAAAAACAGAAGTCATTATAATAGGCCTTAAAAGTGTGAGAGACTTCCTAACTGGACAACATGAATGTGGCCTCCAGCGCTACCGTTAAAAACCTAGGAGTTCTATTTGAGCCCGATCTATCATTTAAAGCTCATATTAACCAAGCCTGCAGAACAGCCTTTTTCCACCTGTGCAACATAGACAAAATTAGTAATATTCTGTCTAAAAATAATTCTGAAAAATTCATTAATGCGTTTGTCATATCTAGATTAGATTACTGTAATTCCCTACTCGCAGTGTGTCCTAAAAGTTCAGTAAAAGTTTTCATCTGGTTCAGAACGCAGCACCAGGACTATTAACAGGAACTAATAGAAGAGAGCTCATCACCCCTGTGCTCCAAGCCCTTCACTGGCTTCCAGTCAAGTTTAGAATTAAATTTAAAATCCTCCTTCTTACATACAAGACCATTAATGGTACGGGCCCTTCTTATCTCACAGATGTTCTAGTTCTGTACCATCCTAACAGAACACTCGACTCTCAGAATGCAGGTCTACTGGTAGTTCCCAGGGTCTCTAAAAGTACAATAGGAGCTAGAGTCTTTAGTTACCAAGCTCCTGTCGTATGGAATCAGCTTCAGCTAACATTAAAGAGGCTGACACAGTCTCTACCTTTAAGATTAGACTGAAAACATTTGTCTTTAAAAAGGCTTATGGTCAGACTGGTTAAAAACAGACTGAACCCACAGTTCAGTCTAAGCTGCCCCAGGACCTATAATGCTGGGGGAAGTACAGTCCTATCACCTGTTTCTGGTACGACGGACCACTTTTGTCTGTACTTATAATTTCCAGTATTCAGTTTACTTAGTCTGTTCATCACTATTCACCAGGTGTCCTTTTTCCCCACTCCCCTCTGGGAGAGTGGCTACTGTTTCAGATGTCTGGGGTCCAAGGACGATGGGATCTGAGGTGACTTGTCTCTGTCCTGTACTGACCTGTGACCCCGGACCCCCTCCCCCATCCTCACCTGTCTGGATGGACCTCCTCACCCTCACTTGTCTCATCTGACTAGATGGACCCCCGCATGTGCTCCCACTCTACTGCATCCTTACAGACTGGAACTACATCTGCAAATGGACATCCATCAGTCCTGGTTCATCTACAGCCTGTCCGTCCATGGGAGTGGATCTGTCCTTCACTGTGCTTCTCCCTCAGGTTTCGCTTTTCTCTCTGGATTTTTGGAGTTTTTCTTTGCCGAGAAGGAGGGTCTAAGGATGGGGGATGCCCAGGACATTAATCCATTTCCTTTATCTGCTGTTTATTTTACTGTTGTTTGGATCCAACTAATTCTGTAAAGCCCTCTGAAGTAACCTTGTTGTGATATAGGGCTCTACAAATAAAATTTAATTGAATTAAAGGTTCATATCACCAGTTCACAACTTGAAGCAACAAAACAAACCACAGTTCATGTTGTCATTCACAGGCAGTTTATTGTGCATTTTTCTCAGTGAAATTAAAGGTGGATGTGCTTTCTGCTGACTGGACGTTCTAATCAGCTTCACCCATTCAGTTTTTTCTCAGTCACAGACTGAACACGAGTGGCTCTGTCTATTTACTGGGATTCAATCAACAGTTTCAGTGGAAAAGTGATAGCTTTGATTTATTTGGCAAATTATTGATCATGCAGTGGTTCACATCTTTGTGTGTTTTTCTTTTAATTTGACTTTTGTCCTCAGTGAACAGTCATGTATTTTCTCATCAATCTTTTCTCTTTTCTGAGGTTTTTTTCAGGTAAATGTACACCTTAACCTCAGAGAACTGTTTCATTCTCTGAGGTCAGCAGTTAAAGTTTTCTCTAATATTCCTACACATGCTGCTCTGATTTGTTGTTTATTCGTGGCTGTAATTTCATGTCCCGTAATCAGCCTTGATCTTGAATAATTACCTAAGTTATTTTGTTGTGAAAAACGTGATTAAATCTTCAGAGAAACCGATAAATAAAAGTGATGCAGGAAGACCATGTGACCTGACCGAGAACATGGGTCATGTGACTGATAATTAATAGTTTATACATTTATAAAAACAATCATCCCGTTCTGTCATTAAATAGCGACAGCTCATTTGTCGGTGTCTTGTTGTGCTCTCATTGGTCTGCAGATCTGGAAGACGCCTTATTGGTCCTGAACGTATCACATGACATCCAGCTGAGTGTCAGGTTTCATCACAGTAACGTGTATAGTACAGTAACGACACAGATATGAGTAACACCGACGTCACCTGACCATGAAGGACCTGCAACCAGATCCTCAACACCGAACCGTCATTTGTACTATTTTAATCAGAACTCTGAATTAATACATTTCAGAGAATTTCTGACTTTCAGGTGAATGTGTGTTTTTCTGTATAAATTATAAAATCTCAGAATTTCTTGCTTTGTTGTATTTCAGATTACATTTTTTTTTTTTTTCTTTTTTTTTAAGATTTGATGTAGGCTTTGGTTTTTTAACTTCTGTTAGAACCTGTGATTTCAGGTCCAGTTCTGTCTGATGGACCTGGGTTTGGTTTCTTCCTAAACCTGGACCAAAGTTCATCTGATGAATTCAGGTTCAAATCTGGACATTACTCATATCTGTGGTTCCTTTTGTGCTGATTGTGATGATGATTCCACCTCCATGCACAGGTCTGGGCTAGTCCTCCTCAGACCTCCACAATCCTCCTCAAGTCCTCCTCAGTCCTCCACAGTTATCCTTAGTCCTCCTCAAGCCCTCGTCCTCAGTCTTCATTGTCAGTCCTCCCTTGTCTTTAGTCCTTCTCAGTTCTCCTTAGTCCTCCTCAGTTCCTGTCCTTAGTCCTCCTCAGTCCTCCTCAGTCCTCATCCTTAGTCCTCCTCAGTCCTCATCCTTAGTCCTCCTCAGTTCCTGTCCTTAGTCCTCCTCAGTCCTCCTCAGTCCTCATCCTTAGTCCTCATCCTTAGTCCTCCTCAGTCCTCATCCTTAGTCCTCCTCAGTCCTCATCCTTAGTCCTCCTCAGTTCCTGTCCTTAGTCCTCCTCAGTCCTCCTCAGTCCACAGTCTACCTGTGAGATCATCTGCAGCTTCTCTATGTTGGAGAACCTCCACCTCTGTGCTGTTGCCTCCTCTGGCATCTGGGCTCCACCCTGGGGGGAGGTCTCGGTGGAACCAAAGGATTCACCCTCACCGTGGGTCAGTTTACAGTATGCCGTGGAGCTGCTAGCGACCGGCAGACTCCGCCTCCTGGTAGGCGTGGAGGAGGAAGAGGACAGGAGGTGGGACAGGGAGGACAGGGACATGTGGGAGGGGCTTAGGGTGGATGAGGACAGGAGGAGGGCCTGAGAACCATCTGTGGATCAGAACAAAGATTATAAGATTCAGAGGATAAAACAGGAAGTTATGTCTTTATGAATGCAAAGAAATCAGTAATTGGTATCATCTGTTTTTTCCTTAATAATTAAAATCATAACCTGACGAAAAACTGTGCATGTGTGTGTTGTGTACTTTTACATTGGATTAATTCACACTCTAACACATTAATACAATCATCAATTCTGTTAGTATTACCTGGCCACACCTCCTGGAAGGAGGTGAGTGAGGGAGGAGGAGCTGCTGTTGGTGGTTCAGGTGGAGGGGTTGAGGAGCCCAGGGGAGGTGGAGAGTATGTTCCTTCTCCTCCTGTGGCAGAGTGTCTCCTCTTCAACGCCGGAGGGCGTGGCCGTCGCAGTGGCAGTGTGAAGGAGCTGAGCACCTCCTTCTGTGGGGAGGCACAGTGAGGGGAGCGGGGGGCGGGGCTAAAGCTGGGAGGCAGGGAGAGTCTGTGCTCCTGGTAAATACTGAACACTCCTCCTGCTCCTCCTGCTCCTCCTGCTCCTCCGTCCTTCTTACTCAACAGCGAGGCCGGATACGCCCGCGGTTTGGCCTCCAGGCTCTTTGATTGAATGTAATTGACGAGGCCGTTGAGTGGATTGGTGGAGGCGGAGGAGGAGGCGGGCTTACGGAGGCTGTGGAGGTCAATGACAGTGGAGTAAATGTCCCTCAAGTTGATGACCTTTGTCTTCTTGTCCCGGTTCTCATGAAGAACAGCATTAGCGCAAATAAACAGGAAGATCCCAATGCCCATGATGAGAGGACCGAAGACCTTCAGCCTATCAGAGTACAGATACCTGAAAGGATATTAAAACAACCAATCAGAGTACAGATACCTGAAAGGACATTTAAAACAGTCAATCAGAGCACAGATACCTGAAAGGAACATTTAAAACAGTCAATCAGAGCACAGATACCTGAAAGGAACATTTAAAATGGCCAATCAGAGCACAGATAGGTGAAGGGAAACAGTTTACAGTGAATCAAGTGTTTGTACTTTTGTTTTTGTATTACACTTGTTTATAGGTTTCATATTTTTCCAAGTGTTTCTTTTCCAAGCTCGGGACCTTAATTTTTTTTGTAGAACTCTGTTGATGAGTTTAGTTGAAATGAAGGTTTCAGAATGTGCATTTTGCACTACCAAGGTCTGAACTGTTTTCAGTATCAGGGACGGTGAAAAGTATTTTTTCTGTGCAAAGAATTGACTTTCAGAGGCTCAGTTTGTTGGTTTGGTTTGGTTTGGTTGGTGACTAGTATGTTGCAGTTAACCGACATGACTTATTACATTTTAAGAATATATTATCTATCTATCTATTGATTCCACAATTCCATCTGTAATGCCAGTCAAGCTGCAAACAGCCCTTACTCAACATTATTTTGATGGTGATGGAGTCAGTAAATATGAGGATAGTACAGGGATTCATAGGTTTACATTCTGGGTCTTGAGATGAAAGATGAGTTTTACATTTTTTTATTTACCTGTCCAGAAAATCCTCCAGGAAGCTTCGAGGAAGGATCTGAGTCGTCCCGTTGGTACTTTGTGTGCTGTTAAAACCCTCTTCATCTTCCTCCTGAAATGGTGACATGGACGTTCTACAACATCTTCTATGGCACCAAACTCCATCAGCATCATAAATAAAGTTAAATAAGATAACTTTTGGTTGGTCTGAGATTGGGATTTGCCAATCAATAAAAAAATTTAAATTATGAATACTTTTATTTTTACTGTGATCCCAGACTGAGCTTTAATATAGCTAATACTGTTGTACATTTTTTTATACTTCAAGATTTTGTTAATCTTTCTCTTACTGAGGAAATTATAGAACCTCCCTGGGTTTATCTGACAAATCAATGCTCCAGAACATGATGGTGTCAGTGATACTGATGGGGTTAGTGGGTAAAAATGTGTAAATGTACTGCATCTATGGATTGTTTGGAAAAATGTTGATTTGATAGAAGACTTTTTGATTCAAACAGCAGAAGAACTGAACCATGATGTGTTTGCACCTGAAGGTTTGAACAGGTATTCTGGTCTCACCTGAGCATCAGCAGGTCCAGGAGGGGAGCTGGTGGTGGACCCTGGGGCCATGACGGTGCCCTCTGGTGGCTGAGCAGTGAAGAACAGCCCATCTCGAGGCCAGTAGCCCAAAGCTGCCATGACCACACCCACAAGCAGGACCAGGATACCCACAGCAGCAACCAGACCCGAGGCCGAACAAAGCTTTAGCTTTCCTTTCACCACCACCACCTCGCTCCTCCTGAAGAAGACGAACCCGATGGTCGAAAATAGAAGTAACTCCACAACCTCTGACGCCAACAAGTAACACAACTAAACACTTTATGGAATGAACAGTGGCGTTCATAGTGTGAAACAGGTTCATATTAGTAGAAGTGTCATATTTAATGAGACCACCACAGAACCACATTTCCCAGGTCTCTCCCATTTTATTACTGCTGATTATAATGAGTAATGAGATCATATCTGACACATGGTCTTCTCCTTTACTGTAACAGTTCATGTAGTTCATTTATGATGTGTTACCTCTTCTTCTTGCTCTTCCTCTTGTGAGTTTGAGCATTGCGTGGTTTTGATCGTAAAGAGTCCTGCCGCCTTGCGTTGATCCGCAGAAGACCACCGGTGGCGATCATCACAGCTCAACTACCAGACGGTGGCTCGGAGGGCTAAGCTCCACCCACCACCACCTCACAAGGACTCAGCCACCAACACCCTGTGAGAAACAGAAGGAAGAGATGTGGATGAACATGATCAGGTCATCAGTCCAAAGACCTTCCACCTTCACATCACTGGTTTGTTTCTGAAGGGCTTTAAACTAGGGATGCACCGATACCACTTTTTTCCAGTATGAGTACAAGTACTTACATTTGAGTACTTGCCGATACCAAGTTCCGATACCAGTACTTAATAATTCCATTCCAGTTGTTAGTTCCTTTTGTAATTGTGCTTTATTGTCGTTGTCATTAGTCTGACTGGAACAAAGTGCTGCTACTGACATTTAATGTGTTGGAATGAGCGTTTGTCAATTAATCCACCAGGGGGCGCCACTCTGAATTAACCGTACTGGACAGATACCACGAAGAAGAGGAAAGTTTAATGAAGAAGAAGAAAGTCAGTAATAACAAACATGGCGACGACAGAGGCAACACTAATGTGATACTAATATTGCAGCGTTTTCGCTGGTAAGGTTTAAAAGTTTAGCTTCAGCAGGAAGAGAAAAGAGAAATGAGTGATAAGTTTGGTTTTCACTTCCGCTGGCGGCGGTCTGCACCGTTCCGTACCCCTGGTGGTATTCTCTGTTTGGGTACACATCCGCCATCACCTTGAAAATGGATGGAATGTACGCAGAGGACGGACAGAACGCTGCGTCCGTATCTGTCTGTGTCTGGAATGGTACTGTCAGTCAGCCTTACTTTTATCACTGTCATTTATTTAGTTAAATCTCCACATTCTTCACACTCCACACACATTATTCCTCCTCCTCGTACCTGCTGCACTGAACTGGGAATGTCACACAGCCGTAAGTGGTATTGGTGCATTTGTATCGGGTATATTTTACGAGTACGAACACGAGTACACACTGAGTATCGGAGCCGATGCCTGATACTCGTATCAGTATCGGTGCATCCCTACTTTGAACTGACCATTTTTTCATGTTTCGTGTGTCATGGCGACGTCTTATGGTTGAGTTAACAGGTCGTTATAGTGTTAAATAATGATAATCCAAAGATGATGGGGATGGATATGAAAAAATGAACTCTGATGAAGGACTCTGACAGGAAAATATACTTCCTGTTTTGTTTCAGTGTGAAGATAAATGCTGCGATGTCCATTGTGTACATTTATTTTTTTCTCTAACCAGGAGCTTTTCTTAAGCCCAACCATGTTGTTTTGTTGCAAAGGCACCCTGTACTTCTGAAACACCTCCACAGGATAGCCATATGTGAATGTGGATCAGTTGGACAATCTCCCATGGACCCTCCAGTACCTGCTGAGGACAAATATTTGGGCCATTGTTTCCATGATGAGGATGAAAACCACACTGTTACAATTTTGGCTGGATTTTCCCCTTTATTATTTATTTATTTAAAGTCACCACCTGAGTCCTCAAATCCAGGAAACTGTGTTGAAGAGGTGTGTCAACCAAGTCTGACCCACAACATCCAGAGTCCAGAGGATCTCAGGTTGGATCCATTCATCTCTGGTTCTTGCCCATAAAACATTTTTTAACTCCAACAAGCTCTGAGCCCCAGGAATGAACCAGTCCTCCTCTGAGTTCCAAACTCAGAGACTACATTAAGGTGTTCCACCCTCCAAATTCAGCCTAGCCTAACTGAAATCTGTCACCTTTCAGATTTTGGTCATCTACCTCTGGTTCCTCTTAGGTTTTTAGTCATCTACCTCTGGTTCCTCTTAGGTTTTTAGTCATCTACCTCTGGTTCCTCTTAGGTTTTTAGTCATCTACCTCTGGTTCCTCTTAGGTTTTTAGTCATCTACCTCTGGTTCCTCTTAGGTTTTTAGTCATCTACCCCTGGATCAGTGGCGGCTGTTCATCTTTCAGAGAGGGGAATCTCATTGTCGGCTTACTTTAAAAAAATTGTCAAGTTATTTAAACAGAAATTCGGCCCTCCGTGCCTTTTTAAGAAAATGGTCAGTGACCTTATCGTACCAAGTAGGCATCTTTTCCAGGGACTTGATAGTTAGTTCACTCCGACCTAGCCAACAGTATGATTGATTTAACTATCTACAAAACGATATTAAACTCAAACAACAAATGATTAAATTATGTAACTGAAACAAGAAAACATTGAAATTATGTTAAATTGAAACAAGGAACTACAATGAGTGTGTTTTATTTACAGTGCAAGAAATGAACAAGTAATTTCATAGTGGTCTTTTTCTCGATTTCACAGCAGAATGCACGACGGTATTAAAATGAACTCTGTCAAGTGAAGGAGTATATCTCAAAATAGCTGTCAGTCAAACAGGATTCAGCCTTTCGACTGATCCTCCAATCAGCACGTGGAAGCTCAGCATCCAGCCCGGCCAAGCTCCGCCCACAGCTCCATTCACCCCCAGAGATGCTGAGTGTCAGGGGGCGGGACAACATCGAGGCATTTATCCATTTAGCGTCCAGTTTAGAGTCAATGAAAAACCAGTTCCACTCAGTCCCATTGAAGTGCATGGACGCTGAACGTCTACGGACAAATGCACTGAGCAGAGATGGAATGAGAAAACAGAGACACGGGAATGGAGGAGAAGTGAACAACACTGAGTCTGTTGATTTCTGACAAAGCTGATTCTGAATGAACTCGTCTGTGAGATGAACGTGTTCTAACACATTTGTAGTCAATGAAATGTCAACACAACCGAACAGATCTGACCATTTCATTTGAGTAATTTTAGGGGAAGCTGAGCTTCCCTTGCAGTCTATGAGAAATCGCGTCTGCTCTGGATCCTCTCAGGTTTTTAGTCATCTACCTCTGGTTCCTCTTAGGTTTTTAGTCATCTACCTCTGGTTCCTCTTAGGTTTTGGTCATCTACCTCTGGTTCCTCTTAGGTTTTGGTCATCTACCTCTGGTTCCTCTTAGGTTTTGGTCATCTACCTCTGGTTCCTCTTAGGTTTTGGTCATCTACCTCTGGTTCCTCTTAGGTTTTGGTCATCTACCTCTGGTTCCTCTTAGGTTTTGGTCATCTACCTCTGGTTCCTCTTAGGTTTTGGTCATCTACCTCTGGTTCCTCTTAGGTTTTGGTCATCTACCTCTGGTTCCTCTTAGGTTTTGGTCATCTACCTCTGGTTCCACAAACCAAACAAGTTCAGTAGATTGTTTCTGTTGACAGATCATCTCCTGTCTTCACCCCAAGTCCAAGACGCTCAGGCTGATCACATGACTATGATGAAGGCGACATCTTTTTCCACAGGAACATCCAGATTAGATAAAGCAAAGGACCACTCACCAGTCTGTGAGGTTGTGTTCCTTGAAATCACAGACTAATATTTACAGAGTTAAAATCGCTAATCCTACCCATCAGAGTTGACTTCAGAAATCTAATTTTAACCCTTTTTGTGTTTGATTTTGTGGAGTTATTTTCTTGGCTGTATTTTGTTGACCTTATAGTAACATCCAAGGAGGGGGCTGGTCCTAACCCTGATTTACAAAGAAAAACTCGAATGTTCAGGCACTGAATCAGGGACTATGAGTAAACCTACTCACCTCCTCTCACCACTCCAGAGTTAAATAAAGTCTAAACCCTTTGCAGGTCTGGTCAGGTGAATCTGACTGGATCTAATCGGGCTGAAGTGCTGGGTTCATCAGCCTTGAGGTTCTGACAAATATCCAGATCTCCAGACCCCTACAGGTTCTTCAGCAGGTGGATGGTCGTGTGACCAGAAGGAGTTTTATTCTTGAAATGGTACAGTTTCATTCTCATATTTTTTTCATTGTATTTCATATTGTTTTTTGTTATTTTATTTTTATTTGATATTACATTTGTATCATGTGTTTTTAATGCTCAGCGTGGTTCTAACACTGTGTAAAGACCTTGATTATCAAACAGCTGAGTCAGATCAGCTCTGTGTGTGCACTACATCTCCCAGCATGCACTGCAGCTCCGCTTCCACCGAAGGCACGTCTGAGAGTCTGAGTGGATTCTACTGATTCTCAGATAGTCACGTACCCATCTATACTGGTCAATACTCTGTCTAATCAATCATTTATCTTCTGTTCAATAATAGATGCAATTCTGTTGAAAAACAGATCAGTTCACACCAAATAGTTTTCACAGCAAATGTACTAATAATCTATAGTGATCAATAGCAGCAGACACAGAGAATAAAACTGTTTGTTCTTACAGATGGAGCTCCTGTGGTTTCATGTTTCTCCTCTTTTCTCCTCATCTTCCTCCGATGCTGTTATTCCTCTTTAATCATCTCCTCTTCACTGCAGTCACTGATCAGTTACATGAATCTCCTCCTCCAACAAAACTGAAGCTGCAGAGACAGTTTCCTCCCACTGGGACTCTGAATCCACCTGTCTGTCTCTCTGTCTGTCTGTCGTCAGGTTTATCGATCTGGTCTCTCCTCCTCTGTCCTCTGATCCTGGATCAGGATTAAATCCTGGTCCTGTCTCTGTCTCTGTCTCTCCCTCTCTCTCTCTCTCTCTCTCTCTCTCTCTCTCTCTCAGCAGAGGATGCTGTTGTTGCTAGGATACGGAGGCAGAGCAGCTCTGCAGCGTCTGAATAATTTGTTTCTGTAAAACCTTCAGTCATCTCACACAGTGTGTCCCTGTAGAGACACCGTATGCACCAATTCTTCAATCCAATCAAGTGTTCCTACTTAAAAATATGAATTCTTGCCAGAATACAAGTATGACTACATGTTCATACATGGAGTATGTGCAGAACATGTATATAACGTGTTGTGTGTACAGAGGGACAGACGTGGCAAAAGTACTCACATGCTGTACTTAAGTACAGCTACTTGTGTGAAGAAATAAAAGTAGAAGCACTGATTCAACTCCTTTAATGAAGTAAATGTTAAAAAGTACAACTTCTCAGTTGTAATAAAGTACAAAAGTAAAAAGCAGAATGGCATTTTTTTTTGCCATGAATGAAACAATACTTATTTAACCAGGCAAAATCATAAAAGTTTCCATATTCTAATTCCACAGTGAATGGTACTGACTAGAGTCCTGCACCGGGTCGGGTACCCGAAGGTAACCGTAAAAACATGTGGGGACGGGTAAAAAAAATTAAAAGAATTTCCACTGGGTATGAGCAGGGGTAAGATTAAATAAACAAAATGTGGGTGGGTAGCGGGCAAGGAAGTGAAAAAATAAAGGAAGATTCATGGATGAAAATAATTTTCAGGGTATTTAATGATGATGATCATCTAATTTGCCCATGGTTGATCCAGGGCCGGTTTGTTTTATTTTGACATGAGCTTCACCTCTGTTTACAGACGGCCACAGACGGCATTGAGCAGCACGTCAGAGGTTTATAGATGCCGTGTGTTTTAGCCAAAAATAAAGCCCTTAAAAGTCAGTTACTGTGTAGACAACGTGTTTAATCACGGGTCAGGTCAGCTTTGCAGGTATGGGCGGAAAAGTTTGGAAAAAGTGGACCTTTGCAGGACTCTGGTACCGACACCTGGTACCGACCCCGTACAGGACTCTGGTACTGACCCCATACAGGACTCTGGTACCGACCCCGTACAGGACTCTGGTACTGACCCCGTACAGGACTCTGGTACTGACCCCGTACAGGACTCTGGTACTGACCCTGTACAGGACTCTGGTACTGACCCCGTACAGGACTCTGGTACTGACCCCATACAGGACTCTGGTACTGACCCCGTACAGGACTCTGGTACTGACCCCGTACAGGACTCTGGTACTGACCCCGTACAGGACTCTGGTACTGACCCCATGCAGGACTCTGGTACTGACCCCGTACAGGACTCTGGTACTGACCCTGTACAGGACTCTGGTACTGACCCCATACAGGACTCTGGTACTGTCCCCATGCAGGACTCTGGTATTGACCCCATGCAGGACTCTGGTACTGAGCCTGTACAGGACTCTGGTACTGACCCTGTACAGGACTCTGGTACTGACCCCATGCAGGACTCTGGTACTGAGCCTGTACAGGACTCTGGTACTGACCCCGTACAGGACTCTGGTACTGACCCCATGCAGGACTCTGGTACTGACCCCGTACAGGACTCTGGTACTGACCCCGTACAGGACTCTGGTACTGACCCCGTACAGGACTCTGGTACTGACCCCATGCAGGACTCTGGTACTGACCCCGTACAGGACTCTGGTACTGACCCCATGCAGGACTCTGGTACTGACCCCGTACAGGACTCTGGTACTGACTCCGTACAGGACTCTGGTACTGACCCCATGCAGGACTCTGGTACTGACCCTGTACAGGACTCTGGTACTGACCCCATGCAGGACTCTGGTACTGACCCCGTACAGGACTCTGGTACTGACCCTGTACAGGACTCTGGTACTGACCCCATACAGGACTCTGGTATTGACCCCATGCAGGACTCTGGTACTGACCCTGTACAGGACTCTGGTACTGACCCCATGCAGGACTCTGGTACTGAGCCTGTACAGGACTCTGGTACTGACCCTGTACAGGACTCTGGTACTGACCCCATGCAGGACTCTGGTACTGACCCCATGCAGGACTCTGGTACTGACCCCGTACAGGACTCTGGTACTGACCCCGTACAGGACTCTGGTACTGACCCTGTGCACAGCCTGTGCTCCTTCTCTCCTCCACTGATTTTCCCTCTGAAGCTCTGTATTTTAGTACTGTCACATCCGTTTAGTTTGAAAAAGTATTGAGCTTACTCTGAGAATGTAAGGTGTATAAAGTACAAATATTTATGCAAAAATGTAGGGAGTAAAAGTAAAAGTTGCCAGAAAAATAAATACTCAAGTAAAGTACAGATACCTAAAAAATCTTCTTTAGTACAGTAACGAAATACTTACACTTCATTACTTCCCACCTCTGCAAAGGGAACAGCACTGAGGTGCATCAGTAGAGTGGAGGCATATATATATATATATATATATATATATATATATATATATATGTATATGGCTCGAAGTTTGGACATTTTTTCAGTATGGACTACAACCGCTGCTGCTGATAATTATGGCGTACTCAGAGAAATGTTCTTATATGTACAAATATTGTGACGTAACAGATGTAACAAATTAAGCAGGAATTAAGACGGGTTGTAGAAATCCACTTGGTTTTGCCAAAATGAATGTAAAGATAGCTTTGCAGCACCTGAAGGGTTCAAATTCTAATTTTTTGAACCATAAGGGTCCAAATACACAAATTAATGTACCAAAGACTAATAAAAGTGTGTTTAGCAAAATATGACCCCTTTAAATGGTCATCAGCACAAACCTGACACCATTTAAAGACCCTCTGATTAACCCCAGATAAAGTTGGACTGTTCTACAGACTTTTCCTGACATTTCTGTAGTCATATCTTATAGTACAAGACATGGTCTGCAGAGAGCTTCCAAAGCATCACTGGGATCTCACTGTTCAAAGGTATCAGTCAGGAGAAGGGTAAAAAAGAATTTCCAAGGCATTAAATATACCATGGAACACAGTGAAGACAGTCATCATCAAGTAGAGAAAATACGGCACATCAATGGCATTACTGAGAACTGGGCATCCCTCCAAAAGTGATGAAAAGTCGAGAAGAAAACTGGTCAGGGAGACTGTCAGGAGGACGACAGCAACATTGAAGGAGATGCAACAATTTCTAGAAATACTTGCAATGTAGAACGTATGGCAACAATCTCACATGTCTGGGCTATGGGGTAGGGTAGCAAGATGAAATCCTTATCTTGTGAAGGAAGGTACTCTAGCTCAACTAAATTTTTTAAAAACACAATTTCAATCTCCCAAATGCATGTGGGAAAATGTGACCTGACCTGAGTCTGATCGAACATCTGTGGGGTGATCTGAAGAGGGCTGTGGTCAGGAGATGCCGTTGCAGTCGGACAGATTTGGAGCATTTTTATAAAGAAGAGTGGGCAAATATGGACACATCAAGATGTGCCACGCTGATAGACTCCTACCCAAAAAGACTGAGTACACTAATAAAACCCAGAGGTGCTGCAACAAAGTATTAGTTTAAGGGTGTGTATATTTATGCAACCATGTTATTGTAAGTTTTTTATTTGTTATTTTTCGCCTTAAAAGATTTCAGTTTGTTTTTCAATTGACTTGTACAGGTTATAGATCTCATTAAAAAGTTTTTAAATTATTTATCTTGGTCTCATTATTTTACATCACAAAAACCTGGCATTTGAACAGGGGTGTGTAGACTTTTTAGATCCACTATACATACATACATTTGTGTGTGTGTATATATATATATATATATATATATATATATATATATATATATATATATATATATATATATATATATATATATGTTGAGGCCCAAAATGGAATCTGGCCCCATTCAGAACCAGGTTGAGTTAGGATTCCATTCTTCTAGGCCGGCCCAGAATGGAATCCTATAGAGATTCCGTTTTGGGCCTCGACATATATATATATATATATATATATATATATATATATATATATATATATATATATATATATATATATATATATATATATATATATATAATTTTTACTGCTGTTATTCTGATGTTTTCTCATATTTTAACATATCCTAATACTTCTAAAACCACTGCAAAAATGCTGAACCTAGCTCCTGACCAATGAACTGCAGACTTTCAAGGTCTGAGATTTCAAGAAAGGCAGAAATATTGTCCGTAACCATCCAAACACTATCTCAGAAAGCAGTACAGTCTTATCTGAATTACTGCCGTTTACAGTAGTTCAGTCTGACTTCGATGAAATATTGGCAAACATTTAGGCCATAACCCAAGAAAAATTATATGTTTGCATGAATTGACAGTGCTTACAAAAAGACTATGCAAAACTAAACAAAAGAAAAAAAACCATATTGTCTGCAGGTTCAGTCTAACCCTCTGGTATCGCATCATCATGCCCCTCTCACCTCCACTTCCCTTCTATGCTGTATGGAAATAACAAGAGCATTCAGACCTTAGAGACACAAGACATGCAGACATATTTGTTTTTCATGTGCATGCGGCATCGTGGCATCTGTTGAGGGTAAGAAGCCAGTGGTTGCCAAGACCAAACCTGATCTTCAGGGGTGGGTTAGGGTTAGCATTAGGCTCAACCCTAAACCTAAATCTGGACACTGGTTTCACTGGAAATGACCTGCCACTTGGTCTTCCTCTTGTAGGAAATTCACAAATACACAAAACATTTATTAACAGGCAGAATTCTGTAAAGCCCTGTGAGGCAACCTTGTTGTGATATAGGGCTCTGCAAATAAAATTGAATTGAATTGAATATTGGTACAATTGCATGTCTTGATAGAACCTGCATTAATTAGTGCAGAAGCTACAGATGCCTTGATACAAAGCAGATCCCTCTTTTCCAGTCCAGACATTCACAGTAGTCACATCCACAAAGTCAAAGACCTCTGATATACCAACGTCTATGGGGATAGAGCCTAACCCTCCCATGGTGCCCCCATGCTGATTGTACAGCTGAACTGAAGGCAAGGCACATTTATTAGTATAGCACAATTCATACACAGGGCAATTCACAGTGCTTTACAAAAATGGAAAAGAGACAGGTTAAAAACACACAATTATAATTAAAGCATAATCAATGAAACATAAATAATAATAAATTAAAACAAAGTAAAAGGTCAGAGTGCAGATAGAACCCTCTCAGTTGTTCTATGCACAGTTGAACAGCTGTTTTCAGCCTGGACTGAAACACTGTCAGAGTGGAGGCCTGTCTCACATCATCAGGAAGACTGTTCCAGAGTCTAACTGCATAGAACTGAAACACAGCTTCACCCTGTTTAGTCCTGACTCTGGGCACCAGCAGAAGACCAGTCCCTGAGGTTCTCAGGGTCCGAGATGGTTCATATGGGACCAATGTGTCACAGATGTACTTTGGTGCTGAAAGTGGCCCGTGGATGTGGAGCTGTTTTTTCTTTCCTGCTCCGTCTCTGGACTGTTGGTCAGTGTGTGTTACTCAACAGTCAAACCAGTGTGTGACAGTGGTGGTGTCAGCTTTTCTGATGAAGCTCCTCTTCCTTCTGTTTTGAGTTACTTTTCACTCTTCAGCTTCAAAGTCTGTTGATTGTACATGTTCCAGTGGCATTTAATTTATTTTAATGTGTTAGTTAATTTGACAAGGACAATGTGCATTCATCAACATGACTGTAAATGTACCAGTCAGCCTAATGGCTATTTTTCATCTGTTGTCCCTGGACAGATGTTAGAGAGTCCCCCTATAAACAGGATACATCAGGATTAATACAATATAAATCACATTTATAAAACTGTACAATATGCATTTAGAAAAAAAATTAGACAATATGGTGCATTAAAGTGTCAATGCATTGTTAGGTAAAGATGTCAGGACACACAGACGGAAGATCATTTATAAAAAGAGAGAATTATAAAGGCCCCAAAATGGATCTTTGAGAAACTCCTGTGGATAGATAGGGGGAAGGTGAGTGATGTTAGCCAGTTTTAACAGACTGCATCCTGCGTGACAAGTAAGACTCGAGCCAGTTTGAAGCTCCGAGAGAGAAATTAAAAGAGTGTAACTTGTTCATAAAATTTTGTGATTAACAGTGTTGAAGACCTTTTGGAAGTTAAGAAATATAGCTCCAAAAACTCCACCTCTGACCAGCTAGGATTTTATGTTTTCTGCCAGAAAGCAGACTGCAGTGTTGTTGAATGTTGGGCTCGAAAACAAACTTCATCAAGGGAAGACTGAATGAATGTTCAGATGGTGGAGTATTTGTTGGGACGGTTCTTTTAATATCAGAGCATCAATGCCAAATATATGGTTTGTTTAAGATGGTTTTAGAGATGAGATAATTTGGGACACCTGAGTTTCTGAGATGTTCTCCAAGGTGAAAGCTGGCTCAGCGAAGACAGTTGGGACAGGACTGTGAGGTGACGGGAGGAAAGCCCATAGCACCAGAATGTATTAAAAAAAATATTGAAGGCTACAGCAACATCCTGCACATTATTTGTGAGTTTTTCCATTTATTTTAATTTCTAACTTCGGGGGAGGCCTTGGTATTGTTTTTGGTTTGGTTTGTTTGTTTCTTTGTTTGTTAACACTCTAGCAGCAAAACTATTGGTTCAATTCATACCAAAGTGGGTTTATAGATTGCCAATGACCCAGAAGAGATCTGATTACATTTTGGGAATAGTAGGTCAAAGTTCCAATTTTTTGTATGAGTTTTTAAAATCTTTTTTCCCCCCTTTACTTATTATGGGCAATATTTCACATGTCTGTAGCAGCAAAACTGTTGGTTGAATTCATATGAAGTTGGGTTTACAGATCGCCAGTGACCCAGAATAGACATGGTTACATTTTGGGAAAAGTTAACATTTTTTCTGAATTTTTCTAAATCTTTTTTTTCTCCCATTTACTTATGATGGGCAAAATTTCAAATGTCTATAAAAACATCCATTTTGTTTCGAGTTACTTCAAACTTGGCACACATATAGAGGCAGTTGACATGATGACATCAGCACATTCATACACATGATGACATCAGCTGGATCGATGCCAAAATAAGCTACAATATGTGTGAGGGGCGGGGTTTGTTGTGTCCGGGACCACTTGTTTGTTTTAGAATATTTTCCTGTTGATTTAGTTAGTTGCTCTCAGAGAGCTTTAGTCGAATTTTCTGTTAAAGTTTAAAAGATATGTGCTTCAGCATTCCTTATGTTTTTAAAAATCTTATTTCTTAGTGTCACAAATACCTTTCTCACTGTTGCTGACCCTGATTTAAGTGCATGTTTTAGTGCTAGGTCTGTGTCTTTCATTAGAGCTACTATGTCTGAAGCAACCCATGGTAGTAAGTTTTAATTGCTTTAATGTTTAGTGCTTACACTGAAGTCTTTAATCTTCCTTATTCACATTGATATTAGCATTTCACTGTCCATTTCCATTAGTTGTTTCCAGTCAGTCTGTTGTACAGCATTTTGAAAGTTGCTCTTTTGATTCTTCTGACAAACTCATGTGAACTGACACACAAGGAGAATCTCTTTTTACTGAGTTTTCTGGCAACAAGTGTCAAGTTATGGTCTGAGAGACCCATTAACATATTGAAGGACTTTAAAGCCTCTCTATCTCTGTGTAAAAGTGGCTTTACTGAATATAAATCAATTTGTGTTCTACTTGAAGCTGTCAGACCTGCAATTAACTGGAAAAGATTAAATGTATCTGTCAGCCTTTTTGGTCTGCAAGTTGAGTCTTCCCAGTTAATATTTGAATCCCCCATAATAATGGTTTCTATATTTAAGTTGCATTCTTTTAAAAGTTTTTCAAACTTGTCATAAAAACTAACTTAGATACGTTTCAATGCCTGGATAAGTGTAATGGAGCAAAATAAAGTGTCAAAAATCACCTTGTGATTCTTTTGCTGTTTGTCATCACAGAGACATGACAGCATCTGCAGCCTTTCCCATTGGAGTGACCTGACCACGCCCTGCCACACTTCCCATCTGTACATGTATCCAGAGGCCCCTGCTCTCACCAGCACAATATCAGCTGGAACAGTGGGCGGAGTCTGACAGAACACCAGCATACCATCCACTCCCACCAATCTCTGACACCATCCTTTATGGAACGGCCTTCAGCAGAATGAGTGACTGGGAGGAGGGCTGGAAGGACAACCTCCACAGATGGGTATTCACACCCAGTGAAACCTGCCCCAGTGGAGAACCCAAACTACAGAGTATATATTCTGAGAACACACTGCTCCAACCAAGGCCCTTTGGAAGTAGCCCAAACGTTCCCACTCTGGTCCCAGTGGTGGATGATAAGATACGATGAACATTTACCTTCCACTCACCTACAGAACAAAACAGGTCACCCCCCAAAAAACTCTTTGTTTTTCCAGACATTTGTGATTATTTTCTGTCCCTGAACTCAGTCTGGTGGTCCTTCCTCAGCACCCACTGCTCCCTCAGTGTCCTCATATTCACTAACTAGTGCTCATCCTTCTCCTTGTTTTTCAAAAAGTTCCAGATAATCCCAAAGCAATAATTAGTGATTTGTGAGGTATTTCAAAGTGTTTTTGAAGTTTATTTCTGAAGGTCAATAATGTCCCCTGGTTTTTATGACTTCACGTTCCAACCCATCAAATGAACCAAGTGATCGACGACAGACCAGAGGAAACTTTATTGATTTCATCAAACACTGACAGAAAAACAAAGAACAGAATAAATAACAGTAAATAACCCATTACCTTGGCAACCTGAGGGAACTGAGTGTTGTAAAAACTGATTGTATAAACTGAGCATGTGCAGCAGAGTGACGCTGGGGTGGGTTCAAAGGACCAGCCCTCAGCCAGTGTCCTGAACGGTTGTTGGTTTGAATCCCAGTAAATGAACTGAGGCTATGAAACACAGTACAAATATATAGATTTATATCTTATAGAAAATAGAAATATAAACAGTAGAGAACAATAGATACTCTTATTAATACTATACAGACAAATTATAAATATATACTCATCTGGGACATCATAAACCACAGAGAAGGAGGTGTCGTACTCCTGCATGATGTCAACACCATGTGAAATCCTGAGAGGAGCAAATATGGGAGGGACCTGATGGTGAGGGCAGAGTCTATTCATATTCTAACATATTTCACCAAGTTCACTCAAAGGTTTGAAGGACGGATTCATCGTTGTGTCGAACACATCAAACCTATAAAAACAACGATCACATCCCATCATGTCTCTTGAACTCAGGTCGAATAAATGCACTTTAGAGTCCGATCCACAAATCAGGGACGGAATGTCAACAGTGGACACAACTAACCTAGTTATAATAACTAGTTTCAACACACTAGTCACCAAAAACCAAAACCCTGTCTATGAAAGTCTCTTCTTTCCATTGGAAGAAATTAATTTGACTTTGCAGTAATCTGTCCTGTCATCACTGAGAATGCCTCAAACATAAATACTCTATTATTACAGACTATTAAAGTATTCATTTTATACCATAATCTCTTCCTTGTAGTTTCACATAATTGTCGTCACATTTTCAGGTCAACACAATTGAACAGAGCATAAAATACAATTAAATTAAATTAAATTAAATAAAAAGATACTCTACCGAACTGCGTACACACCACAGTCAACTACTTTACTGTCAAATGACCCAGATTTGGATATGACAAATCTAAAGGTGTGACAACCTTAACCCAAACCCAGACTTGGACCCAGACCCTGACCTGGAACCAGAACCAGATCCAAACCCAGGCCGAGGCCGAGGCCCAGACCTGGACCCTGACCCAGACCTGGACCCAAGCCCAGACCCAGACTCTGACCCAAACCCGAACTGAGACCCAGACCTGGACCCTGACGCAGAAAAAGACCCTTAACAAAACCTGAACCGAGACACTGAACCAGACCTGGACCCTGGGCCAGACCCTAACCTGATACTGGACAGTTTCCATTAGGTTCATTTATTCCCATATATGAAAGCAGATGTGTGTGTTTCAATCATGTTAGGGTTAGAATGAGGTTGGAATGAGTGTTGACAACTCTGAATTAACATAATGGACAAATACCAAGAAGAAGGGTAGAGTTTTTTGAAAGAAGTCGTCGTCAATGATAACAAACATGGTAATAACAGAGGAGGTTTTACTAAATTGGATATTGAGAATGTTGTCATAAATCTGTCAGTAGTTTTTCACCAACTCACTCAGTTGTTCTTTGAAAAGTTCCATTTCTGTAAATTATTGGCATCAAATCTCAACACTGCCCCCCATGGTTCCCAGTGGTACTGCAACATATCCTCTGGTACGAATCCGTAAGATTCAGGAGGCGGACAGAAATACAAATTAAATGAAGGGAGAGGACAGACAGACGGTGCCGTTCATATGCATACGAGTATCTAATGTAGAGAATAAAAGAACCTTAAATCACATGACATGGTTTTAATCTAGTCTGAACACTGGGCTCCATTTGGGAGAGCTGGACCTGAGTTAACGGCGACCTAACCCTAACCCTGAATTTGATTTATTTACACTTTTAAGTGACTCTACATCAAAATAATACATCTAATAATGTTATTTCTTTGTGACACGTCCAGGGTGAACCCCACCTTCACCCACTGGTGGACGGGATAGGCTCCACCCCCGCGACGCTCATGAGGATGAAAGCAGTTCTGAAAATGGATGTAAACAGTCAGAATAGACTGCTGTTCCTTCACTGTGGACATTTATTGACATGTAGTTGCCCTCCTCCGGGGACACTAAAGGCCTCTGAGTTAGTTTTATCTGTTTGGTCTTTTTAGTTATGGTGACAGTAACTCTGGTCTTACACATCGTACTTTATCAAGACATAATTAAGAACATTATGGTCCATTATTGTCCTTTGACTCTGACACAGTGGACCGATGAATGAATAGGGGTGTGGTCACTGTGTTTGAACAGAGGTTTGTCTTCACATGAAACAAAAAGGACAACAGGACACTGGCCACGTAACATGTCAGATGTCAGGTGTCAGTCTCCTCTCTTTGTGATTGGCTCTTGTCCTCAGCCTGTGATTGGCTCCCATCTTCGACCTTTGATTGGCTCTTGTTGTGAGCCTGTGATTGGCCCCCGTCCTTGGCCTGTGGCTGGCTCTTGTCATCAGCGTGCTTGAACATCAGGATGGAGTTGTAGATTTTGAGAGCAGGCCCGAGTTTGATTGACATGATCCTAACGATGTCCCTCTGGGTGAGCAGAAGGAAAGCCCGCCCATCGATTTGCTAGACAGAGAGAGACAAGAGTCAATAAGATCATAGCAGCATCATGGGATGACATCAAACTTGCAGCAGATGATTGTTTGATGTTCTCACCTCGTCTCTGAACTGCTTCGCCTGCTCCTCACAACCAGGAAGAGACTCGATGAAATCTGACACCTGAAGAGACAGACAGGTGGAGCTGTGAGACAGGTGTGCTGTGATACCTGTTTTTTTTTTTCTACAGAAGTGCTGCATTAACATTCTGTGGACTCATTAATCACAGCTGCAACTCGAACTACTACAAAGAAAAGCTGCAGCACTTCACTTAGTTTGACTCTATTTCTGTTTTAGCCTGAGAAAAAATGTCCATGAACACTAAACAGTCTTCACTAAACTAAAGAATAGTACTTAACAGTATCTTCCAAATCTTGTTCAAATGTTTTCAAACATGTACTATAGTGGTACTACTCCACCACCGCAGGAGTAGTACCTTCTGCTCTACTGACAACCCCTGAAGGATCACGGATTAATGCTTTTAGCATATATCTAAATCATCTCAGACGGGTAAACTAGTACATGCTAATTAGAATAATTATGGTGAGTAAGAACACATACTAGAGCATTGCATAAGTAAAATACTTAAGTAATCTGTTTCTACCCCACACATTAACCAATGGTTAATAGGTATTGGGTAAGTAGGCGGGCTGTGCCTTAACCATAACCCTAACCCTGTTCCTATCCCTAACCCTGTTCCTATTCCTGTTCTTAGTCCTAACCCTGTTCCTAACCCTAACCCTGTTCCTAACCCTAACCCTGTTCCTATTCCTGTTCTTAGTCCTAACCCTGTTCCTAACCCTAACCCTGTTCCTAACCCTAACCCTGTTCCTATTCCTGTTCTTAGTCCTAACCCTGTTCCTAACCCTAACCCTGTTCCTAACCCTAACCCTGTTCCTATTCCTGTTCTTAGTCCTAACCCTGTTCCTAACCCTAACCCTGAAGGCTCAACAGGCCACATGTTGGTTAAAACAGTGTAATATGTATGCCACACCTGTATGTTCCACTGTACACAAACATAAACAAAGCTGCAGGATAAACTAAAATTAGGGGTTGACCGATATGTTTTTTCAGGGCTGATACCAACATCAATAATATTAATGATCATGAAGGCCGATAAACGATATTTGGAGCCGATATTCGTTTGATGTAAAAATTTAAATCTTGGTGTCAAAAACTTGAATCATACAAACACCAACATTTAACTTTGTTTAAATGCTACTCAGCATGTTTATTTTTCAATTAACAAAACACACTCTGGGAACTGCCAGGCTCAACTATATATCATAAATTCAACTGAAAATAAATAAATAACTCTCTATACTTTTTATAAGTAAATAAAGTCATCATAAATATTATCATTTAACTGCATGGGATAGCAGGGACCCTGTCATTCAAAACTAGGCAACTCAGCTGCTAATTACTGTTACTGACTTATACCTTAAAAAAAAACAAAAACAAAACAAAAAAAAAACTACAGTCGCAATAGGAGAGCTTACTGATCTTTGAACACTGTACACCATGTAGTCAGTGTAGGCCTTAGATGCCTTTACATTATGTCTAAAGTCTTAAACACCATCATGCTCCTCTCCTCTTCTTACAAGACACTACCAAAGAGAGCTTCAGGCGCATTTCATCTACCAATGTCATTTTCTAAGGCTTGGGATTTCTCAAAATGGAAAAAAGTAAAGTAAAATATCCTGGGATCATGAGTTGTTAAACATTTCCCAACCACTTTCTCTCACTCCGCTCCTCTACAGTTTCTAATTTCGCACACACTTCACTATCACAGCATTGATATCACCATGTCAGTTGACTGCAGTTGTAAGTCAGCTGGCTTGGCTAACAATGTCCATTAATGAGCACTCTGCACGCTCATCAATGCTGTAATAGAGTGACCGTCTCACAGTGAGACAGAGAGGAGGAGAAAGGCTAAGCTTATCAGCCACTAACAGCCAATAACCAACCTGAAATTATTGCAGGTTTTTACTCTCTCACACACACCTTACAACTATCACAGACTATTTCCCTATCGTTATGATTACCCAACAGTCTCATAGTGATACAGACAGAAGGGGGGGTGCACTCGAAGCTAAGTTACATGGTAAAAGTTAGTCGCTAAGTGTTCCCTTTACAGTGCTTTCACTTATGGCATTCATATATTGGGACTTTCAGTAATATTATTTGGAGCCATGGGTTGTAAAGGATTGTGATTTTTATAGCAACTTTGGCAAAATCTGCTGCCTGAACTCACCCTCATGTAAGCCTGTACACCTGGCTTGAAGCAGCCGGCTTCTCCTCCATGTGTCTGGCTGTCTGCCCAGTTTTCACACACATGTGGCACATGCCAATCAGCAGTGGATGCACTGCTGATTGGCATGCCGTGTAACCAATCAGATGGTGCTGTGGGAGGGACAATGCTCGGAGCTGAGACAACCGGCTACATCAGAGCCAAAATCACCCTGTTTTCAGTTTGACCCATCATATTAGCCGTCAGACACTTTAAAAAGCAGATAACAATAATGGTCAAAATGACGAATATTGAAGCCAATAATCGGCCAGGCCAATGATCAGTTGACCCCTAACTAAAATCACAGAAGAATGTAGTGAACATGCACATGAGGTTATATCCAAAATTTTCTTCTTCTAGTCACATGACGTCATTGTTTCCAAAAAGTGGTGTTTTGCCTATCCATACGGCAATGTGAGGGCGGCGGTGTGAGATTTTAACGCTCTGGGACCTGTTCTCCAAAAATACCATTTCAGGGCACTGACAATGCCAGTGTCATGTGGACAAAGGCCAAAACGATATTAAACTTCTGCGGATTGACATAATTTTGTTGTTGTGTGTATGGGACGTATATGCCATATATCACCACAGTACTGTAGCAACAAGAGGCTAATGAGTTCATGCAACAGTAGCCTTGACTGACGCTGTGGCAACAAAATGTTGTTACTGCTTATTGTCACAGTACAAATGCTATCATTTGATTGGCTCTGTGGAAATAGACAAACCGATATTTCGTGCCACAGTACTGTGGCAGTAGCCATTGCCAAAATAGATTTACTGCACTAGTTTGGTTGAAAATGAGGAATATGGAAAGGTTTATATAAAAACGGCTTAACTGTTATGTTGATGAATCATAATTGATGTATGTAAATGTGTAAAATTTGTAAGAAATCTAGTGCTTTAGGAGGTATTATTATTATTATTATTATTATTATTATTATTATTATTATTATTATTATTATTATTATTATTTGTTATTCTGAATACAGTGTTAGTATTTGTAAATGACAGTCAAAATATAAATAGCAAATCAGTTTTATTTTGAAAATATCTTTGATTAAAAAAAGCAATTTTCTCAGTTTTTTTGTTCAAAAAGTTGTTAATAATAATAATAATAGATTAGATTTCTATAATGCTTTTCAAGGCACCCAAAGTGCTTTACATTATTGATCCATTATTCATTCACTCTCACATTCACACTCTGGTGGTGGTAAACTATGTTTGTAGCCACAGCTGCCCTGGGGCAGGCTGACGGAAGCGTGGCTGCCAATTCACACCAAACAGCCCCTCCAACCACCACCAAACATTCATACACCAGTGTGAATGACACAGGAAACGAGGTGAGTGAGGTGTTTTACCCAAGGACACAGTGGCACATGATTAGGACAGAACAGGACTTGAACCACCAACCCTTATTGGGCAACCCGCTCTACCTCCTGAGCCACCACCGCCCTGCCCGGTTGTCATGTTGTAAATGTTGATATCTCAAGAATGAATGATGATGGCTGGCAACTTACTAACACTTTTGGCAGAAAAGTGTTAAGAATATTTCTACAGGTCACCAACTTCTTGGATTGGTAGATTGATAAGGTTAAGTTGTGCATTGCGTGTTGAAATTAGACTTGTACTATCTGTGTCATATTTGGTGGTATGAAGATGGGACCTCCCTATCCTTTCATGTACAAACTTGAAAAACTTAAAGAAGGGAGAGCAGCATCAATGGAATCAACATAAATAGTATGAAGTCAGATCAAGTACAATTCAGTCTGTTTGATTTTAGGGGTTAAGTTCTGTGTCTAGAATATGTTCTGTCATCAGTCAAATGGAAAAAAAAAAATCCATAACAATTTTGTACAGAACTCCAAATCCATCAGACTTTACCAGATATTGAGACTGTATGTAGTTATTTAATTAAATGTTGATACAATTCCAAATGAGACTGAATCTTTCAATTGTTTCTCAGCTGTTTTTTAGGGTGGGGTCAAACTACAAACCCTTACTCCTATTATTTAACATTTACTATGTATTTCATTAATTCCTAATAATGACGTGTCTTAATGTCGTAGATGTGTGTCTGAGGTGGTGGACAGATGGGGGTCACCTGCTGGACGCTCCAGTGTTGGACAGCATCGGCGTGGACTCCGATGACGCCTGGCAGAAGTTTGCGATGTTGTTCCCAGCAGAGTGACAGGTCGCGTCCAGGCTGCGCTGACATGGCGGACAGGAAGACGGACTGGTGGAGGGCAGCTTGGAGACTGGACTCTACAGGACCACAAGGGGCGGGTTAGGCTGAGTTGGGCTTAGGAAAACATCAGGAGTACAAATGGTAAACTACACAATAAAACACATTCACTGACTAACTGTTCCAGGGCTTTAAGCATTAATACTGTCGCCATCTGGATTTAACAAATAGGTAAATGCCTCCCTTTGGATAATTAGTGCATGGGTGATTACGTTTCAGCTGAAACATGTTATTGAACCCTAACTGATGGAGTGAGTCACTCCTCATTTATTAAACAACCATGTGGAAGACACATCCTGTGGCTGTGGAAAAGATGTTAATGTGTTTCAGAAGGGTACAATTATTGGCATGACGGAAAGAAAACATCTATGGAGAAAAGGACTGAAACTGGGTTAAGAACTGTCCAACCCATCATTACAAACTAGAAGGATAGTGAGGAACCGTCATCTTCCAGGATGAAATGTGGTTAGAAACAAATCTGGAATGATTGTGATCGGCAACCACTTAGATGTTTGGTGAAATTAAATCATAAAAAAACAACAGTAAAATTCACAGCTATGTTTAACAGTGAAAGTAACAACATTTCCACACCCACAGTATAAAGGATGCTCAAGGGATTAGGACTGAACAGCTGTGGAGCGAAATAAAATATATAAGGATAATCAGAAAAAAAGCTTCAGTTCAGTAGAAGCATAAAGACTGGACTGTGTTTAATGGAAGAAGGTCATGTAGTCTAATGAGTCCACATCGCCCCTGGTCCAGAGGTGGATGAAGTCATTGCTCACCATACCTAGTGTCTACAGTACCAGCCTGGGGGGCAGTGATTACCCATCATGCTTAGTGTCTACAGTACCAGCCTGGGGGGCAGTGATTACCCATCATGCTTAGTGCCTACAGTACCAGCCTGGGGGGCAGTGATTACCCATCATACCTAGTGCCTACAGTACCAGCCTGGGGGTTAGTGTTCTGATCTTGAGTTGGTTTGGTTGGTTCTGGTCTTGGACGTTATGAGTCCAAAGAATCAGTTCAGCTGAACCTGAAAAAACGAATGACCAGACCTGAACCAGAGTCCAGACCAGAAGTGTGAAGTCCAGACTAGAACCACAGTTTCCAGAGTGGTCTGACTCTCCCATCATCAAAACAAGATCTTGGTGAAAAATACATGCAGCTCTGGATGGAAATAAATGTTGTGTTATTCCAGATTCTTATCGAAATGATGCCACAGCGAATTCATGTCTCAATCTAAATAAAGGTGCTCCAAACAAATATTAGAGTGTGTGACTTTTTTTTGGACAGACACTGTATTTCAAACCTATAAATAAAAACTAGTAACTGAAGATACTGTAAGTTACAGTGCATGGACATATTACACATTATGGCAAAGCTGTGATCAATGGCCTGATAAATTATGTGATCAATGACCTGATAAATCACCTGATCAACGACCTGATAAATCACCAGATCAATAATCAACGACAACAACCAATAGAATAATCAATAAGAACAAGAGCTGTCAGGCTGCGGCGTCCACAACCATCCACTGCAGTTACTACAGGAAGCAGTTTCCATGGAAACGGACATTCATCGGCCAACTGTTTCCATGGCAACGGAGATGAAGTCAGGGTGTGACTGTTTCCACTGTTTATTCACACTTTTACATAACAGATGCTGACACGATGAAGATCACCTATAGTAAAACCACAAGGGGTTAAAGAATGGTTTAACAGCATCCTCATCACCATAGCAACCACCTGACAACACCTGAGGGAGCCAAAGAGCTGAGAATGCAGAACATCAGCTGGTCTAAGAACGGAACGTTTGAGTCAGCAGAAACAGAACAATGATGAACAACTGAACTGGAGAAGTGACCTCCCTACGAGTACAAATACACACTAGAAATACTGCACTACGAGCACAAATACACCCTGAAAATATGAGTACAAATACACACTGAAGATACTGCACTATGAGCACAAATACACAATGGGAATACCGCATTATGAGTACAAATACACACTGAAGATACTGCATTATGAGCACAAATACACCATGGGAATACTGCATTATGAGTACAAATACACACTGAAGATACTGCACTATGAGCACAAATACACAGTGGGAATACCGCATTATGAGTACAAATACACACTGAAGATACTGCATTATGAGCACAAATACACAATGGGAATACTGCATTATGAGTACAAATACACACTAAAGATACTTCACCATGAGTACAAATACACAATGGGAATACTGCACTATGAGTACAAATACACACTGGAAATACTGCAGTATGAGTAAAAATACACACTGGAAATATTGCACTATGAGCACAAATACACACTGAAAATATGAGTACAAATACACACTGAAGATACTGCACTATGAGCATAAATACACACAGAAAATATGAGTACAAATACACACTGAAGATACTGCACTATGAGCATAAATACACACTGAAAATATGAGTACAAATACACACTGAAGATACTGCACTAAAGGACAAATACACACTGAAAATATGAGTACAAATACACACTGAAGATACTGCACTATGAGCATAAATACACACTGAAAATATGGGTACAAATACACACTGAAGATACTGCACTATGAGCATAAATACACACTGAAAATATAGGTACAAATACACACTGAAGATACTGCACTATGAGCATAAATACACACTGAAAATATAGGTACAAATACACACTGAAGATACTGCAGCATGAGTAACAGTCCACACTGGAAACACAGCACTATTAGAGCCCAACCGATAAGGGACTTTTGGGGTTGATGCCGATACCAATATTGGGGGCTAAAAAAAGCCGATATCCAATACATCGGCCGATAACCGATATATTGGCCGATATATGAAATAAGAACACTGATCTACACAGGATATAATAATCTTATATTAGATAATTGTGGACAGGTGGATAAACAGTTGCATAAATCTTTGTTTATCTCACAAGTATAATTTACACAACTTTCAAATGCAAACTATGCAATCACAAAAATAATTAGAGCAAAAAATATTACTTACCACACAATTATGTTTCACTCACAAATTAGGATATGTCTGCCTCACGGCACTACAACTTCCCATGTGGACTAAGGACTAAACTGAGCATGTGCAGAGTGAGTTAGGTGAGTCCTAAATTGTTCCTGATTGGAGCAACTGCAAGAGTTACAACTGACCCGTGTTACAACTGTCCCCAGTCTCCCCTACACTATTAACACCCAGGCCTGCTGGCAGAATGAAACTGTGAGGTAGACAGGAAGTGCACAGACATGGGTGTGTGTGGGGGGGTGAATACTTCATAAGACGGGGGGGGGGGGGGTGTCTGTGATTTTCGAAGTGGGGGTGGTTTAGTGGTCCATTTTTGTCAGAGCACACGGTAGCGGTTTGTGATTTTCGCCGGGGTTGGGGGTTCGGAGCGGGGTGGGGGGGTGAGGTGGGAATAAGCAGTCCATCCTTGTCAGAGTGCGCAAGCAGGGGGTGGGGGGGGGGTAGCTCCGTGAATATGTGATTGTGTGTGGGGGGGTGATAGTGTCATTGTCTGAGCAGGAGTGAAAGTGAAACTAACTTGCTTTAAAGTTCCTCTTATTCTCTGGGCAGCACACACACACACACACACACACACACACACAAACACACACACATACACACACAAACACATACACACACAAACACACACACACACACACACACACAGGGCCAGCGAGCGACAGAATCTCTGTGCAGCAAAAAAAGTTAATATGTTGGCTACATATTGGCCGATGTTGATTAATTGGTGATAAGCTATAATCGGCCATCGGTCAGGCTCTAAGCACTATGAATCAAAGTACTAATACATTCTTGAATAAATTCTACATCCTTCTGTAGTTACAATAGTACATCATGTTACATCAGCTAATTGTATTATTAATGACATTATACTTATAATATTGGTGACATCATCAGTATTAGAAGTACATTTAGTAGTACAGTACTTTGTCCTCACCGGTACCTGGACCAATGGCTGTGACATGAAGATCCTCCTCTTCCTGTTTGACTCGGAGGAGTTTGGTTGGATGAGACAGTCTGAGAATGAGAGGGCGGAGTTAGTTTGATGAGGTCATAGTTCTTCTGATTCTCTGAAACATGTTTGGGTTCAAGTTACCTGTCGGCGAGTCTCCGCCTCTTTCCCAGAGACAGAAGCAGGGGGTTGGGTTCAGTCTTCACCTGGACAGAGACCCTGCACAGACAGGTAGAAAGATGTACAGAAAAAACAGACAGATAGAAAGACAGAAAGACAAAGTCAGACAGGAACAGACAGACAGTCAGATGGACAGGCAGACAGAAAGAAAAATAAACAGACAGATAAACAAGTGGGCAGAGAGAAAGTCAGTCAGTCAGACAGGTTAGGTACATACTAACTGTTTCACCCTCAGGTGTGCGTACCTGTCTGACTGGTTGCCATGGTGATGCAGAGGTGTGGTGGTGATGGGTACCAGAGTAACGACCCTCTCTCCTCCCAGTCGATCAGGAAGCACCACCTCCTTCCTCATGTTAATGTCTGAATATGGACAACCAAAGGCACTGGGACATAGACACAGACAGGGAAAGGGAGAGAGAGGGAGAGGGAGAGAGCGCGAGAGAGAGCGCAAGAGAGAGAGAGCGCGAGAGAGCGAGAGAGCGAGAGAGAGAGAGAGAGAGGGTAAGTCCAAACACGACTCAGCAAAGATACAGGTGTGTTTTGTGCGTGTGACAGGCATGATCCTGTCACAGTCTATTTGACTGGATCATCCACAGCTCAGGTGTGCTCACCTGTGGTGTCCAGTATACTTGGCTCCTCTAATGTGTCCGACTCCTCGGCAGCCAGGGGTCGGACAAATGCCCTGAGAGGGGGAGGGGAGGTGGGAGGAGTCTGTAGAACAAACAAACACACGGTCAGGTTCAGGTATATCAACTGAGAGATGAATCCACCACCTGTCTGTCTCACCTGGCGGACATTCCAGTGGATGTCCAGTCCTCTGACACCAGCCCACAGGATGAAGGTCACTGAGGTCACTGTCACACCACACGTCGAACTGGTCCGACCAGCCGTCATAATGAACCTGCCGACAGACGGGTGAGCAAAGAGACAGGTGGGCAGACAGACGAGTGAGCAGACAGGGAAACAGATAAACAAGTGAGCAAAGAGACAGGTAAACAAACAGAGGGGTGAGCAGACAGACGGGTCAACAGACAGATGGGTGAGCAGACAGACGGGTCAACAGACAGATGGGTCAACAGACAGATGGGTGAGCAGACAGATGGGTGAGCAGACAGACGGGTCAACAGACAGACGGGTCAACAGACAGATGGGTGAGCAGACAGATGGGTCAACAGACAGATGGGTGAGCAGACAGACGGGTCAACAGACAGATGGGTGAGCAGACCAATAAACAGACAAGTAAACAACAGACAGATAAACAGACAGGTAAGCAGTACCTTGACCCTGTAGTCTTCTATGTCTGTTACTGTGGCGACTCTGACCAACATTGGGTTCCTCCTGTCGACCGCCTCCAGTCTGTGGTTCACCTGGAAACCATGAGGAGCTCTCTGATTGGACAGAAGCACAGAGACATCTGTCAGTCACATTCACCTCTCTGATTGGACAGTTCGTCCACCTCTTCCTGCTCCTCCTCTTACCAGCGTGAAGGCTGAACTGGGAGCAGACATGGAACCAGTTTCCTCCAGATACTCCTCCCACAGGAAATTCTCTGGATTAGGATGACCTAAAAATGGGATTAAACAAGGGGTCAGGTCCACCAAAATAAGAGGACAAAACAACCAAAATAAGAGGTCAGGTCCACCAAAATAAGTGGACAAAACGCTCAAAAATATGCAGGGACCACCAAAAAAAAAAAAAAAGTCAGGATCATCAAAATAAGATGTCACAAGTGATTAAGTACGTGGAGCTTACTAATGCCCCTGCCCGGTGGCACAACACTTCGCCCCTCCTCCTCATTGATACTCTGGGATTAATTTAAATACAAAAATTGAGAGAAAGGCCTAAGTAAGGAACATGTGTCAAATTTGAAAAGAATCAGGTGAACAGTATTCAGGAAATCAGTTGGACAAAAAATCTTGGATGGACGGAATTCCTGGTTATCTACGCCAAAAAAATAAGGGACAGAACCACCAAAATAAAGAGGTGAAGACCACCAAAATAAGAGGACAGGACAACCAAAATAAGAGCACAGGACCACCAAATAACAGGTGAAGACCGCAAAAATAAGAGATGGAGACCACCACAATAAGAGGACAGGACCACCAAAACAAGAGGTGAAGACCACCAAAATAACAGGACAGAATTACCAAAATAAAGAGATGAAGACCACCAAAATAAGAGGACAGGACCAACAAAACAAGAGGTGAAGACCATCAAAATAAGAGGACAGTGTTAAAAAATGAGAGGTCAGAATTAAAACTGTATTCACTGTTAAAATTCTACTTCCTGTCACCAGTTTTCTACATAGTTTTCTGTGTTAACTGGAAGTTAAAGACAATAAATAAAAATAAATGTTACCTTTGGTTTTTCAAGTTATGAAAAATGAAAGATATGCAGACACACATTTTTTATTAAGCAGTTCAAATGGATAACATTAGCAAGGGAGCACTGCTAATACTATTGTTTATCCTTTTTCTTTTTAGAAAATAATAATAATAATAATAATAATAATAATAATAATAATAATAAGAAGAAGAAGAAGAAGAATGTAGCTAATCTATGTCATCATCACCATATTACTGCTAATGAGATCATCATTATAAGGCAACTTTCATTCACATTAATTACTTACAACATGCATTTTGACATACTTGAGTGTAATGTATGTTTACATGTCAGTACCCTGTGGAGAGGTCAAAGGTCGTCCCTGCTCTTCACACCAGCCCACAGGATGGATGTAAGGACTGCTACTGTCACACCTGATCCATCAAAACACACAGAACAGGGTCTGAGTGAAACATCACTTTTACAGCATCCATGTCATCAAACCCATCAAAGCTTTGATTAAAAAATTACAATTATGAACAGAAAGTGTAGTTTAGACAGAGACAATAACCTGTCTGTCTGTGGTCATCTGTCTGTGTCTCTCTGTAACCTGTCTGTCTGTCACCTGTTGGCCACCTGTCTATGACCTGTCTGTGACCTGTCTGTCTGTCTGTGATCTGTCTGTATGTCTGTAACCTGTCTCACCTCTCTCTCTCTCTAACCTGTCTATGGCCTGTCCATGGCCTATTTGCATGCCTGTGACCTGTCTAACTGTCACCTGTCTGTCTGTAACCTCTCTGTCTGTCTGTCTGTCTGTGACTTGTCTGTCTGTCTGTGACCCATCTCACCAGTAGTCATATGTGTCGTCCCAGTTGTCAAAATGAACCAGGATTCGGTCCTCGACGACATTGGCGACGGATGCAACACAGACGAGTCCAGGGTTTTTCTTGTCCACAGCCTCCAACTTCATCCCTACCTTGAACCCACAGGGTGCGCTACCCTGAGAGATACAGGTTAAACTCATATGTATGACTACATTTAACTAAGTTCCGTGCCATGGCAAATCCTGCCAAAGCATCAAATTGCTAAATGATTGATTACCAAAGAACTAAAGTTATCAGTCTACTCAGACCAAAATGCCTGGTCATAAATGGACAGACCTCCAGCCACTGAACTAGACTGAGGATGTTACTGGATCAGACTGCACTTCATACGAAGATCCATGGTTTTTTAATTTTCCTTTTCTCATCTGGCATTATAAAACCCATTGGCACAGGTTTTTAAATACAACAGAATCAAAGAAAAATCACACTGATGGCAAAGGGGGCGGGAACAAGTGCAGCTGATCCCCAAAGGACACACCCCATATCAGATAAATCATTGTGACTGGCTCATATTATCTAATCTAAGTGGAACCCCATTAGAATAGGAGCAGAGTTCCCAGGATCATTATAATAACAGTGAAAATTATTAACAACAGTAACTCACTGTAGTCTCGAACAGCGTTGGAGGCGCAGCCTGTGAACCTGACGACTGCAAATACACCTGCCAATCAAAGTCTGTCTCACTGTGACCTAACAGACAGACAGAGGTAGGCTTTTTAATGTGTCTACTAAACCACGTAGACAGTAAAAAACAGTACAGGACAAACAAATGTGCAGAACATTGAGTAAATACATCATAACCAAATATGTCATAAGATGATAAACAAAACATTCAAAAACAGACAATAGAATTAACTACACTATTAAGTACAATGACTAGACTTCTTCTTTACACTATACCTGAACAAACCCTCCAGGAAGACAGAGCACACCTGTGTCAGGTGACTGGTGTGTGTGAGCAGAGCTGATTGCCTTACCTTTGGGTGGGTGCAGTTTCTGGTTGTTCTCTTTACACCATCCTGGTGGTCGGATATCAGCTGAGTCAGCATTTACCCAGAAGTCATAGCACTCTGAAAACCCGTCGATGTGGAGACGCAGGCGACAGCCAATTACCTGAGAGACAGTAGACCGTCACCTGACCAATCGCTCAATCAGATCATGACATAGAGGCAGGCGTGTGTATTTGTTACCTCAGCAACTGTCAACACACAAAACATGGAGGGATGTAATGGGTCTATGCCCTCCAGCTTCATCCCCACTTTAAAAGCAGCTCTTCTACTGGGAAAACCCTGGGACTGAGAGACAGCCAGGACAGAAGACGTCAAAAAGACAGGTTAGAGAGAGGGGTCAGAGAGACAAATCAGAGAGACACGTTATGCAGACGGCTTAGAGAGAGGGGTCAGAGAGACAGGTCAGAGAGATGAGTTAGTGTATATCTCCCATAACCTTTTTTGATGCCTTGTCACCTCATCATAAGCCTCCTGTGCACTCAATTAAGCAGACCTAGGCCTGTATGTAAATCCAAGTTTTTAAATTAACTGCTATTTAACTGAAGGCAGAGGAACAAGACTGCAGCTGCAGCCTGTCGCAAATTTAAAGTAGCCCAACAAATAAGCAACTTCAAGCAAAGAAAAACTCCTACTGATAAAAACTGGACAATTAGCCACGGAAACTAACCTATGCAAAAAACGGGGCTCAAGTTAGTGTGAACCCTGTGCTTGGTGACTCACTGCCTGCTTTTTAACTGCAGGAAACGGAGATGTCAATTTCTATCTGAGGTCAGCAGAGTCAACCACATTCACACAGTTGCGGTACTTTGTCTGCAAGTGGAGAGCTTGGCTGAATCCCTGCTCGACGAGGTAAGACAAGAAAAGTGAGAAGCAGAAGACAAGTCCTCCTACAGCAGCGGAAAACCTGTTCACATAGCAGACACATGGGTAGTGCCTTTTTCTTGCTTTCCACCATGTTGTTTAATTAAGTTTTGATATTACACTTTTTATATGTAACTGTACTTGTGTACATTTTGATTATACGTGGAATTTTAACCTGCGAAGCCGGGTTCGGCTGCTGTCAGCCATCAGGAACTGTCAATCCCTCTGCCCAAAGATTCTAGAGCACGCAGTCAGCACTGCATAGGAATTTGTTTAGGGATGTTGCTATGGAGATAACGTGCAGGTAGTAGGAAAACGAGAGCACCGGCAGCACAGGTATCTCTAATCATGCCCAAAATACATAGTTTTATATTATTTCATGTTCAAATGAGCAAAGTTTGCTCTGATATAGATACTAGATAGTGATAACAGTGACTAACGCTCTGCATTTGTGTCTGAGTGCCCCCCTCTCAGCTTTCTTGTTCCAAACCCCCCCAGCATTGTTAAAATGCCCACTGGAGGGCAGTACTGCCCCCATTGAGAAACCCTAGGTTAGAGTGATGGCTCAGAGGGATAGGTTATGAAGATGGGCTATAGAGATAGTTCAGAAAGATAGGTCAGAGAGATGAATTATGAAGACAGGTTATGGAGAAACAAGGAACAGTATTTGTGTTACTGGGGTAAACAGCGCTGGCGGAGCAGCTTGGGCATTTTGCTGGTCCAGATAATGTTGCCATGACCAGAATCGTCTCTTCACGCTCACTGCAAAAAACACAGAAACACACCTTTGACAATGGAGAAAACACTGCAGTCACATGACTTTCACTGATTGGCTGGTTTATGTGAGGGATCTGATCTGAAACAGATTACATTCACATTATAAAATGAACCAAACTTGAACCAAACCTGAACCAGATCCAAATATGAGCCAGAACTTGAACTAAACCAGCACCAAACCTGGGCTAAACCTGAACTACAAAAATATTGTGCAAAGTTTTAGCCAGCAGATTAGAAACATATCTCCCATAACTAGGGATGCACCGATACCACTTTTTTCTAGACCGAGTACAAGTACTTACATTTGAGTACTTGCCGATACCGAGTACTGATACGAGTCCTCAATAACCCCATTCCAGTTCTTAGTTCCTTTTGTAAATGTGCTTTATTGTCGTTGTCATTAGTCTGACTGGAACAAAGTGCTGCTACTGACATTTAATGTGTTGGAATGAGTTTTTCTCAATTAATCCACCAGGGGGCGCCGCTCTGAATTAACCGTACTGGACAGATACCACGAAGAAGAGGAAAGTTTAATGAGAAAAAGAAGAAGAAAGTCAGTAATAACAAACACAGAGATGACAGAGGCAACACTAATGTGATACTAATATTGCAGCGTTTTCACTGGTAAGGTTTAAAAGCTTAGCTCCAGCAGGAAGAGAAAAGAGAAATGAGCCATAAGTTTCATTTTCACTTCTGTTGGCGGCGGTCCACACCGTTCTGTACTCCCGCTGGTATTCTCATTCTGTTAACGCATCCACGAGCGCCTGGAAAAGGATGGAATGTATGCAGAGGACGGACAGAACACTGTGTCTGTATCTGTCTGTGTCTGTAACGTTACTTGCAGTCAGTGTTACTTTTATCACCGTCATTTATTTTGAAAAATCTCCACACTCCCCACACATTATTCCTCCTCCTCCTACCTGCTGCACTGAACTGTGAATGTCAAACGGCCGTAAGTGGTATCGGTGCATTTCTATCGGGTTACTTTTACGAGTACGAGCACACACACTGAGTATCGGAGCCGATGCCGATACTCGTATCGGTGCATCCCTACCCATAACTTGTTACTAATGACCAAAATGGTTTTGTAAAAAACAGACATGGATTCCATAACATTGGGTTTTAACTGGGTTTTTCCACAGGACAATGCTGCAGTTCACAGTGCCTGCCTGACAAAGGACTTCTTCCAGAGGAATTACGTCATTCTTTTGGACCATCCTGCGTGTTCCTCAGATCTAAAGCCATTAACATTTGGGGATGGATGGCAAGTAAGTTAACAAAAATGGACATCAGTTCCAGACAGTGGATGCCCTATGTGAAGCCATCTACACCACTTGGAGCAACATTCCCACTAGCCTCCTGGAAACACTCCCATCGTCATAATAATTAATACACTGAACAAAAGTATAAACGCAACACGTTTGTTTTTGCTCCCATTTTTCACAAGCTGAACTCAAAGATCTAAGACTTTTTCTGCGTACACAAAAGGCCCATTTCTCTCAAATATTGTTCACAAATCTGTGTTAGTGAGCACTTCTCTTTTGCTGAGATAATCCATTCACCCCTCAGGTGTAGCATATCAAGATGCTGATTAGACAGCATTATTATTCCACAGATGTGCCTTAGGGTGGCCACAATCAAAGACCACTCTAAAATGTGCAGTTTTACTGTAGTGGGGGGGTTCGGGGGGGTCAGAAAACCAGTCAGTATCTGGTGTGACCACCATTTGTATCACGCAACGCAACCGATCAGATTGTTGATTGTGGCCTGTGGAATGTTGCCTGTGGAATGTTGGTCCACTCCTCTTCAGTGGCTGTGCGAAGTTGCTGGATATTGGCAGGAACTGGAACACACTGTTGTATACCCCGATCCAGAGCATCCCAAACATTTCTCAGTGGGTGACATGTCTGCTGAGTATGCTGGCCATGCAAGAACTGGGATGTTTTCAACTTCCAAGAATTATGTACAGATCCTTCAACATGGGGCTGTGCATTATTATGGTCAACATGAGGTGATGGTGGTAGATGAACAGCACAACAATGGGCTTAAGGATCTTGTCATGGCATCTCTGTGCATTCAAAATGCCATCAAATAAAATACACCTGTGTTTGTTGTCTATAACATACGCCTGCTCATACCCCATCACCACCACAGGCCACTTGATTCACAACGTTGACATCAGCAAACCGCTCACCCACACGACGCCATGGTACTCAGGAAAACTGTACCGTTCGGAGTGCCCTGCATGGGACAATCCGCCCTTATGTACTGCGTGTTTTTTTGGCTTTGCAATTGATTTCTCACTCTGTCTCGCTCGTTCGACATGCATGTGAGCACGTAGTGCGGGGAAGCCCCACTCCTCAGTGAGCGACAGTGGACAGAGAAGCGACTTTAGACTGAACCCACATCAGAAAAACCGAGGTACAGACTGAACCGTGGGCTACCTGTACCGTTGCACTCCTAGCTATCTGCCATCTGCCCTGTACAGTGAAAACTGGGATTCATCTGTGAAGAGAACACCTCTCAAAGTGCCAGACACTACTGAATGTGAGCATTTTCCCACTCAAGTCAGTTACGACGATGAACTGCAGTCAGGTCGATACCACAGTGAGGACGACAAGCATCCAGATGAACTTCCTTGAAACGGTGTCTTACAGTTTGTACAGAAATTCTTTGGTTAAGCGAACCGATTGTTGCAGCAGCTGTCCAGGTGGCTGGTCTCAGATGGTTTTGGAGGTGAAGATGCTGGATGTGGAGATCCTTGGCTGGTGTGGTTACACATGGTCTGTGGTTGTGAGGCTGGTTGTATGTACTGCCAAATTCTCTGAAACGCCTTTGGAGATGGCTTATGGCAGAGAAATGAACATTCAATTCACAGGCAACAGCTCTGGTGGACATTTCTGCAGTCATCATGCCAATTGCATGCTCCCTCAAAACTTGTGACATCTGTGGCATTGTCCTGTGTGATAAAACTGCACATTTTAGAGTGGCCTTATATTGTGGCTAGCCAAAGGCACACCTATGCAATAATCATGCTGTCTATCTCAGCAAAGGAGAAGTGCTCACTAACATAGATTTAGAAAGATTTGTGAACAATATTTCAGAGAAATAGGCCTTTTGGGAATGTAGAAAAAGTCTTAGATCTTTGAGTTCAGCTCATGAAAAATGGGAGCAAAAACAAAAGTGTTGCATTTATATTTTTGTTCAGTATAATAATAATTAAGCATACAAAAACTAATTTTTGAAATGATCAACAAGAACGGTGGAGCTACTCATTTACTGAGTCCTTTTTTGAAATTTTTATTTCTATTTCATGGGGGGTTTGGGTTTTTTTGAGCTGTGGCCTTAAACTTTTGATCAGCTGATGAACAGCCTATTTCAGTTTAATTGTTTTCAATTAAGTGCTTGCTCAAATTTTTTGTCTCCCTCTCATTTCTTCCTTTTGCATTTTGAAACTCTACTTAGAACCTTTTTAAGATCCAACAGTGCAAAATTCTTGCAACTTTTCAAGTGGTCTTAAAATTTTGATCAGGAGTGTACATACAGCTTAAACACTATATCCACTCATAAACATCTGTCCTCTGTACCTCAGCTTTCCAGAATTGAAGAGTTGACTCTGTCAGATATAAATAGTAGGCGTCAACTCTCCTGGTTCTATGAATTATTACTTCCTCAAAGGATTCGATTATCAAAAAACTAGAGGCCTGGAAACACAACTTAACTTAGATATTCAGGAAAGAGATTGGGAAATTGCTTGTTTTAAAGCCCAGACCCAATCTGTTAACACAAAATATATATTTTTACTGTACAAATGGCTTATGCAAAATTATATCACACAGGCTTAGTCAGATGTTCCCCAACACTCCAGATTTCTGTGTGAAAAGTAGAGGAAAAAGGTACTTTATATAATTGTCTGTGGGAGTGTATAAAGCTACAGCGATTCTGGAAATCTGTGATAGATTGTATAAGCCTTGTTGTTGGGAAGGAAGTCCCATCATGTGCTAAACTTTGTGTGCTGGGCATGTATCCTGATGATTTTGCTGTAACCTTGAAGCAGTCACTACTCATTGACTTTGGACTTTTACAAACCAGACGGATAATTGGACTTTTATGGTAAAGTATGGATATACCTTCTGTTGGTTTGTGGATAAAAGAACTGGCTACTTGTCTCACCTTGGAAAGGCTAACATATATTGTTTAAAAAAAAAGGACAAGAAATTTGCCTGTTTATGGGGTCCATATATGGCTTTCTTGAAAAAACAGTTCTATATGATTTGATTTTCTATTCTGTGTTACAATTGTACGCTACTATGGTCTGATTTTATAATTTTATAATTGTACTGTCATTTTATTTTATTTCATTTATTTAGTTGTATTCATTCATTCCTTTATTTATTATTTACTATTTCTATTTATTCAGAAAACCCTCAATTTTATGGCAATTACTTTTAGGTGTATTTTCTGTACGTGTGAATTTGTATGTTTCTGCCAGGACTGGGCAATGTTATTTCTTTATTAATTTGTTAAACAAAAATAAAAGCAAAAAAACAAAACTAACAAACAAAAAAACCAAACCTGAACTTGAACTAAACCTGAACTAAACCTGAACCAGAACCTGAACTAAACCAGAACCAAACCTGAACCGAACCTTAACTGAACCTGAACTGAACCAGAACCAAAACCTGAGCTAAACCAAAACGAACCCTGGACTGAACCTGAATCAAACCTGAATTAAACCTGAACCAAACCTGAAATAAACTTGAACTGAACCAGAACCAAAACCTGAGCTAAACCAAAACCAGCCCTGAACTGAACATGAACTAACCCTGAAACTGACACTGAACTGAACCAGAACCAAACCTGAACTGAACCAGAACCAAACCTGAACTAAACCAGAACCAAACCTAAACCAACTTGAACCAGAACCAACCCTGAGCTGAACCAAGTCTCAACAGAACCTGAACCAAACCCGAACTAAACCAGAACCAAACCTGAACCAGAATTTGAACAAAACTAGAACCAATCCTGAAAGAGAACCAACCCTGAACTAAACCTGAACCAGAACCAACCCTGAGCTGAACTGAACCAAACCTGAACCAAACCTAAACTAACCCAAATCCAACCTGAACCAACCCTAAACCAGAACCTGAACTAAAGCAGAACTGAACCTGGACCAGAATCAACCCTGAACTGAACCAAACCAGAACCAAAAACTTGAACCAAACTTGAACCAGAACTAAGCTAGAGCCAGTCCTGAACCAGAACTAAATCAGAACCACACTTGAACCAGAACCAAACCTGAACTAAACTAAAACCAAAAACCTGAACCACAACTCTGGTTTACAAAGCCAAACCTGTACTGGAACCAAAACCAAACTAAACCAGAACCAAATCTGAACTAAACGAAAACTTTAATTAGATGTGAGATGTTCATCTGAGGTTAACACAGAAACTGCATTGAAGTGGACTATCATTAACAGAACTCAGTAATAATGGATAAAGTGTGTGTTACCGTGTGCTCCACTGCTGACTTTGTTCTTCATCGTCTTTTCTTCTTTGGTTTTCTGTAAAACAGTGATGGAATGACTTGAATGACCTTTTGTTGAGAGGTTTCTCAGAACCAGAACCAGAGGAACTGGAAGAAGGAGAGGAAGTGGTGGAACCAGTGGAACCAGTGGACTCAGAGAAACCAGAGGAACCATCTGTTTGTCCAGTAAGGATTTGAAACCCCGATAACATTTTGGATCAGAGGGTGACACTGGACGTGCTTTGGTCGGATTTGACATGTGAACCCCGATCTGGAACCAAACTGATTTAAAGCTGAACTGGAAACATGAAAACATCAGATAGTGTTATGTTCCTGTGCGATCATTCTGGAACGGATCCGGATTTGGGTCCAAACGTGTTGGTTTCCTTTAAACTAAAATTCAGAGCCTGTTAATCCCGTTTCTGTGTCGAACCGGTTCTGATTACAGTCCGGCTCTTATTGTGGCGGTCTGGGCGGAAGTGCGCGGTTCCGTCCCATCTAACCTGACAGGTGAATCCGGAAACAAACAGCTGACAGTCGGCGGCGATCCGCGGGCCTCTCCGCCGACCTCCGACGCGCGGAGGGCGTCCCGGACCCGGAGCCCGAGCCGCTGAGTGCAACTGGAGCCCTAGACGCACGGAGACACGCGAACCGAGCCGAACCGAACCCCAACGGACACAGTCGAACTTACCGTCCGAGGACACCGACTGACACCGCCGCTCGAGCAACACGGAAATGCTGAAGACACGCAGCGCATGCGCTTGTGGCATGCGTACGTCAGAGGGAGCGACAGAGAGACAGAGATAAACAACAAAACAACCAGAAACACAAACACATGACATTAAATAAACAAAGACATGACATTCATCATTCATATTTTACATGTGAATAAAAAAGATCCTTAAAGACTTAAATACACAGTTTTAAAATCCAACACTTCTAAAAAAAATAAACAATGAACATCAACAAACAGATAAACATTAATTAACAAATAAACGTCAACAGATACACATCAATAAACAAATAAACGATTAAAAGATTAACATCAACATATAAACATCAATAAACAGATAAACATAAAAATTAACATCAATAAACAGATACATATCAATAAACACATAAAAACGTTAAACAAACATCAACAGTTAAACATCAATAAACAGATAAACACTAAGAAACAGACAAATGTCAATAGACATAAGCATTAATAAACAAACATCAATTAATAAACACCAAAAATAATCATCAATTAACAAATAAATATCAACAGATAAATATCATTAAACACAAACGTTAATAAACAAATGAACATCAATAAATAGATAAACATTAAGAAACATAAATATTAATAAACACATAAACATCAATAAACAGATACAAATCACATAAACAACAATAAACAGATAAATATCAATAAAAACATAAACATTAACAAATAAATGTCAATAAACAAATAAACATTAATAAAGACATAATAACAATAATAATTATTATTTATAAAGTTTATAGCACTTTTTGCAGAAAGATTTCACAAAGTGCTTTACAATAAAGTCAGAAGTAAAATACATAGGCAAAAAAAAAAAAAAAAAACACACAGCAACTTCAACCTGATCAAGAACCTACTTTACCAAAAGGGAATACAGTTTCACCCACTACATCTGACTCACCTTCGTGTTTCATTTGGAAACAAGACCCACTACTTCGATTCAGCCGAGTTAGCCCAGGAATTGTACGATCGACACATCACTTCTACATGATGCGGTAAGTAAACTGTAAACTGTGCACTCTTTATCATATGGATCAGGCCCATCTGATGTGATTACAGAAAATGCAAGTTTATTGGGCTTGGTGGACAGCACAAGCCCGTTTATCATTCATTATTATTATAGTTTAAAAAGTAGTAAAATCATCATCATGGGCCTGTTTTTTTCGGGGGGGGGGGGGGGGGGGGGGGTTGTTCTCTCTTTGTCTATCTGATACTAGGTTGATAAATTAACTTTTGAACTTATTTAAGCCCCCTAGAGATTTGTGTTCTGTCTACTATGGAGGTAAAGATTATGGGGACCTGCCGCTTGTCTTACAAGAGGATTAGGATTTGTGTTATGTCTTTCTTTTACTTTTTTTTCTGTTTTGGGGTATTCAGTCCCACTTATTATGTTTTACTTAGGCATGTCTGTCATCTGCTACTTACACAAAGCCACACATTGTTTCGATGTACCACGCTAACTGTCAATCTTACTAATGGGGGTACCTCTATTAAATGTGTTTCCTGGAAAGTCAAAGGATTCAATGGTCCAGTAAAAAGAGGGAAAGTACTTTAACATCTTAAACATCTCAAAACTGACACTGCATTATTACAAGAAACCCATCTAACCATAAAGGATCACCATAGCTTAAAAGGTGTCATGGGTCAGCCAAGTCTTCCACTCAAATTTTAGTAGTAAAACAAGAGGCACAGCTATTTTAATCCATTAAAAAAATAAAATTCCAGCCCCAAGAACTCATTACCAACCCCCTGGGATGGTTTGTAATAAGCACAGGTTCCATCAACAATATAGAAATTGCTCTTGTTAATGTGTACGCCCCCAATTGGGATGATGAAACATTTTTTTAAAAGATAATATCACTCCTTAACTTAAACACTCATTGTTTCATTTTGGGAGGTGATTTAAATTGTATAATAAATCCATCATTAGATGTAAACACATCAACCCTAATAAAATGGCAAAATCTATTATTTCATTTGTGAACCAAACTGGAGGGGCGGACCCATGGTGGCACCTTTATCCTAAACAGAGGCAATTCTCTTTCTATTCCCAAGGCCACAAAACATTCTCAAGAACTGATTATTTCTTTGATAATTATTTTCTTCCTATTGTTAAAAATATAGAATATTCTAGTATAGTGATTTCTGACCATGCTCATGTACTTCTTCACCTTTCACCTCCATCTTGGAAATTGAACCGTTTATTGCTAAATGATGGAACATTTTATGAGATCATCTCCAAGGCAATTGATGATTTTCATGTAAACAATGAATCAGACTGTATCTTGACACCTCTCCTGTGGGAAACCCTAAAGGTAGTAATTTGAGGAGAAATAATATTCTACTCAGCGAGACAGAATACACTGAGAAAGCTAAAAGCAGAACAGCTCTTGAAGAACATTAAAGAGGTTGAAAATAACTTAATGTCATCCAGTTCAGAAATGGAGAAGGAAAGACTAAAATCAACAGCAGGAGTGTAATTTAATGTTAACCTATGAGACTGAAAAACTTCTTAGGCTCACGTGATCTCCAGTATGAGCACAGTGAAAAGGCAGGGCGCTATTTGGCATCGAGTGAAAAACCAAATAACATTATGCCAAATTAAAGGTGTCAGGACATCTTTGGGCAAACGTACCTCCACTCCAACTATTAACAAAATCTTCACTATATTCTTCTCAAAGCCGTATTCATCAGAATTCCCAACTCAGGATGCAGACATGTCTTATTTTTTTGACAGCGTGACACTTCCATCCATTTCTAATAGGGAGTCTACTGAACTAGACAAATAATTAAACACTTCTGAGATAACCAATGCAATATCCCTAATGCATCACTAGGTGTGGACTCAAATGCAGCAAGACTCAGGATCAGTGGTCAAAAAAAAAAAGATTTATTTTACAAAAATTCAAAATCACCAAAAGGATAACAAAAGGAGAAAGCACAACGTGCTCTAAAAAAATGAACTAAAGAGAAGTACAACGTACTCTGTATAAACTAAAAAACCTGAGGAAGATAACAAGAGGTTCAAGATTCAAGGTTCAAGATACTTAACAATAGTTGGTCTTCACAAGATCACAGAAACAACACACTGACAAGAGACAAAGGGAGCGGGGAGAATATATAAGAGAGGCAGGGATCAAAAACAGGTGTGGACAATTACGAGGGGAACACCAGGTGCAGACAATGAAGGGAAAGGGAAGACAGAGACAAGACTGACAGAGTGCAGACTAAACAGGAAGGAGACTACTATCACCAAAATAAAACAGGAAAAGACAAAAACCCAAAACTAAATCAACATAAACGACGACGCATGACAGGTGGTTCATAATCCTCTTCTAGTCATTGTTTTGCTCCTGGACTCTTGAGGCCTACGCTCATTGTACTTTACAAGTAGAATATTTTTTGTTTGTTTTTTTTTTAGTTTTTTGGTGTGAAAAGTGTAAGGCCATTGCAGTAGCAGTACATTGTTTTGTAGAATGCTAACATATGTGTAATACTGAATAAACAGTGATGGCAAGTTATTGTGGACCAATATTTATGAAAACGCTGCAGATCAGGATTGTCGGACTCGGGAGAGGGGTGCCCTTTCTCGTTGGCTGAGGACCTGCCCCTCTAAATGTCTGTGCACGCCACTGTATACACACATTTTTTTTTTTGTTTTCCTGTTTGGCGTGCTATATTTACTTGTGTACTCTCTAATAATATTAATAACACTACATGTCCATGTATTGTGTGTAGGATGTAATTGTGAATTAACAGATTTGTCTACACTAGGCTAAAAAAATTCTTTGCTTTTATTATTTTCTTTCTTTCTTTCTTTCTTTCTTTCTTTCTTTTACCTTTTTTGTTCTGTGAGTACTTTGCTACTTTTTCATTACTATCATCAAGTATGTCATGTAGGACCAGGGGCGGGAGGCTGAGGGAATGGGAAGAATGGGACATGCTTAATGCTTCTGAAATGGAATATTCAAATGCTCACTGTAACTAAAATCTGCACCAAGAAATGAAAAACAAATATGTTAAAAAAAACACAAAACAAAACAAAAAACACACAACTACATACACAGGCATAAAAATATAACATAACGTACTGTGCACTAATAATCCTCCTCGGTCAAATATAGTGTAAGATTCTGTTGAAAGTTACTGGCCTATAATTTAGATTAGATTGTCTCTGTGTAAAACTTATTACATACATATTTATATTTGAAAGTACTCAGATGTTTTAAATGCACAAGGGAATTTCACCTTGAAAAATTAGGTCAAGGTCATCTATTTTCAATAGGCTTCTGCTCCATGCCAAGATGCATCCTCAGTATAAATTTGGTGCAGATATGTCAATGCATTCTTTAGATAATGCGATTATGTTATTGAATGGACAGACACACAGACAGACAACAAAACGATTACAATACCCCTTGGCCGAGGGGTAAAAACCAAATGGTCATAAAACCCACCCCTAACTAAAAGCCTGTCTAAACAAGAAGGTCTTCACTTGCTTTTTAAAAGGGTATTCCAAAGTCTTGGGGCCACAGCTTGGAATGCTTGATCCCCTCCACTCAAAGTGAATGCAAGGGATAACTAGTTGGCACTGACTCATGGATTTAAGAGTCTGTGGAGGGTTGAGCAATTTTAGCAGCGTGAAAATGTAGACAGGGGCTTGACCATTTAAAGCTTTAAAAGTAAGAACTAAAATTTTAAAATGTATCCTAAAAAGAACTGGGTGTAGTTCTGCTAAAATTGGTTTGATATGTGCTCTTTTACTGGTGTGGGTTAAAAGCCTTGCAGCAGAGTTCTGAACACCCTGAAGACATTGAAGATCTTTCTGGTTAAGGCAGATAAAAAGGCTGTTACAGTAGTCTAGTCAGGAGGAAATAAAAGTGTGAATAATCGTCTCTTGTCACGCTTTTGACACCAATGGTCTCAGCTTGGAGATGTTCCTCAGCTGGAAGAAGCATTTCCCAATTAGGTTTTTTTTTTTTTTTTTTGTGGGTCAAAAACAACACCCAGATTCCAAAGCCTCGACTGGATGGACAAGTCTAGGGAACTCAGGTTAAGTCTAACTAAGGAGATCTGATTTTCTGGAGCAATAATCATAGTCTCAGTCTTGTCTGAGTTTAGTTGCAGAAAGCTATCACTTAACCACTGTTTGATGCAAGTCAGAGAGCTGACTAAGGAGGACAGTTTATGTAACTCTGAGTCACTGAAGGAGCAGTACAGCTGGATATCATCCGCATGTAGAAGATGAAGGGCAGGAAAGCCACAGGCCCAGACAACATCTGCTCCAGGCTGCTCAGGGCATGTGCAGACCAACTCAGTGAGGTGGTTCTGTGCCTGTTCAACCTGAGCCTCTGTCTGGAGAGAGTCCCAGCCCTGTAGAAGACCTCCTGTGTGGTTGCGGTTCCAAAAAAAGCCCACCCCAGTGAACCGAACCACTACAGATTCATCACCTTGACCTCCCACCACGTAAAGACCATGGAGAGGATTGTCCTCCACCACCTCTGCTCCCAGGTGAGCTCTGCGCTGGACCCTCTGCAATTCACCTACCTGTCCAAGCATCAGGGTTGATGATGCTGTCATCTACCTGCTGCACCGTGTCCTTTCTGACCTGGAGTCCCCCGGGAGCACTGTGAGAGTCATGTTTTTTGACTTCTCCAGTGCTTTCAACACCTTCCAACCATCGCTATTGCAGGGGAAGATGGAAGAGGCAGGCATGGACAAACATCTGGCTGCATGGACCACCGACTACCTCACTGACAGACCACAGTATGTGAGACTACATAACTGTGTGTCAGATGTGGTAGTCTGCAGCACGGGGGCCCCCCAGGGGATGGTGCTCTCACTGTTCCTGTCCACAGTTTACATATCTGACTTCACACACAACTTCACTCACTGTCACCTGCAGAAGTTCTCTGACACCACCATCATTGGCTACATGTGTGTCTGAAGGGAACAAAGAGGAATATAGGGGGGTCATCACACACTTCATGGACTGGTGTGAGGGGAACCACTTGCTCCTGAACACTGATAGTGGATTCTATTAAGTACCTGAGTGTTCACCTAAACAATAAACAGGACTGGACAGACAACCGGTGACAAAGGGCAGCCCTGCTGGAGTCCCACATGCACCTGGAACAGGTCTGACTTACTGCCGGCAATGCGAACCAGGCTCCTGCTTCGGTCATACAAGAACCGGACTGCCGTCAGCAGAGGGCCCCGGACGCCATACTTCCGAAGCACCCCCCACAGGATACCATGAGGGACACGGTTGAACGCCTTCTCCACATCCACAAAACACATGTGGACTGGTTCTGTTCATAAGTTTTATGGACAGAATTTCTAGGCGCAGCCAGGGGCCGGAGGGGGTCCAGTCTGGGGACCACAGGATTTCATCTCTGCTTTTTGTAGATGACGTTGTCCTGTTGGCCTCATCGAACCTGGACCTTCAGCGTGCCCTGGGGCAGTTTGCAGCTGAGTGTGAAGCGAGTGGGATGAGTATCAGCACCTCCAAATCTGAGGCCATGGTTCTCAACTGGAAAAAGGTGGTCTGCCCTCTCCGGGTCGGTGAGGAGTCTTTGCCCCAAGTGGAGGAGTTCAAGTATCTTGGGGTCTTGTTCACGAGTGAGGGAAGGATGGAGTAAGGATGGTGATTGACAGACAGATGGGTGCAGTGTCTGCAGTGATGCAGTCACTGTACCGGTGAGTTGTGGTAAAGAAGGAGCTGAGCCGAGAGGCGAAGCTCTCGATTTACCGGTCAATCTACGTTCCTACCCTCCCCTATGGTCATGAGCTTTGGGTCATGACCGAAAGGACAAGATCCCGGAGACAAATGAGTTTCCTCCGCAGGGTGGCTAGGCGCACCCTTAGGGATAGGGTGTGGAGCTTAGCCACCAGGGAGGACCTTAGAGTAGAACCGCTGCTCCTCCACATCAAGAGGGGCCAGCTGAGGTGGCTCGGGCATCTGTTTCGGATGCCTCCTGGACTCCTCCCTGGGGAGGTGTTCTGGGCATGTCCCGCCGGGAGGAGGCCTCGGGGAAGACCTTGGACACGTTGGAGAGACTATGTCTCTCGGCTGGCCTGGGAACGCCTCGGGGTCCCCCCGGAAGAGCTGGAGGAGGAGTCGGTGGAGAGGGAAGTCTGGGCATCCCTGCTTAGACTGTTACCCCCGCGACCCGGCCCCGGATAAAGTGGAAGATAATGGATGGATGGACAGACAACACAGACACCCTGTTTAGGGGCCAAAGTCACCTCCACCAGCTGAGGAGACTGAGGTCCTTCAGAGTGAACAGGGCTCTGCTCCGGACTTTCTGTGACGCTGTGGTGGCCTCTGCAGTACACTTTGCCATCGTGTGCACTGCATGAAAAACCAGATTATCGACCCCGTAAACGCCCGCCAACTTCAAAGATTCCCGGTAATTATCGTGAGTTTACAGAAAAGTTCAGCTGTGCCGGAAACTGCCGCAAACGGAGCCAACCGGGGAGGAGGAGCGGGGCGGGTGTGGGGGTGAGCGGGTGCGGGGGTTAACAGCTCGCAGAGGTGTGAACGACCCTCATTTACATTTGAATGTCACTGGTGCCTGCCATGTCTGGCAACAGAGACACACATTGGATGTTTTTTTCTTTTTTTTTTTCTTTTTATAGCATCCCATTGGATGTTACCACAAAGGACAGCTCACATGTGATTGGTCATCTGTGCAGCATTATAATATGCCCCACCCATTAAAAATATTATTATTGTTATTATTATGTTTATTATTCAGATATTTATTTACATATTTATTTATTGTTGCAAGGTAATAATTCACATACTGAAAACATCACCACCAATATCAATTAAGAAAGAACACGACTGCCAAGATCATGTTAAAAAATAAAGACAAGCTTTAATAAAATGTAGAATGCAAAAAGCACACTTACATATTTAAGAAAACAGTGCCAACACTTTCAAATTAAACACACTTAGAATGTCCACAGTCAGTTCAGTCAGATGTGCTGTCCTCACAACATGTGACTGTGCAGCTACAGCCACAAACAACAACACAGTACAGTCCAAACAAGGCTTTCTGTTCTGAGCTGGAGCTTCTCCTTTACTTGACGTTTTCATTAACGTTTTTGTAACTGCAACATATAAAATACATCCAACTTAAATTACTAACAGACAGTTATTATTACAGTTATTATTAATTACTCTACACACGTAATGCACTCACATCACTAGCTTGAATATCATAAACGTTAGCTTCATTACACGTTCACAGAACAGTTTCAATCAACCAACATCTAGAACCTAATGTTGTTTTCGGATATATACACTTACAAAGAAGAAAATTTTCCAAGGCACACAGTAGTAGAGCACACTTAGCGAACATGAGTTTTTCTGAACTTTAACTGCAGAGAAAAGAACGAACGGAAATATACGGCAAAGATCATCTCTAGCAAAAGAGCGCTCACTCTGTATACAACCTGAGTGCACAGAGAACACAAAGATCCTTAAGGAGAAGACATCTCACTCCTATCAATTCTTAAGCCAACTGCATTTTAACAGATTTTAACTGATTTATCTATTATCAACTTATTGTAACTTATGAAAGTAATTTATACAACGTATGAAATAAGTTTGATCTTTGACCTAAAAACATCACATCAGACAAGTGTTGGTGCCATCTTCTCTGAGGGTGGTCCAGTCCAGTCTTCTGTGGTGGTAGAACATATGTTGGTTCTGCTGTAGTGTCTGTGGTGGTAGAACACGTGTTGGTTCTGCTGTAGTGTCTGTGGTGGTAGAACATGTGTTGGTTCTGCTGTAGTGTCTGTAGTGGTAGAACATATGTTGGTTCTGCTGTAGTGTCTGTGGTGGTAGAACATGTGTTGGTTCTGCTGTAGTGTCTGTGGTGGTAGAACATGTGTTGGTTCTGCTCTAGTGTCTGTGGTGGTAGAACATATGCTGGTTCTGCTTTAGTGTCTGTGGTGGTAGAACATGTGTTGGTTCTGCTGTAGTGTCTGTGGTGGTAGAACATGTGTTGGTTCTGCTGTAGTGTCTGTGGTGGTAGAACATATGTTGGTTCTGCTGTAGTGTCTGTGGTGGTAGAACATATGTTGGTTCTGCTGTAGTGTCTGTGGTGGTAGAACATGTGTTGGTTCTGCTGTAGTGTCTGTGGTGGTAGAACATGTGTTGGTTCTGCTGTAGTGTCTGTGGTGGTAGAACATGTGTTGGTTCTGTTGTAGTGTCTGTGGTGGTAGAACATGTGTTGGTTCTGCTGTAGTGTCTGTGGTGGTAGAACATGTGTTGGTTCTGCTGTAGTGTCTGTGGTGGTAGAACATGTGTTGGTTCTGCTGTAGTGTCTGTGGTGGTAGAACATGTGTTGGTTCTGCTGTAGTGTCTGTGGTGGTAGAACATGTGTTGGTTCTGTTGTAGTGTCTGTGGTGGTAGAACATGTGTTGGTTCTGCTGTAGTGTGTGTGGTGGTAGAACATGTGTTGGTTCTGCTGTAGTGTCTGTGGTGGTAGAACATGTGTTGGTTCTGCTGTAGTGTGTGTGGTGGTAGAACATGTGTTGGTTCTGCTGTAGTGTCTGTGGTGGTAGAACATGTGTTGGTTCTGCTGTAGTGTCTGTGGTGGTAGAACATATGCTGGTTCTGCTGTAGTGTCTGTGGTGGTAGAACATATGTTGGTTCTGCTGTAGTGTCTGTGGTGGTAGAACATGTGTTGGTTCTGCTGTAGTGTCTGTGGTGGTAGAACATGTGTTGGTTCTGCTGTAGTGTCTGTGGTGGTAGAACATGTGTTGGTTCTGCTGTAGTGTTTGTGGTGGTAGAACATGTGTTGGTTCTGCTGTAGTGTGTGTTAGAGTGCAGCTCAAAGGTTAGAGCTCCAGACTCTGGAAGGATGGAGGCCTTACAGTCCACCCAGATGTCCCATCAGCAGTGCCATCTTCTTCATCAGACGTCATATCCATTGTGATCCCCTCCATAAATCTCCTCCTTGTTGTCCAGTTCCTCCTCTTTTGCCTCCAGCTGCTGTCCAGACAGAAGTACCATCAGTGCTGCACTGTGAGGCTAACAGTAGTAGAATGTGGTGTTTGTGTCAGATTCAGATTAAACAGATTCTTCTAAATCTTCCCGTCTTTCTTCTCTGCTGTGGGCTGAAATGTTCATGTCTTCTGCCTGGACTGTTAGATCTGGTCGGCTGTATGTGCAGTTCCATTGGACTGTTTCTTTATGTCTTACAGGCCACTGGAATTAAAATATACAAGTTAGGAAGAGTAAAAAAATAGATGCATAGGATTAGAACAATAGAGAAACAAAACACAACAAACTATTAAAGTTACTTAATCAACAGGACTCCGCTTTCTACTCCATTCCAGCCTGGACCTTCAGCTGGAGCTGCCATTAAATGAGCAGTCACTGCTTCACTGTGGGTGAGCTCAGTCTGAAAACCAAATAGAAATAGTTCAGAAAAAGCAGACATTAAAGGCATACATTTACTTCTATAGAGCAGAATGGATCCAAACTCGTTAAAATCTTACCCTTGCTCTGGTTCATACCATCTGTTGTTTCCTTCACTGTTTTGCAGACGGCGCACACCTTCCTAAAAAAATACAAGACTAAGTCACTTTGAGGAACAAACACCTCCAGGTTCAAGCAGGTCAATGTGACACATTCATGACTTTAATCAGTTCCACAAGTCAAACCACACTATCATACACTGTGCAGTTAACTAAGAAAGTCACACTAAGATAAAATTCCCACCTAAATAGCACACATGTAATAATTAATTGAATATATACTTACCACAATTTTTGGATTGTGCTCCAGCCTTTTTCTGGTTCTGGTCCACAGTCTGGTGGCTCATCCAGTGTCTGCCTGGTTCAAGTCAGTGAGTTGTTGTGTCACCTCCACTGTAAACTGCTGTGTCATGTACGACTCCATTTGCATTTGTATACCTCACAGCAGGACCATTTACATACGAAAACCTCACATAGCCCAAGGGGCTGGGGAGGGGTTATTGCCAAGGCTCTCTAACCAGAGGGGGGGGATTCACGGCAATTCCCGGCAGTTAGAGAGAATTTTCTGTGGTGACTTCAAATTCCCACCAGTAGGCGTTAATTTCAAGTTCCACCGCAATTTACAGGGACGTTAACTGACGAAAACCCCACTTTTCATGCAGTGGTGCTGGGGAGCAGCAGTATGAACAGAGACAGGAAGAGACTCAATAAACTGATAAGGAGAGCCAGCTCTGTCTTAGGCTCCTTGATGGACTCCATCGAGGAGGTGGCAGACTGAAGGATGTCGGCAAAGCTGACATCCATCATGAATAACCCCTCCCACCCCCTGCATCACACTGTAAAGACTCTGAGTAACTCCTTCAGCACTACACTTTTACATTCCCAGTGCAAGAAGGAGCAATTCTGCAGGCCATTCCTCCCCACAGTCATCAGACTTTATAACAGTTCTCAGTAAATCCCCCCACCCCACCCCATATCACACCATATGCATGTGCAACCACAATGTAAATATGCAAATACTATTTAAATTTTACATTTTTAAAATTCTAATTCTCTATTTATATAAATACTTATATGAATACCAAATTTCTTGTTTTCTTTTTTGTTTCATTTCTCACTTGTTTGTAGTTTTTACCCCTCAGTCAACTTCTGGTCAAAGGGGTATTGTAATCATTTTGTTGTCTGTTGGTCTGTCCATCCATCCATTCATTCAATGACATAATCACATTATCTGAAGAATGCATTGAGATGTCTGCACCAAATTTATTCTGTGGATGGATCTTGGTGGATGGAGCAGAGGCCTATTGAAAAGAGTTGACCTTGACCTACTTTTTCCAAGGTCAAATGGCCTTGTCCCTTGTGCAGTTTGAGTACTTTCAAATATAAATATATATGCATTAAGTTTAACACAAAGACAATCTAATCTAAATTATAGGGCAGTAATCTATCTATCTATCTGAACTGTATGTTCACTACAGTCAGCTGCCATCATAATGTCACTGGAAACTTGGATCAAGGCAGTTTTTGGGCTGTGATGGATCCAGAGTTATTTTTTAAGTGCTGGTTGTGTAAAAGGCTAAGTACAAAGGCAGAACCCAAAAGCAAGACCACGAATGACCAATAAGGTTTAGTGTTTTTATTAAACACTTTCACAGGGAAAATGACACTACACAGAGAATATTTGACTTCTGTGGAGCCTCCGGTTCCGGGGATAAACGTCTGGGCTGCGGGTGGAATCGACAGACGACCAACTTGGCCGAGCCGGGAAAACCCCCACGGAATCCCCACTAGGGACAGACAGAGGGTGGTCAAAAAACAAGCCAGGTCATACACGGAAAGACAGTCATACAAGCAACGGTACATGGGGGACAGGCTAACTCACGATAGTAATCCAGGCGGAGGTCGAAACACAGGTGATCGTTGGAGGCTGAGGTAATAAAGGGAGAAGGCAGATACAGAGTCGGGTAAACGAACCAGGTCGGGAACAGGCAGGCAGGATAGGAACAGGCTGAATCGGTGGTCGAGGGACGAAAACAGGTCAAACACGGCAGACAAACGAACAGGATCCAAGAAACGCTGGTTAGTGAACACAAACGAGTTGTAGAGCACAAACTGGCAACTAAACAGGGGAAGACTGAGGGTTTAAATACACAGGAGGGCGGGAAGACAATGAGACACAGGTGGAGATAATCAGGGAGGAGTCAGATAATCAGGGAAAAGGTGAACACGGTCAGGGAGAGGAAGTAAAGACAACAGACAAGACACATGAGGGAAACTTAACAAAATAAAACAGGAAATGACAAACAAAACAGAAAAGACAAAGTCCAAACGCCGACATGACAGGTTGAACAACTGCATGTTTAAAAAAGTTTGGAACCACACCAGTTGAAAGTGAAAGCTTTATCAGATTCACAACAGAGGTGAAGACCGTTTTAAGCAGCTTGGTGAGGAGGACAACAGTAGGAGATGAAGAGAGTTTCATTTTGTGCAGCAGAGCAGTGATGTCATGAAGGGTCACAGGGTTAAACAATGACCAATTACAAAGTGAGCACAATATGATGATGATGATGATGTCTGTGATTTTATCCACAAAGAAACTAAGGAATTCATTGCTGTCTGTTTTACAGTATACTGGAATTTGCAATGACTATTAAAAGTCTGGATAAAGACATCAGGATGATCAGTTCCCATTAGGATGTGTGGCTCAAACAAAGCAGGGCAACAATCAGCAATGTCCTGATTAATAATGTGCCTTTGAAGTCTTATATTCAATGGAGGAGGACTTACAGGGAAACTGACATTAAAAAGCACACGGCAATGATCACTGACATAAACGTCCTCCACATACACATTCCCAACATCAAGGCTGAGTGAGAAAACAAGATCCAACGTATGGCCCTTAATGTGTGTGGGCCCAGAGACAGGTTGGATGAAGTTAAAAGAGACAGTGATTAATAAAAAATTCTGCAGCTGTGTTACATGTGACATCATCAACATGAATGTTGAAAATCTATTCCAGTTTAATAATGGAGGATCAGAAGTCTGTAAAATCAATAAGAAATGTCCCATAAGAGCCAGGAGAAAGATATATTAAAACATAATAACAAGTGTTAGATGTCCTGACTTTTATCATCTGAGACTCAAAGGAGGAAAAGGCCTCAGTTTACCAGTCTGCAAAGGTGGTTGTCACGATGCACAACAGCAAGTCCTCCACCATGGCATTCCACATGAGGGGTCCCAATAACAGCGCAGCCAGGGGAACAGAGCTCTTTTAAGTGGAAAAACTCCTTATCCCTCTGCCACGTTTCAACCAGAAACATAAAATCCATGTTCTCACACTTAAAAAGTTCAGTAATGCCATCCAGATTAGCAGTGACAGATCACCTGGAGCTGACTGGGGTGGGACTGGCGACAAACACCTGTTGCGATGAGAGTTTACTCTAGTGGAGAGGGAGTGTGTTACGACCCGTCTAGGGGTAATTAGGCTGCAACATAAAGTGCACTTCCTACCTGCTCCCACTCCCAAGGAAGACCTTGCGGAACTTTCTTTCAAGTGAAGTAGCAGATTTATTTATCACAGGGTGAGCGACACCAAACAGTAAACAAAAAACAATCTGAAATCCCCGAACTTCCCTTCACATAAATTAAATAAAGAAACGAAAAAACATAAATTTAACCTGATCACCAAATGAAATAAACAGAAGAAAACAATATCTGCAAAAAAAAAACAAACAAAAAAATACAGGCTTCTCACCCTTACGTAACTGCTACAGTGACAAAAAAAAAAAAGTGACAATTTACAAAGTGAATCTATTTACAAATATATTCAGGATAGTCACTGGCATACCGAACTACAGTAATGCTTTGCTGCACAGAGTTAAATACACAACACCTGGTCAGGTCAAACCAAAAGAAATCACAGATCACAACTCTCAACACAGCACAACTCACAGAAGTGTTCATCAGAACAGGGAATAGGAAGAAACCACACGCAGGCAGCTGTCAAGCGCTGTTGAAATAGATGGCACAGTCATCTACAGCCAATCAGCTTCCTGTCCATCAGTTTGGGTGGACCAATGAGTGAACGCCACCTGCGTACAGATGTGCATGCACCCACACATGCCCCCTCCGCTCACATACACTGACAGACAGAGGACAGACAAACAGAGGGCAGATTTGCAACAGAATACACAATACAGACAACACCATACATAGACAATCACAACCTATGGTCGTAACACACTGGGATGTCTGGGTGTGATAATGATGATGATGTCTGTTTGTAAGGTGAATAGGGATATGCTGACCAGTGGAGAGATCATTCCACAAAGAGGAGCTGGTGTGAGTGAGGGATGTCACTGTCTATGGTGTGGGCCTGGGAGAGGAGGACATCAATTGGGCTGGTGTTTATTTTCATGACAGGCTATAAGGGAAGAGACTCTAGGCATGGTAACCTGCAGGGGGAGCTGGTGAAGGGAACAGCGATGTGAGCTGTGACCTGTGGCATCGCCGCAGAAGACGAGAGAGAGCATATTCATACAGGCGTGGATGTTGATGTTGTGGTCAGGACCATAGACATATATACGTACATATGTCCATGGTCAGGACAGTGTGGTGGATATTTTGTGCCAAAATCTTCCTGCCTAGTCTAGAGGGGTGGACACCATCGGGTTTGTAAAATGAGGAATGGTTCCAGAATTAATTAAAATTGCCAATAAAACTGAAACCAGTCAGGGAACAGGCGGGCTGGAGCCAGATGTTTAGGCTGAGGAGCCTGCTGAAACGCCCCACACCACAAGCAAAAGAGAGCAGGGGCTCCCAAGATAAAAACAGACTTCCTGCATCCTTTTAGTCTATCAAAAAGTTTTTAAAAATGTACCTTTGTCATCTCGGACTGTTGGAGAGAAGTATCATTGAAGCCGACATGGATGATGACTAGGATAATGATAGACGGCAGTGAGACCAGCAGCTCTAGCAGTTTTTGGAGGATGGTGCACCCTCCAGGGGGTTACTCCATGGGACCGCCAGAGTGATGGCAAACCACCTCCTGTAGAGGATGGCTAGAGAATCAGAGACCTGGAATAGAAGGTTTCACTGGAGGACCAGTGTCATAATTGTTGCCGATAACCAGCTCAGAGGCAGCCAGGATGTCAGCAGGGGCCGGTTCCTGGACTGAGCAAGGTGAGATGGGAGGTGTAGTGCCAAATTCTACTCCCTGCCAAAAACTGCTCCCCATTCATAAGTCAGCCATGAAGAGGACAATGTTGCTGTTATGTTTTTTGTCTGTTTAATATTAAAGAATGTGCCAACTGTAAGGTATATAAAACTTTCAAAAGTTAAATCTTAGACACACAACACACAAAATAGATAACAATAAAAACAGATACTAAAACTGTATCTTCCACGGCTGGGGATGCAGTTTTCGGCAGGGAGCAGAATTCGGCACCAGGTACTGCTGAAAACTGCATCCCCCACTGAAATGAGCTTGCGAAGTTAAAGGAGTAAAATAACTTTAGCAGCTCACATTTGGAGCTATTCTGGTGTGGCTGGGTGAATTTGGTGCACATTGCCCTCTTCATGGCTGACTTAGGAAGAGGAGCTGTTTTCGGCAGCTGCTGCCCGATGCAGTTTTCGGCAGGGAGTAGAATTCGGCACAACAGGTGGCACACTGGCCACAGTGGGGGGATGACGGGGTGGAGCATCCTCCACTGACAGGACACCAGAGTGGTTTGATGTGCTGGTTCTCAGTGGTAATGAAACTTTGCTCACATTCTTTTTGCGACCACGGCCACGTATCACCACATCAGACCAGGGTGTTGAACAGGAGGGACGAGGACAGACAGAGGAAGAGTCCCATAACACCGGATCATCGGAGGGGGCTATGGACTTCTCCGTACTCTTCAGAAAGAGGCTGGACAGTAAGGGGAGGTGGCTGGAGACACTAGAGAGTTGTGCGTCTTTCTTTGCTAGTTCTGCGGAGAGCCACTGGATGTCCTCCTTGAGATCAGCAATTTTCTTGTAATACTTTTTTTGTAGGCTTTTGTTGGCTTGGATGAGCGGGCTGTCTGTTGCAGTGGTGTTTATTGGTATTCATACAGTACCTATTAGTTGTTGCATTTCTATTTGGTAACACACTTGCTCCATTAAGTTCTGATGAAGCAGTGTTTCTCCCTCATCTGTAGATGAATGAATGGGTGGAGCCTTGTTATTACCTCTGCCAGGAGGTATTGTGATCACTTTGCTTTGTGTGTTTGTTTGCATGTTTGTTTGTTAGCAACTTTATGGGCAAACTCTTCCACCCATCTTTCCCAAATTGTCCCCACAGATAGGCCTAGGCCCTGGGACCAACCCATTAAATTTTGGGCCAAGTAGGCCAAAGTTCAAGGTCACAGTAAGGTCACAAAATCTACAATTTTCCTATCTCTCATCATTGAGCAATTTTCAAAAATTCATAAAAAATTCTAAACGACTCTGATTAGCCTCCAATTTGATCCACCCATAGCTTAGAACAATATCTTGTATCTGGCACAAAATTATCCACATCCACTGTGGAATGTGGACTCTGTGGACATTTACATTTAACATTGAAAATCCCATTTACGACACATTTTTCATTAGAACTCAACAAATATTGATTGGAATTGAATATAATTTGACAAACACATGACTGGTACCAAGATTCAACTTTTTCTGCTGTATGGAACAACCTTGAAAATGTTTAATTTAAAAAGAAATAGTCGATCCACACATGCACACCGTTCGTGGTGCTTGGCAGAGGTTTGCGTTCTCTGAACACTTGTTTTAACATGTAAAACAGGTTAGAGCACTGCTCTGTGTGGGTTGGGCTGGGTGGCTTGCAGTCTTTATAAGTCCAGGTGGGGATAATTAGAGCCAGTTGACCTGAATCCAATAAGAGGATGGCTGTTAGGTGTGTGGCAGTTTAGATGTGGTGGAGCTGTTGGTGTGACCCCTGCTGTCTGCTTTGTGTTGAAAAGTTTCAGACTGAGGTGCCAGGCTGCTGTTTTACCTCCAGGAAAACAGTCCATCCATATTGCTTGGCCTATGTGGGGAGCCTGTGTCCTACCTGGGTGATCAGCTGGATTATTTCACTTTTCCATTGGACAGCCAATGTACTGTCCCTCTGAGTGTTCAAACTATATGAACTGCATCCAGGACTTTGTTTTAACCCACTGTTACACTGAACACTGTCTAACTTAACTGGACAAAAATTGTTACTCGGACCAACTGACATTGCATTGTTTGTTTTATCTTTTCCTAGGCAGGAGGACGAGCTGTAGGGAGTACGTGTGGGATTTATCTGCATGTGGGGTAGGCCCATGGTGGTGGTCACATTTGATAATTTTGTAGTGTATATTGTGTTTTTTTGCTCATGAGGTGCTCACATGTTGGTGTATAACAAAAGACTGTGATAGAATCTCTCCACAGTAAGAACCCTGCCTAGTTCTTATTTGAGTGTATTTTATCTTGTGTCTATTTTAAAAACAATCATTTTAACCTTGAATTAATAATTGTCGAATAAAGGTAATTAGTCTTTTTTTTTTTTAATAATCTTTTTATTAGGACACATTTTAAGTATACATATCCTCTCAGCACATGTCCAATTTTCCAGTTTTCTGAAAACCAACAAACAACAACAACTTAAACTAAGAAAGAAAAAAAAGAGAAAAGTAGTACCCACCCCAACCCATATTGGTCCACATTCACTTAATTATGAGTGTTATAGCTGTTCTGTACTGTTCTGTTCTGTTTTCTATAGATGTTTTATCAACGTAAGAGAGGAAAGGCTTTGATGTAATGTAAAATTTCTCAGTTGATCCTCTGAGAGAAAATTTGATCCTTTCCAGTTTCAAGAAAGACATTATGCCCATTATCCAGGTGTGTTCTGCTGGACGTTTAGGTGACTTCCAAAGTAGGAGGATACATCTACATGCAATCAAAGAAGCAAAGGTTAACACATTTAGTTTCTGTGTGGTGAATTTAGGATAATTCAGGGGGACTCCAAAGATGGCAATAAGTGGGCTGGGTGTTATATCAGTGTCTAGAACTGTAGACATAATCTTAAAAAAATTCTTCCAGAAACCTGACAACCTTGAGCAGGACCAAAAGGTATGGGCAAGGTGGGACAGGACAGAGGCACATCTATTACATGCTTCATCAGTACCAGCAAAATATGTTGCCAATTTAGCTTTGCATAAGTGCATCTTATGTAGCACCTTAAATTGTATTAGGTTGAGACGGGCACAGGATGAGGAGTGGTTGACTTGTAATTTAGCTTTATCCCACCAATCATCTTGAAACTGGACTTCCAGCTCAGCCTCCCACTCCTGCTTAGTTTTGTCAAGTGGAGAATGTAAGTATATATTTTACTGGTTTACTGAGTTACTGGTTTGTCTAAAATATTTGTCACGTTATCGTCAGGCAAATATGGAAATGTAGTGCAAAGTTCCTTAACAAAAAGACTGCAGAAAAAATGGTTTTGGGGGAGATCACAGTTGCTTGATACACTTTTGAAATCTGCAAATGTACCACTCAGGAATAGTTCTCTGAATGATTTAATACCTTTGTCCTTCCAGAGTATGAATGCAGAGTCAAGTTTGGAGGGCAAAAAGTAATGGTTATTACATAACGGTTTGAGAAGAGTAAAATCATATAATTTGAAATGTTTACAAAATTGTGTCCATATCTTCAAAGCTGACAAGACCACTGGGTTGCTGGCATATTTTCTTGTTGGGATAGGTAAGGGAGAGCATGTCAAAGCTCCAAGTGAAGTTGTATGACAAGAAAGAGACTCCATTTTACACCAATCTAACTCCACCTCGTATTGCCAGCTGAGTAATTTGTGTATTTGCTACCCAGTAATAAAAAATAAAAATAGGTAGCCTCAATGCTCCCTCCTACCTTGCCGCTTGCAGAGCACTTTTCCGTATTCTTGCAACCTTTCCTGCCCACAAAAATGAAAATGTAATTTTATCAATTTGTTTAAAGAATGTTTTTGTTAGGAAGAGTGGAAGACATTGAAAAAGAAACAAAACCTTGGCAAAATGTTTTTTTTTTATGCATTTTTATGGTTTGCGCTCTGCTAGCTAATGACAGTGGCAATCTGGACCATTTTTGTAGATCTACTTTAACCTTGATTAATAACTTATCAAAGTTTTGTGTATGCAGCTCCTGAAATGAATGAGCAATAGTAACCCCCAGGTAGCTAAAGCTATCTGAGGAGAGATGGAAGGGTATCTGCACATCTGTAAGCTGCTTCGCTAAAGACTTGATTACGAAATTGATTTTGTACCCTGAAAAACTACCAAAATCATCCAAAACCTGAATTATTTTATTGGCACAGCTGACTGGGTTTGTAATATAAAGTAAAGGGGTAATTTGTCTTTAACTATTGTTTCTTTATTTCTTAGGAATTCCTATCATTTTAATTTCATTATATATCAATAAATGATAAATTGTTAAAAACTTCATGCATGTCTCCTGCTTTTCCTTGAACCAATGAATTTGTTTTGTGCCGGCACAGCCAAGTGCTGTCACTGTGGATCACACATGGTTTCAGTAATCACCATAATTCTGAGCCATTTTTCAGAGTCCATTAAGGTCCAGCTGCTGTTCTAAACCTGGAGCTCAGACTTCCTGTGTGTAGCTCCGCCCCTCTGCATCTGTCCGTCTCTCTCTCTCTCCTCCACACAGAGGACGAGCAGCCGAAGCAACCGGAGGTAAGTCTGAGACTCAGATGATAAATGATACTCAATAACTACTGATTAATAAATACCAATAACTGGTTACTTACAACTAATGAGTTAGCTTATAACAAATGATTAAAAACTCATACCTAATGAGTAATACCTAATAACTGAAAACTAATCACCAATAACTGATCAATAATGAGTATTATTTAAACATTTTCCAATGTAGGAACTTAATGATACAGTGAATATATTGGTAGGAGGATGCTGTGGCTGGAACTGCCAGGCAGGAGGTCTAGACCAGACCAGATTTATGGATGTAGTAAAAGAGGACATGAAGGTAGTTGGTGTGAGAGAAGAGGATACAGAGGATAGAGTTAAACAGAGGAAGATTTGCTGTGGCGACCCCCGAAGGGAACAGCCGAAAAGAAAAGAAGAACGGTACAGATATGACACAAACTACTCAACAACCTGCTGACAGTACACAGGAGTGTCAGGACTGAAGCAGATAAACAGGGTTAACAATTACCTACAACTAGCACATTCATTAACAGAGTTAACTAACACTAACTCAACAATCCATTCATCATCTTCATCTTCTGTTAGGACTTTTCTGATCACCTCCATCACAGGCTGCATTTGTTGACATTATTGGTATTTGATTAAAATAAACACATTAATAGGAGGATGTCATGTGATCAAACAGATCCTCTGAACTGATGTCACCTGTCATTACCTGTGATTGGATTCAATGTGGTATCACTGTAAACATGTTATAATGACATAGGAGTTTAGGAGTTCTAATAGACAGTAAACTGTCATGGAAAGCCCACGTCAGACACATAAAAACAAAAATCTCCAGAAGCCTTTCAATCATAAATAAAGTGAAGACATACCTTGATGAAAATGCACTCCGTACTTTCTACTGTTGCTTGGTCCTCTCATACTTCACATATTGTATTGAAGTGTGGGGAAACGGCTACCAATGCACCTTTAATCCATTAGTCATATTACAGAAACCATTAGTACGGATCTTACATAAGGTTGGACTTCTAGAACACACTCATAATCTCTTGATTCAGTCAAAACTATTAAAAATCCATGATCTTGTAAAATATTATACACCAATTATCTTATTTAAAGCATTCAACAAATTACTACCACGTAATATACAAAAAAACTTCACAATTCAGGAAAGTACTCAAAATTTGAGAGGTTTTGGAGATTTCGCATTACCCAAATTTGGAACCACTCGTAAACGCTTTTGTGTGTCTGTATGTAGAGTGAAACTGTGGAACAGTCTGGACATCCAACACAAGCAACGGCAAAATATCCACTGATTTAAACTGTTCTACGAAAATAGGGTCTGTTCCCAGTATATAGATGGAGGGTCTGAAAACTGATGTTCCATAAATACTCTGTCTTAAATGTTCATGTGTGTTTGTTGTTCCTCATGTAGTTGGTCTGTGTTGTCCATTACCTTCTGCTATTGTTCTGACCATTGCTGGGATGTGCTGCCCTTTAGCATTAGTGCTGTTATAGTTTTCTGTTTTTTTCTTACCATTGTTGGTCTGTAATTATTGCTGTTCTTTACCACTTGTGGTATTGCAGTTTCTTGTTTTTAAAATTGTTGGTATGTAATTATCATCATGTAAGTTGACAGTTAACTGTTACGTGTGGTAACAATGTACTTTGTTTCTATTTTTTTTCCACACACATTTTGGTTATGCAGTGTATATGCTGTCAGATGAGTTCATTCTAATTTGGTATAGGCCTATTTTGTTCATTGTTCTGACCTAAAGTCAAAGGACAGGAGTGAGTATTTAAAATATTATTATGTTAAGTTATTTGATGATGAGAATGGGGGTGGGATTAAATAAGTTTTTCTTCTTCCCACTCCTTTTCGAGTATAGATGAATGATTTTTTTTTTTTTTTTAATTTCGAATTTGCATGTATTCTGTAAATGCCCGAAATAAACAAACAAATGAAATGAAACAGAATGGATGTAGTCATAGGACCTACAGCCATCTCAATAAGAATATGTATACTTCAGTGGCTCCTAGTGGTGGACAAGTGAACAGCAGAGATGAACCCACCCACTGACATCATCAGACAGCTAGTTTTCAGATGAATGCCCCCCCTGCTGGTGATAAAGTGAAAAACAATGTAGTTTTCTGATCAATCCAAGTGATTAACACATTAACTACAGTAGCCTATCATGTATGACCTGAGGTATAAATAAAACAAAGCACACTTATATTGTTTCCAGCCGACATTAGACTTTAATCATTCATCGAAATTTGAGAGTAGTTTGTGTTTGTTTTTCAAATTTATATTTGTGCGTTTTGCTGCAGTTTACTAGCCTCTTAAGGCTGGTTTCCCCAGTATCTAACTCTAACCTGGCACTGGGGATGGCCACAGGTCCATCTGTTTCGCCATGGCAACACTACACAACGCTTGTTCAGATATTCGCATTTTATACATTCACATAACAAACAACACAGAACACATGTCAAACAACAAGCCCTTAAATGTGTAAACCAGTGTAACAGTGTGAGACCAGCATATGTTAAGAATAATTTAAGCAAACACACCACTGAAACAAAATCTGTAGTGCTAAGCTAACATCGCTAAACTAACAGTGGATCCAACAGTACAAGTGTTATTTCTTTACTGATAAAACTCACTGAATGAGACAAAGAAGAACAAATACAAAGGTCACATTATGAAGAGATGATGATGAATGTTGTCGTATCTTTGCTGTTTTCTGATCATAACTTGGTTTTATATGAATGAAAATTCTACTATTCATGCTAATCCACTGGTTTGTGTTACACTGAAATGATTCTGATTGGACACAAATGGACCAGGGTTTAAGTTTGTTATGTGAAGCAGTATGCACACAACATGTTTGTATGAAAGGTAATCTGTACGTAACACAGAATTGTGTTGTTGTGTTGTTGTACTGTTGTGTTGTTTATTCCAGACTTCACTGGTCTCTCTGTGCATCTTGTGATTTATTTTTTATCATTGTTGTTGTGATTTGATACTTCTATGAATTGTAAAATTTTTATCCGGATCTTTTTGCTCCTTTGGCGTCTCGTTGTGCATCATCACAGTGACACATGTAGTCAGGGCTGCTGCGAACCATTTAGATGCCCTAAGCACAGTTGCTTTAAGGTCATCTGGTTCTTCATCTTGGCTCTGTGCTCCTCCTTGCACATATTTTAGCACTGACCCTGCATATTTTTAATAAATACAAAGAAAGGGGATTAGCACAGGAAGAGACTCCAACGTTAAGATTTTTTTTTTTAAATATATATATATATATATAATAGAGTTTAAACATTTAAAACTGGAGTCATGTAGCACTCCAACCCTTTACACCACAGCACTTTTTGATCTTTAAACATGGACTTCTGAAAGCACTATATGCTACTATTTAAATGGAAAGCTGCATTTTGTTGTAGAGGACGGTTTGAGCAGGAATGCAGTTGAGTCTAATCTATTTAGATTTTACATAATGTAAAGTAAATCATATTACAATTAGCACAATTATTGGTTTGGGATACATACTGTATTCCATCATAACTTCATTCTAAATCTATTCTGAAATAAAAATATAGAGAAGTCAGCCTAAGCAAAGATTACATATCAGTGTTAAAAAATATTTGACCAATGAATGTTTAATGCTAACAAGTTGCTCTCAGAACTTCATTGTTTTTTAAATTTCAGTTCCACCTGCAGATGTCACTCTTGCCACAGTATCCGCAGAGCAATCGTGAGCATTCCATCTCTTACTTCATCATTTCATGTTTATTAACATGTAGCCTTCACACTGCATTGTTGAAAGTTCACAAAATGTGTTCTCAAATAAGGGCCACTGTGTTCGGTAAACTTTGCTCAATCAATTCCTGATGAAACACTGATGGCTTCATCACTGCAAGGCAGCCTATGTTCGGTCTGAAGCAGAGAAAACAGCTAACTTTATGCCCATCTTATGTAGCCCCCACCCACGACAATCACGGACTGCTACCCTCCCCCAACCCCCCAGCTCTGACAGGTTGTTTCCAGTGACTTTCTTGTATCAAGGGCCCAACATGTTTTTAATGTGCTTGCTATACTGCTGTCACCTGCTTAGCTAGCTGCTAGCTGTAGCTTGGTCTTTGTATGTCAATGATAAGATAGCCTACATTGAAATAATACATTTTTCAAGCAAATGGTTCTGATTGTAAAGTGAGATTGTATCTATGTAACCGGTGGTGTCGGACTCTGCGTTGTGTACTTTTTCTTTTAATGACGAGACCCGCACGTATATCCTTGGAGGCAGTCTCCGTTTATTATTCTGACAAAATGATAAAACATAACGACCTCCGGTCAGCATTCCCCATGTAAAACACTCCTGCACAAACCAAATAATAAAGAAATATGTTTAAATACATCATAAGTCCCTAATACAGCCTAAACTAGCTGGTTCATGTAAAAAAAAAATTAAATTAACAAAGGTTAAACCAAAAACTTCTATGAACTACATGGCTGCTTACCTCTCCCACAGAAAACTCAAGTTATAGTGCGCAGCGTCACACTGTAAACCGTTCGCTGGGGAACATACCAAAACCAAAAGTTCCACACACACTGATCCGGAGGCCCACAATGTCAGGTAGCAACAAAAAGAAACTGAAATAAAATGAACAGATTTTGTGTAATTATAACAATACACAATATAATATACATACCCACACTGCTGCTAAATAGTTGACCCTGTTACATCTATAACATACACAATACTTAGTTAAAATTAAAATCTCGATTATAATTACCATGGCTTTGATTTTTTTTTTTTTTTCATTAAGGTATTTTGGTGCCCCCCAGGTTTCTGGTGCCCTACGCATGTTGCGTATTGTGCATAATGGTAGCGGCGGCTCTACATGAAATGAATCTTATCTGTGAATCTTCAGCACCTTTGTCTACAAGTGGTCCTGGTCCTGGATCAGATGTAGGTGAGGTCTGAATAAATGTCGACCTCAAACAGGGCGTGTTGAGCTTTCGTTTGATTTTAGCTGCTTTTAAAGCTAAACAGGATTTGATAAGACATCCACATGTTCCATGGATGTTTTTATTGGTTTTGTCATGGTTTATTTAACATCCTCCATTTACAGATTTATGTGTCCCTGTAAAGCACAAAAGTGAACTGTGTTATATGTGTTGTTACTCATTGTTTAACCCTGGTCACATCTGCAGATGTCCATGTGTCTTCAGAGCAGTGGCGGCTGCTCGTCTTTCAGACAGGGGAAGCTCATTGTCGGCTTACATAAAAAAAATTGTCAAGTTATTTAAACATAAATTCGGCCCTCCGTTCCTTTTTAAGAAAATGGTCAGTGACCATTATTATTATTATTATTATTATTATTATTATTATTATTATTATTATTATCGTACCAAGTAGGCGTCTTTTCCAGGGACTGGACCAGTGTCCTCTCAATGTCCAGCAGAGCTGGGCTGCTTAGACAGCCTTGGCCCAGTGTGTTGTGGGTGTCAGACTTCAGCCTTTTTAAACTACAGATGCTCCTTTCACTCCGACCTAGCCGACAGTATGATTGATTGAACTATCTACAAAACGATATTAAACTCAAACAAGAAATGATTAAATATGGAACTGAGACAAGAAAACGTTAAAATTATGTTAAATTGAAACAAGGAAGTCCAATGAGTGTGTTTTATTTACGGTGCAAGAAATGAACGAGTAATTTCCTAGTGGTTTCTGTGATTTCACAGCAGTATGTGCGACGGTATTAAACTGAACTGTGTCAGTGAAGGAGCAGATCTGAAAACAGCTGTCAATCAAACGGGATTCAGCCTTTCCACTGATCCTCCAATCAGCATTTCGGATTCTGGCGTCCAGCCTGGCCGAGCTCCGCCCACAGCGCCGTTCACCCCCAGAGACGCCTGGCATCCAGGGGCAGGACAACATCGTGGCATTTATCCAATTACCGTCCAGTTTTGAGGCAATGAAAAAAACTGTTCCACTCAGTCCCATTGAAGCCCAGAGACGCCCGGCGTCTACGGACAAATGCACTGAGCAGAGATGGAGGAGAAAACAGCGCAACGGGAATGGAGGAGAAGTGAACAACATCGCGTTTGTTGATTTGTGATAAAGCTGATTCTGAACGAACTCGTCTGTGAGATGAACGTGTTCTAACACATTTGTAGTCAATGAAATGTCAACACAACCGAACATATTTAACCATTTAATTTTCGTAATTTTAGGGGAAGCCGGGCTTCCACTGCAGTCTATGAGAAATCGCCACTGGTTCAGAGGAATTTACGTGTCGCGATGCAGGAGAATAACCAGGTCAGATTACCGTCTAAGGACCTGAGTGAAAACATTTATCCCTGATTGGCTGACAGTATCCATTTCCTCCTAATGGAAGCGCAGCAGCAGTTAGCGTTAGCCTGCATGATCCACTCTGCAGTCCCCCGGGAACAGAAACCATTAGCCTAAGGTTCCCACACTCACTATAACACACAGATCAATACGCTGAGAGGAGGACTTCCTTTCACGCACAAATGATCAATATTTAATCACAGCTTCATCCCTTCAGTGACCACAATATGTGAACACAATGTGACTTACAATAACATCAACTAAACTTCTTTAAAGTTTCTGTTAGATGTGTTCAGTATCTGACTGTTGCCTTCATGCACTTTTATCTGATTAAAGCTTAACTGACTAATGTGAACAGAATGAATATGAATGAAGTCAGACTTAAAGTCTAAACTAAACACAAATCCTTCATAAGCCACACCCCTTTTGTGACCATCCCAGAATTCTTTGCTTTACAACTTTAACATTAACCCTTTCATGCATACTGATCACTACAGTGGACAGTTGTTCTCTCGTATATTCATGGATTTTGTTGTTTTAGTTCTATATCAGCCAACACAGTGGACACTCACACTGCAAAAATCTAACTCTGACCAAGTGTATTTTTCTCATTTCTAATCCAAATATCTCATCACACTTAAAATAAGACATAATCACTTAAAGAGGAATTTTTCAGTGAGATATAGGAACCAGTGGCGATTTCTCATAGACTGCAGTGGAAGCCCGGCTTCCCCTAAAATTACGAAAATTAAATGGTTAAATATGTTCGGTTGTGTTGACATTTTATTGACTACAAATGTGTTAGAACACGTTCATCTCGAAGATGAGTTCGTTCAGAATCAGCTTTATCACAAATCAACAAACGCGATGTTGTTCACTTCTCCTCCATTCCCGTTGCGCTGTTTTCTCCTCCATCTCTGCTCAGTGCATTTGTCCGTAGACGCCGGCGTCTCTGGGCTTCAATGGGACTGAGTGGAACAGTTTTTTTCATTGCCTCAAAACTGGACGGTAATTGGATAAATGCCACGATGTTGTCCCGCCCCCGGATGCCGGGCGTCTCTGGGGGTGAACGGTGCTGTGGGCGGAGCTCGGCTGGGCTGGATGCCAGAATCCCACGTGCTGATTGGAGGATCAGTCGAAAGGCTGAATCCCGTTTGATTGACAGCTGTTTTGAGCTCTACTCCTTCACTGACACAGTTCAGTTCAATACCCTCACACATTCTGCTGTGAAATCAGAGAAACCACTACGAAATTACTCGTTCATTTCTTGCACTGTAAATAAAACACTCATTGGACTTCCTTGTTTCAATTTAACATAATTTCAGCGTTTTCTTGTTTCAGTTCCATAATTTAATCATTTCTTGTTCGAGTTTAATATCGTTTTGTAGATAGTTAAATCAATCAAACTGTCGGCTAGGCCAGAGTGAAAGGAGCATCTGTAGTTTAAAAAGGCTGAAGACTTACACCCACAACACACTGGGCCAAAGCCGTCTGAGCAGCCCAGCTCTGCTGGACATTGAGAGGACACTGGTCCAGTCCCTGGAAAAGACGCCTACTTGGTACTGAGCATTTTCTTAAAAAGGAACGGAGGGCTGAATTTATGTTTAAATAACTTGACAATTTTTTTTGATGTAAGCCGACAATGAGTTTCCGCTGTCTGAAGGACGAGCAGCCGCCATTGATAGGAACTTATTTTTTTATCTCTGCCAGGAGATATTGTGATCGTTTTGCTTTGTGTGTTTGCGTGCATGTTTGTTTGTTTGTTAGCAAGATAACTCAAAAAGTTATGGACAGATTTTCATGGAATTTTCAGGAAATGTTGATACTGGCACAAGGAAGAAATGATTAAATTTTGGTGGTGATCGGGGGTGGGGGGGCAGGGGGGGCCCACTGATCTGCCTTGGTGGAGGTCTGCGCTCTCCGAGTGCTTTTCTTGTTAGACAATAGATCTGCAAAATCTTATTTCAAGAAATCTTACCAAGATAATTTTCACTTCATCCATTTGCAGATTTTTTTTTTGCTTGATGTTACGCCCTGGCTCAATGGGTGCAACATAAGGGAAGAAAAAATCCTTACCATAAAATATATGATTTATTAATACAAAAAGTTTTTGGGAAAAAATAACAGAACAAAAGGGGAGAAGTGCTGGTGAGCAGCAGTGCTGCTGGTCTGGCTGCCAGGGTGGCGAGAGAGAGAATGAGGGTGTGGCCAAGGTGGACCTTTAAAGGCTCCGAATCAAGGGCAGGCTGGAAACCCTGGAACTGGAGTGAGAGTCAGGACGGCTCAATACATAACACTTGAATCAAACAAAAAAATGTTCCTCTATAGGTGATTCTGTCTTATTTTAAGTGTGATGAGATATTTGGACTAGAAATGAGAAAAATACACTTGGTAAGATGTAGATTTTTGCAGTGCATGCACCATCCCATACACTGCAGTTCATACTGTTACTGTAACTTTACTGCTCTTGATAAACCTGATCTGCACTAACATGTTCGAGTGGAAATCAATTGTTTGTTATTGTTTTTAAACTGTAATTAACAGGTTTTTGTGTTTGGTTTTTTTTTGCATATTATCTCCATGAAGTGAGTAATGATTAGTATTAGTGTATGTTAAAATGTGAGAAAACATCAGATTAGCTGCATTAAAAATGTTTTTATTTCATAGTTTTCACACAGTTCATCAGTAAATACGTTTCTTTGCTTCAAAAATTAAATGCATGGTGTCCAGCTGAATGGACATTTTTGTAACTCCATGAAAAATGGGTTCATAAAAACTATTTCAATTGCATTGTTTTTTTAATGCCTCGAGGAATAAAAACACTCATGAATAAAAATCTTGATTAAGGCATGAAAGGGTTAAAAACTTTAAGAACTAGAAGCACTCAGAGAGCGCAGACCTCCGCCAAAGCAGATCAGTGCTTCCCCCCCATGTCCGTCTGTCCGTCTGTCTGTCTGTCTGTCTGTCTGTCTGTCTGTCCTTGGTGGAAGTCTGCGCTCTCTTTTCTAGAAAAGCACTTGTAGAGCACAGACCTCTGTCAGTGCCCCCCCACCCCACCCCTGATCACCACCAAAATTTAATCATTTGTTCCTTGTGCCAGTATCAACATTTCCTGAAAATTTCTTCCAAATCCATCCATAACTTTTTGAGTTATCTTGCACACAGACAGACAGACAAACAAACAGAGAGACAGACAAACGAACACTGACAAAAACATAACCTCTTTGGCGGAGGTAATAAAAAGACTGAAGTCAAAACTCCACCAATACTTGCAGAAACTAAACCAGAAATAACTAATCCTTCAAAACCTATATTAATCAAACCTAAATGAACCAAATATAAAAAATTTGAAATCATTCATAATGAACTAATCCAGACTTTACTAATCTGTGGTACTGTTGGTCATCTCTGATTGGCTGCAGGATGTTGTCGTCGTCACCAACCACTGCCCTCCCCACCTCCTCAGCCCCTCCCCCAACCGGTCAGGCAGTAAACTCTGACCCGCGGCAGGTTACCATGGAGACCTACTGGAGGGAAGTACAGAGTATCGAAGAGGAGCGGGATGGGGAGGAAGCGGAGGATGAAGAGGAAGAAGAAGAGGAGAGGAAGAGTATGGACGGTGAGGTGGACTTTCCTCTTGTCTGAGTTTACCTACAGAGTGGGACCTCATGTTCTTCAGCCCTGTCTCTGTGTTTATCTGCAGAGGTAGAGCTGGAGGAGGTGTGGCTGACGGAGGCGGGGCTTTCCTCCCTGGTGACGGGCTCATCGTCACTGGAGCAGGAGGTTCTGCCATCAGCCGAGGCGCTGCTGTCCACCCTGACACAGCAACAGGTCGCCACGGTGAAGAGGAGGCTGGACAACTACAATGAGACGCTGAAGAAGACAAACAGGCAGCCAATCAGAGACGTGCGGGACATCTTCACTGAGGTTCATTCCTTTAGATGGCATAGGCCCCGCCCCTTCCACTCAGACATTATTTGAAATACAAACATTTCATTGGACAGTTTTATAAGTGACACACATTCACTGTCATCATTTTGAGATTATGTCATGTCATTACATTTACGTCCATCCATAGTTGGACCGGTTTTCATCTTCTAGATCTTCTATTGATGATGGCGCGGTGGGCACTGGACAGGCCGGAACCACATAGATCATCCATGTGGTTTGGGTCTGGACTCTGGGGTCCAATTCAGACCCGGACCAATTCCATGTGGTTCGGGTCTGGATTCTATAGGGTGGGGAAGCAAAATGTACAATATTTTGAGGCAGGGATTGAAAGACAGTGTATGACCAGTTAGTTTATTGAAAGTCATGAGAATTTATTTGCCACAAGAAAATGTCCATAATAGAAAATGTTTTTATTCTATGTGTCCTCCTTCTTTCTCAATAACTGCCTTCACACGCTTCCTGAAACTTGCGCAAGTGTTCCTCAAATATTGGGGTGACAACTTCTCCCATTCTTCTTTAATAGTATCTTCCAGACTTTCTGGTAATAGTTTTGCTCATAGTCATTCTCTTCTTTCCATTATAAACAGTCTTTATGGACACTCCAACTATTTTTGAAATCTCCTTTGGTGTGACGAGTGCATTCAGCAAATCACACACTCTTTGACGTTTGCTTTCCTGATTACTCATATGGGCAAAAGTTTGTGAAAAGGTATGGATAATAGTGTTAGGTATGATTATGACATCAATATATGTTTGGTTTCAAAACAATTGACATAATGTCTGCTGAGAAAAAACAACTAAATGTTCATTGTACATTTTGCTTCCCCACCCTGTAGTGTCCAATCTAGGACTCCTGAACCACACTTTGACAACCTGGTCCCGCTGAATCCTGGTTTTTCATCCTGGAGTATGAAGGAAAACACCCCACTGAGGTTCAGACTTGCTCATTCTGTCTGTCTGTCTTTCTGCCTGTCTGTCTGTTTTTATGTATTCTACAGACTGATGACGAGTCAGCAGACAGATGCCCCTCCCCCTCCTCTCAAAGTGCTGAGTCATTACCAAGTCGATACCACATTACGACAAAGACCATAAGAAGGAGTACACAAAAAGGTACCTGTCTGTCTGTCTGTCTGAATACCTGTCTGTCAGTCTATCTGATGACCTGTCTGTCTGTCTGATTACCTTTCTATCTATCTTCTAATCAGTCTCTTTGTCTGTCTGATGACCTACCTGTCTGTATGTATAACTGACAGTCTGTCTGATGACCCTTCCGTCTGTCTGTCTGATGACCTGTCTGTCTGCAGTGCGAGCAACTCTTCCCACTTTCATCTTAGAGGATCAGGTTCCTGAACACCAGTCTCCACCCACAGATGCACACTGTCCAGTAGAAACACACTCTCCATCTGTAAGTTGCTTCAGACGAGCTGATTGGCTGCTGCGGGACTCTCCATACTCAGAGGGAGTGGCTGAACACAAAAAGGGCGGGAGCTGTTGGGACTGCCATCATTTCCATGGAGACGACAACAGTGACCTGCCAGTGAGACTGACTCCTGACATTTATTGAATATTTTGTGTTGATTTGATTTAATTGGCTGTGATGTTGTAACGTTTCAATTTTTTGTTCCAGAATGGTCTTTGTGTGTCATCATAGTAGTCTGTCTGATCCGAGGTCATGTCCTGCCTGTTACTGAGGCATGCTGGGAGATGTAGTACTCCAGTGATTGCATGTGTGTGTGTCTTTTTGTGCGTAGTTTGGACCTGTCTCCCAGTGTCTCACTTCATTGGATGACCTGTCGTCAGCTGACCTGACCCGGATCGGCTTCATCTCTCACATCGAACTCTCCACCTTCCTGCTCACGCTGGGTTTTCAGACCAAACGCACCCGACCCCCGCGATGCAGGACTCGAGGTGTGTTTCATTTACACTGCAACCCTTTTCATGTTTTATGTCAACTTTGTCTATGTTTAGTTGTATCTCTCACATCATTTTTATTTAGTTTTGTTTTTTGCTCTTTTCTGTCTTTTACTCTTCTTGTCTTTTTGTCTTTGTTTTTGTCCATCAGACAGTGGTGTGTTTGGTGTTCCTCTGAAGACGCTGCTGGAGAATGACAGGAAGAAGTTTCCAGGGGTCAAAGTTCCCATCGTCTTCCAGAAGGTGAATAATCTGTCACAGGCTAGAAAAGTATGGAGTCTGGTTTTGTTTTTTTCTACATCTCAGTAAGTACAAAAAGAAACAGAAAGCACTACATTAAAATACAAGTCTTTCTTTTTTTTTTTTTTTTAGGATAACAGGGATTTGAGTCTGTGTAACCCAGTGTTTTTCAACCTTGGGGTCGGGACCCATGTGGGGTCACCTGAAATTCCCATTAATTGGTTGAAAAATAAATAAATAAATAAATAAATAAAACCTACTTACTAATAAAAATATATGGTGATTTCAGAGAGATAATCACAATCCATAAAAGACATGACAAACTCTGAAGCTGAAACTCAAGCACTGTGGTTCTGTTTATCTTTCAAATGTTCACTGTGGTCAGTTTCAGATGCTGCAGCTCTTTAATAATTCATAGTTTCGGTTCTTGTTTGTTCAGTATTAATTTGCAGCCTTCTAAATCCAAGCTGGACTGACTGTACATATCCTGACCAAGGAAAATAAAATTCTCACTTTGTGCAGTAATCTACACCTGGCTTTTCGGCCTCCGTCCATAATAATATACATTATATAGACTAAAAATCGTCTAAAATTAACATTTATTTGCAACATAGTGTAGCAAACTATTACATAATCAAAAACAAATTAATTTTAGCAAAAAAAGAAAAAGTCTCCGTTTTGAATGTCCGGGGTCAACGGAAATTTGTGACGTTAAAATGGGGTCATGAGCCAAAAAAAGGTTGGGAACCACTGATTTAACCCAACCTGTGGTCTTTTCCTGAACTGAACAAAAAGTTTTTGGGTATGTCAAATGTCTGAACTGTGCTCTCAGTTTCAACAGTAGTTGTGGATGTCAGATAGAGCTAGCCTCTGATGAGAAGAAGAACTGTACATTCCTGTGGTTAGCTGTTAGCATGAGATTATACTTTTCTTTTTTTCTTTTGTTCAGACAGTGTATAGTTTTTAGATTTTACCTGCTTGACAGTTTCGACCATGACTCCAGTCCTCATCCGACTTGCTACTGACGTGTCATTTATCATGCACACATCACGTTGGATGATGCTTCTGAGGAAAACTGTTGTCACAGTCGAAACTGTCGAGCAGGTAACATCTAAAACCTTTACCTTGTCTGAACAAAAGAAAAAAGAAAAGTATAATTACATTAACAGACGACAAAATGAACGTCATTAACCTTTGTCAGCATGAGGCTAACTGATCAAATTAGATGTGAACAGCTGCTGTAACAAAACAAGGACATCAGGTTTTTATCTGTTTAATGGAGCCGAGTGTTTTATGTCTATCTCTCATCTGAAATATTAGTCACCCAGAGATCTACTATCTGACCACCTGAACGTACAGGAGGCTTTTTTAGCTTACCGGCCAACAGGCCGTAAGCTACTGTCATCATGCGGCGTCCGTCAGCAGCGGCGTCTGTTGTCTGTCGTCGTCGTCTGTCGTAGTCTGTCATCCGTTACAAAAATTTCAATCGTCTTCTTCTCCAAAACTACAATTCCAACTGACTTCAAACTTGGTATACAGCTTCTTTATGATGAGGTCAACACAAGGTATTGAAATTATTTCGATCTGGATCTGATTCTGGATTTGGTGCGACTTTGAAAAATTTCCCCATTATAAGAGATAGGAAGTGGATGGATGCAATAACTCAGTAAATATAAATGATATCCAGTGTAAATGTCTCCAGTCCAGCCCTGATGGGGAGATGACCAAAACATAATGTCCACATGCTGATCAGGATCTTCTTCTGGATCCGGGAACTTACGGAAAATTTAACATTGGCTCTTATGGGGAAAACATTTTAATCATCTTCTCCCAAACTCCAGTTCTGATTGACTTCAAACTTGGTAAACAGCTTCTGTATGATGATGTCAACACAAGGTACTGAAATTATTTCGATGCGGATCTGATTCTGGATTTGGTGCAACTTTGAAAAATGTTCCCGTTATTAGAGATAGGAAGTGGATTGAATCAGTAAGAATCAATGATATCAAGTTGGAATTTGAATTTTTTACAGATCTGATTAGAATATGATCAAAACATGGGCTATTTCTGTAATAGAATAAATACACAGAACTGGGTGAGAATAAATGGCAGCTGGATACATTTCCCAAAGCTTTTAATTTGGCCGGTAAGCTACAGGGCCATTGGTCCGATTTTTACACACATGGACATAGTACTTGGAGTGTATCTTATAGTTTGGTGCAATCACTTACGCCAACATTTTTATTGAGAACACAGTGACAGCATGAACAACACATTAATGAGTTTAGAAACTATTGTGGTAAAATAAAATTTGTACATATGCAAATCTTGTTTTCTTTTTTTTTTCTGCTTTATTAGTGTATTCTGTTTATATAATTTATTGCTTTTATCTCTTCACACTTTTCTTCTTTTTATTTTCTTTTTTGCTAGTATTTTTTCAAGAGTGTTTTTGTATGCAACTGAGCTATTGTGACCAAGTAATTTCCCTTGTGGATCAATAAATTTTGTTTAAGTCTAAGTCTAAAAGTCACCAACTGGCTTAGTCAGTTCATGGTTTGGTGAAGATCTGGACAACAGAAATCAGTTTTCCATCAACATGAACACAATACACGTTAAATAATAGTTGTCCCTACAATGCAACATATTAACAATGAATGACAAGTAGAAATGTGCAGAAAAATCTCCAGAGTAAGTTTTCACGAGGTTCCAGAAGCAAAAGCCTCTTGTATTAACCCTAAATCAGTGCTTTTGATTAATGAATTACTTCAGTTAATTTTTTTTGTATGATTATTTCTTTATCTTCAGTATTTTCTCATTATATTCAGATGTGACTCCTTTGTAAACACAGATACGTGCATCAGCTGTCCGTTTATTATTCATTGCTTGTCGTCATAGCCGTGGGAACCCATTTCAAATGGGGGGTGCTGTAAAGATCATGCCAACAGTGATGCAAAATCAATCAGCTTTTCAATTGATGAAAATACATTGTTTGACTCTTAATGCGATATTTCTTGTGTAAGATAAATAAAAAAAACACAGGCTACACAAAATATAAGTCAAATGAGTGACTGACTGAGCACTGACTCATTCATAGAAAAGCCAGATTTACACAATACTGCAGCAAGTACCAACAACTGTTCACTCGCAAAGTAGACAATAATCCGAAGCACAGGCTAACACACACCTGGCAGCTGTGTAGGCTACTGGCTGCAGAAAGCAAGATTTATAATATAGACTACTTTAAGAGCGTGGACTACTGATAAATAATATTCAAGGAAAATAACAGACATACGTTTTTTTCAAACTGAGGTGATGATAAGTAGACCTAGGCCTGTTTATGCCCAGTCTGAGTGTGATTTGATGTTGGACGGGAAATGAATTGGTTCCTCTCTCATTAAAAGTCCTTCGCTGATTGACAACAGAAACACTAGGTTGTTCTTTTGTGTGATGAACACAGTGATCAAATTAGACGCTGACGGTGTTACCCCCAACAGGTGAGAAGAGTGTGAGTGGGGCTGTCCATGGTGCTGAAAGGGTTACTGTTGGTCAAATTTTATTATGCTCTAAATAACGGTGTTTTTCCACAATTTACAGTTTATATGCATGTTTTTTTCATTTGGTCAAAAGGAGGCTCTTCACATACTACTTGCTTACTGTCATTTATTTTCATAAACTTTTCAGAAGCATTTCCACCTTTATGTTTTTCACAAATTGCACTCTGGGTTTACTGTTGTACTAGGTGCACGTACTTTAAGTTGATGCTCCAAATGTGTTTTCGCGATCTGAGGAAACACTGATGAATGTTTTCACCATCTCTTTTATGTCCAGCTATTCCACAATGTCTGCTTGCATGTGCATCAGTGGGAGGTGCGTCAGTCTCTTCTGGGTCATGCCCACTTAACCCAGGAAATCTTAAATCTACAATGACAAACCTTGGCCTAAATTAAAACTGATATTAGAATACTAACCAACATACAATAATCAGATCAAAGCTCTTTATTGATTCATCAGTGGCTTTATTTAATAATTAGATTTATACATTTGGAATGTTTTGTCCTGTGATTCAGAGGGGGGTGCTGCAGCACCCTGCACATCCCAACTTCCCACAGCCTTGCTTGTCGTTGTGTAATTTAATGACATGATGATCTTCCATGGTTGTGTTATGTGACTGTGTGTCTGTGTGTAGTTGTTGTGTGTTTTAGAGCAGACCGGTTTACAGACTGAAGGGATTCTCAGAGTACCAGGATCAGCTGCCAGACTAAAGGTACAGTTCACACTTTACACCGATTAGATCCAACAGTTCAACCTCCACATGGCTCACACACCCTTACTAACCATGGTCTTAACCAGTTCATTAGTCAAGTAGAGTACACACAGCTCCACAAGTTGGTTTTGGACTAGTTGTTCTTATCTTCCTTTGTCATAAGTGAGCACACAGTAAAAATTGCGCAGGTTATAAGTTGAACACATTACTCAGATACCAACGCCTGCAGTACTGCACCTATAGGTGACACTAGAGCAAAGTTAATGTTTGTCATTTATGTCAAAAATGGTCTTGAGTCAAAAATTGTCTACATTGACCTTACTCTTTGTTCCAATGTTCCATTCATCTTTTATACACAACCTGAAAAACAGTCCTTCTGGGACTTTTTAAGTGCATTCAATACAATGCATCCCTTTATACCCAGAGACAAGCTCAAAGCGATGGCTGTAGTTCCCTCCTTTGTTTCCTGGCTCACAGACCACCTGACAGGAAGACCACAGTTCATCAGACTGTGAACTGTGTATCTGGGACAGTAATGAGCAGTGCTGGGGTTCCACAGGGGTCTGTCTTGGCTCCCTTCCTGTTTACATTGTACACAGTGGACTATAAGTACAGCTCTGAGTCCTGCCACAGCCAAAAATATTCTGATGACATTTGTTAAAGTTTTGTGTGTCAGACATGGACAGGAAGGGGAGGACAGGGACCTGGGGTCAAAAAAACCTCCTACTGAACACCTCAAAGACCAAAGACATGTTGATGTAATTCAGAACTTCCAAAGCCCTCTTCAGCCACTCCACATATGTTGGTTGACATTGAGGCAGAGCTGATGGACAAATATCTTGATGTGCATCTTGACAACAAAACAGACTGGTTCCTGAATACAGATTTAGTCTACAAAGGGACAGAGTCTATTTGACATCAAGGGGTTTAGGCCTTTTGACGTCTGTCCTCAGATGCTGCTCGTGTTCTACCAGTCAGTTGTATCCATCAGTCAATCAGATTTATCTATATAGCTTCACATCAGAACAAATGGTTTCTCATCACACTTTACATTTAGAGCTGGTCTAAACCAGACTTTTAAGCCAATTTACAGAAACCCAACAGAATTCTCCAGGAGCAAACACTTGGTGACAGTAGTGAGGAAAAACTTCCTTGTAACAGGCAGAAACATCGAGCAGACCTCGGCTCTTGGAGGATGGTCATCTGCCTTGACCAGTTGGGGTTAAAGAGAGAGGGTAAAGGAAGAAAAAGAGAGAGCGATGGGGGGGACACACATGGATGCACAGCAAAGTGCACTACAACTGTTAAAAACTAAAACAGCCAGTGATGGTATAATTACCAATAGCTAGAGGAAATATCCAGAACTGTTGATACTGCAACTGCAAATACAGGTATTAACAGTGGATGTACTACTACTGCAGCTGTTAGTACAACCAGTGCTCTATTCTATGCTGCCATCTTCTGGGGAGGAAACATCAGGCAGAATGTTATGAAAAAACAAACTGGAGAAAAGCCTGGTTCAGTTTGTGGAGGGAAGCTGGTCTCACTGAAGACAGAGGAGTACATCAGGGAAAATCCATATCATCTTCTACATCTCACCCTGACAAATCAGAAGAGCATTTGCAGTGAATGATGAATATCATTAAGATGAAGGACTAAGAGTTTTAGAATAATAATGATAATAATAAATTGTTTTAGAAGATCCTGCATGTCCATCTGAGTCTACAACACCCCAGTCTGAGGATTCATGGACTGATTACCTTTTTCTCAATAGTTTTCTTTTTCTTTTTATTGGGTTGATTGAAAAAGTAAATTTCCATCTGGAAATAAATGAAGCCCACCTGTTTCTGTACCTGAATATACTGAATGATCTGGTCTGAACGTCTGTGGATTTTTCTTTGCAGATGACACTGCCATATTCAAAGGTGATTTCACAGACATTTCAGTTCTCAGTTCAGAGATATTGGTTGAATTCATGAACTTGATGTGCACTGTGCAAAACAACAATGCAAAAGTTCAACGCCCTACTTCACCTGCCTCATGTATAAAGCGTGCGTACGCACAAAAACCTGGTGTACACCCTTTTCCACGCTCACATTCAGATGTATAAAGAGTGAAATGACCGTGGAAATGTGTGCTCCTTCACGCCAACTCCATAGCTGGCGTACGCACGTTTCTAGTGTTTTGGAACCATTGGCGACACTTAGAGGTGACACTGAGAAACTGTTAATAATGTGAAAAAGGTCATTCCTCCGATTGATGGACACATCGGAGATACACAGGAGAACAGTGAAAACACCGACACGTCATCCTACTGTCAGAGCAGCACATCCACCACCAGAACCAGAACCAGAACCAACCAGACCCTGGACCCATCAATGCCAATCCTGCCCAGGAGGACATTCAGCAACAACCATATAAAGAGACAAGGACACAAAATTCATTGGTTGATAAATATAGTGTTCATGTCTGTGAGAACATTTAGTAGTCGGTCCAGTTGCTCATTGACTCCGCCGATTGTCCTCACGATGTCCTCTTGTGACTCGGGTCAGTACAGACCCATGTCGGTCAGACGGGCATCAGCAGCTGGCTGTAGGACCGGAGGACCAGCTAACGCTGGGGAGTCAACAGAAGCCTCTGTGACAGGAGGATGATACTGGGTCTGACAGTCTGCTGTCTCATTGTTGGAAAATAATAATTTGAGTGATTAAACATGAGTCAAAGTCTTTGATTTCCTCTTTGATTTCCTGACATGATCACACATGAACCTTTATCTAGTTTGGCTGTGATCAGGCTGTTGTATGACCCGTAGAATGAACTAATGTGTGAGATACACAAATACTAAATATATATTTATCTTGGGGGTGATCCGCATCAGCCCTGTAAGAAAAGTGTCACAATATCGGGGACTCTTTCCTCAAACAGTCTCAGTTCGTCTCTTTTCTCCTTCCGCCTGTTTCGGCCTCCGCTTCGCGTCCACCTTGACGTCAACATCTGATCCTGCAGACAGGGGAATCCCAGAGGGAATCCCACCAGCAGACCCCGTTTATACTGATTTGCATATTTAAATGTGGGCGTGGAGAGGGAGGAGTCAGGTACTCCAACATATGCGCTCAATTCCACGCTGATTGGGATGAATAAAGGAAGTGTACTTGGATTCGGGCATATGCACAATTTTATACATCTGGATTTTTTTGTGCGCTCGGACTTTTCTGGATTTGGGCGTACACCAGGTTTCAGTATGAAATCCACGCAAGTCTGTATACATGAGGCCCCAGGTCTTTATACTGAATCATGTTCATCAATTACATACAAACAGGTTTAACCTGAGTGTCAACGCTGTTTGGACTTGGTTTGTTCCACATACTGTACAGTGTCTGTTTACCTGTCGGTAGCACCTGCGTAAAGAACTGGATCGGTGTTCTGGCTCTGGGTTCGACTGGTCTGAGGTCAGACAGGTGGATGCTGCAGGTCTGCTGAAACTCTTCATCAGGGAACTGCCCACAGCTCTACTGACACACACACACCTGAACACCTACCGCACACTGCTGGGTAAGTTAATATACACACCTGCACAAATTCAATCCAGTCCAATCCAATTTTATTTATATAGTGTCACATATCAAAGTTACCTCATGACATTTTACATATAGAGCTGGTCCAAACCAGACTCTTAAGCCAATTTCCACAAACCCAACAGAATCCTCCAGGAGCAAACACAAGGTGACATTGGTGAGGAAAAAGTTCCTTTTAACAGGCAGAAACCTCGAGCAGACCCCAAGTCCTGGAGGATGGCCATCTGCCTTGACCAGTTGGGGTTAAAGAGAGAGGGTAAAGATGGAAGAGATTTTATGTGTGTGTGTGTGGGGGGGGGGGGGGGGGGGGGGGGGGGGCACAGCAAACTGCACTACAACTGTGAAACATAACGTGCCTGGACTTGAACACCCCTGGCCTTCAGTCCACGCCAGGGTTTCCTTATCATTGATTATCTGCTGCCCCACCCCTCCCTGGTTGACAACTACTGGTGCCTGACAAAGTTTTTCCACATACAGGCTGTATTGATCTTCCGTTCGTTCCAAAAAAATCACGTATGAGTTGTATTCTGACGCGAATGACTAGACTTTAATCCGTTCCAAAAATTTATTAAAACAGAAAAGGCTAATTTACATCATGTCAGACGGTAGAAAAAAAACTATATACTCTCAAGCTCTGTAAGCTCTCTTTTTCTTACTGCAGAGAGGTCAAAAGACGCACATACAGTGATGGTGCATTAAATTGCAACAAAGAAAATCAGAAATGTGCAACTTCACACAAATTTATAAACATTAATTCCTATTAGCCATTATGCTTTGGCTCTTACATACCTGGCCCCTAATGGTTAAACAGCAGGGTTAAACATTACAAAGCAAAATGAAGAGCCATCTACAGAATCGAATCAGTTGTAACACAAACAACATATTTCTCTATTGACACAAAATATGAAACAAAACAACAAACTATTTTTCTATTGTTATCAGTGTCCCTTTTTGTTTTTGTGTCACACCTTTCCTTTTGTGGTCCTCTTGATTTTACACTGCTTCTTGTAGCAGGCACAGTTTATGTATGGGTCTTTCCAATGTGCTGGTTTTGGTCTTCAACTTCACCCCACGTACTATACCATTGGAGTTTGGTAAGGTTTGTATTATCTTTTCCATAAGCCAAGTATTTCTTGGGGAGGTGTTATCAACCACGAGCACCACATCAAAGTACAAAGTTGTTCGCAACAAAGAAAATCAGAAATTTGCAACTTCACACAATAAATTTATAAACATTAATTCCTATTAGCCATTATGCTTTGGCTCTTACACAGGCGGACAGAGAGACAGACAGATGATGAACCAATGACAATACCCTGCGGTGAGGGCCGCAGGGTATTGTCACCAACTGGTGCTAATATAATTACCAATAGCTAGAACAAATGTCCATAACTGTTAATACTACTACTACAAATACAAGTATTAACAGAGGATATACTACTACTGTAACTGTTAGTACTAATAACAGAAACCACTTCCATGTATGTAACTATATAATAAACATTGCCAGAACTATATGGATAAATGAGTGATGATGATGAAGGCAGGAGAGAAGCAGGATCACAGCAGCAGGTCGAGAGGTGATCCAGGGAAAGCCTGTGAGGCAATAAAGCACAGAGACTCCAGGGAAGAAGTCAAGTCAGTAACATGTATTTGCTAGGGCGTAAATAGTGGAGAAGAGGAGGAGCAGAGGGGAGGTCAGACAGGAGAAGAGCTCAGTGTATCATGATGGGCCTCCCAACAGTCTAAGCCTATAGCAGCCTGATCCACCCTAATTATTAGATTCATCAATAAGGAAAGTTTTAAGTCCACTCTTAAATATAGAGAAGATGTCTGCTTCCCGAACTGAGGCAAGGAGGTGGTTCCACAATAGCTGAGCCTGGTCTGGATATAATAAATGCATGGATTAATTTTTCTGCATCATTCTGTGTTAAAATATGCTTGATTTTAGCAATATTACGCAGGTAAAATGCAGTTTAGTGTGCAAGTTAAATGATAAATCCTGATGGAAAATAATGCCTAGATTCCTTACAGTGGTTTTGGGCTCCAGGGTAACATCATTCATGGTGACCACTTCACTAGACACTGCATCCCTAACATTTTTAGGCCAATTACAATGACTTCATTTTTGTCTGAGTTTAATAGCAGAGAGTTGTTGGTCATCCAATGTTTTATCTTTTTATTGCACTCCTGTAGTTGAATTAGCTGACTGGTTTCATCAGGTTTAACAGATAAATATAACTGGGCATCATCAGTGTAACAATGAAAGTTGATCGAGTGTTTCCTTATTAAGTTGCCTAAAAGAAGCATGTATAAGATAAACAGTATTGGTCCAAGAGCCCTGAACACCTACCACTCACTGCTGGGTGTGTTAATACACACACCTGCACATGTACAACACACTGATATACACATTGTTGTGTGTCTACAGGTCTCTCCTCGTTGGTCCATCAGGTTCAGGCTCTGCAGTTGTTGACATTGCTGCTTCCAGAAGAACACAGAGACACACTGAGAGTACGTAAACATATCACAGATTTTCAACCATTAACCACCTATAACATTATTAATAACCAATGATATGCATGGAGGAGCAGAGAGGAGGTCAGACAGGAGGAGGACCAGAGGGCGGCTCAGAGTTTCATGACCAGTCTCCCAGCAATCTAAGCCTGTATCAGCAGAACTAAGAGCAGCTTGAGCCACCCTAACTATAAGCTTCATCAGAAATTACAGTTTTCTTCCTCCTCTTAAACCTACAGAGGGTGCCTGCTGGACCGAGGGAGGGAGGTGGTTCCACAATAGAGGAGCTTGATAGCTGTAGGCTGTAGCTCCCATCCTACTTTTGGAGATTCTACGAACCTCCAGTAATCTTACATCTTGACAGTGTAGTGCTCTAGATGGACTGTATGGAACCAAGAGCTCTTTCAGATACACTATATTGCCAGAAGTATTTGCTCACCTGCCTTGACTCGCATATGAATTTCAGGTCCATCCCATTCCTAATCTATGGGGTTCAATATGATGTCGGTCCACCCTTTGCAGCTATAACAGCTTCAACTCTTCTGGGAAGGCTGTCCACAAGGTTTAGGAGTGTGTTCATGGGAATTTTTGACCATTCTTCCAGAAGCGCATTTGTGAGGTCCCACACTGATGTTGGACAGAAGGCCTGGCTCTCAGTCTGCGCTCTAATTCATCCAAAGGTGTTCTATGGGGTTGAGGTCAGGACTGTGTGCAGGCCAGTCCAGTTCATCCACACCAGACTCTGTCATCCATGTCTTTATGGACCTTGCTTTGTGCACTGGTGCACAGTCGTGTTGGAAGAGGAAGGGGCCAGCTCCAAACTGTTCCCACAAAGTTGGGAGCGTGGAATTGTCCAAAATGTCTTGGTCTGCTGAAGCATTCCCAGTTCCTTTCACTGGAACTAAGGGGCCCAGCCCAGCTCCTGAAAAACAACCCCACACCATAATCCCTGTTAAGACTTCTGGGTGACATGACAAAGCAGTTAAGACTGAGTAAATGGGTTTAAAGAGAGAGATGACTTTGTTTGCTTTTTGTGTCTTATGTGTGAAGAGTACATTGTAATTATGAATTTCTATGTGTCTGTTTCTATTTAAAGGTTTATGACCTGTGATAAAATCCTGTGATAAACAAAAATAAATTAAACAAGAAAAGGATAAACACGAGTTGTAACATTATGTGCTGCCTGTCCAGCCTTTTCGGAGGGCTAAAATTTTGAAAAGTCCGAACAATCCCCCCCCACCAAACTTTACACTTGGCACAATGCGGTCCGACAAGTATCGTTCTCCTGACGACCGCCAAACCCAGACCCGTCCATCAGATTACCAGATGGAGAAGCACGATTGGTCACTCCAGAGAAGGCTCCTCCACTGCTCTAGAGTCCAGTGGCGGCGTGCTTTACACCACTGCATCCGGCACTTTGCATTGCACTTGGTGATGTATGGCTTGGATGCAGCTGCTCGGCCACAGAAACCCATTCCATGAAGCTCTCTGTGCACTGTTCTTGAGCTAATCTGAAGGCCACATGAAGTTTGGAGGTCTGTACCATTGACTCTGCAGAAAGTTAGCGACCTCTTCGCACTCTGCGCCTCAGCATCCGCTGACCCCGCTCCGTCAGTTTACGTGGCCTACCACTGTGTGGCTGAGTTGCTGTCGTTCCCAAACACTTCCACTTTCTTATAATACAGCTGACAGTTGACTGTGGAATATTTAGGAGCCAGGAAATTTCACGACTGGATTTGTTGCACAGGTGGCATCCTATCACAGTTCCACGCTGGAATTCACTGAGCTCCTGAGAGCGACCCATTTTGTCACAAATGTTTGTAAAAGCAGTCTGCATGCCTAGGTGCTTGATTTGATGACCTGTGGCCATGGAAGTGATTGGAACACCTGATTCTGATTATTTGGATGGGTGAGCCAATACTTTTGGCAATATAGTGTATGTAGGTACCTGGACATGAAGGCCTTTGTAAGTGAGGAGGAGTATTTTAAAGTCTATCCTGGCTTTTACAGGGAGCCAGTGCAGAGAAGCCAACACAGGACAAATATGGTAAGGCAGCAGCATTCAGGATTAACTGAAGGGTCTTTAACCTCCTCAGACCCAGCTATGGGTTTTCTGTCCACATTTGTGGACAAGAGTTTCACAACTTTTATACAAAAAAAAAGAAAAGAAAACTGTCCACCACAAAGGACATTCCATAAAAAAATTAAAAACTGCATCTGAAAAAACTGTTGCATCATGATGTTTCCAATATAGGCATGTATTTAATACAAACAAAAAAAGCTTGTACTTTGCTGACATTTCCTGAGCCTTAGGCGGTTAAAGACTTTTTGAGACAGCCTGAGAAAAGCCAATTACAATAATGTAGTCTGGATGTATGGATTAATTTTCTGCATCATTCTCTGTTAAAATATGTATGCATGGTTTTAACAATATTTCACAGATGGAAAAAGTTTAATGTGTGAGTTATATGACAAATCCTAATTGAAAATAATGCCTAGATTCCTCACGGTGGTTTTGGACTCCAGGGTAATGCCATACATGATGACCACTTCGCTGGACACTGCATCCCTAACATTTTTTGGGCCAAGCGCAATCACTTCAGTTTTATCTGAGTTTAGTTTAAGTTGTTGGACATCCAGTTCTTAATATCTTTAATGCACTCCTGTAGATTAGTTAGCTGATTGGCTTCATCAGGTTTAATGGATAAGTATAATTGGGTATCATCAGTGTAACAATGAAAATTGATGGAGTGTTTCCTTATTTAGTTAACTAAGGGAAACATATATAAGGTGAAGAGTACTGGTCCAAGAACCGAGCCCTGAGGAATTCCATGACTGTGGTGCACTGAGAAGAGTCATTATTGCCCTGCTCCCGAAGGGGAGGTAAGGGGTATTCTTATTGGTTTTGTTTGTTTCTTTGTTTGTTTATTAACACTTCAGCAGCAAAACTATTGGTTAAATTCATACCAAATTGGGTTTATAGATTGCCAGTGACCCAGAATAGATATGATTACAGTTTGGGAAAAGTAGGTCAAAGTGAATATTTTTTTATGAATTTTTAAAATCTTTTTTTTCCCATTTACTTATAATGGCCAAAATGTGTCCGTGCTGTCATGTCTTTGCTGACATCAGCACACACATAGACATGATGACATTAGCTGCATTGATGCCAAAATAAGCTACAATACATGCAAGGGGCGGGGTTTGTTGTGCCTGGCACCACTTGTTAACTTTAAACTGAAAAGGATCTGTTAGATATGATTTAAACCCCATTAATGCAGTTCCTTTAATACCAATTGATTGTTCCAATCATTGCAGGAGAATGTGATGGTCAACAGTGAATGCTGTACTAAGTTCTAATAAGACCAGTATAGAAAAAAATTCCTTGTCTGAAGCAGTTGTTGCGACCTAGAAATATTTGGAGTAAGTTCCATTTCATTCATCTGTGACATTTTCTGTGAATTTTTCTTGTTTTTGCTATTGTCAGATTGTTGGAATTCATCCTAGTTTATGATGTCATCAATGATGCACAAGGGGAAACCAAGAGAATAGTGGCTTTTACATTGAACATCTGCTCAACACTTTGCCGATATTTACTAAATATCAAAAAAACAGAAGTGCATAATACTGAACTGTGAGTAATGAAGTTGCCAGAAATAGGATGAAGTTGTGTCTCTTTAAGGGTGCAACATAATCTTGGTGTTTCCACCTGGTTGGAGTTTTTCACCTTGAAGAAAGACGAGTTACACGTGACTAGCCCTGCAACAGCTAACTGCTAACCGACGTCGTACTGCAGTATTCTGAACAAAGCAGTGGAGGTAGTTATCTATCATGTCCAAAGCACAACATATGTTGTCTGACTGGGAAAATGTTGTGAAGGAGATAGAAGAAAAGTTACTGACACTGCGGGCACCGGATTTGAATATCTGTGCGGCGCTCTGTTTAGTTGTGGAGAAAAATGATAAAGACTCACCTCATAAACTGAGAAAACATATTCTCCATTATTTAGAGAGAGAGAGGATGTTACTTCATGAGAAGATGAAGGAATGTCCCTGTTATTGGAATTAAATGACAAAACTGACAAAGTTAAACAGAAAAATAATGACAGTAATGTGTCATTGCCCCAACAAGTAGTGCAAGAGCACCACCCTGTGGATGAAAATATAATCGCACCCAGTAATTCAGATGAGCAGAAAGAAGGTGTTTCTGTTCTGAGGACTACAGAAGCAACCCCTGAAGCTACTCAATGTTTATTTTGTACATCCATGGTACCAAAGAGATTTAAAAGTAATTGGACAAATTGGAGAAACAATTCAAAAAGATAAATTAACATACACTAGCCTGGAAAGACAAATTAAAAGGGCATGGAAAAAGATATGATGCAGGAGAGGTTGTTGAAGCTGTCATTCAAGCTATAGCTCCACGAACAAAACTGAGGAGTTATCTTGAAAGTAGGGTTGGACACTACACTGGGCTGGTTGCACAGTGTTGATGCCATTTACCCACCACAGGCCATGTCTATGGAGGGTGAGCTACGCCAGTCACCAGACCGCAGTGTTTTCCCACCTACAGCACAGTCCAGCCAGACAACTGAGCCCTGGGATCCGCCAGTGGACCTGAACCATCTGATGAGCAGCAGCAGGTAAAGCAAATGCTCAGAGGGGAATGTGACATTTTTGAAAAAGATGATTGGACCACAGGATGTATTAAAGACCTGGAGATGGATATACAGCTACAAGACAATGTACCTGTGCGAAGAACATACAATGCAATCCCTAAACATCTTTATCAAGAAGTGAAAACACACATACAGGACTTGCTCAACTGAGGCTGGATCCAGAAGTCCTGTTCTTCATATTCCTGCCTGTGATATGCATGAAGAAGAAAGATGGAGGCCTCCACTTGTGTATAGACTACAGACTGCTGATGGGAAAACCCTGCCTGACAGAAATCCAAATCTGAGGACACAAGAGATCCTGGAAAACCTGGGAGGCAACTCCTGGTTCACATTAATGAACCAAGGGAAGGCTTACCACCAGAGTTTCATGAGCAGGAACAGCAGACCGTGTACCGCATTTATAACACTATGGGGACTCTATGAATGGGTGAGGATCCCATTTGGGATCTAATGCTCCAGCAAGTTTTCAGCGCTACACGGAAGGATGCCTGGGAGACCTCAGAGAGGAAGTTTGTGTCCCATATTTGGATGATGTACTTGTAAGCGATGTTTCTGTGCTGCCCATTTGTGGAAGGATTTGTTCATGTGGACTGACAGGATGTGGTAAGGAGTGCTTTTATTGTGAAGGCAGGAAGTGTGGTATGTGTGGAAGTGCTGGATTGTTCGGGCTGCTGTGTTGAGGATAGTGCTGTGGAGAAATAAAGTGCCTCCCAAGTTAAGGCTGTCATCTTTTTTTTCACACATCACGCCGTCAGGGCTCATCCTCCAGACGCTCGGTTACATACTCATCTTTAGCTCCCGCTTTGAACAACACATCCAAAATGTGAGAAAAGTGCTGGAGTGACAAAGAGAATGTGGTATCAAGCTAAGGCCAAAGAAATGTGACTTCTTGAAGCACAAGGTCTGTTACGTGGGATGAGTAATCTCTGCAGAAGGATACAAAATGAACCCCAAAGAGGTGGAAGCACTGCAAGCACTGAAGCATGAGAGACCGTCTACAGAAACCTAATGGGTTTCCTGAGTTATTACAGATCCTATATACAAGACTTCTCAAGGACAGCCAAACCCCTTTATGATCTGTTAGCAAAGCCAAAGTTTTAACAGAAGCAGAAGAGCCCAAAGAGTAAGGGGAGTAGCCGCAAATCTGCTCAGTTGCCACCATCCCATCCAGTCCAATGGATGCCAATCCACCAAGACATAAAGAGCAAAATTGTAGATCAGCTGACAAATACACCAGTCATGGCCTATCCAGATCTAGAGAAACCTTTTGTACTGCATGTGGATGCCTGAGAATATGGCTTGGGTATGGTATTGTACCAGCATCAAGAGGTGATATGGATCACAAACATTTACAGCAGCAGAAAGAAATTACAAGTTACATTCTGGCAAACTAGAATTCCTGGCACTTAAATGGACCATAACAGAGCACTTTCATGATCATCTGTTTCATGCACCTTGTTTTACTGTGTACAGTGACAATAATCCTCTGACGTATGTGACAAAGTCAGCGAAACGCCATGCAGCCAGACACTGCTGGGTGGCAGAGTTGGCAGATTACTGGTTCACTCTCAAGTACAGGCCTGGATTAGCAAATCGAGATGCAGATTTCCTACCACGAAGGACAAAACATATTGAAGAAATCATGCAAGAATGCACAGAGGAATGTCAGCAGGATGCCATTGAATACAATGGTAAAGCTGTTGAGAGAAGACAGGAGAAGCTAATTGGATCTCTGCTGTCACCTGTAACTAGTGTTGTAGTACTTGAGATCGTCTTTTTTAATGTCTCAGTCTCAGATGAGGCGGCCTTGACTACAACACTACCTGTAACACTGCCAGGGGGGTGTAATATCTCAGAGCCAATTCAACCTCTTGCAGTTGAAGACATCAGAAATGCCCAAAATGTACAGTACAGGCCAAAAGTTTGGACACACCTTCTCATTCTTTGCATTTTCTTTATTTTCATGACTATTTACATTGTAGATTCTCACTGAAGGCATCAAAACTATGAATGAACACATGTGGAATTATGTACTTAACAAAAAAGTGTGAAATAACTGAAAACATCTCTTATATTCTAGTTTCTTCAAAGTAGCCACCCTTAGCTCTGATGACTGCTTTGCACACTCTTGGCATTCTCTTGATGAGCTTCCAGAGGTAGTCACCTGAAATGGTTTCCTAACAGTCTTGAAGAAGTTCCCACAGATGCTTAGCACTTGTTGGCCCTTTTGCCTTCACTCTGCGGTCCAGCTCACCCCAAACCATCTCGATTGGGTTCAGGTCCGGTGACTGTGGAGGCCAGGTCATCTGGCGCAGCACTCCATCACTCTCCTTCTTGGTCAAATATCCCTCACACAGCCTGGAGGTGTGTTTGGGGTCATTGTCCTGTTGAAACATAAATGATGGTCCAACTAAACGCAAACCGGATGGAATGGCATGTCACTTCAGGATGCTGTGGTAGCCATGCTGATTCAGGTTGCCTTCAATCTTGAATAAATCCCCAACAGTGTCACCAGCAAAGCACCCCCACACCATCACACCTCCCCCTCCATGCTTCACGGTGGGAACCAGGCATGTAGCATCCATCCGTTCACCTTTTCTGCGTCGCACAAAGACACGGCGGTTGGATCCAAAGATCTCAAATTTGGACTCATCAGACCAAAGCACAGATTTCCACTGGTCTAATGTCCATTCCTTGGGTTTCTTGGCCCAAATAAATCTCTTGTGTTTGTTGCCTCTCCTGAGCAGTGGTTTCCTAGCAGCTATTTGACCATGAAGGCCTGATTCACGCAGTCTCCTCTTAACAGTTGTTGTAGAGATGTGTCTGCTGCTAGAGCTCTGTGTGGTATTCATCTGGTCTCTAATCTGAGCTGCTGTTAATTTGCGATTTCTGAGGCTGGTGACTCAGATGAACTTATCTTCAGCATCAGAGGTGACTCTTGGTCTTCCTTTCCTGGGGCGGTCCTCATGTGAGCCAGTTTCGTTGGAGCGCTTGATGGTTTTTGCGACTGCACTTGGGGACACATTCAAAGTTTTTGAAATTTTCTAGACTGACTGACCTTCATTTCTTAAAGTAATGATGGCCACTCGTTTGTCTTTACTTAGCTGATTGGTTCTCGCCATAATATGCATTCTTACAGTTGTCCAATAGGGCTGTCAGCTGTGCATCAACCTGACTTCTGCACAACACAACTGATGGTCCCAACCCCATCAATAAGGCAAGAAATTCCACTAAGTAACCCTGACAAGGCACAGCTATGAAGTGGAAACCATTTCAGGTGACTACCTCTGGGAGCTCATCAAGAGAATGCCAAGGGTGTGCAAGGCAGAGCTAAGGGTGGCTACTTTGAAGAAACTAGAATATAAGAGATGTTTTCAGTTATTTCACACTTTTTTGTTAAGTACATAATTCCACATGTGTTCATTCATAGTTTTGATGCCTTCAGTGAGAATCTACAATGAAAATAGTCATGAAAATAAAGAAAATGCGAAGAATGAGAAGGTGTGTCCAAACTTTTGGCCTGTACTGTAGATGTAGCCATCAGCAGAACTTTGGCCCTGAAAAGAGCACATGCCCACCTAAAACATAAAGACAAAATGTCAGTGTGAAGCAGTCAGGCACCTTCTCAGAGTGCCTGCACCTGCAGATCAATGGGGATGGCATTCTCAGAGGAGACACCACAACAAGAAAACAGTTGGTTGTTCCTGATTCCCTGAAGCCTGTCTACAAACATCTACTGGAGGAGATGGGACACTTAGGTGCATATCGGATGGTTGCTCTTGCTAGGGAGAACTTCTTCTGGCCTAAATATGAGACAGGAAATGGAACACTATGTTACACAGGTGTGTTGCTGTATACAAAGGAATAAACCTAACTGAATAACCAGAACACATATTCAAAGCATTGACACCTCTATTCCTTTGAGATGATGCCCACTGACTACTTGCACTTGGACAAGTGTAAGGGAGGTGGGGAGTACATACTTGTGAATACAAGGATGGATCGTTTTACTAAATATGCTCAAGCATACGCAACAAGAGACAAATCAGGGACGACTGCAAGGAGAAAGGTTTTTGATGAATTTATCATGCATTTTGGTTTCCCATCCAGGATACATCAAGTGAATATATCAAGATTATTGTGGTATCAGCCATTCTCGTACATCCCCGTACCACACTCAAGCTAATCCTGCAGAGTGCTTCAATAGAATGCTGCTGGGTATGTTGCGTACACTTGAAGAGTCTCAGAAAGCAAGATGGAAAGAACACCTCAACAAAGTAGTTCATGCCTACAACTGAACTGTGTGTGAAGCAACAGGATTTGCTCCGTTCTTATTTCTCTTTGGTCATGAACAAACGTTGCCTGGTGTTTCCAAAGAGAGGAGAGGAAAGGAGAAATGGAAAGAAGTTATGCAAGAGGTCTATGTTATTGTGATGCAGAATATGAAAAAGAGTGTGAGAAGAGGACAGAAAAACTACTATCAGTGTACATGGAGTTCTACTCTTTAGCCAGGTGACCATGTACTGGTGAGAAACCTCACACCCAGAGGGGGTCCTGGGAAACTGCGTATTTACTGGGAAGACATAATTCATGTTATCAGGGGAAGAAAAGGGCCTGATAGTCCAGTGTACGTGGTCAAGCCATTGTAGGGAAAGGGAAGATGACGAGTGTTACACCATAACCAACTTCTGCCATGTCCTTACCTGGGTTACAAAAATGACTGGTTAATCATATCAAAGAGGTAACTGCTAAGTAAAGGTAAAGCATCTTTAATGAGCCTTGTTGGAACTGGGTCTGAGGCTACATTCAGAGTGCAGGCAAATGTGGCCCAAAACCAATTTTTTGACCCTATGTGACTCAGGTCAGATTCTGTCATGACAATGTGAACAGCACAAGTCACATGGAATCTGATCTTTTCGAATCAGATTTGGACCACTTTCAAATGTGGTACTGAATTGGATACGTATCAGATAGGTTTTAACAGCCAGGTCACAATGAATGCGACTTTAACATCATTAGGGGTCATGACACACATTACACAGACGGAGGACGTCACAATGCCAAACAGGTTGGCCAAGGTGTGGTAACCCGCCCCCGTTGCTAACCAATATAGCCCCACTTCTACTCACTCTTTCAAGGAGATGGGTCTCCTGAACGACATGTCTCAGCGCTGACAAATGTGGTGAAAGGTATTCCTTGACGTTCTGAAGTTCTGGAAGAATTCCTGTCCTGTGAAACCAGTGACATCCCGATTCCACCACTACTGGCTCCGACACTGCATCCACATACTCCTCTCTACAAATGCTGCAGCCATTGCTCCGCAAAGAGACATCATTAACATATACATTTTCTTTCTCCTCTTCCTCCTGTTTAATATCACAAATTTTCTGGCTGCCGCCACACATTGTTTTTAGCATTTGGCCATAAAGTACAATGGTTGCCACCACATTCACTTCCGTAAACACCATTGTGTGTGTGTGATGTCATTAATGATCAACTATGCATGCGGGTCAATTCAGGAGCGTGAGTTGTTCACACAGCAATCCGTAGACAGGCCACATTTACAAATATAATGAGAACAGTCAAACAAAAAATCGGAATTGAGCAATAAATTCGAATTTGGCACGAAGGCCTGCAGTGTGAACGTGGCCTAAGAGACAAGTAGACAGTTTAGATGAAGAGACTATCGAAAATTAGCAGATTTACCCTCTACGGGAGAAAATTAATCCATATAATCAAATGGGTCAATAGTCAGCTCTGTGGTTTCTGCATCTAAAGGATTTAAAGGTGGACTAGAATCTGTGGAGGACAGGAGGCCATTCATTTTATCTTTGATGAGCAAAATTTTATTGTTGAAGAACTTCATAAAATTGTTGCTATGGAGGGTTGCAGGAATACTAGGCTCATATGAACTGTGGGTCTTCGTCATCAGTGTAAAAAGAACATGACAATGTGACGACCATGACTCGAACTGATGTGATCAGTTTACTGCTAAGGCAACACCAAGGAGATCACATCAGAGGGTGATGAAGCTGTTTAAGGTTCACATGGTGTTTACAGTGATAACAAGAGGCCTCACACCTTGTCTCATCTTTTTCTTATTTAGTTGTTATTGGAGGTGGTTAAAGCAGCATAGCAGCGCATTAAGTCCACTAAGGTGACTGGAGACATATTGGTCTCATCAGCGGTTTAACTAAATCATCTAGTTTGATCATTCACTCCACCAGCCCAAACCTAAACATTATCTATTGACAAGACAACAGAGAAGAAAGATTTACTGCTTCAGAATTGTATTATTTGAGTTACTACTTCCTGTTATCACTGTCTAGAAAAGGAAAACTGCTGCAGGAGAGTGTGTAAATTGTTTTGTAAGAAATCAACATGTGAAACAAGTGTGGACTCGATGGTGAATCACACAGATGGGAGGGATTATAGTCTGTCTTAATGAACCTAATATGTCTCCATGCTAACAGGCTCTGCTGGATTTCCTCTGTAAAGTAGTTTCTCATCAGGACCAGAACCGGATGTCTCTGTGGAACGTCTCCATGGTAATGGCGCCAAACCTGTTCGCACATCGTACCCACAGAAATAAACGCTCCTGTGCTAAGCAGCAGGAGATGGAAGAGGCGGTGGGCGGGGCTCACCTGGTCCAACTAATGATCGTACATAAAGACCTGCTGTGGACGGTGAGTGAACACAAACCAAGGTAGCGCCAAGGCCTCGCCTACTCAGTGACATCATATGCTTTGTTCTGTGGCAGGTGCCCAGTTTCCTGTTGGCTCAGGTGAGACAGATGAACCAGGTGTCCAATCAAAGACAGGGAGGGCTAGCCAGGACGAAACGCCGACTACTGAGAAGGAAAAATGAAAACCACGACAGAGACCAGGTGAGACAAGGACCAAGGATGACACCACGAAAAACAACTTAGAAGAAAAAAATTACGTAAGACACAAGATGAAAATGAAAACCATCTGAAAACTTAAAACTAAAATAACATAAATGAGATGAAGACGATCAGCTGCAGATGTATTTGTGTGTAGATCACCGAGTTGTGTGCAGGTGTCATCAGAGTCCACGCCCCTCTACACTCCAAGGTTTCTATGGCGATACAACTTGACAGACAGACGAGAGCCAAGGACGTCACTGCCCGGTTCTGGTGTGAGGACAGGTACGGAGGTTTCATTTATTTAATTCATTCATTCTTATTTCTACAGCTTCTTCACTGCTGCGTCCAGTCTTTGTCACTTCAAATAAAACATATGAAACAGGTGACAGGTCAAAGGTCAAACCTGTGATCAGTGAATCAGAATCAGTAACATGTGACCTGTCTCTCTCTCTTTCTGTCATTGTCTCTTGACCATCAGTCCTGACCTCAGTCTGTTTGAAGTTGGAGGAAACATCTGTGAGTCTGATCACATGACCATCATATGACCCTGGGCACCTGGTCTGCCTTTAAACACCTGTCTGTTTGTCTGTCTTGCAGGTGAGCGCCGCCTTCATCCAGATTGCTTCCTATTGGATGTTTACCGGGTCAATCCTCACTGTGATTGGCTGATTAAACCCTAATGCGGCTGCTGTTCAACTAAAATCTGCCTCTTTTGTTTAAGTGTTAATTTATATTGATCTGTTTGATTTATTGATGATCACTGTAAAACCATCCTCAGAGTAAAGACATTTAGAGATGGTGCTGATGTTTTTGCTCCTCCTCCTTCGCTGCCCCCTGGTGATTGTGAAGGTCCTTTTACAATAAATACTAGTAAAACATCTCATTTCTGTGCTGGTTGACTTTTCAAGGTATACATTAAGGTATTTTACCAGCACAGACAAAGCTATGTGTGAATTCTGAAGATTTTGGTGTGACAATAAAAGAAAAAACAAACAAGCGATTCATGAAAACTTAAGAAAACACATTTAAACCTTAAATCACTAAGTCAGTCACCAGGTCCATTCTGTTCTTAGTGAGGAGGATATAACAGACACAGACCCTGCTGGAGGACGTCATGTATTACATCAAACTCAAAAACAGAATATTCTAGAAATGATCCATTCAGAAACTCTGATTCTGTTACTGACACTGAAAACTGATTTGGTGTCAAGTCAATGGTCATAATTTTCAGTGAGTGTTTTTGAGTTGATTTGAGTAGTTCAATGTTCTTCATATTAATCTGACATGAGGTTGAGTTCACTAGAAGTTCCTTCACTGGATGAAACTAATGCCTCCATCAGTCTGACCGGCCTGTTTCGGTGTTTCCACTGCAGAACGTTAACCACCAGAGACACAGATAGTGTTCATAATCCCACCTTCACCCTGTGATTGGTCAGTAAACAACCATGTATCATATTGTGAATCAAGTTAAAGAAATCTCTGAAAATGGGGAAACTAATCACTTATTTCATCTGAAAAAATCTTAACGTTTGTTTTAAGAAATATCTTGCAGTGTTATATTTCATCCTCCATCGTTTCAGCAACCATGTCACAACAGGTTGTTGTGTTGCTATGATAACCAGCCACACTGAGGGAGTAGAATAAAAGACAGATGTTTCATTCAACCTCAAACCACCTGAAACACAAATGAAAACAATCAAACTGACAAACGTGAGCTTTAAAATCAGCATCTCTGCTCATGAAACTGAACAGACCCACAGTTTTATTTACAACAAACACAAACCCACAGTGTTCTGTACAGAGTCCGCTTCACACCGGAAAAAATTTACAAAAATTACAAATCATACATGACAACGGGAGCAGCACACGGAACATGATTATCACATGTCAATAACTCCATGTCCAGGTTGAGTTCACTGACAAACTGAAAGCTACAAAACTACAAACGGCTGCATTAAAATGATTCACGTTATGAAAATGGAGCATTAACCTACAGTGAATCCATGACTGAGGTTTACTCAGGTTATGTTCATTAATCCAGATTTTGATGTTCCTCCTGTTAGGAGCTGCTGATATCATCTAGATGTTTCTATCAGATCAGATGATGTGGTTCCAGAGGTCCTCAATCAGCTGATGTGTCCAGATATTACGTGCAGCTGATGGTGTCCAGGCGTTGTATCAAGATGTTGTGTGCACCTGATGGTGTCCAGATGTGTGCACCTGATGGTGTCCAGAGGTTGTGTGCACCTGATGGTGTCCAGATGTGTGCACCTGATGGTGTCAAGATGTTGTGTGCACCTGATGGTGTCCAGATGTTATGTGCAGCTAATGGTGTCCAGATGTTATGTGCAGCTGATGGTGTCCAGATGTTGCTCCTCTGCTGCCATGGCAGCAGCCTGTAGTGTCTCCGTGTCGCTCTGCAGAGGGTTCAGCTGTTTCCTTTCGCTGTGCATGTTGTTCTCATGACGCTTCAGATCCGATGCCTGAAAAGACATGAATTCAGGGTCAAAGTCAGAATGTGTTAAAGCTGTGGCATCAGACATCAGACGGTCAGTCATTACCTTGGCAAACGCCTTTGTACAGGATGGACACACAAATGGTTTCTCTCCTCTATGTCTTCTCTCATGGTCCTTCAGATGAGACTTGTGCTTAAAGGCCTGCAGATGGACAAATGGACAGACAGACATTTTTAAATAAGTTTTACATTAACATCATAGATATCAAAATGGATTAATTGACAGAAGATCTCAGAAGGTTTCAGTTACTAGTAACATAATTGGACATCCATAACCAGAATAATGAACATGTCCGTCAAAGTCTTATCTGCTGTTTGGTACCAGACTCAACTACTGATTACCCTGTAAGAACACACCTCAACCCGAGTCCTGCAGTTCGTGGACCTTCAGGTGTCTCGAACAGCAGGACTAGTCCCATCAGATGAACACATGACTTCACTTAATTGGTGATCGTCATTCCTTCATGTTTCTTTAGTTGAGTGTATTTCTGTGTGTTCAAAGTGAGTCTGTAAGGGCTGAATCATCCACTTTAACCTCCTAGAGTTTGTGTACCAGGCATTTACTTGAGTCAATCTCCATAGCAATCATTGAGAAAATATGATCTTATCATTTGGGATATAAATGACACCCAAGGAGCTTCAAAATCAAACATGCTACGAAAAATGCCATCACACACTAGTTCTACTCAAACTCCAGGAAAACTTGTAGATCACCCAACTAAAGGTCTGGTCAATCTGGAACAACGACCCTAACCCTGGTGAAATCCTAATCCACAATGTGAATCACCCTGGTAATAATCCTCTGGTTTATGGAGGTTTAGTTGGTCATCCTTACTTGTCCTCAAAGGTCAACTGAACTTAGTTTGTTCCTGAAAACATTTTGTCATCTCTTGAATGAGAGATGATGAAACGTCTTCAAGAACAAAACAAGTGTGTGTCACGCTTATTCTACATCATTTGGACTGAAATTATTATAATATCCACATGAAGTAAATAGGGATGCAAATAATTGATTAATTTATTAATCATTAGTTGGTTGACCTTATCGATTGATTAACGATTAATTGATAAGCGACGATTTTCCTGAGAACCTGAATTTCTCTTTCAATAGGCTCTATAAGAATAAAAGCTAATTATTGTTTATATACTTCATGAAAAAAGTATGTCATAGTCCCTAATGATTTATTGTAACATTGGATACAGTACAGGCAATAACATTTATGTAGTAGAACTAAATAACTTCTGCAGAGAAATTCAATAAAATAAATGGATCTGAAGAGGGGCAGTTTAGAAGAAATGGGCATTTCTGACTTTACATCACTAGTCGCTTTTCCATTGACCCTCAAACTGCGCACATATAACTTGCACATAAAAATTCACCTCATGGAAAAATGACAATTTCGCCAAGTCTCATTTTTCAGTTAAAAGTTTTTGTGCTGGCAAGATGTGATTTTTCGGGCGTAGCGCAAATGGTATATCACGCAAAACTGCAATGGAAAGACCTTTTTTTGCAACTAGAGTCAGGTGAATTAAAAAACCTGATGTTGACGGACGTTACGACAAGCAAAGAAGAAGAAGAAACATGTCGCGGTATGTGTGGACACACAACCACCCAACCATTTTTTAATTTAGTATGAGATAGAGGGGTAACATATAATGATAATGAATATATCTGTAAATCAACACCATATTTATGTTCATCACTATGTTTATGGAATGACATCTCGTGCCATCTCACGATAATAAACAAATCATCGCATTTGTGATTTAATGGAAAAACCGACATTACACACTTCTGTTTTTTCAACATTTAGTAAATATCGGTAAAGTTTTGAGCAGACATCCAATGGAAAAGTGACTACTGACACGACGTAGCGAGATTTCAGGATGTTTTCAACTTCTGTCTCACTGACCAGATAGTCCAGATGACCGTAGACTGGAACAACCTCCGGGACTGGACTGACACCGACCCCGCATATGTGTGCATATTTAGCCCGGGGTGCTGTTTCGCTCCACCATGTCCCTAAAGCAATTCTAACTAATCAACGCCACGATATAGTTTGATGACTATCCCGGCCATGGGGTTGCAGCACAGACAAGCCGGCAGCCTTTGGACCGGTGGCCAACTCCCCCCAACATTCAACCACAGCGATGAAGCCTAGTGTAGGCAGTGGCACCCCCTACTGTCAACACCACAAACACCGCCGTGGAAAAGGGCAATTTAACCGACAATGTTGTAATTTAATTGAGCAAATTCTTATCGACAGTTAATTGATAGTCGATTAATTGTTTACATCCCTAGAAGTAAACCATCATCCAAAGCCACTGTCTTTCCATTAATCAAACACATTTGAGTCTTTTTTGCTCTATTGTACTTCTATAATTGATGAGTTCGAGTTTATCTGTGAAGTATATGTGGAAATCAAACTAGTGTCAAATCAGTTCAGAAGTCAGACGTTCAGCTGATGGACTTACAGACTTAAATACTGCCATCAATTCGCACACAACCGTTACCCTTTCCCTCCTCTTACCTTGTCACACATCTGGCAGGCGAATGGTCTCTCATTGCTGTGAACTCGCTCGTGTTTCTTCAGGTCTGGAGCTCGAATGAATGATTTCCCACAAACATCACACCGGTAGGGTTTGAAACCTGTGTGGATCTTCAGGTGTTCTGCAGGACACAGATAAAGACAGCATGTGGATGTCCACAAAGACAAAAGCATACGATAATGAAGGACAAGGAGGTGCAGATACTCACACATGTTCATTACAACACAGAATAATACCCATGACCAGTCAGCCTCATTAATGACAGAAAACAATGACAGGAAAGGGGGGGGGGCTGGCACTCAAGCTGGCTGTACTTACCTTTCAGGTGAGCGTGTGTGGTGAAAGCTTTGGTGCAGATCTCGCAGGCAAATGGTCGTTCAGCAGAGTGAAGCTTCTCATGTTTCCTGCAGACAGAGACATGATTGGAACTGACAGACACAAGGGAGGGTGTGGCTTACAGGTCACATGTGGTCCAGGTGAGCTGACAGGTACCTGAGACGGCTTTCGTCAAGGAAGGTCTTCCCACACACCTGGCAGGCGAGCTGCTCTCGGTGTCCATACAGCAGGTATTCAAACTTCATATCGGCGGTGGCAGTCGTCCATCCTGGCGGTTGCTCGTCCTTCACCTCGCCCATACTGTCTGGAAATGTCAGTGTCTGGGTAGCGTGATGCTCCGCCCCCAACTCTTTAGGTTCTGTCTCCATCTCCGTCACCACATCCTGGTCGTAGCAGGTCACCTGAACATGTGACCCAGGTGAACTCAGACATGACCATTCACATTCAGAGTTTTTATAAAGTGTCAGTTCTACTTTGGGGAGTTAACTAGGTTTAGTTCGTGGTTAGTAGTTTGAGCAGTGGACACTAGTAATAGTTAAGGTTAGTGGCAGCAGCTGCGACTGATGAAGGAGTGATGCGTTTACCTTGTGGACATCCTCGTTGGTCAGTTCTTTGAGGATTGCTTCCTGGACACGCAGCGCTGCACTGGGAGACTTATCCAACTCCTGATTGGCTGACGCCTCCACAAGGTCATCAGTGGGTGGTTCATCATGCTCACCTAGAACCTATACTCAGACACACACACATGTAACATTAGAGGGTGATCTTTAACCCTGAGCCTAGTGTGATTGTGAGACAATGAACCTCAGGGTGACCTTTGACCTTAAGTGAGGTGTACCTCAGCATCAGCAGCCAGCTGAGCCTCTGGAGGCAGAGCCATCTTCACGATGTCATAAGGAAACTTCTCTTTGTCCTCTGACGAGACGTCCCGTTTCTGAGGGAACTCGAAAGCATCAGTACATCAGCACAGCAACACTACATATATCAGCACATGCACACATCATCACAGTGACAGTTAACTGCTATATTTAGGAATGTGTTGAACTCAAAAAGTTCATAAAACCTTATTTTAACAAGATCTAATAGATTTCTTCCTCATGAGGCCTCATGGGTGGAGTGAATTCACCTTTATGTGTTACCATCACACCTGCCAACACAGTGCACACCTGTGTAACTGACACACACCTGCGTACCTGACACACACCTGTGAGCAGAGTTTGTCTAGGAAGCGGATCCCCAAGATCTGTCCTGAAGACATCATCAGGTTCACGTCTCTCTTCTTGACAGAGATCTTGGCAGTGTACATGTAGTTCAAGACCTCCTCAAAGATGTCTGACCGGATGAAATCAATCTCTATGACTGAAGAATTGTCCACCTGAAACAAAGTCAATATAAAAGTAAAATGTATTCAGACCAGAGGTTGTGGTAGACATTTGTATTTTCCGTCAAAATGACGGACAGGGTCGTAAAAATTCCGTCATAACACATTATTATCCGTCATTTCAGATTTTATTTTTAATGATAACAAGTCATATTTAGTAGTGTTTAATGTTCAAAAACGTCTCAATGATGACAACAGTTATACACAGAACGAACTTACAGATTGTGTGTGGTTTTTTTTTTTCCCCTAACAGTGAAAGCGGCCATTGTGCTAAAACGGGAAAATATTGTAATATGAATAATGCCGTTTTAAAGAACTGGGTGAATACATTTAACAAATAAACTATTTTCAAGAAATTAACAAAACTGAACTCAGTTGATCCGCTGTACAGTCTACCATGAACTCAAACCTTCCTCCTGGTCCTGGGACTTAAAGTTAGTGCTGGCTTGTGCGTAATCAAATGCATCACAGGAGATTGCTGCAGAGGTGATTGTCATTAGGTTTTGCACTTTTGCCTCAGACAGACGACTTCCCATGGCTGTTTTTATTTGGTTCTGAAGGCTGAAACCCCTCTCCGCTGCCACACTGGAGACTGGAATTACCAGCGCCACTTCAGCCAGAGTTTTAAAGTCGGGGAACATTTCTCCCAGAGAAGTGATCAGAAGTCTGCCAGACTCTCTGAAAGTGGGATTCCCAGATTGTGCAAGCACCCTCTTCACAGGGAGGAAATCCCGCAGCGTGCACTCCTTCTGCACCAGTGGCTCAACTGCACCTGTCTGTGCGCCGTAGACACACAGACGCGCTCCAAGGCCTCCATTCCATAGCTCTTCAATGCGCTGTCAGCAGTCGGATAGCCAGATTTGTTGAGTACAGTGTCGAGGTCAGTGATGATGCCCACATGCTCCAAGGGGAATCTTTTTTTGATAGATTTAGTCACCTCCGCGATGTACTCTGTGTGCAAAACCGAAAAGGTCTGTGCGTCTGCCTGCGTGTGATGCCACAGAATCTGCCGTCTTGTAAAAGTATCAAAGAATTTCCTCTCCACCTCACCTGGCTCATTCATCAAGTCGTCTAGGCTATCCAGGGTCATGTTCAGGACAACATCTTCTCGTTGGAACGTGAGGTTCATGCAGTTCACCATGGCCAAGACATCAGTCAGGAGGTGAGTCAAAGCAGGGAACATATACATTTGGAGCTGCTTTCTAATACCTTTAGCGACCAGGCAGCCTCTCACGGCTTCCTCCTCCTCCAGCTCCATCACCAGAGCAGCCCAGTTGGTACGTACGCCCTTAACGGCCCTCTCCAGTGACAGCCAGCGTGTAGCCGATGGTTGTTTCAGGCTCAGCAGGTCGCCTTCCTCCATTTTGTTTTGCAGTTCTTTTAGGCGGTGTGTTCAAATGGGGGAATTCTTGTAGTATGTGTATACGTTATTGATTGTGATAACATATGCACTTACTTCACGCACAGCCTTAGAAGTGTCGCAGGCAGCTAGTGCCGTTCTGTGCTCACCACAATGAACGTTAATGAGGTAGGGACAGTCCGTCTGGCGCAACTGTTGCGCAACTCCAGCCTTTCGACCCAACATCACACTCACTCCATCACTTCCCAGTCCAACGACCCGGTGCAGAGCTACTCCACGGGCCAATAGCACATCTTTTATTTTTGCTGCGATGCATTCTGCAGTGCCACATGGTATTAGAAAATTGCCAAGAAACACAGTTTCAGCCCTCCCATTCTGTTGAAGTGTCAGGTAAATGACCAGCATTTTCTCAACGACGATATAAGTAGTTTCATCGACTATTATCCCTACGTATTTACTGTTGGCGATGCAGTCGTTGGTGGCACTGGTTATGGTCGTTGCTATGGCATCCTCCATCTCACTGACAGTGTCATGATGGGTGTACGTATGTGCGCTGTTCAGGTTTGGACACCCGGCAGACTGTAACAGGTTTATTAGTTTGGGATACAGGTGGCACGGAGTGCTGGTATTTGCCATATACAACACAACCTTAAGTTGTGTTTTTAATGCCTCGTTGCAAGCCACCTGGGATTTCTCCACATGTCTTTCCATCACTGCGCTCTGGTTGAGCATCCTCGAAGCTTCAATGTGGCTATGGCTATTTTTGTGATCAATCAGTGCTGATTTTTGCATTGTCAGGCACTCTCGAACAAATCCGTTTCTCATGCCAGCTTTTCTACAGATATTGCAGAACATTTTGCCATCTTCCCTTGTCAACCAGGTGAACTCCTGCTCCTGCTGAATGCGGTACTCCCTCTTGACCTCCTTGCTGTCACTTGCTTGTCCTGTAACTGTAGTTGATTCTGGTTGATAAACGTTATCAGTATTTGCGTGTCCTTCATCCTCCACTGCATCAGTCCCTCTTTTTTCACCGCGTTTAATGCCATCACATTTACTCAGCTTTTTAAAATAATTAAGGAGATTCGGCTGTCTTGACATTTTGCGCGAGCAAAGTAGCATCTAATTTTGGCTAGTCAGCTAAACAACGACACAAGACATGACAATGACTGATTAATTATGCACATTCGCCACCAACTGGACAGGGGTGTACTTTGAGTCATTTGAAATAAGTACCGGTGTTGTATTCAGCGTAGTTGTGATTGTGAACGGTGCCGCTGTACAGGATGCTGTTATGAACTGTTTGATGCCTTTTAGACAGAAACAGGCTAGCGATCATACGTGCAGGTTGTTTTCACCGTGTTGTGTTAAAACTTTCCTAGATTACCCTCAGTATTTTAATCTGTCAAAATGACGGACGGCCTTCAGAAATGTCCGTCATTTTTTTAAAAAATCCGTCAATGACGGAAAATTTTCAGTTAAAGCTATACTGTATGATGTGGCATTTTTACACTTTTCTTTTGCCATCTTAAAATGCTCCTAATAAGCGTGTGTCAAACCAAAATGTAAAAGAAATCTGCCAGGTATTGAAACTCAAAAATGTTTAATTCTCATATATTTCTGATAAAAGTCTGACCAATCATTTTATTCGGTCCGAATGAAATAATTGGCCGAACCTGGCTGAGCCTCCTGTCAATCATCCATTATGGCCATCCAGCATCCGATCTATTATCACCGTCCCCGCATCCAAAATGTGTCCCTCTGAATCTGACACTTCACTGGCGCTGCTTCTCCTGTCACTGACCACAGTCTACTGTCTAGGATGTGAATGGATTGAACTCAAATGCACATGTGGAAGGGAAAAAACGGATTTATGAAGAGAAACAACAACTAAGGAGAACAAACAGGAGTCTGATGTATGAAGGATGGAGATAAAAGTCTGGAAGTCGGATGTACTGGACTGAACAGGTCTGCATAAAGGTCAGCTTTTATGACCGTGGGACTCATACAGGTACATGTACATGGTGTCACACAGTGTAGGATTATGTAGAATAATAAATGTATGGACTATGAAACCTCAAATGTCCACGGAAAATTCGCGGAGGCCACGCATTCACAGTGCGTGTGCCCGTCGCCTGGACGGGCACACGCTCTCTGTGGTGCAGTGAAGACACTGACCCAGCGCTGCACAGACCAGACCCTTAAATACAGGGTCCACTGATGAAACTGGAGCCGCGGGCCCGCAGCAGGTGGATGATGTATCTGATTACTGAGGGAGGGGTCCGTGGAAACACCGAAGCGGACCAGACCTCCACCTCCGCTTCCTCCGTGCGCATCAGGTGAGAGGAGGAGGAGCCTCAGTGCTCAGGCAGGGGGAAGTGGGTGGAGCTTTGGAGGGAGGCGGGTTGTTCATGTTCAAACTTCTACTAAGTGCTGTGAGAAATGCCACATTGGTAGGTATAGCTTTAATGCGATCTCTGATTCAGACAGTATATCATATTTATGTAGAATTCATATCTTGTGTTTTTTGAAGATTGTATGTGGGACTCTGCCAGTACATGGTGTTTTTCTGTACCTGTGCCTCTTTAGGTGTGGTGCATTACCTCATGTTTCTTGAAGAGCTTCTTGAAATAGTTGGAACAGGCGGCCAACACGCAGCGATGAGCTCTGAACTTCACATCCTCCACCACAACGGCAATGTCACAGTGTTCACCCTCTAGTCGCTGCTCGTTCAGTAGCTTCAGGAAGATACTCTTGTGTTCATCGTCCACGTATTTTACAGTCTCTGCCATCTGGACACACAGAACATGGGTTAAAAGTCACAGTTCTGCTGGTCTTCACCTGTGAGGATACTGGTATACTGTTACATGTAGTACGTACTGGTGCGTGATGTATGTACACGTCACACTTGTGCATTTGTCACAGTAACAGTGTCAACACAATTCAACCAGGTAAAACATTAGTGAACAAGTAAACAAACTACAAAAAAACACGAAAAACACAAATTATGTCAGTGGTTTAATTTAAAAATTCATATAAAAACAGGGTAGCACAGCACAACCTCTGAATTTTAGGAATTTGAATAAAATTCAACAAATTTAATGAGATTGAAAAATGTGTATTTTTAAAAATGTAACTATGCTTGAGTTATAAATGTCAGAACATTTCATCCAATAGAAAACACCGGTTTTAACAGCGATATGTGTTTTCTGTATATTTAGCGTCCATGGACTTGTTCATTACTGCTTTGAGGTCCAAGTAGGATTATAACGATGTCATGGAGTTACGATGAATCGCAATTTTAAACGTCACGGTTAATTAATCATCAAGGCAGCCAATAACCGTCTTATTAAGTACAATACATTAAAAGCAGAACAAAAGACACACCAATATGCAAACGAAAGCAACGTTACAGAGGCACTGCATTCAACATTCCACCAGTGAAAATGACAGAGAAGGAACAAGCTGGCCGTCTGTCTCGGGGGGTGGATGTACTTCTGACTTGTCTTGACTGTAAATATATTTTTGATGTGGGCTTCGTTTCCATAGATTTTGCATTTGCTACAGTCATCTACGCAGCTTCAGGCTACCATCGTGCAACCCACTCACAAAAATCTGACTTTAACAAATGTCCTGCCACCCCAAATGAAAGTTAATGAAGTTTCACAACAGCAGGAGATGTAGAGGGATTAGTAAAGCATCTACGTTGTAAAGAAACCATAAGACATATATTAATGATATCTTTTGAATATGCATCACTTTAAGACCTCCAGCAGGGGTGAAATAACCTATTTTCCAATCCTTTAGTAAAACTTGGTCACAGTGTTGATTTTTTGTTTGTTACGTTCGTCAAAAAGAATTTATAAAATGTACACATGCTGTCAGCATAAAAAGGGGAGGATATGATACGCATGCACAGAAAGGAACGTCACACACCAAGTTGGAAGCATGCCAGAGTTTGAGATGCTGCGGAGCTAATTTTGTCGATTAATACCTTTCTGGATTAAACTTCTCCCATTGTCCAGAGGATTATTGTCCTCCTTGGACCTACTGGGACCAATGTGGGCTGATCCTGTGGTGGTGTTTGCGCAGTGCTGTGAGTAAAGCCCCCAGCTACACTGTTACTGATCTATGGCATTGACTGTTTGCGTGCATAAAAACTTTGGGGACTAAAAGGGGAAAGGTATTTTGGGATTGAACTGCTTTATATTTAATGATTTGTGCAGACTTAATAATTTTGTTGGCTCTGCTATGTGGTTGCTTCATGGTTTATTTGTGTTATTTTGGGGTTTGTTTTGTCGGGGGTGTGCTCAGAGCGTGGGGGGTGTGTCCCGGCTTCACCTGTGGAGATTAAAAGGCTGACATAGAGCCAAATGCAGACTTATTTTGTCTTCTGCTTATTTCCCCTGCTGATGGTTAATCTGCCCGTGACCCCTAAGTGCATTGTAGTGTCATTTTAGAAAAAAATAAGTGAACTGTTTCAAAGTTTCACTTTCACGTCTGCGTGTACCTACATGGCACGGACCACACCCCCACGTATAAACCCCGCAAAGTAATCGTAGTAATCGTGAAAACGCGATTATTTTCCTGACAATAATCGTAGCATCAAAATCTCTATCAGTTACATCCCTAGGTCTGAGTGAGTTAACTAAACTAAAATATAAATATGTGAAACTACACTTTTACATTACGCAGCAAGGTTACATATAATGACTTTTCAGAATCATAGATGATGCTTTTTACACAGTGATGGCATCAAGACAAACACAACTACTACAAATACTACAACTAGTAATACTACCACAACTAATACTACTACTAAAAATAATAATCAAAGTAATAATAATAATTTGTTTAATGCAATAATTCTCTCCAAGGATTAATAAATCTAATCAAATTTTATTTATATAGTGCCAAATCCTAACAAAAGTTATCTCATGACACTTTACATATAGAGTTGGTCCAAACCAGACTAAAGCCAATTTACAGAAACCAACAGAATCCTCCAGGAGCAAACACTTGTGACTGGTGACAGTGACGAGGAAAAACTTCCCTTTAACAGGCAGAAACCTCGAGCAGAGCCAGACTCCTGGAGGATGGCTGTCTGCCTTGACTAGTTGGGGAGAGGGAGAGTAAAACAGGAGAAAAAGAGAGAGAGCGATAAAGATAGAGAGAGACTGGGGGAGAGGGGGAGAAGGGGGGAAGTAGGGGGAGACACATGAATGCAGTTGATGCACAAATAACTGAACTAGAACATCTATGGAACTGTATAATAAACACTATCATAGCTACATGGATAAGTGAGTATAAAGTATTCTGATTGAACCTAAATGTGTCTGTGCTCAGTTCATGTGTCTGTTGTCATTAAACCTGGATTCAAACGTTGAAACTATAATAAATGACGTTCAATGGATCTATACATCATATATCATATCTGTAAAATGACGTTCGTTGGATCTACAGGTTCACCAACGGGAGAATGTGACTGGATCCAGTAGAACCAACTGGTTTTACTCGGACTGGAGCTCTGTGTATTGGCCCAAATGACACCGATTTATTTATGGTCAGAACATGACAGTTAAAAAAATTACGACAAATTGTTTGTTCAACGTCAAAGTGAAAGAACAAACCTCTGAAAATAAAAATAAAATGATAAAAGACAAAGAAATCCCCATCACAACTTTATCATATAATGGAAGTTACGGTTAGAAGTTCGGTCCTGGGCTAGAGACCCGGTCCGGAACCGATCTCGTACCGTCCAGTTCCAGTGTCATCCTGGTTCAAACCCGGTCCGGTCAGTCCGGGTCAAGTACCGGTCACCGTCCAGACCCTGTCCCAGGTCCCATTAGTCCGGTTCCTGTAGTTCATGTACCTCTTCTTCATCGGACACGCGCACCGGGGCGTGTGCACGCTCCGTAGGGCTTCAGTGGGACCGGCAGCATCGGGAGCCGCTGCAGACCGGTCCAACCTGGGGTCCGCATCAGGACCCGAACCGCTATCGGACACCGGGGCCGGTTCACATTCTATCTACCATCCGTTGAACGCGAACGGACCCGGGAGCCTAATGCTAACAGCTGCCGGGCTACCTGTAGCCAAGACCAGATCAAGGTGAAGTCCCGGTTCCGGTCCTTAAGTCTACTAGGGGCTAACAGTGGGTTCTGACGGTGTACCGGCGGTAAGGTTACCCCGTTGGACGTATGGGAGTTAACGTGCTAACGGACTCTTTCGAACCGGAGGCTAAACGGCGGCCCGGGGCTGAGACTGAGGCATCGGGGCGTCCGGGGACCGGCCCGTCTGGTACACAGGGTTTGGGGGACTTTTCGTGCCCATCGGGGACACTACGCCGCCGTTCAATGGCGGACAGTGTCCCGCCGAACGGAAAGCAAAGAGAAGGTTTGGACCGCAGCGTCGGTCCATCATGGCGGACCTCTGCCTGGAGCACCGGTGAGGAGCCCTGGCCGTCGGTTCCAGCCGGTGCGGGTCACCGGGGCGGAGCTGGATCAGAGGCGGATGATGTTGAATGTTCGTCGGTCTTTGTGTTTGTCTTTCGGGACGTTCGGAGATGGTTTTAATGGCGGACGGTTGTCCTCCGCTCGCTCCCTCATTCATACAAAATGGCGTTTCTTTCTGTTTTCTTTTTCTGTCGGTGTTTTCCCGTTAACCCGCAACCCGGTCAACACAGGTAACGGCCCGCGTGCTGCGTCCCCGGGACCGACACAGGCACGCGAGTCCGAGCGGTGCCGCGGCCTCGGCAGCACGCGGGAGCTCGAGCCGCCATGAACGGCTCGAGAGCGCGCAGGCATCCCCGCGGAAACGGCGGCGGCGGAGCGCGGGGCCGGACGGCGGGGAGTGGGCTCTTACCGTCAGACAGCCGGTGGGAGTGCGGAGCTCCGGGTGTGTCAGCGCGCGGCGGCCGGTGGACCCTGTCCGGTTCTTGTTGTTGTTGTTGTTGATGAGGACGAGCACCGAGCGGAAGGCCGCGCTTTGCGCTAGCACGTTCACACTGCAGGGGCACGCAGGCAGCGGGCCAAAGATCCTCTATGGGCGAGACGGATCACTACCTCCGACGCATGCGCCCTGCTGCCGTGTGTCCGGGATCGCAGCGACTCCTCCGCCATGTTGAACTGAACTCCGTTGAGTAGAAGCTCCAGTCCCACCGCTGCCCAAACAGAGGCTCCGGGTCCAAAATGGGTCGAAGGGTCTTTATACTGGGTCGGCCACGGACACAGTAAAAATACATGAAAATGGTGAAAAAAAAACTCTGGAGAACTGGTATAACTTGTACTATACATAAGTATTTCCATTTCAAGCCACTTTGTAAAGCAGAAAGAACAGGAACACTTTTAACCCCACAACACCTGATACTTACAATCACCTCTGTATAAATGACATCAGCAGTTCCTCTTTGCTAATTCTTCATCTTCATCCATTGGGCCACTGGGTGCCCTCTAGTGGCCTAGAGACAGTAACATGACTAATATTCAACAAGTCATAGGAAAAAAAACATATGTTAATGTTAATACATTCCTTTAAATCAGTGTTTCTCAGTCTGTGTGTGTGTGTGTGTGTGTGCGGGGGGTGGGGGGGTTGAGGGGTGAAGGCTTGCCAGGGGTGGGGGGGGGCATGGGATCTCTCCTGGGTTAGAACATGTAGCAGGTGGACCTAATATTTTAGCGCTGGAGCACCCTGGACTCATTTTAGGGATGTACAACAAACAAATCCACTGCCATGGCGATCTGTCACTAGACTAGACAAAGAGTTTAGGTTTGGAGAATGGATGAGGATTTTACTGGAAAAGAAAAATGTGCAATGTTTTTGCACTGTTTGTACAGTTTGCACTTTAATATTTTGAGATGTGCAATGTAAACGGGCTCATTGCAGCCACTGATATTGTTAAAATTAGAGCCCGACCAATGTGGAATTTTTTGGGCCGATACCAATTTTGGGGGCTAAAAAAAGCCGATATCCAATATATTGGCCGATATCCGCTATATTGGCTGATACATGAAGTAAGAACATTGATATACACAGGATAGAAGTCTTATATTAGATACAGCATTTACGCTGGTAAGGTGCTGTGCCACAGCAAAATCCTTGCTGCCACACCATTCGTTTCATACAAGAAAAATCATCACTGTTGCATTAGATTTATTATGTGTCATTTTTAATAGGCCAGGACAAATGTCCTGCCCCTCAAATGAAAGTTTGCAAAGATTCAGGAGGTAGGGAAAAGGTAAATGAGCATTAACTTTCACTTTCACTTCCTCGGTCCATGCCTTGCGTACCCATTGTGAGGCACGGACCATTTGCTGATTGGTTTCATCAGGTTTAATAGATAAATGTAATTGGGTATCATCAGTTAATAAGTTGATGGAGTGTTTCTTTATTAAGTTACCTAAAGGTTACCTAAAGGACGGTCTCAAAATTGTCCAGCCTGAGACCAATTAAAGATCTAGCCTCCTGGATGATTCTCTCAAGTCTGTTGGTGTCACTGGCTCTGATGCTACTGCCCCAACAAACAGCAGCAAAGAAGATGGAACCGGCCACAACAGACTGGTAGAAGATCTACAACATCTTGTTGCAAACACTCAGTCGATCAATCAAATTGTCTGCACATAGCACCAAATCATAACAAAAGTTATCTCATGACACTTTACATCTAAAGCTGGTCAAAACCAGACTACACTGAAGGATGTCAGCTTCTTCATAGTCTGCTCATCCTCTTCTAGTACACAGCCTCAGTATTGGATTTCCAGTCCAGTCTGTTGTTGATCCCCACCCCCAAGTATTTATGGTCCTCCACCTCCTCCATAGCCTCCCCTCTGATCTGCAGTGGCTGTGAAGGCATACTCTTCTTCCTGAAACCAATCACCATCTCTCTAGTCTTGTTGACATACAACCTCAGGTGGTTCTGTTCAGTCCACTCTACAAAGCTGTCTACCAGTGTCCTGAATCCCCCTCCTCTTCTCTTGTACATCCTACAACAGCCAAGTAATCAGAAAACCTCTGCAGATGACATGACTCAGAGTTGTGCTGGAAATCTGTGGTGTATAAGGTGAAGAGGAAAGGGGAAAGCCCAGTCAACTGTGAAGCTCCTGTATCACTCTGATCACTACATTAGATGGAACACTGCCCAGACAGACAAAATGTGGTCTCCCTGTTAGGTAGTCAGTAATCCAGGAGATCACTGAGCTGCTCTGCTGATAACCATCACCTGTATTAAAAGCACTGGAGAAATCAAAGAATGTGATCCTCACAGACCTCCCTCCACCATCCAGGTGCATATGGGCTTGCTGCAGCAGGTAGATGACAGCATCATCAACTCCCAAATGGGACTGATAAGTAAACCGCAGAGGGTCTAGAAACGTCTTCACCTGTGGCCTCAGCTGGGCGACAACCAGTTGCTCCAGGACCTTCATTACATGAGGTGAGAGCAACTGGTCTGTAGTCAGCCAGGTCAGATGGAGCTGACTTCTTGGGGACAGGAACCAGGCAGGACGTGTTCCACAGCAACCATAAAATGACATGGGTAAACCACGTTAGTCCAGGATAAATCAAATATTAAATATAGCCGAGTTATCTGCACACCAAATACTGTATTTATCTGAACTGAGTTTGTCTGAAATAAATGTATTGTGCTTTATCAGTTGACCTTCTAACTCATTTAATTTGCATGTGAAAACACTACTGACAGCATTTTACATGTATTTGTAACAGAAACTTATTTCAAGATCAGATATACTATAAAAATTATACATTTGTTTGCACTTAAATTTCATTGTCAAACATGTGAATATAACACAAGATGAAAATGTTGTGAAAGACAGAGTCACATGAGACATGAAAACAATGCTGCCCTTAATGTTTAAATTAGACTTTATTAACATTTTCAGACACAAATATAATGACATCAGTCTGCAACAGCCAATCAAATCAATAACGGTATCAGAAACATGAAAAAATATACATAGAGTATAATCTTCTGCTTTTCTAAACTCCATCCCCTTTACTTATGACACTGTTGCCATGGTAACAATATTAAGTGTATATCCTTAGATCCAGCTCACATAGAAACGTCTATTTATCACTAATCACTAATCAATCACAGTCCATCTGAAACTAGCAGATAAATGTCAGCATAAATATACCAGGATCTATCAGCATTGATTGTTTGTCAGAGCCATCAGGAAGTTGAGCTATGTGAGTGCTGACAGCCAATCAGAGGAGCTCATACTGCCGCAGGTGCATCCGCTGGATGATGTCGCGACAGTCATTGAAAACACGACGGATGTTTTCAGTGTCAACGGCGCAGGTGAAGTGAGGATAACAGTAATGTTTCCCATCGCCACTGGCAGTACTGATCCTCTGAGAGACAGACGGGTAGAAAGACAGATGGGTGAGAGATAGACAGGAAGAGAGACAGGTACAGAGACAGAGAAAGAGAGGTAGAGACAGACAGGTGAAATACAAACAGGAAGAGATGAGTGAGAGAGACAGGTAGAAAGAGACAGACAGGAAGGGAGACAGGTGAGAAGCAGACAGGAGGAGACTACTGTGAGACAGACAGGTAGAGAGACAAGGAAAAGATAGACAGATGAGAGATACGTAGAGAGACAGACAGGTAGACAGACAGACAGACTGGTAGAGACTGTGTTTAGACAAACAGGTGTTCAGACAGACAGGTATGTTTTTGTTTTTACCAGAAACTCGTCTCTGATGAAAAACTTTGCTCGAGTGACTCTGGGATCTTCATCAGTCTCTGAAACAGCTGAGAACACAAACAAACACAACAAAAGGATATCAGGAGGTCAAAGGTACAGCTGTGTTTTTGTTTATGTGTACAATTCCGTTTTTGTTTATGGTTGTACTGACGTTCATATGTATGGTTGTACTGATGTTCATGTATACGGCTCTGTTTATTATTGAGCTTTTGTTCATGTTTGTGTTTATTGTTGTGTTTTTGCTTTACTGTCTGCTGGGACGGTGTAGTTGTTGTATTCAGGGAAATAATCCTCCAGTTTAGATTTTCCTGCCAGAATCTTGTCAGCCAGAACATCCTGTTTATTCAGGAACAAGATGACTGAGATGGTCTTCAAAAACCTGCAGCCAATCAGAGAACACAGAGAACACCGACAGCCAATCAGAGAACACAGAGGACAACAGCAACCAAACAGAAGACAACAACAGCCAGTCAAAGCGCATAGAAACCTGTTTGTCCAAATAGATCTGAAGAGGTCCAGAGACTCTCTAAGCCGATTGGTGGAGTTGTCTTCTCGGATCACCATGTTGTAGCTGCTGCTCGCTGCCACAAAGATTATGGCTGTCACATCTGACAGGAACAACAGGAAGGAAACCTTAAATCAGTGGTCTCCAACCTTTTTTGGCTCGTGACCCCATTTTAACATCACAAATTTCTGGCGACCCCAGACATTCAAAAAGGAGACTTTTTTTTTCTAAAACCAATTTGTTTTTGATCGTGTAATAGCTGTAATTGCTATACTATGTTGCAATTTTAAATGATATTTAGTCTATATAATGTATATTGTTATGGACAGAGGCAGTAAATCCAGGTGTAGATTACTGCACAAAGTGAGAATTTTATTTTCCTTGGTCAGGATCTGTCCAGTCAGTCCAGCTGTGATTTACAAGGACAATTAACACTGAACAAACAAGAACTCAAACTATGAATTATGAAAGAGCTGCAGCATCTGAAACTGACCACACTGAACATCTGACAGATAAACAGAACCACAGTGCTGCAGTTTCAGCTTCACAGTTTGTCATGTCTTTTATGGATTGTGATTGTCTCTGTCAACTTACCATATACTTTTTATTAGTAAGGTTTTTTTTGGTTTTGTTTTTTTGTCAATTACTAGAAATTTCAGGTGACCCCATTTGAATTCCTTGTGGGGTCCCGACCCCAAGGTTGACAAAAACTGTCTTAAATATTGATAACACATCTGCTGTAATGAGATGATTAGGAATTGTTTCTCACCATTAAAGCACTGGATCCATTTTCTGCGTTCGTCCCTCTGTCCTCCAACATCAAACATACTGACAGACAATAATCAATAATCACATCATCTCACAGCATCAGTGGGAGAAGTCTAATGCGATGCAAATTAAAATAAATTAAAGATATTAAAAGTAGACATACTTCAAATGAAATACGAAATAACATGAGTGAAACAATAAAAATGCATTAAATTGTAAGTAAAAGTGAAAGTGCAGGTGTACAGAGGGGGCGGAGTTAAGGCACTCACTGAAAGTTGACTTTGTCAACCTGAAACCTGGTTTCAAAAATCCCTGAAGTCAAAACTCTGCAACGAAGTAAATCCTGCAGGAGGAGAGAGGTGTGGGCTTACAGGTCGTTGCTGGTGAGTCACTCTGAGGCTTTAACCTGATTGGTCACTTGGTTACTGTGATGATCATTTAAAGAATCATGCCACATGTGAGGAACCTTGATGAACCCTGGTTAACCCTGACCTTGGTTAACCCTAACCCTGGTTAATCCTAGTCCTAACCCTGGTTAACCCTAACCCTGGCTAACCCTAACCCTGGTTAACTCTAACTTTGGTGAAACTTAACCCTGGCTAACCCTAACTCTAACCCTAGCTCTGGTTTACCCTAACCATGACTATACCCTAATCCTTGCTCACCCTAACCCTGGTTAACCCTTACCCTGGCTAATCCTAACCCTGGCTAATCCTAACCCTGGGTAATCCTAAACTTAACCTTGGCTAACCTCAATCCTGGCTAGCTCGAACCCTGGTTAACCCTAACCCTGGTTAACTCTAATCCTGGTTAACTCCAACCCTAACACTGGCTAACCTTAAAAGGATGCTAGTTAATCTCTGCTGAACACAGATGTGCACATCCACCTCTGCCTTCAACAGAGGTGGACATCACCCTCTGTCCACATTGGGAGTCGATGGGCTCCTCTACCCTAGTCTGGTAGATTAAGTGAAAATTTGCAGCAATCATTCAAAATATGAATAAAGCAAAAACCTTGACCTTTTGAAATGTACTATATAAATTTGCTAAATATAACCCAACAAAGAGTCACTTTTAATAAGTCTTATTATTCCACCCAAATAAAAGAGTCATATTACTGTCCACATAATATTTGCTTCAACTGGGGACAAATTGGCTCTGTGATATCAGTCTTTACGTTAACATGACCCAGCACATTTACACAATTCGGTACACTGAAGTGACGCCATGAAACATTTGCAAGGAGGTTGGCAGGATTTCTTACAACCACACTTGATCAGTTCCTTGCATGATTTAAATGTGGTCCATAAAGGAGTCAGATGGCTGTTACAGTTCCTGATCCAACCCCAGTCGTATGGGTCTGGTAGCTGTTGTTCTGCCACCATGTGCTACTCAGGGCCAATGGCACATTCATGGGAAGTGACAACATTGGTGCTGTATGTATATGTATGGATGCTGTGTGCTGAACACCTCCTTTCCTTCTGTGGATAGTTTTGATATGCATTCTGACAAGTAATGGTACAAATCAACTTTGTTGCTATTCACTCTGAGAAAACACTCAAAGTGTGTGAAATAGGCAGGGAGACCACTGTTGCAGGTGGTGCAGTAGTTAGCACGATTGCCTCACAGCAAGAAAGTCTTGGGTTCAGTTCCCCAGGGGGGACCTCTCTGTGTGAAGTTTGCATGTTCTCTCTGCATTGTGTGGGTTCTCTTTGGGGACTCTGGCTTCCTCCCACCATTCAAAGACATGCACTAATAGGTTAATTGTTTAATCTAAATTGCCTATGGGTGTAAATGTGAGAGTGATTGGTTGTTCGTTTCTATATGTCAGCCCTGCGATGAACTGGTGGCACATTCAGGGTGAACCCCGCCTATCCCAGCTACCTGGGATAGACTCTAGAACCCCCCGGTACCCTCTCGAGGACCAAATGGTTCAGAACATGACATGACATTTTTGCACAAGGTCCCAAGGTATTATTCAAGCCATGGGCCATGTTTACTTGCTTAAGTTTACGATAGGTTTGCAGCATTAATGCTGTGGAGTGTTTATACTTACACTCGGGTAATCTTGAAGCTGTGAAAGTTTGGGCTAAACAACTTCAAGGTATTACATGTTTAAGGGATAATGTATTGTACTGCATGTAGATTTTTCAAAGGCAATAATGCAAAAAAACAAAAAACAAAAACTATTTTACATTCAAATCAACTAAAATGTTTTTATATATTATTCTCATTGGTTTAGACATTTAGATCATGTATTTATGTCTTCTGGGAGTGAGATATCACTAATTTCACTTTTCAATTGTAGCAATATTCAAAATCAAAATGGCTGTCACCAGAGGTATTGAATTACGCGTATCCTGCTTTTATATGAAAGGGCGTAAGAAAATGTACCTTTGTACCAATTCTCATGCTTTATTCACATTTTGAACGATTTTTACCTAATTCTACTTTGCTACTCAACTCTTATTCAGAGTCTGAGGATCTGGTTCCTGGTGGGCTCGACAGAACTGTTACTCTGTTAGATGTTACTGCCCATGATTCTTACCTCCGTAATAACCTCTAATGTATTTGAAATTACAGCGATTGGGAGAAATCTTTACCTGGTCAGTAGGGGTGTAGTCATTTCTTCTAACGGAGTCCAACCGGTCCAAGAAGCTGCAACACAGAGTTGATTTCAGTCTGAAATTATAGAACTAGGAAATTACTGATGACTGAAACCAGTTTATCTCCATAGCAACATTAAACAGCAAGAATCAACAGACAAAACATCAGATATGATGATATTGGGTTTAATTTACATCTACAAACATCAAATCATCAGCATTACCTTACATTACATTAGCATTACCAAACTAAGTGAAAGAAAATGTGTGTGTGTGTGTGGGGGGGTCATCATCACAGTTTGAACTGACTCTTAAAGGGTTTAACAGTTTATTATATTGTTAATAAATTACCTCAGAGTGTTTATAATTAAGGTCTGTGAAATCGTTTGACTGTGAGGTATAAAGTTATGGGATGCTCTTATCTTTGCTAAGTTGCCGTTTGTTGATCCACGGTTCAGACTAAACTGTGACAGTTCTGACCTTATTTGTTGGATTCCAAACAGATCTTTAGTACAGCTATTAACACCACAAACCATACAGAAAACAGAGGTGATTTGTGGTTTTACTGGGGCTGTTTTCAATCTAAAAACAGAGCTCAGCTAACAGAGCCATAATGTAAACTATCAGCTGACACAACACATCAACAGTATAAGACAGTGTTATTTTATCCACTGTTAAAATAAGCCTCTATGAGTTTTAGTTTGAATAAAACTTAATGATTCCATAATACTGATGTGTGGAAACAATGATCTTTAGCCTTTATTCATTGACTGATACAGTCTATGGATACATAGGTTTGGTTCCATGGTGGCTCTGGTTCTGAGTGTTCTGGTACCAGAGTAATACCTGCGGTCAGTTCTACACAGAACACCTTTGATATTAACAGGATGGACATTTAAATCCAACTTTTCTTTTGCAGACTGTCTGACAATTTGGTTAAAACTTGTGACACATTTGCATCAAACCCAATGCAGTGTAATACTCCCGAATCCTCTGTGTTAAAGTTTGGTTGGAAGTAACCTACATATTAAAAGTGATCAGACCTGATTCAGGCTGTGTTTCTACCTCCTCCTCCATCATCATGTGATCTCCAGGTTTTAGTGTGTTGTGCATGTCTTACTACTGAGCGCAGTCAATCAGCTGATATTCATTGGATCGTTCAAAACACGCCTTGATGCCATCATCTTCCCACAGCTTCTGAGCATGCTCAAAGAACTCCTAACAGACAGACAGATAGCGTTCACTAAACATGGATCAAATATTTTCATACTGGAAAAGGAAATAATGTAGGCAACATCAACAACAAACATGAAACACAGGTGTATATATTATATTAATCTAACCAGTCTGAAGGCAAAAAAGACATTCAGGATCTGATTCAGTACAAAACCTTTGAGATATTTTCCTCAGAAAAAGAAAGAACTGTTTTATGCCATTGTTTAAAAGTGAGGAGTTTTCACAGGGTCAGTTCATCAATAAAAGCCAGTCAACCAATGATAAACGACAAAAATGTACAAATGCAAAAATCACGAAAAAATGGACAATGAAACCAAAAATGACAATGAAAATGTACAAATAAAAAAATGACAATAAAAATGGACAATGAAACCAAAAATCACAACAGAATGAGAAAACAAAATCAAATATCCCAGTAGAAAGAGAAAAAAGCCCAAAATGCTGATGAAACATGCTATAAATGTGCTGCCAGTCCATTTATAGCCTGTGAAGAACACAAGGCACAACATGATCATATGATGTGTAACATGTCAAGTTCTTTCTGTCATGTGACATCACAGAGCCGGTCTCCGGTCGACCAATCAGACGTGAGTGGAGACAGACAGGTGAGTCCTGGGAGTGTGGATAATGAAGCCTCAGGTGAGACCGGGTCCCAGGTGACACCGGTTACATCAGCTCATTAACACCATTAGAAGAACCAGAGCACTGACGTTTAAAGGCTCCTTTGGCTGTTTTTTCTGATCATGATCAACACTCACACATGACTTCACACAACCTGATCATTATTGATTATTGAACATTACTGTGAATGAAACCGTTAAAAACAAGTTTAATGTCCTTAATTCACACAGAATCCACCTCCAACACTTCAAACCTATGAAAATAAAAGCTCTTTTATTGTTTAATGCACAAAAAACATTATGTCAACAAAGTGACATGTATGGTTATGGTGTAGATTTAAAGTTAGGAAATATCAATTAAATGTACTTAAACATTACAAATATTCACATATTTAATATGAACAAATTAATAATGAAAGTCAATTGCTGTTAAATATTTAGCACAAAGTTAGATTTATTCAACAATTCACAAAAATCTGATTAGGTTTTATGTCTTAGATCTACTGAAGCTCTGTTCATTAATACAAAGTGTGATTTTGTTTCCCTTTAAACAAAAATAGATCACATTGAATGAAGGGAAGGACTGGAATTTGTTGTAACTGATTAACTATCTGTTTTGTGGTTCTTGTCTTTACCTCTGTGTACTCGAAGTCAGACAGTGGTGCGATGCTTTTGATGTAGTCGACTCTGACCTGGTTGTTAGGGTTACCCAGAGGAATGGGTGGAGTCAGTGAACTCATGGCGGACACAATGGTCTGGAAAAAGACACGGTGTGGTGATGACATCACGATGCATAGCTTTAAAGCAGCTCTCCCTCTCTCCACGCCATGCAGTTTGGTTTCAGATCCAAGCATTCCACTGAAATGGCTACATGCCTTTTCATTGAGAAAATAAAATCTTTTCTCGATAAGGGTGGAGTTGTAGGGGCGGTGTTTTTGGACCTCAGGAAAGCATTCGATACAGTAAATCACTCTGTTCTTCTTACCAAGCTCTCTAAATTTAACTTCTCGCACAACGCTGTGAGCTGGATTGAATCTTATCTGCATGATCGAACACAATCTGTATCAGTTAATAACTGCAGATCTGATTCTCTTAGGCTAACCTCTGGAGTTCCTCAGGGATCTATATTAGGCCCCCTTTTATTTAGTCTTTATATCAACGACTTGCCTACTGTTTGTCCTGATGCTGAATGCTTAATGTATGCAGACGACACAGTTTTCTTTGTTCATGGTCGCTCCAAAGACACTGTTGCTGCTATGCTCAGTAAAACAAGGTCCTGTGTTACAACTTGGCTGCAGGAGTGCTGTCTACAGTTAAACGTTTCTAAAACTGTAGGCATGTACTTCACTAAAATAAATAGAGCATCACCTGACCCCGACATACATGTCAATGGAGGAAAAATACAAATTGTCAGCCAATATAAATATCTTGGGTTAGTAATAGATTCACAGCTTTCCTTTAAAGCCCATATTGCCAAATTGTGTAAAAAAATCAAGTTAAATCTCACAAATTTTCGTGCAATTCAAAATGAAATGTCAACTTAAGTAGCAAAAATGTACTTACATTCAATGATTCTCAGTCACTTCAACTATTGCCTAACCAGCTGGTCCCAGGCTGGTCAGAGTGCAAAAAAACCATTGGAAGTTTTGTACAAACAAGCAATTAAAGTTATGGATAAAAAACCTAGGCACTATCATCCTAATGCAATTTTTAAAAAAAATACAGTCTTTTAAACTGGGACAGTCTCCTTACATTTGCAGATTTAAGTTTGGTTTATAAAGTATTGCATGATTTGGCTCCAGATCCTCTGGCAGAGTTCATCAGCCAAAGAAACAGCTGTGAGCATGTCACTGGAGGCTCTGTCAGAGGTGACTGTGTCATTCCTCTGCGTAGGAGCACTTTCAGTAAGTCGGTCTGGTCAGTGAGGAGTGCTAGTGAGTGGAACTCAGTACCTGAGGAGGTTCAACTGCTTACAACATACAAGGCCTTCACAAAAAAATTGAAAATGTGGCTTATCAACACCTACAGCTGCCAACACTAAAAGACAAACCTGTTGTGATGTTTTGATGTTGTCGTGATATATTGGGATGTCTTATTCTCTTTTAATTGTATGGTAAGTGTTCGAATATGTATCTTGTATTATACTGTACAGGTATTGTGTGTTTTGTGCTCCCTTAACAGTCTGTTATGCATATGTTATTTGTTACATTAGTGTCTAACCATGTCTTTCTCCTGTAAATGTTTTTTTTACTGCCTTTTTAAAACTTGGCCAGGGGACTACAGATGATAACTAGCCTTCTGGCTAATTCTGGCTTTTTTTTTAACCATGTGTAACCATGTGTTTTAGGAAATTGCATTGTCCCCTTTCAAATAAACTAAAGTCTGATTATTGAGACTCCAGATCAAACTCAGAATGTGGAAAAAATACTTTTTCCAAAACTGTTCACTGAAGAACAGCATCAGGACATGATGTTATGTTCTGTTGATCGGATCAGAACCTGCAGGACCTTCACAGATGAATAACCCTAACCCATAAATGGATCAGTGGAACCAGATCAGATAAGGTCCACATCAGCAACACATAAACTCACATGGCACTGGATTTAATACAAATCTAAGGACAATAATGAAGTCAAACAAATGTCATTTCCATTTGTCCAAAGGTGGATCTTTGTAAATCCATTAAACCTTTGATTGTGTCTGTGACTCAACTCTTCATTTATTCTTATTTCACTGTGTTTTCTGTTGGTGAATTCATCCCTTTACACATTCAACCATTATATTACTTGTATGATTTAATTTTCTTCTGGATGTTCCGTATATTTATGTCTTTATGGATTAATTTCTACTTATGATGTACATAAACCTGTCTCATCTTGTTGTTTGAGATCATTCCATCATTTTTTTTTTAATGTATTTTACGCCGATGAAGAGATCAGATCTACATACTTGTTCTTTGAGGATTTCTTTGCAGTTGTGGTCAGATATGTTTAAAAGAATTGTTCAGAGGATTGTGAATATTAAACATGAGGATCCACAAATGCATCCCTGTAATTTCAGTCCAATTTAATCTGATGTAGTTTTATGTAAATGAAACGCTGAAGGATCCTTTGTTAAGATTGAGAAACAGTCACAGCCATGGAAATAATAACTGACTGCTGTGTCGAAGTAGTGAAACTCATACATGGTATTATAACATGTTCTTGCATTCATTACAGGATGATGAATGAACAAGGATCCAAACACGATGTTTGGTGCTCTAAAATATCCTGTTATTGGAATGATCATTTCCATAACCTACCACTATGGCATCCTTTACATTTTTCCTGATGTCCTGAATCTTCTGCTGTTTCTCTCTAAAAGAACAAACAAAAACAATCACAGCAGTTGAGGCTTCTGGATAATGAAGTACATCATCAACATATTGATGAGCAATCAGATTAAAATGAAACCTTGTTCTGACCAGAAAGATCTTGTAAAACAGATTTTTAAGTCAAGGTTTTTTGGGTAAATAAAAATAAATGAGAAAGAAAAAATCTGACTCTTCAGTCCCTTTACTGGATTTTAAATAAAACAAATCATGATGGATATAAAATAATAAATGTGACTCACTCTGTGTTGAATCCGTCGACGTGAAGAATCCTCATCTGTTTCACTATTGTACTTTTACCTGATTCACCTGCACCTACAGAGACACAGTCAGTCAGACGGGTTTACAGGTATATGGTTGTACAGGTATGGGTGTACAGGTGAACAGGTGTATGGGTAGGGGTGTACAGGTGAACAGATTTAGGTACATTAACTGAAATAAAATTAGGCTTAAGTGAATCTCCACTCATTATAATACGTCTTTAGTTGTGGTTGCTTGTTTCAGATGTAAACTGTGAATGTTGGTGAATATGATGTAATTGTCCAGTTTTACACCACTAGAGGGCAGCACATCACATATCTTGTTGTTCGCTTACGTTATTTCCACTTTTGTGTTTTACATACACTACCGGTCAAAAGTTTTAGAACACCCCAATTTTTTCAGTTTTGTATTGAAATTCAAGCAGTTCAAGTCCAATGAACCGCTTAAAATGGTACAAAGGTAAGCGGTGAACTGCCAGAGGTTAAAAAAAAAAAAAAAAAGGTAAGGTTAAACAAAACGAAAAAATAATGTACATTTCAGAATTATACAAAAAGGCAAACAAGAAATGGGTCAACTTAAAGCAGTTCTGCAGCAATGGAGGTTGATCAAGCCTCGAAAGTTGGTGCTACCAATTCCTACAGGTGTCCCAACGTTTGTAAAAAAGTAGTGCTGGAACACACTTTGGTACCATACCATTGTGAGCATTATTTGAATAGTATTGTACTGCAGAAAGTAGTGTGTTACTATAAAAATGGAAAAGAGGAAAAGGCAATTAATGATAGAAGAGAGACAAACCATCATAACACTTAAAAATGTAGGTCTTTCCTACAGAGAAATTGCCAGAAAAGTCCTGGTGTCAGTAAGTCCAGTTTCCTTCACCACCCAAAGGCACTCAGAAACTGGGGGAAATGCTGACAGGAAGAGGTCTGACAGACCCAAAGCCACAACAGAATCAGAAGATAAGTTTATGACAGTCAACAGCTTGCGTGATAGGCGACTCACAGGACAACAGCTTCAAGAACAGCTCAATAGTGGTCGTAGTAAGCAAATCTGAGTTTCAACTGTGTTCGAGTTGCAGGTTTGATGGGTTGAGTTGCAGCAAGAAAGCCATTGCTGAGACTTCAGAATAAGAAAAAGAGGCTTGCCTGTGCCATGAAACACCACGAGTGGACTACTGAAGACTGGACGAAGGAAGATGTTATGGACTGATGAATCAAAATTTGAAATCTTTGGTTCATCCCGCAGGACTTATGTATGCTGTCGAATAGGTGAAAGGATGGTTCCTCAGAGTGTGACATCAACTGTCAAACATGGAGGAGGAAGTGTGATGGTCTGGGGCTGTTTTGCTGGATCCAGGGTAGGTGACTTGACATGACAGAGTGAAAGGCACCCTGAACATAAACGGCTACCACAGCATTCTGCAGCACCATGCAGTACCCTCTGGGATGCACCTAGTTACCTCCGCCAAGGAGGTTATGTTTTTGCCAGGGTTTGTTTGTTTGTTTGTTTGTTTGTTTGTCTGTCCGTTAGTGTGCAACATAACTCAAAAAGTTATGGACAGATTTTGAGGAAATTTTCAGGGTTTGTTGGAAATCGGATAAGGAAGAAATGATTAAATTTTGGTGGTGATCGGGGGTGGGGGGGCCCACAGGGGGGCCCATTTCCAACAAACCCTGAAAATTTCATCAAAATCTGTCCATAACTTTTTGAGTTATGTTGCACACTAACGGACAGACAAACAGACAAACAAACAAACAAACAAACCCTGGCAAAAACATAACCTCCTTGGCGTGGGGGGGGCCCACGGGGGGGGGCCACTGATCAGCCTTGGCGGAGGTCTGCGCTCTCCGAGTGCTTCTAGTTGGTCAGGGGTTCATCCTACAGCAAGATAATGACCCAAAACAGAAGTCCAAGCTATGCCAGAACGACCTTAAGAAAGAACAACAAGATGGTACGCTTGAAAACATGGAGTGGCCAGCACAGTCTCCAGACTTAAACCCCATCGAGCTGGTTTGGGATGAACTGAACAGAAGAGTGAAAGCAAAGCAACCCACAAGTGACACACATTTATGGGAACTTCTGCAACAGAGCTGGGAAGAACTTTCTGAAGAATATTTGATTTCCACTGTAGAAAGAATGCCACAAGTGTGTTCAATTGTTGTATCTGCCAAAGGTGGCTACTTTGATGAGTCAAAAGTTTAGAAAACATTTTGGTTTCTAAATTGATTCCATGATTTCTTTTTTAACTTCAATTGTTTATTTGTTCTATGCTTTAATTTCAGAGTACACTGAGACATTCAACTGCATCATTTTCAATGAAATTCTGGAAAAACTGGGGTGTTCTAAAACTTTTGACCGGTAGAATAGTTTTCACGTCATTAGTTTTATACTTGTGTATTGTTCATTGTATGGTTGTGTCTTTTTCTGTGGTATTCAGGTAGACAGGTGTCTCACCCAGTAGTAACAGTCTGTGGGTCGCCTTATACGCCTGTCTCTCTTTCTGCAGTTGTCTCTCAATCTTCTTGTTTGCTTCTCTTTTGGCTTTTTCATCCAGTCTTTCTTCCTCCGTCTTCCCTCCAAGACAGCCCATTTCACCTAGAACAAACACCTTAAAACATAAATGACGTAACCAACATAAAAGACAAAATCACATCAGACATAATGAGGATTTAATGACATAAAATATGAAAAACTGATAGAAAGGATGCAGGGTGACATACTATGTAGAAGATGAGATTAACAGGTAGATCATTTCAACATACACATCACTGACCCTAAAGTTTGTGAGACCAGTTAAACTAGAACCAGCTGGTCCGGGTCCAGTTTTGTCACTGACCTGTAACCAATCACTGACCCAACAAGTCTCAGCAGGTCCTCCTCAGTTCGTCCATCAAAGTCCAAAGGAAGACCGGCAGCCTCTCAACCACTCTGAATCCACCTCTGTCCACCAGACCAGTACCCAGACCAGCAGTATCTTCAGGGGACAGAATCCGTTCGTCGTCCGTCTTCACTTCAGTTTCTTTGTTAAAGACTAAGGAGACGCCAACACCTGATCTGCTCTCACTCTCTCTCTCTCAGTTCCTCCTCTTCGTATCTACCTCTCTCGCCCCTTCCATCTCTAACAGCTCATTAGTCGACAGTTTCCTTTTGGGGTTTTATTGTTTTCTCTGGTGTCACTTTGCTGCTTAACAACCAGCGACCGGATCCACAAACAGACTGAAACTGTTCAGAATACACAGAGGACCAGGAGCCCAGAGGTCGAGACCAGGGAAGTACCCAAGTACAAATACTTCACTACAGTGCTTCTGCATCAATATTTACTTTTCTTTTACTTCATACATTATATAACATACAATGTTATGTTATGTTATTCAACTACATTTTAGAAACAGGTATTTGGAGGAAATATGCAATATTTCTATAGGAAAAGATCTCAAACAACAAAATGAAACACAAAGACAGAAATCCACACAAAATATGCAAGACACAAATGATGAGAAAACAACACAAAACATGACAAAAGTGATGTCAAACAAGTAACTCTGCATCATCATTATCCTTTATTGGTCCAACATGTGCAGTTGGTAGTTTCATTATCTGTAAGTGTGTAAATGTCATAATAACACAGTTACACAAATGTTACACCTTACATTCAACTCTGTACAGGTTTAACACAAACAAAAACTAGGATCAGCTTGTTCTTGATGTTCCTCCCTTATTGGCTGGATGGATGTCCAGCCCCTGACTCAGTGTCCTTCAGAGATTTCAACCTGACAAGAAAAAAACAGGACTAATGAGGTCCAGGTTCACATGTAAGCCACATCCTGATGAGAAACAAATTTAGTCTGACCTGAGCTGCAACTCTTCATAGATGGAGTTTACTCGCTGCTCCTCAGATTGAAACAAACTCTGAAAAGACAAAGCCAGTCCTGAACCACTATTGGACCTGTCTCCAGGGTTGGGCTTTATTTTGGGGGTTTTGGATGCTGCTCTCCCTTCCTCAGGTTCAACATATATGGCCATGGAAGGCTTATGGTGGTTTATGAAGGTGTATGGTGGTTTATGGTAGATTATGGAGGTTTATGGTGGTTTGTGGTTTATGGAGGTATATGGATGTTTATGGTGGTTTATGGAGATTTATGGTGGTATATGGAGGTTTTTGGATGTGTATTTAGCTTCATGGTGTTTTTTGGACATTAATGGTGGTTTATAGTGGTGTATGGAGGTTCATGGTGGTTTTTGGAGGTGTATGGATGTTTATGGTGGTTTATGGAGGTTTATGGTGGTATATGGAAGTTTTTGGAGGTGTATTTAGGTATATGGTGGTGTATGGAGGTTCCTGGTGGTTTTTGGACATTCATGGTTATTTTTGGAGGTTTATGGAGGTTCATAGAGGGTTATGTAGGTTCATGGTGTTTTTTAGATGTTCATGGTGGTTTATGGTGGTGTATGGAGGTTCCTGGTGGTTTTTGGAGGTTTATGGTGGGTTATGGAGGTATATGGAGGTTTTGGAGGCGTATTGAGGTTTATGGTGGTGTATAGAGGTTCATGGTGGTTTTTTGGACATTCATGGGAATTTTTCCAGGTTTATGGAAGTTCATGGAGGTTTTTGTTGGTCTCCCTGTCTTGCATCCCAAAGAGGACAGAACTGTTAGGAATATTTACCAGTAGGTTTTCACTGATGGAGTTCAGTCTGGTTGATGTTTCCTGAAGTTGCTCCAGTTGATAATTGATGCTGTTTTGAAACATCTGCAACTGCACTGACCTGACACACAAACACACAATCAGAAACACAAAAACCCACTACACAGAAACGCAAAATCAGAAACACAAACCCACTACATACAGACACACATGCAGAAACACAAACCCACTTCACAGAGACACACAAACCCACTACACACAGACACACAAACCTACTCCATGCTGTGGGTTTCATTCAAACGTCTCCAATCCAATTGATCAGTCAGACCTTCGAGATGTGTGCGGTTTTTCTGTGAAATGACCTTTTGACCTCTTGACCTCTGAAACCAACTGACTCATGGTTGTCATGGTCAATGACCCCTGAGGTCATGGGGTACATGTCAGGTGTAAAGTGGGCAGTACCTGTGTTGATTGACAGCTGTGAGCAGAGCTGAGACATGTTGTTGACATTGTTTCTGTGACTGTAGAGCCTCAGCTTCGACCTTCTGTCTGCAAATCTGAAAACACCATAATGTTGATCAGTGCCATGTCATAGTTACGGTTTTTGATGAATGTTGTGCCATACTAATGTAACTGATCAGTATGGTATCATAGTAACATAACCAGTAACCAGTGTCATGTCATGGAACATCACAGGTGTATTACTTAGTGTTCGCCAGGTGGAAGTGTAGCTTTACTGTTGTGTTGGTATTGAGACCACAGAGCAATGAAGTGTTGTTGCCTGACTAGACTGACTTGGTTTCCTCCATGTTGTATATCCAGTCAGTGACCCATATATATGTATGTGTGCACTGGCAGTGAAGTTGTTGATCAGGGATGATCAGCAATCGACATGTACTCACATCAAAGTGCTGTTCCAGTTGTTCTGTGAAGGTTCTGAAGACAGTTCTGATTCCTGACATAAGGTCTGAATCTGGCTGCACCCCTATACCAGATGACTCCGCCCCTCTATCAGGTGTCTCCTTCCTGTCTGGTGAACATGCCTCTGACAAACAAAAGTTTGTTGAATAGAGACTTTGTCCTCTTAGACACATTAGATTAAGTATTCTGGAGTGATTTGTGTGGATGCAGTAATAATAATATGAATTCATTGCAGTTTATCTGTCTGTTGTTACCTCCAGCAGGAGGTATTGTGATCAGTTTGCTTTGTGTGTGTGTTTGTTAGCAAGATAACTCAAAAAGTTATGGACGGATTTGGATGAAAGTTTCAGGAAATGTTGATATTGGCACAAGGAAAAAATGATTAAATTTTGGTGATGAGTGGGGACGACGATGACTGATCTGCCTTGGCGGAGGTCTGCGCTGTCTGAGTGCTTTTCTAGTTTCTCTCATGTCATCTGTTGTAATTGTATATGACGTTCATCACAGTCACACTGTGGTCATCAAACTCAGATATTCAATAAAGCCTCAGGATTGGATTTATTTCACTCTTCAGTCACAAATCTGATATTTTAACATAAAATTACCTGACAGTGCTTTATTAGACTCCTCCCCTTCATACACAGGCTCCTCCTCCTTCCTCCTATGAGTAGGTGTGTCCACAGTACATGCCAACAGGTCACCTTCAGAACAATCAAAGGATGCATAAACCGATGGTAGAGAGCTGCGTCGTCATGACAACCACAATGAGCATCACAGTGAATTCACCTGAGTGTGGAAACGTTCTCTTCCTGCCAGAGATGACGTCCTACAAACAGGACACAATCAATCAGAGGCCGCAAACACATCACACGTACATCACATGAATAAAATACACTGAAAAAGACAAGAACTGTCATAACAGAATATTAAGGAAACAAAATTAAAAATAACAAAAAACAGACTTCATTAACAAAACAAAATTAACAAAAAAAAACAAAGTATTGGATTAAGAAAATGATCCGATAATGATTTAAAAAAAAAAAAAAAAAAAAACCTTCACTGGGCTACTTCCTGATTGGCTCAGATAGGAGAGTGGTCCCGCCCCCTCCACAGAAATGCCTGAGACACAGGTGATCAATAATTGATCAATATTCACAGTCAAGTTAATGTTGAAAAGCAGAGTTAAAGTCACAGCATGAAGACCATGTCACATGACCTGGACCCAGATTGTCCGTAGACCATGTCACATGACCTGGACCTAAAATAAAACTGACCTGAGTTGAAGGTTAGCGTCGAGTGTTTGATTTGATCGAAGAGAAACTCTGCTCTGCTGAAATCTGAAGACTGAAAACAGAAAGTACTCAGCAAATCAAATTAGATCAGATTAGATCAGATCAATGAAACAAATGAAGTCCAAAATGTAAATGACATGTTATGTTTGACTGAGCATTTTCCCTCTAAACCATTTACAATAGCTTTATTTAATTCACCACTACATAATCAGGTTTTGATATTCATTTATAACCTTAATTTCAGTTTTTTGCCTTGTAAATTTGTCATATGTTCTTTAATCTCCAACATCAAATTTATTTTTACAACATTAATCCAAATGTCTGATGTTTTTCTCATTTCAGTGTAAAACTCTGACCCTGGTCTTTTGTCTTTTTTCACTGATCTGATGGTTATCAGCTGTAGTAGAACTTACACTGACAGTGATGTTTCAACCTCTGTGTTTATATGTATCAGATCAATACTGAATATCAGGTCATAATTAAAACCCAACATACAACTGTTCATTAGTTTAATACGTTTCAACATGTTGAATTCACCATTCCACCTGAGGTTTTAGTGTTTTTACTTAAATGAAAGGGTTAAAAGTGCAGATTTAGGAGGATCTAGTATAACATTATATGTTTTAAAGGCTAATCATAAACATGCTTTTCTTTATAATTCAGTGATGCTCATGTTTGTACATCAACCATTTGATGACTCGGTACCTTGGTGATGAACTCTTCATTGCTGCTGGGAGATGACAGAGGCAACACTAAAAAGAATCAAACAAACCATTAATTCAGTGTAGAGTGAAAAGTTCACATCACATCTGGACTAGTTTAACACCCAAGGACTTTAATGGATCAAGAACCGTGGATGTTCATAAAACCACGTGAACACACAAATGTTTCAGTTCATCTATGAGTCTCCTCAATGACATCATCATCCACTTTTTGGGTTGGTTTGTTTTGTGATGTCCTTTGTTGGCTGATTTTTGTGGGATTTAGAGAAAATGAAAACAAATGTTATCTTTGGTTCGATTTACTAAATGCATCATTAAATAAAATGGTAAAATAGGTTAAAGTCAGCTTTTGTTTTATTATCTGATAATTTAGTTGTTTAAAATTAACCTGTTTTATAATTTCATGTTCAAGCAGATAATATTAGTTGGCTGTTTACCAGAAAACTACATTTAACTAATGTTAACTAGTGAGCTAATTTTTCACGTGACAAAATTAAACTATTAGGTAGTGAGCAAACAGGAGCACCTCAATGCATAAAAATATCAAAAAGTTGATTATACTGGGGAGGGGGGTTAATATCAAATACCACATTAGCCCTGATTTTCTGATGCAACAAGATGTTCTAAGCACTCCTGTGTAATTTTTTTGAAATTTTCATCCAAGCCCCCCCCCCCCCCCCCCCCCCCCCGAAAATTACTTTTTCTAACTCTGAAAATCACAACTTTCACAGCTTCTCCACTCTTTTGTCCAGTGCAATGTATAAATATGTTCATGATGGGCCATTTAATGATCTTGTAAGTGCCATATTGTATTGTAAGTACTTTGTACTATGAAAAGTCTAATGTCAAGGTCATGTTGTAGGTTAAAGGTCACCAAAATGACTAGTTTTTTCAAAAATTCATACCATTCTGACATTTTATCAAATATGTCCTAAGTTCTCTTCCCTCTGGTATCCTGGTGGGATCCCCCAAGGCCTTTGGCCCTTTAAAGACACATTAGAAACAAAATATTACAACATATACATTCCATTTGAATTTGCCACCATTAGTGTGGCGGGAATCACTAATACTTCATTCATTCATTAATTTTCTGAACCTGCTTTATCCTCACTAGGGTCATGGGGGTCGCTTGGAGCCTATCCCAGCTACTTACGGGCGAAGGTGGGGTTCACCCTGGACATGTCACCAGTTCATCACAGGGCTGATATACAAAGACAAACAATCACTGTCACATTCACACCTGTGTTTGGATGGTGGGAGGAGCCAGAGTACCTGGAGAGAACCCATGCAGACATGGGGAGAACATGCAAACTCCACACAGAAAGTTCCCACCCCCATCGACTGGTGTTGGAATTGAACCCAGGACCTTCTGTCTGTGAGGCACCAGTGCTATACACTGCACCACTGTGTCACCCATCACTAACACTACATTACAACCCATTGTCTTGGAGCTACAAGTATTGCAACGGGACAGTCATTGATTTTCTGAACCCGCTTTATCCTCACTAGGTCTCTTGGAGCCTATCCCAGCTACTTATAGGCGAAGGCGGGGTACACCCTGGACATTTCGCCAGTTTATCGCAGGGCTGAACATATGGAAACAAACAATCACTGTCACATTCATACCTATGGGCAATTTAGATTAACCAAATAACCTAATAGTGCATGTGTTTGGATGGGGAGGAAGCCGGAGTACCCGGAGAGAACCCACGCAGACACGGGGAGAACATGCAAACTCCACACAGAAAGGTCCCACCCATCGACTGGTGTTGTAATTGAACCCAGGACCTTCTGTCTGTGAGGCACCAGTGCTATCCACTGCACCACCGTGTCACCCGCAACGGGACATACACATGTAAATGTCAAAGTCATGTGAAACTGCCGTTGTTCTTTTTGACATGTCTATATGGAGAATACATTGAGTAAATAGTTCTGTTTAATGTGTCTTATTGAATGGAAGGTGTTTGTGGTCAATAGATGTTTTATGAGGAGAGAACCTGAACCCAACATTTGGAAGAACCCACATTAACAGCTTAATTCCATGAAATATGCATTTTTGACCATTTGGGTGACCTTTGACCTATAATTTGACCTTGGTACTGCACCTTTTGTAGTGAAAAGCACTCTGAAGACATGACATGTCTCAAAAAAAAAACATTTAAGGGCCCAGCATGAGCATATTGTTACATTGTACATTGAAAGTTGCCAAAATCCCCACGTTTTCAGGGTTGAAAAAGTAATTTTCAGACTGTGTGTGTGTGTGTGTGTGTGGGGGGGGGGGGGTTTGGATGAAACTTTCAAAAAAATTACACAGGAGTGCTTAGAACATCTTGTTGCATCAGAAAATCAGGGATAAAGTTGAATCTGAAAATGTTCCTGAAATAAGCCCCTCCCCCCCAATTATATCAGGAATTCAATTAAAACAGTGAAACATCTTTAAAGATAGATTCACACACAGACTGATATATTTCAAGTGTTTACTTCTTTTCATTATGATGATTTTAATTTACAGTTAATGAAAATCCAAAATTCAGTATCTCAAAAAATTATAATATTGTGAAGAAGTTCAATATTGGAGACTCATGGTGTCACACTTTAATCAGATAATTAACTTAAAGGTTTCCGGGCCTTTAAATGGTCTGTCAGTCTGGATCAGTAGGACGCACAATCATGGGGAAGACTGCAGACTGAACAGTTGTCCAGAAGACGATCACTGACACCCTGCACAAGGATGGTAAGGTACAAAAGGCTGTTGCTAATGAAGCTGGCTGTTTACAGACTGTATCCAAGCACATGGATGGAAAATTGAAGGGAAGGAAAAAAATAATGTAAAATGTAGAATACGGTAGAAAAAGGTGCATAATTAACAGGGATAAGGGGGAAGATTCCTCCTCCACTTCCTCTGGAGGAGCTGGAGGAGGTGTCTGGGGAGAGGGAAGTCTGGGCGTCCCTGCTTAGACTGTTGCCCCCACGACCCCGCCCCGGATAAAGCGGCAGATAATGGTTGGATGGAAGAGGGGAGATTCACAAGGAGTGGACTGGAGGACATGGACAGGACACGGGCTTCAACTGGTGCATTCTAAGAGTCAAGCCACACTTGAACCAGAAACATCATCAAAGGCATCTTTCCTTAGCTAAGGACAAAAACAACTGGACTGTTTCTCAGTGGTTCCAAGTCTTTTCAGATGAAAGTAAATTTTGCATTTCTTTAGGAAATCCAGGTCCCAGAACCTGGAGGTAGAGAGGAGAGGCACAGAATCCAAGTAGCTCGAGGTCCACTGTTTCCCCAGTCAGTGGTGGTTTGTGGAGCCATGTCATATGCTGATGTTGGTCCACTGTATTTTATCAGGTCAACTTCATGCTTCCCTCTGCTAACCAGCTTTATGGAGATGCTCATTTCTTTTTTCAGCAGGACTTGGCACCTGCCCACACTGCCAAAAGTACCAATACCTGGTTTGAGGACCAGGGTATGCCTGTGACTGATTAGCCAGCAAACTCACCTGACCTGAACCCAAAAGAGAATCTATGAGGTATTGTGAAGCCCAGACCCAACAACGCAGAAGAGCTCAAAGCCGCTATCAGAGCAACCTGGACTTCAACAGCACAGACTGATAACCACCATGCCACGCTGCATTGCTGCAGCAATTCATGCAAAGGGAGCCCCAACCAATTATTGAGTGCTATACAAGTTCATAGTTTTCAGAAGTCCAGCATTTCTGCATTGAAAATCCCCTTTTTTGATGTCAAGGATGAAGGAAACCATTGTTAGCTTAGAAATAGAATTAGGTAAACATCGAGCTCCAAAACGCACTCTCAACCACAACCCATGCAGACTGAAAGTTTCTCAATACGCGTTCTTGTCTGTTCTTGTGTTCTCATGATCTTGTGAAACATCATCAGCCACAGCCCAAGTACTGTTCCATTTAAAAGTTTGCACAAACCAAGATTGGATGGAATGTCTCCTTGCTTAAACCAAGGATGCACTGGTTGGTGAGTCGTGTGGACTTGGTTGGTAAATATCCCAAGATGCATTTCATGCTACTTTTGAAGATTATGGTAGCTTATGTGACAACTGACCTTAAAAATATTGTGAGTAGATGACCATCACCAGATGATGTGATACAATGTTGGAACACATGCCAAAGGGAGAATAGCGAGAAAATACATCTGTATTATCATGATCAAGCAAATTAGTTTATCCAGTTTTGAAGAATATACAAAATGTATGGAAATATAAATGATATGAAAATAATACAAATGTACTGAAATCAAATCAGTGATATATTGTGGTGGATTGTGGAAGTACATTAGGGAGTCGGGAAGGAAAGTTCACAAGCACCAATTGTTCAATTACAGAGAGACTGGAGTTATTAGGAAGTTCGATCTCTGTGACCATTCTTACTAAGACTGAAAGACTGAACTCACCGAGTTGTAAAGGGTTAGGGAATGGTCTTGGTAGGAATGGTCTTGATATTAAGAAAGCTTTGAGACTCACCCTTCAACTCCCCCTTCTTTGGTTTCTTCCTTTTGTAGGTTCTCAGGTTGGATTTAGTAGCACACATCTGGACTGAACCACTGGAGTCGGAGAGGCTGGAGTGGTTCTTCACCTTCAGTTTGGGAGAAAAGCAGGATGAATGACACTCTGTTTCTGTCCATGAATGTCTGTAGAGTTTGATAGGTTCTGGTTTTAGATCGTTTTACTGGTTAAGTTGTTATGGTTCACTTTTACTTTGACGTTTTCAGGTGTTTGCACCTTAAACACCTTCCCCAATGCTGCCTCCACCGGTCTGTAGAGTTCAGAGCTAAAGATCAGCTCCACTTTCTGTCCGGTTGTGTTCTGGTGCATTATGGGATTGTTCAGCCACACACTCAGTACCATCTCCATCTCGGCGCATTCTGGGAAATCAAACACTGGGACATTTGAGTTGACTTAATATTAAGGACAGACACATCTGTTCATTTGATCTTTTTTTCATTATTAAGTGATGCAGTATGTAACAAAACATGTGAGAGACATAACAAATAAGACAAAACACAAACAGATACTAATTACATATTCATCTTTATATGTTGGTGTGTGTGTGCGCGCAAGAGAGAGAAAAATGAAAGGGGAGACAAAGGAATTGGTAACAACAAATGACATTCACAAACAAAAGTAAATAAAATAAATCATTATCATTAACAACAGTGATAATAATAGTGGTGATATTAACAGAAATCATAGTAAACAAAAAAAATACTAAATTATAAAATTATAATAAAAATAATATCAGGAATTGGTAATGTTGTGGTTGTATAGGGGGTGCCTCTTACAAAGACAAATATCAATGGTCATTGGTTTTCAGGCTAATTACTCTGAGTAAAAAAAATAACCTAAAATAAAAAAAAGGGGGGGGGGGGGGGGTATAGGAACTCAATTTAAAACATAAGGTGGGCACTTGAAAACCCTTGGCCTGATTTATCAGGTGCACTACTGCCACCCAGTGGCCTGACTTATCAGTGCATGCCAAAGTTTTTGGTCAGACGGATTGACGCACGACCAACTGATGACTATACCCTGCGGCCAGTGTGGCAGAGGGCAAAAAGCATAAGTGTGGAACAATTGAGGGGTAAAAAGTGTATAAGGCCAGAAAAAAACAAAAGTTAAGACTGTAGTAAATTAACAATGGGGGACCAGATGGAAAGGGGGCTCTGTTGCGGACTGTTCTGTGGGAGTTGGTGGGTTTTCCCAGGAGATGTATTTGTTGAGTAAATTTTTTCATTGTGTGATGCTTGTGTTGTTTTTGGATTTCTAGTTCTTGAGGATGGTCTTTTTGGTGATAGTTATTGCTATTAGAAATAGTTTGTTGTTTGATGTAGGTAAGTTTATTGTAGATGTGTCGCCTAAGTGGAGTGAGGGTGATAGGGGGATGTGGCATCCCATAAGGACAGATAGTAACTTTGTGACTTCAGACCAAAACCGTTGAATGGGTGAGCAGTGCCAGAGGGCATGTATGTAAGTGTCCAGGTTATTTTGTGTGCAGTGAGTACAATTATCTGTTGTGTAGCCCATTTTAAACATGTTATGCCCGGTGAGGTGAGTTCTGTGAAGTATTTTGTATTGTATTAACTGTAGATTTGGACTTTTAGTCATTGAACACATATTTTTGCAGATTTGGTTCCTGAGTTCGGCACCAGGGGCAATCAAGAGGTCTTTTTCCCATTTTATTGTTGGAAAAGATATGGTTTGGTCCAACTGTGTTATTATTTGGAGAGGAGTTTTTTGGCTGAACGTACGTTGATCAAATTAGAACATAATGGTGGGAGAGCAAGATTTGTGGATGAGTTACAGATTGCTTTGGTTTTGATTGCTGATTTAAGTTGAAGGTATTCCAGATTGATCATTTGATCATTTTTAAGAGTTTGTTACAAAACTAATAAAACGTTCTTTGTTTTTTCGGAATCTTCATAATTTGAGGGTCGCTGTACATGAGCTTGACCTGCCCTTTGACCTGTTACTCACTGGGGTGTTTGATGTTCAGGCTGTAACGCTCCACCTCCTCCCTTAAAAGGTGGATGGACCCCCAAAGAAAACTCTGAGGAAGAAAAACTGATCACAGCTGGACACTCCCTGCTGGACATCAGAGGAACTGTGGCACCATTCTAATAATACTATGTACTATGAGTTTCTGATCCTGAAACAGAGAAGCTGAATGCACCTGGATAATCTAAGAGATTCTGACAGAAGATATAACAGTACGTCCATGATGAAGACATGTAGAATGTAGTCATCTCTACCTGAGGGTTGTCGATGAAGAAGCTCACACACTCCGAGCCCAGGTTAAAGTCGATCCAGAATTCATCCCATTTGTCGTCTTTTGGACAAAACAACTGAAGAAGAATTGAGTGAATAAGCTGAACATGCCCAGGGTTTGGTTCAGATGGTCTTACCTGTGTGGAGTCCAGAAAGGCCCGTAGACAGGGGAAGGTGTAAACCCTGACAGACAGAGCAGAGACAAGTAACCACACCCACTCATCACATGATCCATCTAATGCATGGGGTAATTGCAGGTCATCACCTCTGGTCACCTTGGTAACTGTTAGCAAAGTTCAGGAAACGCCTGCAGTCCTGGAGACATGGACACGTCTTTAACATTTTCATTTTCTGTGGTTTTCGCTTTTGTGTTGTGTCTTGTTTTCTTGAGTCTTTGTCATTTTCATCCAGCTGCAGCTTGTTTTAAGTCTATGGTTTTATGTCACTCGTTTTTATCATCCTCATTAAAACTAAATCAGTTAATAACCTGACCAATGTCTGTCACCTGATTACTCACCACCTCGAAGTCTCCATTCCTGATGGTAGAGAAGGCATGGCCCACGTCGGCACTGGAGAACCACTGATTGGCTCGTACACGTCTGTCCTTCTTGGGTGTCAGGCGACAGAGAGTCTCTGATAGGCTGACCTGCAGCTCATAGTCTGAAACAGCAGCACAGACATCAGTACCAGACCCATGCTGAACCAGACCACAAACACCACACTCACCTCCAACAGTCAGGACTGCCGCTGCCACCCGGGTCCTGTTGGATTACAATGGACCGGACCAGAAAACGTCAGACCCAAAGAGACCAAAAGGGTGTGGTTAATAAAACTGACATGATGGGTTTTATTGACAGTGAAAACCAGGTGAGTCTGACCCTGACAATGGTTGTGTACTGATCCACATCCACGTTCCACTTCTAAAAACCACAAAACACCTGCTGCTGATCATCTTTATCTGTCCCTCTTCAAATAAATAAACTGGACTTCAATCACAACATAAGGTTCAGGTTCTGGCACGTCTGGACGCGCTTCCTCTTGTCGCTGCTCAGAGAGTCCAAGATGTTGTTAAAGGTTCGGAATGCCTGAAAGAGAGCACAATATGGACATCATGGACCAGTAGAGACCAGTAGAGACCAGGTACAGGATGTGAACTCACCTCTAGTCTGAGTCTGAAGCTGATCTGAGTGTCCAGACCCATCTCAGCCAAATGAAGAAGAACTGCAGACACCTGAGACACTGAGAGACAGACAGACAGGTGAGAGGACAGACAGGTGAGAGGACAGAGAGGACAGACAGGTGAGAAGACAGACTGGTGAGTTTAAAGAGCCTCATGTGATTTAAGGTGTGAACATGTTAAACTCACCTTGTAAAAGGGGTGGAGTCAGCAGCTGGAGGAAGTGAAAAAACAATGTTGAACTAAATGAAAATTTAATGTCTTTAGATCAAACCATTTGATTTTGATTTCTGTTAAATCATATGATACTGTGCAGTCATGGTATTAAACCTACTGCTGCATTTGTAAACTTTATATCAGTAGAATCAGTTCTCAACTAACTTACCTGGTTAATAAAGGTCAAATAAATAAATCCCATGAGGAGGGGAAAAAGGGGTGGGACTTCCCCTGAAATACCCACACATCATGTAACGAAAACCTGAATTAAGCCACTCTCACCAGGAAGTAGTCATAGAAGGACTCTGTGAGGTCCAACAGGACAGTGGAGTTTTTATGGAGGTCAGAGGTCAGGAGGTCATGGACAGTGCTGAACCAAAACATGATCTGTGAAGATGAATGACTTGGCTGAGGTGAACAGGACCAACACCACCCTGGTATAAGGATAAGAGTTTTACTCAGATGTTTTTGTGTTTGATTTGTACATGTATAAAGTGGCTTCTACAGTCACCACAAGGAGGTAGTATTTTACCAAGAAGCTGTGTTTAGTGAACCTATTCATGGTTGTCATTATAATTCTGTGTGTGTGTGTGTATATATATATATATATATATATATATATATATATATATATATATATATACATTATTTTTCAGTTTTGTTTAACCTTACCTTTTTTTTTTTTTTTTTTTTACCTCTGGCAGTTCACCGCTTACTTTTGTACCATTTCAAGCTGTTCATTGGACTTGAACTGCTTAAATTTCAATACAAAACTGGAAAAACTGGGGTGTTCTAAAACTTTGGACAGGTAGTGAATATATATATATATATACACACATCTATAATTTTTCTTAAATATGTGATTCTGCATTGTCCTTTTATGCAGAATTTATGAAAAAACACCACCCAATCATTTTGAGCGCCCACTCAAAATGATTGAGTTTGATATGTCTATCAAACTCAACTGCCATCCCCCCCTCCCCCCTCTGTGCATACCCCTCTTCGCCGTCCCACAGGCTGGAGCGTGTGTACAGAAGCGTAGCCAGAACCTGGCTATGTTAGTTCTATTAGGACGGAAAGTTCACCGGCAAACTGTTTTGTCACTAACATAAAGCAGTAGGAAATGTAACATTAGTCACATAGATGTGAACTGGGGCTGTTCTGGAAGAGTGGGGGGGTTAGAGGAAACTAAATGAGCTCTGCATGGACACGTGAGCCGGGGGTTCAGTCGGGACCATAGCCGGGGTAGGAGCCCGAGGCGTACGGGACCGGAGCAGTGGACCGGAGCAGGTGACAGAGCCTCAGCCGGTGTCGGAGACGGTTCGGCCGGACCGGACCGGACCGTAGACGGCGTCGGAGCCCAACCCGGAGCAGAGCAGAGCCTCACGGATAATTGATGCCGTGCAGCGCTCGTGAACCCTCGGTAACAAGCATTGCGCGTGCCACCACTCTGGAGGCGTGGCTTCGGAGGGTCGTCTGAAGAAAGGGGATTGGACTGAACTGAGTATTTTCAAAATGTAGCTAGCTCGAGCCGTTTTTCTAAGATCTCAGACCCCACCTTTAAATGTTTTTTGTTTTTGTTTTTTTACTTCTCTCTCTGTTCTTTCTTTTTTCTCTGCTGAAAGCCTGACTAGGGACTGCAGATGGAAACTAGCAATAGCTATAACCTCCTTATGTGAATCATCAGTTACTACAGCTTGATTGTAACAGGTAGAAGTTACACTATGTAATCTGCATTGTCCCCATCAAATAAACTTTTTAAATAAATAAATACATTTAAATGTTTTTGACCTGAGTCGAAGCTGATGCTGCATGACTGAAACAGGTTTGTCTGGATCTACTAACTAATGAAGACAAATGTTCATGATGTGTGAGTCAGTGTTGTTTTGTCGTTACTTTCGGAACCAGTCCCAGATCTACCAGTGTCAGCAGATCGGCGGTTTTCTCTGACAGGATCACTAAAGACTTCAACAAGACCTGGACCCGGCTGAGACCTGATCCACTGAGATTCTGAAGGGATAAACAGACATGAACAAACTTCAAAAACCAAGATGGCTCGGATCTACTGAATGAAACCACCTGCCCGTTACCTCGGTAACCACCTGGTCCAGACAGGTGAGGGTGATGCTGCTCAGTCCTTCAGTGAGAATCTGAGCCACCAGACCTTGTGGATCTTCTCGAAGAAGACAGTCCTTGACCTGAGCCTGAAACTGACACAAACATAACAAACAGATTCCTATTTTTTTTGTTTCATTTAGAATTATATTTACAAATTAAGGTTTTCTACCTGAAAATTCATCATGTGATTTTTTAAAAGAATTAAAATCTCACTTTCTCTCTGTTTGGTTTATCATTTGACCATCAATGAGCAGAAAACAGCAGAACAGCTCTGAGACTCACATATATCCTGAAACCCAGCGTGTACTGATCAGTTATGAACAGCTTCTATTCCTGTGTTTGTCTGTCTGTTAAATCTGGAAATGGAGACAGAACACACATCCTACAGGATACACTTGATGATGATGATCTTATACCCATCAGATGCTCTGTTTCTTCTCCATGTCTTAATTACACTGGACAAACTTAACGCTTCAGTGACAGTCTGGTCCAAAAGTAAATATGATATAGAAAGTCCACTTTCAACCAGACCGTCAACTATCAACTTAACTGATTTGCAATTTTTTCACAAAAAAACAACACAAAACTAATTCACAAAAAACAACAACAGGAGACTCAACATGAACAATATGAGACAGCTGCACCAATAAAACCAACTGAAACCAAATCAAACTTCTGATGAAAATAAAAGACATGTCAGAGTAACACGTCTGATAAAAACCCAAAGGATTCACTTATTTCAATGTGAAAAAAAGAAAGAAAGAAAAAAAATCATAGCAAGAGTGAAGCTGATACAAAAGACTGTGGGGAACATGGAATTATTAATGAAAGTAGAAGTAATGTAACAGAGCGAACAGCAGGGGACGCTCAAGGACAAAGTCATAAACTTAATGTTCAACACAACGGCAATAATAATCGGTAAATTTACATTAAAATATTTAATAACCAGTAACACTTTAATTTGAGACACGTGAACATTTAAAGAGCAAATATTAAAGAAGAAAAAAAAAAGTCACGTGGAAAAACTCATAATTTATACAGAAAATCATATTGAATAAAGTTTAAAAAAAAAAAAAAAAAAAAGGAGATTATCTGTAGATTTAAGAATAATTTAACGCAAGGCAAGTTTATTTGTATAGCACATTTCAGCAACAAGGCAATTCAAGGTGCTTCACACAGGACATTGAAATAAAAGAAACAAAAAGAAAAAAACATTATAAAAGAAACATAAAAGGTGATTAAAAACAGCAAGTAAGAAAACAACACAAAATCAAAAAAAATAATAAATAAAATAAAACAGAATAAAATAAAATAAAAATGAAAACACACACATATATTTAGTAAAAGTGTCATCAGTTAATGTCGTCTATGGTTGGATTTGATAATAAGAGTTTTTTTTTGTTTTGTTTTGTTTTTTTTTTATCTTAGAAATACCTAAAATAAAATTTGTGTACATTGTCAGTTAATGGATAAAACTGTAACAAAACAACTCACCTCCTGTTTGTAAGTTCATGTCACGACGTCAAACTGATCAAAATCATTAAATAAACATAAACATAATAATATAACATGTTTAAACTTTTAGTGTTTTCATCTAAACCTAAACCTTCAGACTTCTATACAAACAATTAATCAGATCTAATGTGGAATTAAAGCTTTTTCGATTTTATTTACCATCGCGTTTCTTTTCTTTCCTCTTCTGCTCTGGGGTCGCGGGCGCGCACAGCTGTCACTAATTAACTCATCAGTGAGACGGGGCCGCGCGACGAGTGCACAGAGGGACGTCCAAAAGGAGAGGAAATAAATAAATAAATAAATAAATAGATAGATAGATAGATAGATAGATAGATAGATAGATAGATAGATAGATAGATAGATAGATAGATAGATAGATAGATAGATAGATAGATAGATAAACTTTCTTTCTTTCTTTCTTTCTTTCTTTCTTTCTTTCTTTCTATTTCTCCTCTCCTTTTGGACGTCCCTCTGTGCACTTGAGGCTTTTATTTTGAAGACCACTGAAGGCTGTAACCATGGTAACGCAGATGTTGTGAAAGGTGTCAGTCATATATTAGATATAGATTTAAAGGGATTGACATGACGATGAGGAGTGATCTCAGAGAGTCCATGGTCCGGGTTGGTTTCTGAACCGGTTCACGATAGAATCGGTCGGGGCCAGTCCATGTTCTGCATCCAGGTCCATGTTCTGGGTCCAAGTCTGGGTTCAGGTCCATGTTCTGGGTCCAAGTCTGGGTTCAGGTCTATGTTTTGGATTCAGGTCTGGGTATAGGTCCATATTCTGGGTTCAGCTTTGGGTTTGTGGCCATGTTCTGGGTCCAGGTCTGTTTTCAGGTCCATGTTCTGGGTTCAGGTCTGGGTACAGGTCCATGTTCTGGGTCCAAGTCTGGGTTCAGGTCTATGTTTTGGATTTAGGTCTGGGTACAGGTCCATATTCTGGGTCCACTTCTGGGTTCAGGTCCATGCTCTGGGTCCAGGTCCATATTCTGGGTCAAACTCTCGGTTCAGGTCCATGTTCTGGGTCCAGGTCTGGGTTTAGGTCCAGGTTCTGGGTCCAGGTCTGGGTTTAGGTCCAGGTTCTGGGTCCAGGTTGTGTCTAAACTGTGTCTCCAAGGTGAACCTAATTGATGACTAATGACTGTTTGTTTATGGACAAACATGAGGTTGTGTTTACACAACACACACACACAGACACACACACGTGCACACACACACACACACACACACACACACACACACACACACACACACACACACACACACACACACAGAGTAATGCACGTGGACACAGTGTGAACAGGTTGGTGTTCATCTGAATCAGCAGCTTCAAACCACATGTAGACACCCTATAATTCACTCATCATGTGTTTTTACAGCCATGTTCATGTTGAAATGCATTGGTTGGATTATGACCTGATCCAGTTTGGGTTAGGACTACGGTTAGACATGTGAATGTGTGAGTGAATGAATAATGGATCACTAATGTAAAGCACTTTGGGTGCCTTGAAAAGTGCAATCCAATCCATTATTATTATTATTATTATTATTATTATTATTATTGTTATTATTATTATTATTATTATTATTATTATTATTATTATTATTATTATTATTATTATTATTATTATTATTATTATTATTATGGGGGTCTCATCTCCATCAGCTGAGGCTCATGGAGTCCAGGTTCCAAGTAAAACAAAACTGAGCCTTATCATCATTTTATTCACTGAGTGATTTGAGCTCTTTGCCACCTTTTTGATCTGTCCATGCATTTCTGTTTTATGTATGTATGTATGTATGTATGTATGTATGTATGTATGTATGTATGTATGTATGTATGTGTATGTATGTATGTATGTATGTATGTATGTATGTACGAGGGCCGTTCAATAAGTTCATGGCCTCACCCAGAACAGAACAACACAGACTGATAATTTATATTTTATTTTTCAACATAATCTCCATTTACAGCAATGCACTTGGTCCATCGATGTTCAAGCATCACTATCCCATCACGAAAGAATGTAACATCCTGTATTATAACAACCAGTATTTCTGGGTGAGGCCATGAACTTATTGAACAGCCCTCGTATGTATGTATGTATTGAGTATTTAATAAATTCACAAAATAAATGCAGCCTATACATATTATAGAATCACAGACGTAAATGTAATATCTGTATTTTCTCTATAAAACATGGGATTTTTTTGTGACATGTGAGTTTATTGAATAAATTTAAACTAGCCAATTTATTCTAAAACTTCAACAAATCTGAGAAATTGAAATATTCATTTTATTATTTTTTAATTAAAGTAGAAACTGTAAATTCAGGACTTTTTGAAGAGAAATGGTTAAGGTTAATGAACAAATGTTTTAATGTGTTGAATGTAACTTGTTTCCTTTAATAAACAATTCTTTAATTCATGGATTAAATATTCATTGAACACAGTGTCATTACAGCGTCATTTCACCGTTTATGAACTTTTTATTTGTGTGTTAACACCGTCGAGGCTCCGCCCCCTGCGTCTCGGAGCCTCCTGAACCGTCTCACCTGTTCAGTCCATACCTGAGTCCACATGAGCCGCACGCCCTGCCGGTCACAGTACAGTCAGAGCCAGAGGATCGATACCGGATCGAGCTGACCAACTACACTTCATTCATTAAATTCATTATTATTATTATTATTATTATTATTATTTTTTAATTAAAAAAAAAAAAAAAATTCTGACTCCGGGTTCAGGTCTGATTGTGATCCTTCACCTCCTGAACCTGAACCTGAATCTGAAGGATCCGGACCGGGATCAGGACTAATATAAGGACTAGGACCCGGACCAGGTGGACCAGGGTCAGGATGTCTCGGTCTGAGGAGGACTCGGACTGTGTTTGTTCCGTTGGGATGAAGTTCACGTGGGACATAAACGACCCCAAACTGCCGCAGGTAAGGGATCGATAACTCACCGATAGTTCATCGATAACGCATCGATAACTGATCGATAAGTCAAACATAAGGTCAGCTGATCGTAACCCTCATCAAGTCATGTGCTTTTCAGTTATCCATGAAAATGTTGTCACTGATTGTTTAAAATAAGTGACTTTAAACTGTCGGAATCCGTTTCACATTAAATGAAACATGTTTTATGTCAAATCTGTAACAAAGAAAAAACACCTGAAAAAGGGTGAAAATAAATAGATATAACCGAACAACGTGAACTTCACGTTTCATGTTAACTTTGGGTTTTAAGTAAAGACTTGGTGAAAATATTTCACTCAATAAAATCATTAAAACCTCCAAATCGTTTAAGGAACTTTTCAGATGTTTAATCTGTTTTTAAAACACATGTAACATGTTTAAACCTTTAATACTTAACCCTACTTTTATTGGACTTGGTTCATATTTTCTCACTTTTTAATACAACTGCACATGTATTTTTTGGTTTCATGTCATATTTTATTTTTACTGTTTTATTTTTATATTTTTCAGTTCATCTGTTTCATTGAATCATATGAAACACGCTATGTCATTAATCTCTAAAACATGGAAATAACTTTAGTTGTAATAGAAACATAAAACACCAGAATTATTCTGTATTAAAAGTATCAAACTAAGAACTGAATTAAACATAACACAAGTTATCATTCTTATTCTTTTTCTTATTCTTATTATTACTTCTCTAATTCTTATATTTCTTATTCTTTTCTTATTCTTTTTTGTCTTCTCATTCTTCTTAATTTTCTTATTCATTTTCTTATACTTATTCTTAATCCATTTAGTTATCTGTCAAAAACAAAGTTGATTAAAAAAAATATTTTAATATTTTCATGTGACTTTAATCAAAATATTAATGAAATGTTTCATTTTTATTTGTGTTTATTCAGTTTATTTCTATTAAATGTGTTTCACATTTCATTCAGTAGAAGAAAAACAATGCATTGAGTTACATGATGATTAATAAGTATTTAAAGCTTTTAATTCCTTACATTTATTATTTCACTTTTTTTTAAACCAGGTGTAACAGTAGTTCTATTGTTTTGTCAGTTTCTGGGTTTTTTTGGTTTCTATTTCATTAAAGTGTAAAGTTGTATTTTTTTTTTATTTGAATTTAATTTAATTTTTTCTGGTCATTTTGTGTGAATTTGACTTGACTCCTCAGTTTGTTTTGGATCAAACAGTAAAAACTGGTTTTTATTTGTGTGTTTTACCGAAACCAAAACACACTCGTATTTCATGTGATATTTAGGACAAGTCGAGTCGTAGTGAAAATACATAATAATGTTGAAAAATGATAATGAATGAAACTAATAATAAATATTAAAATATCAACATCATTCTTAATTCTTAAAATGAGTCTAAAGCTTCAGTTTATTAATTTAATCTGAATGGTTTAAAAATAAAGAATAATAACAACAACAACAACAGTGGTTTTATTTAATCAGTAACATTAAGGGGATGATTATCAGAGCTTTAAATGACCATAAATACATAGATAGAATTAAAGACAGATCATGAACATTGTTACATGTAAACTTGGAATAATGTCTTTAATTAATCACCTTTGACCAGGTTCATGATTAGTTCCAGTTACTCTTTATCCAGAATAAGTCACATCATCACAATCATTTCATGAAGTTCATTTTTCATTTCATGAACAAAATGTTTAATTCCAACATAATGGGCAACAGGCTAAATAATAATGATAAAGAAAATAAAGACAATAAAATGATGATAAATAAAGATGAGGTTAAATGTACTTGGATAAAAACACATCATCATGATTCACTTGTTAATGAATGAATTTACAACATGTTGAAGATCTGTTCACATTTATGTAATGTTAACATGTTGAATAATGAAAAAATGACCTTTGACCTTGTGGGATCAAACCTCATATGTTTCCTGTGTTTTTTTTCAGGATACGAAGCAGTTCGACCCATTCCAGGAGTGGACGGACGGTTATGTCCGCTACATTTACAGCGGTGAGAAAACCCTCCGTCAATACCTGCTTTAATGTTGACAAGCTTCAAATACTAAGAAACACATTCAAACACAGACATTACTAAAACCTCAGCTCAACCTAAAACTTTATTTGGTTGGACTTTTTGGACATCATGGCCCTGATCGTCTATTTATTGTTTATGGACTGTAATTTATTGGACTGTTTCTTTCATTGGGCTTATTTTAATTATCTTCTGTTTTTTTTTAAACTGTGACTGCTGAAGATGATGCTACTAAATTGTTTTTCACTGTAGTAAAATAAAGATACTAAAGTTTATTCTCTTCTCTTCTAATTTATTCTCTTCTATTCTATCTTAAAGTTAAAAGTTAATAGTGGTAGTTAAAATGAAAAATGGTGAAAAAGAAGCGCTAAACATGAGCTAAATAATCAGGATAAAAATCAAATAGAACCAGGTTTAAATGTTACTCTTACAGTTAAAACTAACAGAAATTAGCGTTAGTTAATCAATGAATTTTTTATAATGATTGATTAACTAATGTTAATAATTAACTTTAGTTAATCATTAACTTCAAGTTAATTACCTATTGTTGACTGGAACTAATACATACAATGCTAGTTTGATATAACTGGAGCTGGTTGTAGACTATAGCATGCTAGTCTCCACCCATAACCAGTCTAGGTAGTGGGCTCGTGCTCGCTAACTACACCCAAAGCCATTGTGGGGTTATTAATGACTTGTCTAGAGCCTGTATTGCTTTGGGTTAAATACTGATCTTTGAGAATTGAGTCTTTTGAAACTAATGAATGGATTAGTTATTAAATCAATGAATTGATTAGTTATTAAAATAATCTACAGATTAATCTATTATTAAAATTATCATTAGTTGCAGCCCTAGTGATAACTACACCATTTGTCCCTCTGCCGTCATTTTACTGTTTTTAATTTAACCATGCTTGTTAGGTATTTGTGTGAACCATTATTCCACCTTTGTTCCGTAATGTGCAGACACAGGCTATCCTGGGTTTGTTTGAGTTTGCATTATGTTTGGTTACAGGTCACTTACATCATTTCTGGTTAAAGTCATACACAGACAAGTATAGTTAAGTTTAAATTGGTTCAATTATGTAGTCTTTAATTTCAGTTTGTTAAATCCATACTCACCATACCCACCACATGGTCTAGGAGCAAAGGGAGGAAATGCTCCCCTACTGATATAACCTTGCTGACATCATCAGTGATGCAGACAGGGCACACCCAACTATAGTGTTGGTCATTTTAAAATGGAGATATATTGTTTGATATATGTTTAAGCACGGTAATCTAGTATGAGTTTAAAGGCAAGAGGAGAAGGTCTCTGGGAAATGTAAAAGAAACTGATGTTTCTGTTGTATTCTTTTCTCCAGAGGAAGTGGTGAATTTACCTGCTGCATGGTTTTATCCAATGTACCAATGCCTTCAGCAGTATATATAAGGCAGCTGAAGGCTGCCGCAGAAAGAGAGAGGACATTCAGTGGAGTAGCTGAGTACATGCTATGTTCAGTCAATTTAATTTACTAAGAGTTTAGCTTTCTTCATTTAAGCTGAGTTAACTGTTAATCTTTTTATACTTTTTTTTGATAAATATTTTTTTGTAACATGAGAAGCTTGGTGACACCTTTTTGTACTGGGACAATGTTTCTGAGTCTGTCTCCTAACACAAATCCATTTGCTCAGGCCAGGCTTACCACACAGTGTCATTCAGCCTCTGTGACGATTCTCCCTCTTACATTGAAGGTCTACCTCTTTTATTGCCCTCCCTCTTGGAATAGCCCCCAAACAAAACAGTTCTTACTTCCTGAAGTGGCCTTTAGTGGTTTGTGTGGACCTGCTGTACACCTGCTGTAAATGATGTGGGCATTGACTGCGCTGATGCTAAGAACCGCATTGAAAAAGTGGTTGTACTATTTCCTTGATCTGTGTGGAAAGATGTACATTTTCATTCTCTGTTCAGCTGTATCAACTCCACCCATACAGGTGTTGTAACTGTCAACACACACTGGTTTCTTGATGTCATGAAAACCAACCATGCTTTCCTTTGAACGCATATGTTTCTGAACACACGCGATGCTGTGAATGGATGATATAGCATAATGAGATGTTTTCGTTTACCATGTGGCATAAACATTGGTTCATCTCCCTTTCTCAAAGGCAACTGGGCTGGTCTCAGATCCTGTGGCATCCCTTTCCTGTTACACTTCACTGTCCAACACATTCCAGTTTGGTTAGCTGCTAATTCGTTTGCTCTGGCTGGTGAAGTGTAGTAGCTGTCCATGTAAACCTCATGTCCTTTCCCTGTGAATAGAACCATCAGCTGACTATAAAATTGGTCATGCCTGAATCATCATCCTACATGTCCTGTGTAGACTGACCACTGTAATATGTACCCTGAACAGGCTTCAATCAAGACAAATGCTCTGTGGCTATGTTTGTCAGGTTTATGGGGTTGTACAGCTTCAAGGTTGACCTTCGCTTGAATGTAAGTCATTTCATCCAGGGAGAGCTGCTTGTGTGGACCATAGACAGCTGAAAAATTAGGAATTATCCACACAGGCATTGGATGCACTTTGAACTGTCTATCATGGCCTGGCTGCCTCCTCTCAACAGGTTCATCATTATTGGTACAGTAGAGGAAGGAGAGAATAATCTCAAATCTTTTCCTAGACATCACTTTGCCAAAGCCAGGTGTAAAATTTGGTACAAATCCTGCCCAGTAGTCCTCAATCTCAGGTTTTTGTACAAACACAAATGAAGTGACAGGAAAGCTTTCATCTCTGGGACAGTTGCATCATACAAGTCATGTAATCTGGATTTTGATTTTAGTTTTTCACTGTCTAAAACTTGGTGAGCATATCTATTAGTCTCATTTGTCATGAGATCCCTGAAATCATCATCTAGAAACACAGATTAAAAAACAGTAGGTTTGGCCTTTTTCAAATCCTTCTGTCCATGATACCCAACTGGTTCATCAAACTGCCTGATCCACCCATCATGCACTTTCTCAAGTCTCAAATGCACCTAGCCATCATCTCCACTATTCTGACCCCTCCCAATGCTTCCACCTCTTTTTACTCTTCCACGTTTCCCACCCCTGCTGCCTCAACCATGTACACAAACTCTGTCATAGTGAACCCTAACCATAACCCAGTTATAGCATGCCAACAATTTAATCGTCGGGCAATATGTAACCAATGTATTAACTTTTTTTCTGTGCAGAGATTCTGTCACTGTGCTCTTGTGTGTCTGCGCTGCCCAGAGAGTTAGAAGAGTAGTAAAATGTGTTCACTTTCACTTGAAAATCGGACTGCTATCCACCCCCACCCCCCACTCCGACAATCACGGACTGCTGCAACCACTGCAACTGTTAATTCACATGTCCACCATTATCTAATATAAGACTATTATATCCTCTGTATATTAATGTTCAAATTTCATATATCGGCTGATACCCGATATATTGTCCGATAACCAATATATTGGCCGATATGGCGGATATCAGCTTTTTTTAGCCCCCAATATCGGCATCGGCCCTAAAAATTGGTCGATCTCTACTACACACTGACACACTGGTTAGAGCTAACCCCTAACCTAACCCTAACTGGTTAGAGCTAACCCTTACCCTTACCCTCCCTAACCCTAACCCCATGCACAGGCACACCAGTTAGAGCTAACCCTTACTCCAACCCTAAACCTAACCCTGACCCTAACCCTAAACCTAACCCTGACCCTAACCCTAAACCTAACCTTACCCTTCCCTATGCACTGGGACACCGTCCCTCTCAGACTCAGTCGGCAAACATCATTTGAAGTACATGCTTCCTCTCAGTTGTGCTTTGTAACGCTGACTACATGTGCTCTTTAACCCCTCTGATTTTAAAGAAACATATTTAGCGTAAATAAACTTCCCTTACTTACAAAACCAGCTTGGGACCATGCCTATCAAACTGGATTTTCTTCTTCCCTTTGAATAGAAACATGCCCTTAAATGGTGTTAGGACTGAAGGGGCACATGTCTGCCATTTATTAGTGGGAGGTGGTAATAAGATTTGGCAACTCTATCTGGAGCTATGGTCTGTTTCATTCAGTTATGTTGCCAGTTTATAGGGCTAAAGCTACCTGTTAAGTGCTAATGATAAACTCAATAGTTAAAGTAAAAGGCAGGGTTAATGGTAACATCAAACCCACAAATTAAAAGCTATTGTTAAAGGCTACAATTAACGCTAACAGTTAAGGCTAAAGGCCCATTTATTTCACTTTACATTCGTAAATAGCTTCGTCCTTATAAGATGCTTTGAAAGGTCTTTATTCTTCCACGTACCCATGGCCTTGGAATGAGTGTTTGACATCAATCCACCAGAGGGCGTGACTCTGAATTACATTTTTTGACAATCGCTAAGACACATTTTTTCAAAGCTGCACCCCTTTTCTCAAAACTGTAAACACAAAACCAAGAATTCAAACTACATTTACAAAATCTGTCACCCTTCTTGTAAAACCAAACAATTTTTTTTGAGTGCAGTTAAAATAGTTTTTGAGGCAAATAATGCTTTCAGATCACACACACTACCAGGCCAACATGTAGACAATACAGAGCAGTCATCACACACTGCACAGCAAAATGGAAAACACTGTGTTCAGTGCATGCAGAACATTATGTTTATTACATTAAATATTGTAAATACATTTAGCATTTCCTAAAGCTGTACAATATGATGTGGCACTTTTACACTTTTCTTTCATTATCTTAAAATGCTCCTAATAAGCATGTGTCAAACTAAAATGTAAAAGAAATCCACCACATTTTGAAACTCAAAAATGTGACTTTTTGAATTAAGATGGTTAAATCTAAAAATAAGCACGTCTATGGATGTATTCAGAAGGCTTAAAATAAGCATAAAATGCTGGTTTTAAGATGAGATTACTTTAAATTAAACTTTTTACAGCCTCAAAATAAATGAAATATACTAAATATAAGTTGACTGAGCTGGCTGTAAGAATTTAAGTCTTAAAATAAGAGTAACAAGTAGAAAAAAAATTCTTAAAATATGCATTTGATTCAGCTGAAAATGACCATCTCTACTAGGAATTGATCCCAAGTCTACCACTGTGGAGTTCAACACCTTACCTACTGAGGTAAACAGCCAATGTGGAGTCAGGATATTAATTTGCTACTCCTTATGGAGGAGACATGGGTGTCCATGTTAAATTAACTAAGAAACCACCTCTTAAACAAACTGCTATTAATCCATAACTGTACATCCTATCTCAAAAATTTTTGCAGGTGAGACTGGTGAATGCATTGATGTATAATATGTGGGGGGAAAGTCAGAGCTGAATAAGCAACGATTATGGGAATGTGGAGTTTGTCAAACATGTTGGTGACAGAAATTTAACATGGAAGTGAATGAGACAAAAAAATTGTCTTTGGTTTCATGTCTCTACGACATTCCTACTGGCAGTAAGAATTTTTCAGTCATTTTTCAGTTTAGTCAAGGGTCATGTTAAACTGTGTTATCATTTTTGTCATATTTTAGGCCTGGTTAAATTTATTAGAAATATCATAATTCCAAAAAAAAAAAATAAAATAAAAAATTGGAACTCCTTTACAGTAAACTGACTTTCTTCCATGACGTTCATCAGTATTCCACACGCCAGTCAGGGGACAGACGTTTCCTGTTGCCTGCCTGTAGGACGAATCAAATACAGGAAAGTGTGCAATATAGGGCAATGGTGGCATGGAATACACTGCCACAATTTTTAATTCAGAAATTCAAGCAGTTACTTTTTCTAAAAGGTTGAGAATTTTCATATTTACCCAAGAATAACTGAGCTATTGCACATCCTATAGTGATACCATCTAGAGGGTTTGTTTTTCTGTTTGTTGCGGAGATGTTTTTTGTTTCTGTTTTTCGGGTTTATTTATTTATTCTTTTTTTCTGTTGTTGTTGCTGTTGTTGTTGGTATTATTATTGTTATTGTAACTGTTTTGTATTGTGTGCTGTTGTTAAATTTGGTTTTTTGTGTTGCTGTGTTGAGTGTATGTACATCCTGTTTGTTTGAGTGAGTTGTAGGAAATTGTGGTGCTTTGTTTTATGTTGTTAATGACCCCAGGAAGAATAGCTGCTGTGGCTACAAAAAAGGTTAGTTGCTGTCATTTTTTGAGATTCATTTTTTGCAGTGCATACTTTAAGTCAGAGCAATAATAAACTCTGTTTCTTTCAGATGCTTTTTGTGTGTCTTGAATCTAGCAACTTGACTTTGCTACAGAATCTTAAAACAAGATTTATTTTGATGAGACTTTGAGGGAGCGATGTAATAAATCTTATTTTAATGGTTATTTACCTCATTGTTGTTGTTCTTCCTGAGGAGACTGAGGTCTTTGGGTGTCTGCAGCAGGCTCCTCAAAACCTTCTACCAGTCCATGGTGGCCAGTGCACTGTTCTCTGTTGTAGTGTGCTGGTGTGGTGGCGTTAGGAGTGGTGAGGGCAACAGGCACAGTCTGGAGATGGTGGCTGAGAGGAGGGTGAAGAACAAAATCTGTGCAATCCTAGACAGTCCTGCTCACCCTCTGCATGATGAGCTGTGGCTGATGGGCAGCTCATTCAGCCAGCGGATTATCCCACCCCGGTGCAGGACTGAACATTTCAGACGCTTCTTCATTCCACCCACCATCAGACTGTATAACAGAAGCTTGGCTTGAACTACATCCAGCTCTAAGCAGTCGTTTGCATCTCCCAATATCACTCACTTGCACAATTGTAAAAAGTCACCTACTGCACACTTGCTACTTTATCCTTATTAGGCTATTTATTGTCACTTTAGTCACTTTAACAAACTTGTTTATATATATATATATATATATATATATATATATATATATATATATAAATCTTTTTTATTTTTCTGTTGTATTTGATATATATTGTCTTGTACTGCTGTCCACACTTGAATTTCCCCCTTGGGGGATCAATAAAGTATATCTTATCTTATCTTATCTTATCTTATCTTATCTTATCTTAAGATTTCCTGCCTATTTAAGACAAAAAAATAAGGTTGTGCTTGGTTTAAGATTATACTATAAAACTGAACACTTAAAATAAGAAATTAACTCTTCAAATCAAAATAGATTAACTAACGCTTCTCAATCTCAGTTATTTTTTTCTTGGTAAGAACCAAATAATTTGCAGTGTGTGCTTTTCTTTTACAGTTTTCTTTCTTTTAAGAAATGCTAAATGTATTTATGCATAATGTAATAAACATTATGTTCTGCATGTGCTGGATGCAGTGTTTTCCATTTTGCTGTGTAGTGTGTAACTACTCTGTAGTGTCTACATGTTGCCTGGTTGTGTGTGTAATCTGAAAGCATTGCTTGCTTTTGAGTGCAGGTAAAACAGTTTTGAGGCAATTGTTTGCTTTTGCTTGAAGAGTAGGAGATTTTGTGAATGCAGTTTAAATTCTGGGTTTTTTGTTTACAGTTCTGAGAAAAGGGGTGCAGCTTTGGAAAAATGTGTCTGAGTGACTGTGAAAAACTGTAATGTAGAGCATAAATAAGTTCAATTTCAAGATACTTTTTTATCTGCTAGATGCAAATTGTTGTACGCCTAGCAGTAAAAACATCAACACAAATAGCAGATACAAATACAAAAATACAAATCACATACTATTCAGGAATCTCATTGCAGCAGGAATAACTGGGGCTTAAGGAAGAAGTTAAGAGGTAAATCTAACTCTGGAGGCAGGGCTAACAGTTAAAGCTAACCGTTACATCAAACAGTTAAACCACACCCCTGAGGTTAACTCTGAAAACTAACAGTCTGCTCTACTCTGTTTGCAGCGGAGGATAAAAATGCCCAGAGACACCTGTCCGGTTGGGCAATGAGGAACACCAACAACCACAACTGTCAAATCCTGAAGAAGTCATGTTTGGGTGTAGTGGTGTGCTCACGAGGCTGCACACTGCCGGACGGATCCAGACTCCAGCTCCGACCCGCCATCTGCGACAAGGCCCGGCAGAAACAACAGAGTAAGCAGCAGGGGATCAGGTGTTCAGCTCTGAGTCTGGTTGATACCTCCTCAAATTAACTTATTTCCACGGTTTGTCCAGGCCTTCATCTTGTTCCTTCAGTTTTTCATCCTTCTTTGTTCATGGAGGTTTGATCATTTTCATTCCTTTGTATAAAACTCTTCAGCAGCTGGACACCTTGGGGCCGCCATGGTTCATGTCAAGTTCCATCATGTATGAGGAACCTCTACCTGCGACACCTGGAGGTTCCTAATTAACCCTGATGATGTGCTGTATTTCAGAGAAACTGTGTCCGAGCTGTAATGCTGCCCTGGAACTGCTGCCATGTCGTGGCCACAGTGGTTATCCGGTCACTAACTTCTGGAGGGTTGATGGGAAGGCCATGTTCTTCCAGGTAATGATCTTCAGACAACAGGTCCCATTAGGCTCCTGAAGACAAATTAAAATTTCTCTAAACGTAGGACTGGGTCCCACTGTTAGTGTGAGAGATAATCACATACCAGTGAATACAAAAGTAAAGGCCAAACGCCTAAAGCTAAAACTAAACATTGGCTAGCATGACAGCAGTGGGGGCTTGTCAATAGAGGGTGCTAGGGCCCTAACATGAAGAAGAAGATGATAGGAATCACCTAAAATAATTTTACAAAAAATGTATGTTTAAATAAATGAGCTACACAGGATACATCCCATGAGTACTGTGTATAATCTGCATTCAAGGTCATTTAGAAATGTTTTCAGTCATTTAGTGAACAGAAAACTGACGTGTTTCCTGTTTGGGGCGCCTGAGGCTCTCCGTTTACCATAACAAACCCTCGTTATAATAGCGCATGCACAGTAGACCCCCTCAAATACAAGAGATAGGAGAGCCTCAGGGCACAAAAATTTGCACCCAAGCACCACCCACAGGAGTGTACGTCACATCATGAAACAAATCAAGATCTTCTTCAGAAATGGAATCAGTGGGTAGGTCTGTAGGTAATACTACTGGGTAGGGCTGCAACTAATGATCATTTTAATAATAGATTAACCTGTAGATTATTTTAATAACTAATCAATTCATCGGAGAAACACGAAAGACTCAGTTCTCAAAGATCGGTATTTAACCCAAAGCAATATAGGCACAGACAAGTCACTAATGATTACATCCCCACAATGGCTTTGGGTGTAGTTAGCGAGCATGTGCCCGCTACCTAGACTTGTTATGGGTAGAGACTAGCAAGCTATAGTCTCCAACCAGCTCCAGTTATAGGCCATCAAACTAGCATTGTCTGCATTAGTTCCAGTCAGTCAGGCCACCAGATTAACATCTGGACAATGGAGATGGACGAAAACATTATCATTACGATGTAGGCTATCTTCTGGTAGGTTAACATTATGTTCCCAGTGACCACAGCAGCCCCATTTGCCCGAAACGTAGTGCGCCGTGGTATTTTAGCCATTTCTTTCTCCATATTCAAGTTTTGTTATGTAAATGGTGCTCTACGTTTCCTCTGTTACACCACACAGTGTACGGACAGCAAAATTACAAATCCTACATGCCTCAATAATGTGCTCAAGACCCAACTGCCAAATTTGTTGCCAACTCTTTTAAGAATTGATTTGGATCAATTTAATCGATTCGTTGTTGCAGCACTACTACTGAGGCACACACATGTGGCAGGGTAGCTCAGTGAATAATGCTGCTGACGTAGATGAGGGACCAGGGTTTGCATCCCGACACGAGTGGTAACTTTGACATCTTTTAATCCTTACGTTGATTTTCTATTTCTTTTTTTTTTTAATGCCATGCAATCTAGTATCTTCACCCCTGGTCCAAATGCACTGGTTATATTATCAGTGGAAAAGACACTTGTCAGTGACAGGTCTAACTTTAATAATAGTCATGGAAAAATGTACATGTTTGAAGAATAGATGATGAAATTATAATGTAATATGAAAAATACATGACTACTGTGTATTGTAATTTTAATTTAAATTAATATTTTAAACTAGTGGTGCATGTGCTTTGGTGTATCGTAGTAGTGATATGTGATTATAGTGCATCTGAAAACTGACTGGCATACTGTGCTCCACCAAAACATAATTTCACCAGCTGCCGATGTGTGTCAGCCTATCAAATGTGATACCATCCATCATACCATGGATGTGTCAAATGAACACACATGATTAATATCACTATAATGTGAAATATGGACTGGACATGGCCACGAGTCTGACTTCTCTTCAGTAAACCTGCAGAATGTACAAACACTAATGTGCAGGAAATCATTGTTTGAAGGAGAGCAAACATATTGGACAGTTTGTCTGTGTGTCTGTATGTATATATTGATATCAAACCATGACCAAATGATTTGCCATGTTCTCTAGTTGAACTAATTAGTTTTTGCCAGTAGCAGGCCAAAGTACAGCTGAGATATAGGCCAAAGTTCAAAAATAGGACCAATGGCCCTGTAGCTTACCGGCCAAATTAAAAGAAATTGAAATTTTTGTAACGGACGACAGATGACGACAGACGACGACGGATGCCGTATGACGACAATAGCTTATGGCCTGTCGGCCGGTAAGCTAAAAACGCACAATTTGGCTTTGGTTTCAAGTTGATACAATGATTTTGACAGAAGTTATAGCGAAATAGCCATTTTTAGCTTACCAGCCGACAGGCCGTAAGCTATCGTTGTCATGCGGCGTCTGTCAGCGTTGTCGTCTGTCGTCGTCTGTCGTCCGTTACAAAAATTTCAATCGTCTTCTTCTCCGAAACTACAATTCCAATTGACTTCAAACTTGGTATACAGCTTCTTTATGATGATGTCAACAAAAGTTAGTGAAATTATTAGGATCCGGATCTGATTCTGGATTTGGTGCCACTTTGAAAAATTCCCCCATTATTAGAGATAGGAAGTGGATCGATGCAATAACTCAGTAAATATAAATGATATCCAGTGTAAATTTCTACAGTCCAGCCCTGATGGGGAGATGACCAAAACATAATGTCCACATGCTGATCAGGATCTTCTTCTGGATCCGGGAACTGACGGAAAATTTAACATGGGCTCTTATGGGGAAAAAATTTCAATCGTCTGTTTCTCCAAAACTACAGTTCTCATTGACTTCAAACTTGGTAAACAGCTTCATTATGATGATGTCAACACAAGGGATTGAAATTATTTCCATCTGGATCTGATTCTGGATTTGATGTGACTCTGAAAAATTTTCCAATTTTACCAGATAGGAAGTGGATTGATCCAATAAATCAGTAAGTATCAATGATATCAAGTTGGAATTTGAATTTTTTACAGATCTGATTGGAATATGACCAAAACATGGGCTATTTCTGTAATATAAAAAATACCCATAACTGGGTGAGAATAAATGGCATCTGGATACATTTCCCAAAGCTTTTAATTTGGCCGGTAAGCTACAGGGCCATTGGTCCTATCTTTCCATTCTGCATCTAAAGGTATTCATCATGGTGTCATGCCCTTGTTAGTACCCCGGAGAGATATCTTGGGGTCAGTAAACTCAGTTATAAAGTGTGAAAATAAAGGCAAAAGTTCTCTTTCAAAGGCCTCCGGCAAACACACTGTCTATGGCAGTTTCATTTTTTTGTTTTCAGTTAAAATGACATGTGAATGAACTAACAGCTAAAGTTATTTTTCAGTGTACAAAGTCATTGTTGATGTTGTTTGTAGCGAAACATTTCTGACATTTCATCCCCATAAAAATGTGGCTCAGACATCAGTGATAGTTTATTAATTTATTTGTAGATCATTTGTAAATGAGGTAGGTTTTATAAATGTGGTTTTATATGTTTGGATCCATTGATGTAAACAGTTGTTGTTTGTATCCCTCAGGCCAAAGGCGTCCATGACCATCCCAGACCAGAATCGAAATCTGAGACTGAAGCCAGAAGAAGTTCAGTGAAGAGACGAGTCAGTTCACCTCCGTTCACACACAAAAGACGCCTCCTCGAAACTCAGGTTGAGACAAACAAACAAACACAGGTTGAGACAAACAAATGAATAGAACAGAACTGCCTTTATTGTCATTGTATGTTCAATTAAATTAGGAGTGCTACTCCAGTCAGTACAACAATATGAGTTTAAAAAAAACAACAGGTAGCACATGTCTAGTTGCACGACTTATTGCACGTAATTCAGATTATACAGGGATATTCCACATTATATACATTATCATATAGAGTTATGCTGATGGCGTCTTTAGTGGACCTGTTCTTCCTGTAGGCAATTTGGTGTAGGTCAAAGGTGGGGGTCTTAAAAAGTCTTAAAAGTCTTGAATTTACAAATCTGCATTTAGTACTTTTAAAAAAGTCTTTAAATGGTATTAAATTTGATATGGTAGCTCTTAAATTATGTTGCCTTAAACTTGTTCACTGTATTGTGTTTAAATGTGTCTGGGAAATATCCAAGCTGTAAAGAAAATAACGTTAGTCTACTCAGGTCCACCGGTTCCAACTCCACAATTTATATTGAAATTAAGAACCAGTTATTGCTAACTTTGCAGCCACCGGTGAGAAATGATCATGGAACATTCAGCCCAACACATGTGTACCTGTTAGTCATATGTGTGTCACCTGAGAAAGCTGACTTTGCATGGAAGCATGGGGATAGTGCAAATTTAATAATGCCTGATTGGAGAAAAGATCATTCTCAACCTGGTTGACAGGAGTGGGGAGGAACGTGTTTGAAGCTTGCTGCACTTTCTGTAAGAAGTCAATTCAGCTTTGAACAATGGGAATCAAGGTGTTGGAGTCGAATTAGCAGTCATTAAAACACATGGCCCAAGTAAAAGCCGAACGACAAACTCCTGCCGTCTCTGTGATCCTGGGTACTGGAATCATCAGGTACCCAGTTGGAACCAGCTAGTGCGCATAGGAGTCACAAATTTTTGCCAGTAGGGCCGTGAAATATTCTGTGAAATGGGCATTAAATTCTGTTCTAAGTAGTCTTAAACAGGTCTTAAAAAGTCTTAAATTTAACTTGTAGAAACCTGTAGGAACTCTGGGGTTGGTGGGCTCTGATGTGCTAAGAAAACAGCGTCTCAAAACACTTAATGACTACAGGTGTAAGTGCCACTGGTCTGGAGTCACTTAGGCTGTTTATGGCTGTCTGTTTTGAAATGGGGATGATGGTTGCTGTTTTCAGACAGTGGGAGACGGTAGCTTGTGACAGGGAAAGATTGGAGATCTGTGTGAAAACCCCGGTCAGCTGGTCTGTGCACACTACAAGTTCCTTGTCATGTACTCCATCGGGGCCGGTAGCTTTCCTGGGGTTTACTGTCCTTATCCTTATGTCTAACTTCATGTTCATGAAGTGTCAGGGTGTCAGAGCTAGAGGCTGGTGGAAGTGGTATGCTGATTAGTGCTGTGTCTGCCTCAAAACAGGCAAAGAAATTATATAATTCCTCTTTCAGTGTGGCATCTGCCCTAGCCACCACTTTGTTATTGCCTTTATAGTTTGTTATGTGTTGGATCCCCTGCCATATTTTCTTTGATTGTTGTTGCAGTGAAATGATCCTTGATTTTCCTCTTGTAGTCTTTCTTTGCATCCCTGATGCCTCTCCTCAGGTCAGCCCTGGCTGCACTGTACTGGGCCCTGTCCCTAGACCTGAAGACAGCATTGCAGTTTGTGAGGAGAATCTCAACTCCACTGGACATCCAGGCAAATTTAGGGAACAAAGTCCTTAAACATGCTTCATTAAAGTCACCGGTAACGATAAAAACTCCATTGGGGTGGTCGCTGTTGATTTACAACAGCGAGCTAGAGGTTAAGCACATTGCTAATGTTAGCATCTGGTGGGATGTAAACAGAGGTCACAATGGCTACTGTTTGCTCCCTTGGGAGACACAGGAGACTGCAGGAGTCTCTGTATAATTCATCTATTTTCAGGGTTATGGATCTGGCGTTGGTCAGGAAGACACTCAGTAGGTTTGTGGGATGTTTAGGTAGCCTAGCATGTTTGCTAAACCAGCATCTGTGTTTCTACTTACATTCCTGTTGCCATCTTCATCTTGGTGGCCATCTTGGTGGCCAGGCTGACCATCCAAGGAGACCCCGGCAACCTCATTATGTCCTCTGGGATGTTGTGGTACTGTTGGAAGTCGCTCATAGTGTGGAACTAAAACCTCATACTGAGTTCAGTGAGGTCTGTAAACAATTCTACCCTGGCATATAATGCATAACATAAGCAAAAACTCTAAAAACCCGAATAAAAGAAGGCACTGAGCTGGAGAGCAAAAAGCTGCTGCACCCATGCATGCTGTCATCTAGCTTCAACACAGGTACAGACAAACAAACAATCAAACAGACAACAAACCCAAAGAAACGCAAACAAATTTGATGAAATAACAGAGACAAACACAAATTCAAACAAACCATGGAAACCAACACAAATTTAAACACAAACAAATTCAAATAAGCCATCTAAAACAAACAATCAAATAAAAACAAATAAAACTCAACATAAATAACAATCAAAATTTTAAGACCAGTTGATAAATTGCATGAATTTACATTTTGCACAGTTGGATCTTAAGAAGGTTCTAAGTAGAGTTTCAAAATGCAAGAAGAAGAAATGGGAGTGAGGCAAAAAAAAATTTGAGTAAGCAATTTTTTGAAAACAACAACTGAACCAAAATAGTCTGTTCATCAACTGATCTAAAGTTTAAGACCACAGCCTTTAAATGCCAAAATCTGCACTAAAATATGGATTCAGTGTCACTTTGTGTCAGGTATTCACACTGTCATGACCTCCTGATGGCAAAGGCAAAAAAGCTTTCTCTCTTCGAATGTGGTCGGATTGTTGAGCTGCATAAGCAAGGCCTCTGGCAACGCACCATCACCAGGTTGGACACAGTAAGACAGTCATTAGGAATTTCTTGAAAGATCCTGAGGGTTATGGAACAAAAAGTTAAGTGGTAGATTTAAAAAAAATCACCAGTGCTGAGCTGGAGGATCTGATGGGCTGTCCGTCAAGACACGGGATGATCCTTGACCCAAATTAAGACTGTGACTGGTGCCGAATACAGCCCAATAACCATCAGACGTCATCCGCAAGAGAAGGGCTTTAAGAACAAAAAATATCTTCACAGGCCTTTTCTCCTTCAATGCCACAAACTGCCTGTTTGGACTGTGCAAGAGAGCACGAAACATGGGACACTGAAAGGGTGAAGAAAGTTTTATTCTGTGATGAGAAAAAATTTAACCTTGATGGTCCTGATGGCTGGACGCAGTAAGACAGTCATTTTGAATCCACCGTCTGGAACTGATGACCATTTTTGTTAACTTCCCTTGCCATCCATCCCCAAATTTTCTCAATTGGATTTAGATCAGGGGAGCACACAGGATGGTCCAAAAGAGTGACGTTATTCCTCTGGAAGAAGTCCTAAGTCAGGTGGGCGTTGTGAACTCCAGCGTTGTCCTGTGGAAAAACCCAGTCATTACCACACAGACCAAGGCCCTCAGTCATGAGGGTTGCCCCCTGCAACATCTCCACATAGCCAGCCGCTGTTTGATGCCCCAGCACAACCTGAACCTCCATTGTTCCACTGAAGAAAAAAGCACCCCAGATCATTATGGCCCCATTCACTGTGCCATGTAGAAAACATCTCCAGTGGGATCTCCTTGTCACGTCAGTAATGTTTGAAGCCATCAGGACTGTCAAGGTCATATTTTTCTCATCAGAGAATAAAACTTTCTTCCACCTTTCAGTGTCCCATGTTTGGTGCTTTCCTTCAAAGTCCAAACAGGCATATTTGTGTCGTTGAAGGAGACGAGGCCTTTGAGGATGTTTTTTGTTCGTAAAGCCTTTCTCTTGCAGATTAATTTGGGTCGAGGATCGTCCCATGTCTTGTCGGACAGTCCATCGGATCCTCCAGCTCAGCGCTGGTGATTTGTTTTTTTTTATCTACCACTTAACTTTTTGTTCCATAACCCTCAGGATCTTTTAAGAAATTCCAAATGACTGTCTTACTGCGTCCAACCTGGTGATGGTGCGTTGCCAGAGGCCTTGCTTATGCAGCTCAACAATCCGACCACGTTCAAAGAGAGAAAGCTTTTTTGCCTTTGCCATCAGGAGGTCATGACATTGTGAATACCTGACACAAAGTGACATTGAATCCACATTTTTGTGCAGATTTTGGCATTTAAAGGCTGTGGTCTTAAACTTTTGATCAGCTGATGAACAGCCTGTTTTAGTTTAATTGTTGTTTTCAATAAATTGCTTACTCAATTTTTTTTTTTTTGTCTCACTCCTATTTCTTCTTTTTTTCATTTTGAAACTCTACTTAGAACCTTCTTAAGATCCAACAGTGCAAAATATAATTTCATGCAATTTTTCAACTGGTCTTAAATTTTGATTAGGTGTGTACATACAGCTGCAGTTGTTATGGTTTGAATGTTCACAGATTTTTGTTTTTATTGAGTCTGCGTTTTTTTGAGGAACTGGAGAAGAACTCTGGAATTATACTCAATAATAGCAATAGTTTAATAGATTTGTCTTCTGTCAAGATAATTCACTGTATCATCAGTGTGCTTGTACTCGTACTTGTCTTCATCTGCTTTATCCGGGTCTGGGTCGCGGGGGCAGCAGCCTCGGCAAAGAAGCCCAGACAGCCCTCTCCCCAATTACTTCCATCAGCTCTTCCGGGGGGAATCCCGAGACGTTCCCAGGCCAGCCGAGAGACATAATCCCTCCATCATGTCCTGGTTCGGCCCCGAGGTCCCCTCCCGGATGGACATGCGTTTTCGGGCATGTCACTGTGGAATGATGGAAATGAAAATGCAGTAAATAAATAAACAATGGTTATAAATGAGGGTTAGAGCAGAGATCAGATTTATGTGTTTTACTTTCAGTTCAGTTTTGGTTTTAGTTTAGATGGAGTTAGACTTTAGATTTCGGTTTTAGTTTGGGTGAGACCAGTTTTAGTTGAATTAAAAAAACTTTTTTCCTATTGTGTTTCATTAATTTTGTTTTCTTTTTTTCATGATAATTTTCATTTACATTTAAAATTTTTGTTTGACATTTTATATCAAATTTCTCCTTTTAATTTTTGTTTACTGTAAAAAGAAAAACAACCAGCCTCTTGTAGCACCTGTTTGTGTATTGTTTACATGTTGTTGTTCCAGGCTCTTGGCCCCGCCCTCCTGTCCTGCGTCGAGCCAGCTGATAGGATATCCTTCATTGAACCCAATTTCCCACAGCATTACCCAACATTCCAGAGCTCGGAGCCTTACTACAACAATCCACTGGCAGATGCATCACCCACGCTACAGAAACCACCTAATCCCAGACTGTACATGGGCCGACCCAGCTATGACTTCCAAGGATACCTGACCTCGCCCTCATATCCTGTGACCTCTGACCTGTGTGACCCCAGGTAACACTAGAACACTGGCCACCATAACTGGATTTTTTCACAGTTACAGGGTTTAACATCATTACTGGGTTTGTTTAATGTTTATGACACTGGGATCCAACATGTCATTCGCCAGGGTTCATAGTGCTATTTTAGACGATTAGACATTATCACTTGTATAAAGTAACATGTAAAAGATGCAACAATATGAAACACAAAAACACTGTACAGAACAGGTCGGCGCAGAGGAAAATGTTTAATGATTCCGTTAGATGGTTTTCATCAGGCCAGAGTTTTAATGTCTTATTAAACTCTTCCTACATTTGGGTTTTGTTTTTCTTTTACAATAAGATAAACAGAGAAATTAAACTTGTTACTTGTTGGTTTCAGCGTCTGGTATTGAACCCAGACCCATGACCCACCCAGTGGATCACCAGTCATGGTCAACATCATCACCACTGACTTCCAGCATCGTATAAAATCTAGAGGTGGATTCGACTGCGAGGCGATGATCAAAACTAAACGTTGTCCCCTGTGACATAAAATTACTCATCTGGTCCTGAAAGACTCTGTAACAGAGGCGATTTCTCATCGACTGCAAGGGAACCTCGGCTTCCCCTAAAATTACGAAAATTAAATGGTCAATATGTACGGTTGTGTTGACAATTCATTGACTACAAATGTGTTAGAACACGTTCATCTCACAGACGAGTTCGTTCAGAACCAGCTTTATCACAAATCAACGGACTCGATGTTGTTCACTTCTCATACATTCCCGTAGCGCTGTTTGTTCATTCCATCTCTGCTCAGTGCATTTGCCCGTAGACGTTCAGCGTCCATGCACTTCAATGGGACTGAGTGGAACAGTTTTTTTCATTGCCTCAAAACTGGACGGTAATTGGATAAAGGCCATGATGTTGTCCCGCCCCCGGACGCTCGGCGTCTCTGGGGGTGAATGGAGCTGTGGGTGGAGCTCGGCCGGGCTGGACGCCAGGCTTCCACGTGCTGATTGGAGGATCAGTTGAAGGCTGAATCCCATTTGATTGACAGCTGTTTTCAGATCTACTCCTTCACTGACACAGTTCAGTTTAATACTGTCGCACATTCTGCTGTGAAATCGAGAGAGAGACCACAACGAAATTACTTGTTCATTTCTTGCACTGTAAATAAAACACACTCATTGTACTTCGTTGTTTCAATTTAATATAATTTCAGTGTTTTCTTGTTCAGCTGGTACGATAAGGTCATTGGCCATTTTCTTCAAAAGGAACGGAGGGCCGAATTTATGTTTAAATAACTTGTCTTTTTTTTATGTAAACCGACAATGAACTTCCCCCCTCTGAAAGACGAGCAGCCGCCACTGCTCTGTAACCTACTCAAAACCATGTGGCAACATAACAACAACCATCCATTCACATAATAAAAGAAAATAAACAATTTTGATTGGCTCCAAGGCTTACAGGCACCCCATGGTGATTCTGTAATCCTCCAATGAGAGCACAGCCACAGGTCACTTGTCCTTCAAAGGTTTTAGTCGCATTTAGACATTTATTTTTTCCGACAACACAACCAGAAAGTGAATATTTACAGAGAAAAGAACTAAATACAGATAAAAGCAATGACGATAAATGTTGATGAGAATCAAAGGAAGAGGATTATATCAGAACCATTTAAGCATATGTAATCTCAGAGACAGCACCACCTATGGACCAGAATCTCTAGATGAAAATGATGTCACAACATGTAATAAAATTTAAGTAAATTTAACAAAACCATTGCAAAAGACTCAAGCCAATAAAAATGACCAACCCATAACAGATAAAAATACTGTAGAAGATATGGACAGTGGTTAGTCGATGATGTAGACCAGAGGTGTCCAATCCTGGTCCTCAAGGGCCGGTTTCCTGCATGTTTTAGATATTTCCTTCTTCCAGCACACATGATGGTCGTTATCAGGCTTCTGCAGAGCTTGAAGATAGGCTTATCATTTGAATCAGGTGTGTTGGAGAGGGAAACATCTAAAACATGCAGGATACCGGCCCTCGAGGACCAGGATTGGACACCCCTGATGTAGACCACTGACAGTACCTGATCCAGATCCTGATGTCTCCACAGGGTGGCCCCGGTCCTTGGCTCCTCCACCTCCACCTCTTCATCATCCGCTCCTCTCTCCTCGTCCTCGTCTTCCTTTGATCCACAGACAAAGCCTCCTCCCGGCTGGAAGGAGCTGCTGAAGAGCTCCCCCTACACAGAAAACCAGCACTATTACAGTCCAGAGTACCCCTGTCGTTACCCGGGCAATGCCCCAGGATCACCCACCGCCCTGCAAACCATCATCACCACAACAACCAAAGTGAGTAGAGAGGGGCCAGGAGTAGACCAACACACGTAGACTACCTGGTCCACAGAGTAACCAGGTCCACAGAGTACCCTTGTCCATAGAGTACCCATGTCCACAGAGTAACCAGGTCCACAAACTACCCAAGTTTACAGAGTACCCAGGTCAACAGAGTTCCCTGGTCCACAGAGCACACAGGTTCACACAGTAACCAGGTCCACAGAGTACCCAAGTCCACATATTAATCAGGTCCACAAACTACCCAAGTTCACAGAGTACCCAGGTCCACAGACTAACCAGGTCTGCACAGTACCCAGGTCCACAGACTAATTGGGTCCACAGAGTACCCAAGTCTACAGACTAACCAGGTCCACAGATAAACCTGGACCACAGAGTAACCAACTCCACAGAGTACCCAGACCCAGAGAGTTGCCAAATTCATAGAGTACCCAGGTTCTGAGAGTACCCTGGTCCACGGAGTGACCTGGACCACATAGTACCCAGGTCCACAGGGGACTCTGGTCCACATAGTACCCAGGTCCACAAAGTAACCAGGTCCACAGATTACCCATGTTCACAGAGTACCAAGGTCTACAGAGTACCCTGGTCCACAGAGTAACCTGGACCACAGAGTAACCTGATCCACAGAATACCCAGGTCCAGACAGTACCCAAATTCATAGATTACCCAGGTTCACAGAGTACCCTGGTCCACAGAGTAACCTGGACCACAGAGTACCCAGGTCCACAGGGTAACCTGGACCACAAAGTACCTAGGTCCACGGAGTACCCAGGCCCAGAGAGTATCCCAGTCCATAGAGTGCCCAGAGAGAAACCTCACCTTGGCTGTGATGTGAACCAAACAGCTAGTCAAAAGAGCTGGTCTGGACTGGTTTGATCAGTCTGGATTGAACTGGTTCAGTCCAGTTACAGGAACTTACAGAAAATAAATGATGTAACATTGAAACAACAATGTAACAACAACAATAATGACCTTGAGTTCAGTACCTTATGTTCAAGAATCTTTGTCTCTGTCTCCCAGTGACTGTTTTGGTTGATAAAATGTGATTAATTCTTAAAATGCATCGTACTGACCCATTCCTCTTTACTGTTATGGATACCGATGCTGTTGGGTCTTGTTTTAATGACTCTGATGAACCTTTAGAAACCTGTTATATCTGCTGACTCTCATCATTTTGCAGATTACAGGTGCACTTGGAGTTTGACCCACGTCCTCGAACACCATTCAAACTAACCTCTGTTCTCCACCTCTACTGCACATGTGCAACTCACAATATAAAAGAAAACAAAGCAACATGGTTCACTGTGTCCATCATTAGATGAACAAAACAAACGACACATTCTTTAGTGTCCAGTGGGTGGATGTGTAGGTTAACTTGGTTGGATGATCCTTATTCTGTCCCTCTGCTCTGTGGGTAGAGGAAGTGTAAACCTGTTGAGTGGTGCACTGAACAGTGCTGATCCTCCACCTCCTCTTCCTCAGGTATCTTATCAGCCCTGTCCAAAGCCCCCGGCGGCACTGTCCTCCTACCAGACGTGTCCCAAACCTCCTACTGGTCTCCCCGCCTACCAGTCCTGTCCTCCACCCAAACCCATGGGCCTTCCTGGCTGCTCCTCGCTGCTGGATGACTCTTCAGCGTCGTCATACTCCACGGAGGTCAAGGTGACAGAGGAGTCGGGTGGAGTCATCAAGTCTCTGTCATTTCAGCCTGAACCTCTGCAGACCAAGACAGAGCGGAATGACAGCTATGACTACCGCTACGCCTACCCCAACACCTACCGCTACAGTGACTACTGATACACATTCAGCGAACACACACATCCAGCCAACACCTACCACTACGACGACTACTGATGCACATCCAGCCAACACCTACTTCTATGACTACCAACCCAGCTGTTACAATGACCACTGCCAAAACAGATGCAGCCACAAACCAAACAACATGAACTGAAGTCTTAATTTGTTTTTTGAGCCATGAATCAACTAAAATATTTAAAATGATTGCTGTTTTTTTATAAACCTGAGGGATTTGGTGATATCTTTTGGACCAGTTGTATTGTTTGTACAGTCTAATGTGTTACACTGACCTCTGACCTCTGATCTGGTCTGTGAACTGAAGAGATCAAATATTAAATGTTGCTGAAATGGAAGTGTTATGTTGTTTTTATAGTCAAACTAAATGTGTTCCCTAATAATCCCCAACTTATTTGAAGTTATCCAATAATATTGATAAATATTCTGTCTATCCTCTATTTTGTTTTATTTTATTTTATTTAACCTTCAGTTAACCAGAAGTCCTTTAAGATTAAATCTCTTTTTCAAGGGAGACCATGTGAATCCAATCAGAACCAAAATATATCATCTGTGATCACAACCAATTATCAATCACCAGGAAATGGTCCAAGCAGAAGAAAGGGCCTCAATCTTCACCAGTCTGTTCAATAGGAAAATATTAGCATTTAATAAACGTATGACCTCTAAGTCACACCTGGATGAGGAAACAGGGTTAAGGCTGATGAGGAATAGGCTGGAAAAAAAATCAACAGGAATGATCAGGAAATAGCCATCCATCCATCCATCCATTATCTTCCACTTATCCGGGGCTGGGTGGCGGGGGTAACAGTCTAAGCAGGGATGCCCAGACTTCCCTCTCCCCAGACTCCTCCTCCAGCTCTTCCGGGGGGACCCCGAGGCGTTCCCAGGCCAGCCGAGAGATGTAGTCTCTCCAACGTGTCCTGGGTCTTCCCCGAGGTCTCCTCCCGGTGGGACATGCCCAGAACACCTCCCCAGGGAGGCGTCCAGGAGGCATCCGAAACAGATGCCCGAGCCACCTCAGCTGGCCCCTCTCGACGCGGAGGAGCAGCGGCTCTACTCCGAGCTCCTCCCTGTTGACTGAGCTCCTCACCCTATCCCTAAGGGTGCGCCCAGCCACCCGACGGAGGAAACTCATTTCAATCGCTTGTATCCGGGATCTTGTCCTTTCGGTCATGACCCAAAGCTCATGACCATAGGTGAGGGTAGGAACGTAGATTGACCGGTAAATCGAGAGCTTCGCCTCTCGGCTCAGCTCCTTCTTCACCACAACCAACCGGTACAGCGACTGCATCACTGCAGACGCTGCACCGATCCATCTGTCAATCTCACGCTCCATCCTTCCCTCACTCGTGAACAAGACCCCGAGATACTTAAACTCCTCCACTAGGGGCAAAGACTCCCCACCAACCCGGAGAGGGCAAACCACTTTTTTCCGGTTGAGAACCATGGCCTTGGATTTGGAGGTGCTGATCCTCATCCCGCTCGCTTCACACTCGGCTGCAAACCGCCCCAGGGCACACTGAAGGTCCAGGTTCGATGAGGCCAACAGGACAACATCATCTGCAAAAAGCAGAGACGAAATCCTGTGGTCCCCAAATCGGACCCCCTCCGGCCCCTGGCTGTGCCTAGAAATTCTGTCCATAAAAATTATGAACAGAACCGGTGACAAGGGCAGCCCTGCTCGAGTCCAACATGCACCTGGAACAGGTCTGACTTACTGCCGGCAATGCGAACCAGGCTCCTGCTTCGGTCATACAAGGACCGGACTGCCCTTAGCAAAGGGTCCCGGACCCCATACTCCCGAAGCACCCCCCACAGGATATCACGAGGGACACTGTCAAATGCCTTCTCCAGATCCACAAAACACATGTGGACTGGTTGGGCAAATTCCCATGAACCCTTGAGCACCCAATGGAGAGTATAGAGCTGGTCCAGCGTTCCAAAACCAGGACAAAAACCGCATTGTTCCTCCTGGATCCGAGGTTCGACTATTGTTCGGATCCTCCTCTCCAGTACCCTGGAATAGACTTTCCCCGGGAGGCTGAGGAGTGTGATCCCCCTGTGGTTGGAGCACATCCTCCGGTCCCCCTCCTTAAAAAGGAGGACTACCACCCCGGTCTGCCAATCCAGAGGTACTGTCCCCGACTGCCACGCAATGTTACAGAGACATGTCAACCAAAACAGTCCCTGCACATCCAGAGACTTAAGTTACTCAGGGCGAATCTCATCCACCCCTGGTGCCCTGCCACCGAGGAGCTTGCCAACCACCTCGGTGACTTCAGCTTGGGTGCTGGACGAGTCCACCTCTGAGACCTCAGCCTCTGCTTCCTCCATGGAAGACGTGACAGTGGGATTGAGGAGATCCTCGAAGTGTTCCTTCCACCATCCGAGAACATCCCCAGTCAAGGTCAGCAGCTCCCCACTTCCACTGTAAACAGTGTTGGTGGCGCACTGCTTTCCCCTCCTGAGGCGCTGGATGGTTTGCCAGAATTTCCTCAAGGCCGTCCGATAGTCCTCCTCCATGGCCTCCCCAAACTCCACCCAGACCCGAGTTTTTGCCTCCACAACCGCTCAGGCTGCTGCACACTTGGTCTTCCGGTACCCATCAGCTGCCTCAGGAGTCCCACAGGCCAACAAGGCCCGATAAGACTCCTTCTTCAGCTTGATGGCATCCCTTACTTCTGGGGTCCACCACCGGGTTCGGCGATTGCCGCCACGACAGGCACCGGAGACCTTGCGACCACAGCTCCTAGCAGCTGCTTCTGATCAGGAAATATAATATCAATAAATCTGGGTACATAAATATTTGGTTCTAACATGAATATTTAGAAACATATGCAGGAAATGCTACCCAAAAAAATCCCACTTCTTGTGGCATGTAAGAGAATCAGAAGTGTCAGAAAAACTTATAAAAACTTACAAAATAAAAAAACATTGCAGGAGTTACCAGTCCTGTATACTTTTCCAAATGGAGCTGTGTGATCCAGTGCAATAAATACACCGCCTAGCCAAAAAAATCTCTAAGATTTAACTAAGCAGATAGATACAAGCCTCCTACATGGGCGATCGTCTTTCAGCTGGCAACAAGTAATTTAACCCCAACTGATGCAATGAGTAGCTTTTCATTTCTTAAACAACCATGTTGAAAGACACATCCCATGGTTGTGGAAAAGATTTGTCTGTATGAGAAGACTCAAATCATTGGCATGCGTTAAGCACAGAAAGCATCTAACCAGTGGTTGCAGGAACTACTAAAACTGGGTTAAGAGCTGTCCAACGCATTATTAAACATAACATGCTGCACTATTTTAATACCCCTCGGTCAAATATAGTGTAAGATTCTGTTGAAAGTTACTGCCCTATAATTTAGATTAGACTGTCTTTATGTAAAACTTATTACATACATATTTATATTTGAAAGTACTCAGATATTATAAATGTACAAGGCCATTTGACCTTGAAAAAGTAGGTCATGGTCAACTATTTTCAATAGGCTTCTGTGCCTTTCCAAGATGCATCCACAGTATGAATATCATTGCGATCTTCAGATAATGCGGATAGACGGATGGACAAACAGATGGACAGATGACAAAATGATGACAATACTCCTCTATCGAGGGGTAAAAACTGGAAGGATAGTGGGGAACCATCACCTTTGAGAAAGAAATATGGTCAGAAAAAAATCCTAATTGATTGTTGTTGGTGATCACTTAAAGATTTGGTGAAATCAAATTGAAAAAAAAAAAACAGCAGTAGAACTCAGGGCTATGTTTAATAGTGAAGGAAGAGCATTTCCACACGCACAATGTGAAGGGAACTCAAGGAATTGGGAGTGAACAGCTGTGCAGCCTTAAGAAAACCACAAATCACTGAGCCAGAAAAAAAGGCTTCCATTTACTAGGGTACACAAAAATTGGACTGTGGAGCACTAGAAGAAGATCATACGGTCTGATGAGTCCAGATTGACCCTGTTCCAGAGTGATGGGTGCATCTGGATAAGAAGAGAGGTAGATGACGTGATGCACCCATCATGCCTAGTGCCTACTGTACAAGCCTGTGGGGGCAGTGCTATGATCTGCGGTTGCTGCAGTTGGTCAGGTCTAGGTTCAACAACATTATGTGCCCAAAGAATGAGGTCAGCTGAATATACTGAATGACCAGGTTATTCAATTAATGGATTTTTTATTCTTTGATGGCATGGGCATATTCCAAGATGACAATGCCAGGATTCATCAGACTCAAATTGTGAAAGAGTGGTTCAGGAAGCATGAGACCAAACCTTAACCCCATTGAGAATCTTTGGGATGTGCTGGGGTCGGCTTTGCGCAACAGTCAGACTCTCCCATAATCAGTACAAGACTTTGGTGAAAAATGAATGCAACACTGGATGGAAATAAATCTTGTGACATTGCAGAAGCTTATCGTAACAATGCCACCGTGAATATGTGCCGTAATTAGAGCTGAATAATATATTGTTTGAGCATCGTCATAACGATGTACGTGTGCACAGTAGTCACATCACAGGTCCTGCAATGTAGGAGGCAAATGAACTCAATATGTTCTCATCTAAGCTCAACCTGGGTACCTGCCACACACTGTGCACAGCAATCCACCAATCACAAACATTCTTAATCAGTTTGCCCCTGCACATGGAGTGAGTCGCTGGTAACAACATTGAAAAATGAGCAACAAACAAGAGAAAATCACCAAAAATGAAGACTTGGTGGCAAAAAGAAAAGCAAGTTATCAGTTATCTGGAATTATTTTGATTACAAGAAGGATGATACTGAAACACGTGTTCTGTGTTGACAGTGCCTTGCATCTGTTGCCACAAAGAGAGGTAACACAACTAATCTGACCATTTACGTCAGCACTACACAGCACCACCTGAGTATTTTTTCATATTGCTATATATATATATATATATATATATATATATATATATATATATATATATATATATATATATATTTTGCAGGGTTAAAAAAAAATCACAATGACAGTTTTTTCCAACATCGTGCTGCCCTAGCCATAATCACAGCTAAAGGTTGTCCAACGAAATATAAGTGTGTGACCTTTTTTTTTGGTGGCAACATTTTTTTTTTTTTTTTTTTTTGGCCAGACAGTGTACATTCACTTTTGTAACAGAAAACCTTGTAGTTTCACTGTGGACAAGACTTCAATCTGTTCACTTCTCTGTTTTTGGAATACATTTATTAATTTTCAACTTTGTTCATGTCAGTGAACTTAGAGGTAACTTGGGTTAAGGTCCATGTGAACAGTTTAATTAAGTCTATAATCAGAATAATTTCAGTCAGGTCAAATGTACAGATAGAGTAGAAATATGACACATTTCTGTTTGGGGATTAAAGTGAAGAATTTTTGGATTAAATGTCAGTCTATAAATAATATAACTTTAGGAAAAAGAACAAAATGTAGAGGTAAAAAATAAGATGAAAGTGAAACTGCGTAATGTTGGAACAAAAAGACAGAATGAGACAAACCTACATGATGTAAACCAAATGAAACAGACAGTGAATGGATCACAGAGAAAAGGATCAGTACTTCTACCATGTGGATTTTTGTGGGTGACACGACCATCCAGACACAGATATGTAACCCCTCTGGAATCCCGTGCCTCAGGTTGAGAAACATGCAGTCGATGATCAAAGCGCTGCTGTTTGGTTTTAGTGTGAAGAAGAAATAGATGTTGTTTTGACAGGAACGAGTCTGGACAAGAAGCCGCTGTGTGTCCTCGACGTGAACCTTCAAACCTCCTTCTGCTGCTGCTCTGTCACTACCTTCCATTAAAACCACTCATCCCTCTCTTCTTCTTCTGCTCACTCGTTACCCCGTTCAGTTTACATTAACATCCATCAGGACATAATTGCTGAACCTCCCACACTGTAATGCAAACTCTAACACGCCGTCTGTCAAGTCAACATCATCATCATTTGACTAAAAGATCTGATTTTTCTGTAACCAGGTCCATGAAACTTGGTGAAACTTCAACACATTCAGCGCAAAGATCCATGTACAAAGCATGAACACTTCATGAAATAATCTAAAGGTGCACAGACAACAGCAGTATTCACACCTGGAAAGTCCTTTGGTCCGCTTATTTGGTTGGGATCAAATGTGGACTTTTGTTTGAGTTGGATCACATTCTCATTGCACTTTTTGCTAGTGGACCAAAATTTGTCAACAGAAGCACACACGAGACGAACTGCACTGGCATTGGACAGAAAAGTCGGGGGCGGGATGAATCAGAGAGGGCGGGTGTTGATGAAAACAAACATGGAGGTCATATGTGCACTTACTGTTTTCAGAATATGTATTCTATTTTAACAGACACAAATTTACAAAAATAATGTTAACTGTCAATAACAGCTTATTTGGAGCCAGTCTGTCAATGTTTTATGTATCACTCTGCATTGACGAAGGTGTGCTGCTCGTGGCTATGGTGGCTCATCAAGCACAAAAAAGCATGTGGTTCCTTGTTTTTTTTCGGCTTGAGACTGGTTATATTCACACCAGAAGTGAACCGGCCCAGAGGCCATTTGGAAACGGACTGCTCGTTTGGTTCGAATCAGAGTTTGCATGTTTGTATTCACACCTAAAAAAAGTCTGGACTTTCCGAGACAACAAACTCTGGTCCATTTTAAATGGACCACATGAAGTAGAAGTGAAAAGTCTCATTCTGTAGTTCTTTGGGAAAAGCTGTACAGTCCAGAGAGGTTTTACACTGAGATCAAATGAACCTGAAGCTCTTCATCAGTCCAAGAACAACTGGAACATCTGAACAAAAGAAAAGAAAAGGACCTTATAGAGTCACTGAAGATTAATTTCACAACTTTTCATTGAATGTGTTGCAAGAATCAGACAATAAATGCCTCATCCACTCATTCAGATGGGGAGGCACCCTATAGTCAGAAAAGGGTTAGGGTTAGTTTAATCAACTAAAACTCATTTTCAGACTAACAGGCCTTCTGACTAAAGGGCTAGGGTTCGGGTCAGGATTACCGTTACATTTATCAACTAAATCCAAACTAATTTTCTGACTAAAGGGCCTTTTGACAATAAGGTTGGCACTATTCAGACTATAAAAAAAACATTTTTTTTCTCTATGTTTGTTCTTCTCATCCTTATGTATAAAGTGCATTAGTAGATTATTAAACCTCTTTCCAAAGCATATATTACTAAACAGTAGTTTGTGTTAAAACATACAGGTTGGTCATTGATGTTGTTTCAGCCCAATTTGTTCATGTCTGTTATATGTTTGTGTGATGAAGCTGCACCAGAAACATAAGATCCAGGTGTATAAATCTGTGTATGACCTGCAGTAGATGGAGGTCAGCACCGATACCTTTGGGAGACGGATCAGAGTGGATCAGCATAATGGACAAATACACATTGTGTAAAAAATACACAACTACACAAAAAAATTCAACAACCAGCACTTAAGGAAACACAAGTTTACAACTGAAGTACATCTACAGGACAGATTAAAGCCTCTGAGTCTGATACAGAGCGTATTACCCACGATATCCCCAGGTTGGACAACAACAGCTATGGAATAGAATAGAATAGAATAGAATAGAATAGAATAGAATAGAATAGAATAGAATAGAAGATCTTTATTGTCATTGTAAGTTCTACAGACGTACCATCCAATCTGTGCATCATATGAAACCTATAAATTAGCTGTAAAAATACAAATAAAAGCAGCTAAAATGAATAGGTTTCAGGTAAAATAATTAACTAAAAAAAACAAACAAGCAGAAACCCATCACTGATACACAAACATAAATTCTGTTATCGCACTGATTTCTTTAAACATGGAATCACATCACATCAGATGACTGTTCTTAAATCTGTCTGTCCTTGTCTTTACTGTCCTGTATCGTCTGCCTGATGTCAACAATTCAAAGAGATTGTGTCCAGGGTGTGACTCATACAGGTAGTATGTGGGAGACCTTGGTCCACCAGTTTGTCCACCAGTCTGTGGGGAAGGATGGTGTTAAAGGCCTAGCTGTAACGGTGGCCTAGTTGGCTACAGTGTCCTCTGTGGATCTGTTTGACCTGAAAGCAAACTGGTGTGGGTCAAAGCTTAGTGAGAAGAATGATGTGATGTGACTCTGTACCAGTTTTTCAAAGCTCTTCATCTCCACTGGGGTGGGTGGAACTGGCTGATAGTCATTGAGTCTGGCGATATGGGGTTTCTTGGACAGTGAGACTATGATGGAGGATTTCAGGCAGCGTGAGACCGTGAACTGGGACAGGGACTAGTTGAAGATCTGGGTGAAGACTCCATCCAGCTAGTCTGTGCAGTCCTTCAGTACCTGTCCAGAGACACCGTCGAGTCCAGCTGCCTTCCTCAGATTGAAGGTCCACAGCATGCACCCACTCCCACCCACCCACCCCACTCTCCTCCACTGTGAGGGTGGGTGCTGCTATGGGCTTCAGGGTGGTGCGTGGCTATGTCGGGTGGCTTCACCTCGAAGTCAGCAAAGAAGAGGTTCAGCTCCTCTGCCAGTGACACGTCACCTTCAGCAGCACTGAGGTTAGTCCTGCAGTTAGTGAGCTGCTGGACTCCCTGCCACACCTGCCTGCTGTTGTTGCTGTCCAGGTGGTCCTCAATCCTCATCTTCTAGTCCACCTTGGCCTTTCTAAATGCTTCAGGTTGGTTCAGGCCATGCTGCAGAGAGCCCTGTGTCCAGACCTGAAGATCTTCCTCTCCTTCAGCAGCTGCTAGACCTCTGTATTCATCCAGGCCTTCTGGTTGGTATACACCCGGATGTGTCTGTCCAGTCACAGTGTCCATGCACTACTTTATATAACAAACAACACTGTCAGTGAACAACTCAAGATCTAAATATTCTAAAATTATTCAGTGTCCACAGGTTGGACAACAACAACTATGGACAGGGCCAGATGTTGGACATGGTTAGATTCAGATTACATTTAGATATTTAGTAAAATGAAGGTGATATAGACACTTTTCTTCCCCAGTTTTTAAAATAAATTTGTTTAGTGAAATTTTGATCTATGTCAGTGAAAAACCTCGGTGTGTTTCTGCTATAATTACCTGGAAAAAAACTTTCCCTCAATCCCAAACTTTCCCTGTAAACAGTTCCTTGTAGTGGGCGGGACTCTTCAGATTCCTGGAATTCTTGGGGGCGGGGCTGTGTGGTGAAGAACACTGATTGGTGGAACACACTGTCAGCGTTCCACACTTCCGTTCACCATCCAGTGGCGTCTGTGAACTGGTTTATTCCATTTCTACAAACTTCACTTGGTTTGTGTTTTGAGTGGACGGACAATGACGTCCATTTGCCAAATACAAGTTGCTTTTTTGAGCATATTTGTCTCATTCCTACAAGTGCATTGCAATCATTTGTTCTTTTTCTCATTTGGGGTTATAAATATGGTAAAACAATACTGACAGAAAGACTTCTCAGTTAAAGATAATGTTACAAAGATCTGTTAGCACGAAGAAATGTTTCCTAGAATTTTACTTCTTATAAATTCAAACTAAAAGAAGATTTTTTCCCCCCAAAGAGTCATCTCAGTTTGTAGATAAGTCCAAATGTTTCAGTTGTTTTCTTTTTGTTTGATACCGCAGACTTGTTTTTTGTGTTAAAGCTCTATGCACAAGTGAAAAAAGGGTTAATGTGATTAAACAGAGTTTGTTTGTCAGGTGGAATGCTCTGCTCTGATTGGCTGATGTGTAAACAGCGTGCAGATGTTTTGAAGTCCATCAGCCATCACCTGAGTGGTCTCACCTGTAAAGCAGATGAGCTGAGTGCAGATAATCCTGAACAACGCTGTGTAATTCTATCCTCTCACCTCATCCTGTCCTCTTATCGTCTCATCATCTCCTCCTTCGTCTCTGCTGATCTTCATCACCGTCTTTTCACACGCAAATCATTTCTTCTTCTGTGCGTTAAATAAATCATCCTCCCGTCGGCTGACATCAGATACTTTTCCAAACATCGCTGCTGAATCTGTGAATCCCTCATCCGGCCGCTGCCTCGCTCTGATGTGGCTCAACACTAATGCATGTTTTTACTTTAATGCTACATGGTTGTGATTTACAACGGACAGATGAGTCAGGAGGTCACAATGTGAAGAAATCAAAGATAAAGATGAACACCAACAACAATATTCACTTCTTCTATTTAAAAAAAAAAGTTCACAAGGTTCAGCCAAAGAATTTGCAATTTTACAATACATGAAAACCCTCTGGAAATCTGAAAACTGGAAAATGGTTTACACAGTGATAAAGCCAGGTCCTGTACAGAGTACAGAAACATCACTTAGTTCTCTGGACCTGAACTGGACCAAGTGTGAATGTGTGCTGTGGTCAGATGAGTCCAGGTCCAGTCAAGCCAAAGATGGAAGAAGACAGTGATTAGGGCAGGTTCAACATCAGCCTCTGTGATGGTCTGAAGATGCATCAGCATTCACAGTTTTTCAGTCATAATCAGAGTTTCTTCATATTTGCAGGTTGTAATGAAATATTTTTTTCTACTTAGCTTTGTTTTTTTTGTTTTTTTGTTTGTTTTTTATATATTTTGTGGTTTCAGAAACTATAACTTTTTTTTTTTAATTATTTGAGAAAACATGTGCATGTGTTTACATACCTGTGTGTTTGTAGGTAATAAATAACTGTTGCCCAGGATAGAAAAAGCTGAATCCACAAGTGTTTTTCATTTACATTGTCATTGGTGATTCATGTGTTTATTTAAATGAATGAATGGATGTAATTTTTTTTTTTTTTTTTTTTTTTAACACATTTAGCACTAAGTGTTTTGGCTGGTGTGTATAACATGATGTGTGATGTGAAATGTGTCTGCAGGTTATAGTTTAATTGTGCCGATGGGTCTGATGATGGGTAAAACCTGCATAAACAACCAGCTGCTGCAGTAAGAAATAAAGGACAAACTCATATCAGCTTCAAAGTAAAAAAAAATCTAAAAGTGAAACAAAGATAAAGTGCAGATCAAACAGTGTAAATGCACAGGATGTTGTGATTACATGTGTGTTTGTGTGCTGTTGATGTGTATTTTTTCCTGGTTTCCGTGAGAAGTCTTATCTCAGAGTTTGACTCACAGAAATGTACTGTCTTCTTAAAGAGGCATGACAGGGCCGGTCTGATCTCTATCTGAGCCAACGGGAAGAACCTCAGCAGCTCCAAAGAAAATCAGCACTTTTTTGTGACTCAGCTGTGATAAGATGTTCAGACGCTGACCAATCCGACATTTAATGATACCTCGATTGGGATAGAAACAGACGCTTTATTCAGATTCAGTGTTTAATAAAATTACTACTTCATCCATCTTCAGGACCTCCTGTTTAGACTTCCTGTGTGATGTTATGTACAACCAAACTCTGACAAACTGAGACCATAAGCATTTCTTCTGTAACCTCCTCCTTCTGTTGTCCACTCAGACAGTCAGGTTCATTCCTGTGGTGCATCCTGGGAAGGTTTAGCTGGATGTTTATTTGGACGTAACCCGTTGTACCTGTTGCCTTTTAATCTGTTCATCCTTTATCAGCTCAGTCTTTGTTTTTTATCTACTCAGTTCATCAGAGAGTCAGACTGCAGTCAGCCAGAAACATCCAGAAACATCACGTACGCACAAGCAATGCAACCTCAAACCAACCCCACCAACTATGGCTCACACTGCAACAAGAGCAACATCAGTAGCTCAATCCCAACACCATCTAACCCCCTGACCTACAGAAGAGCAACAAGAGCAACATCAGCAGCTCAAACCCAACACCAACCAACCCCCATCACCTACAGAAGAGCAACAAGAGCAACACGAGCAACATCAAAAGCTCAAACCAACCAACCCCCATCACATACAGAAGAGCAATAAGGGCAAGATCAACAGCTCAAACCCAACACCAATCAACCCCCAGCACCTACAGAACGGCAACAAGAGCAACATCAACAGCTCCAACCCAACACTAACCAACCCCCATTGCCTACAGAAGAGCAACAAGAGCATCATCAAAACCTCAAACCCAACAACAACCAATTACCAGCACCTACAGAATGGAAACAAGAGCAACATCAACAGCTAAAACCCAACACCAACCAACCCCCATCACCTACAAAAGAGCAACAAGAGCAACATCAACAGTTCCAGCCCAACAACAAACAACCACCATCACCTACAGAAGAGCAACATGAGCAACATTAAAAATGCAAACCCAACATCAACCAATCCCTAGCACCTACTGAACGGCAACAAGAGCAACAATAACAGCTCAAACCCAACACCAATCAACCCCAACACTTACAGAAAAGCAACACGAGCAACATCAACATCTCCAACTCAACAGTAACTAACCCCCAGCACCTACAGCACAGCAACAAGAGCAACATCAGCAGCTCAACCCCAACACCAACCAACCCCCATCACCTACAGAACAGCAACAAGAGCAACATCAACTTCAATTCAGCACCTCTACAGAACAGCAATGAAAAGATCAACATCAACAACTCAAACACAATGCGATGAAACAATAACAATAACTATGAAACAATAATGATGAAACAATAACGATAACAATAACGTGATGATGAAATGATACTGATGAAACGATAATGATGAAATGATGACGATGACGTGTGATGGCTGTTGGCCATTTTGTCTGTGTTCTCCTTGTGCTCCTCTATTTTAGCTTTGGTTGGCCCCACCCGGCTCGTTACACACACCTGACCTGACTATATAAGAGGCCTGGAAACCAAGATGGCTCTCTCTCTCTCCCTCCTGCGTGGCTGATGACACCTGGGCCTCCAGCATGGCTGTTTGACTTTTTGTTATGTTTGTTTGGTTCTTTTGGTTTCTTTGCTCTCAAATTAGGATGTGTCCTACACCCCACCACTGATTACTGATTTTTCAGCTGACTAAGTTGGATTTGAGTTATCTTTATTAAAATTACATTACCTTTAATTGTCACTGTGCGGACCTTCCCTTCCTTTGTTATGCTCTCATACGAGCTGGGCATAACACATGATAACAATGAAACAATGACAGTGAAATGGTAACAATAACGATAAAATGATGACAATGAAATGATAACAATGAAATGATAATGATGAAACAAAAAACATGAATTAGGCAGCCATGGAAGTAGTTATTGGAAGTAGTCATCCAATAACGGAAGGGTTGATAGTTCGAATCCTGCTCTGTCCTAGTCATGTGCCATTGGTCGGAGGTCGCAGGGGCTGTTTGGCACAAATTGGCAGCCTGGCTTCCATCAGCCTGCCCCAGGACAGCTGTGGATATATATGTAGTTTACCACCACTGGAGTGTGAATGTGAGAATGAATGACTAATGTAAAGCGCTTTGGGTGCCTTGAAAAGCACTATAGAAATCTAATCCATTATTCTTCTTATTATGAAATGATAACGAACCAATAATGAATAAACAACGATAATGATTAAATTATGACAAAGATGAAGAGACGATAACAATCAAACAATAACGCTGAAATGATAACGGTGAAGCAATAACGATGACTGTGCTGTCTCTAAGCTAAGTTCACAAAGTAAGTTAAAAGTTAAAAAAGGGTTAAAAAATGAATGTCAGTTTTAAAAATGTAAAGTAGTAGTTGCTCTGAAATAATTGATGTTCTGCTGCCACCTACTGGCCACAGTAATTATCCACGTAATCGCAGTTCAGTCAAGTGCAGATGCACAGTATGAGACAGAGACTTCATGTTACCAGTTGTTGCTGAATGCCGTGTGATATGCTTCGGCCTTGGAGACTATGTGTCTGTGAGTAATATGCAGCGATAATCATTAAGGCTTCATACTTTATGTTGAGAGAAACGTCATGTTGTAGACCACAGTGTGGTTTATCAGTATATATTTCTGTTTAATGTTCCTGCTAGCTAACAATTGCTAACCATTTTAGCTTGTAGCCGTTTTGAATAAGCTAGTACATGTGGCATACAGTGTTACTTACGACTGCTAATTTGTGCGTTTGACATAATTTCTACATCTGTATATGCACTGATATATGTTTGTATTTCTATGTTACAGTTTTACAAGACAAAATAATCACAAAAGCCTTCAGTAAAAGACAAGAAAAGACAAACCTTGTGTTCTTAATGGAGGACTTTTTAACCGTTAATTAGCTGAACCTTTGCACAAGTAAACGCACCGCAGGGGCAGCATGATGACAATGTGACAACAAAACGATGGCGATGGAAAGATAACAATAACAATACATGTATCACATTATACTGTTAAGGCTGGGGCCATTAATTGTTTTTTTGTTTTTTTTTACTTGTGTCCACTTCCTGTTTGGCCGATTGATAACACCTGCCAGTAATTCACCAACCTATAAATCCAGGAGTTCCAACAAAGAAGACCAGTGGGTCCAATGCTGCAGTTTGTTTTTTTCATCGCTTAAGCTTGTGTTAATTTTTGAGTGATACAACTTGGTTTTTTTTTTTTCTTATTGTATAATAAATTCCCAGTGTTTTTGTTACAAGTGACCTGCTCTCCACGTTTGTTTTTTTTTTTTTAATGGTCTTCACCCGGAACATCTTTCTTTGTTCTCATGTCAGCACCCTAGACCCCCTGGCACATAACAATACACCTCCTCTCTGCTCCTCCTCTTCTGACTTTCTCTCTCCTAATCTTCTCTTCTATTTATGTCCCAGCAAATACATATTACTGACTCTCCTTCTTCCCCAAAGTCTCTGTGCTTTATGTCCTCCCAGGTTTTCCCTGGATCATCTCTGGACCTGCTGTGGTCCTGCTTCTCTCCTGCCCTCCTTCATGATTAAGTTTATCGTTAGGTTAGCACAGACTGCTCTTAGTTTTACTGCTATAGGCTTAGACTGCTGGGAGACTTATCATGATACACTGAGCCCTTCTCTGCTCCTCCTCCTGTCTGACCTCCCCTCCCCTCCTCCTCTTCTCTGACATCCTTCTTTCCTCCTCTATTCGTGCCCAGCAAATACATGTTGAGACTTAACTTCTTCCTTGGAGTCTCTGTGCTTTATTGCCTCACAAATTTTCCCAGGATCATCACTGGACTTGCTGCTGTCATCTTACTTCTGTCCTGCCGTAATCGTCATCACTCACTTATCCATATTGTTGTGATAATGTTTATTATATAATTACATAGATGGTAGAGGTTTCTATTAGTTGCACTAACGGTTACAGTAGTAGTATATCCACTGTTAATACTTGTACTTGTAGAAGTTGTATTAACAGTTATACAGTTATTCTAGCATCAGTTGTTTTACTTTTTAACAGTTCTAGTTCAGTTTGCTGTGCATCCATGTGTCTCCCCCTATTTTCCTCCTTTTCCCCCAATCGCTCTCTCTTTCTCTTCCTTTACCCTCTTTATTTAACCCCAACTGGCCAAGGCAGGGGCGCAGGTGGTGCAGTGGTTAGCACTCGTGCCTCACAGCAAGAAGGTCCTGGGTTCGATTCCAACACCAGTCGATGGGGGGTGGGACCATTCTGTGTGGAGTTTGCATGTTCTCCCCGTGTCTGTGTGGGTTCTCTCCGGGTACTCAGGTTTCCTCCCACCATCCAAAGACATGCACTGATAAGTTAACTGGTTAATCTAAATTGCCCATAGGTGTGAATGTGACAGTGATTGTTTGTCTCTATATGTTCAGCCCTGTGATGAACTGGCGACTTGTCCAGGGTGAACCCCGCCTTCGCCCCTATGTAGCTGGGATAGGCTCCAAGCGACCCCCGTGACCCTAGTGAGGATAAAGCGGGTTCAGAAAATGAATAAATGAATGGCCAAGGCAGATGATGATCTTCCAGGAGACGGGGTCTGCATGAGTTTTCTGCCTGTTAAAAGGAAGTTTTAACTTCCACTGTCACCAAGTGTTTGCTTCTGGAGGATTCTGTTGGGTTCTGTAAATTGGCTTGAGAGTCTGGTTTCAACCAGCTCTATATGTAAAGTGTCAGTAGATAACTTTTGTTATGATTTGGCGCTACATAAATAAAATTTGATTGATTGATAACAAAAACAATGAAACGATAATGATGGTGATAATGATGAGGATGAAACAGTAAAAATGAAATGATAAAGATGATGAAATGATAGCAACAACAATGGAACGATCATGGTGAGATGATAACGATGAAATGATAATGATAACAAATGACAACGATAATGATGAAATGATAACGATAACAATGAAATGACAACAATGATGATGAAACGATATTGATGATGATGAAATGACAACTATAACGCTGAAATGATAATGATAACAAAGGAATAATAATTATAAAATGATAACAATGAAATGATAACGGTGAAACAATAATGATGAAACAATAATAAAACAATAATGATGAAAAGATGATGATGAAACTTAAACAGTGAAACTATAACGACAAAATGATAATAATGATGAAACAATAATGATGATGACAAAACGCTAACAATGGAACACGCAGGAGGGGGAACTACGGGCAGATGCTGTTCATTGACTACAGCTCCACATTCAACGTCTTCGTTCCTCACAAACTGGTGTCGAAGCTTAAAGGTCTAGGGGTTAACTCCAGACTGGGTCATGAGCTTTATGACAGAAAGACCTCAGATGGTGAGGATTGGTAACTACATCTCCAGTTCCTGTGTCCTCAGCATTGGCTCACCTCAGCGGTGCGTCCTTAGTCCTCTGCTCTGCTCTCTCTACTCCCATGACTGCCAACTCACTCACCCCTCCAACATCACCGTGAAGTTTGTGGGCGATACGGTGGTAATAGGCCTGATCTCCAGTGACACTGGGGCGACAGCCTATCTGGAGGAGATGGAGGAGCTGTCGACATGGTGTAGAGACAACAACCTGGAGATGAATGGTCTAAAAACAAAGGAGCGGGTTGTTGATTTCAGGAGGGAGAGGCAGAGGAGCCATTACACTCCTTTCAGGATTTATGGGACCCCTGTGGAGAGAGTCAGCTGCTACAGGTACCTTAGTGTCCACGTCACAGAGGACCTCACATCTCCACCCTGGTAAAGAAGGTGAAACAGCATTTATACTTTCTCAGACGGCTGAGGAAGTTCAACATCTCCACAATGTTGTTACAAGCCAAAGTTGCTCAACCCTGTTCACTGGGAGCATCACCACCTGGTATGGCAGCTGCACTGCCATGGACAGAAAAGCTCTGCACAGAGTAATCAGGTGTGCAGAGCGTACATGCAGGACAGCACTGCCCAGTCTGCAGGACATCTATACCAGGCAGTGCATGAGCAGGGCCAGGAAAATTATTAAGGACATTCACCACCCTGGTAATGGACTGTTCAGGTGGCTGCCATCTGGTATGGCCAGAGCAGAAAGGTTGAGGAGGAGTTTTTTTCCATCAGGCCATAAGGACTCTACAGCTATAACCCCCACATAACATCCCACCCCACACACATACACACTAAGATACGGTGGTAATAGGCCTGATACAGTAGGACGGATACAGTAAAAGTTTTAGCATATTGTTTTCTTGTATGTTGTAGATTAGATTGTACATTGGATTGTATATTTTGAGATGCCAGTTTTATTTTGATTTTATTTTTTACACCTGTTTTTTGCACAATCGGGGCCTGTTGCAGCTCCCATTTCACTGTCATTGTCATGTGACAAAGATTCTATTCTATTCTATTCTATTCTATTCTATTCTATTCTATTCTATTCTATTCTATTCGTGATGAAACGATAGCAATGAAACAATACTGATGAAACAGTAACGATGATGAAAAGATGAAGCAATAACGCTGAAACTATATGACACAATGACAATAAAATGATAATAAATGACAATAACGATGAAACAATAATAATGATGAAACGATAATGATGAAACAATCTTGATAACTATGATGAAACAATAACAATGAAACTATAATGAAACAATGACAATAAAGGAACAATGACAATAAAACCGTAACAATAACGATGAAACAATAATGATAAAACAATCATGATAACGATGATGATGAAACAATAATTATGAAAGAATAACAATGACAATGAAACGACAATTATGAAGCAATTACGATAACGGTGACCTGCCACTGACTGAGGCCTGTGAGACACATGGCTTGTTTGTTTTGGGTTTCTTTTTTTTTTTTTTTTTTTTTTTTAAATCACATGACCTATTCTTCATATCTACACATATATAGGATAAAACACATGCCTTGATTCTGTTTTCAGACCAGATCTAAAGCAGCTGTGCCACTGTTTCTCTGAACTAAAGTGATAAATAATCTTTGTCTTTGTTTAGTGCTGATATTTTAATGTCTGTTGTAAATCTGTGAACTGTAACAGTTTGGACTGAATGATGCACAGGTCAGTGTCAAATGATTGTGTTTTCTTGTGAGGATGTAGGAGGTTGTTTTGGCCTCCAGTGTCTGTGTTCTATGATGTGTAAGAGTGATTCTCAGAGTTTCCAGCCCGCCCTCCCTCAGATCACCTGTCGCTCTGTTCACACCTGGATTCAGACTAAACATGTCGTCTTTTTGTCTCAGATGATTCAAGTTCAGGAAAAGGACACAGTGCTGACAAATGAGTCAAATGAACTGAGTGAGAGTAAAAAAAAACAGAATCAAGTTATAAATCCTGAAAACAAGGTCTGTTATTATAGGGATGTCCAGGACTGGATCTGGAACCAGGAATCAATCCAGAACCAGGACTAGAACTGGGACCAGATAAAAAAGAACATGTATGCAAACATCGCCATAACAAAAAACGTCATGAAAAGAAAAACGTCAGTAATCAGAGGATATCCAGAAGCAGACCAGATTCAAAACTAGGACCAGAATTGGGACCAGGATGAGGACCAAAATGGAAAGCAGAACAGGCAAAAGAAAAGAAAAGGAAAAAAAGGTCAATTTTGAGGTCCATTTTGAGGACTATTTAGAAACAGAACCAAAACTCCTTATCCAGGACCAAAATCTGGATAAGGACTCAGACTGGAGCTAGGACTATGATGAGGACAAGAACCAGAACAGGTACATTAAACAACCAGGACCAGGATCATGACTATGACCATGACCAGAGCAAGAAACAGGACCAGGACTAGAGGCAGACAACAAAAACTGGTAGTCACAACATGGTTCATCAACAGCAAAAGGACCATCATCAGGATATCCAGAACCAGGACTAGCATCAGGACCAGAACCAGGACCAGATGAATCCAGTGTGAGGTCTTAGGGAGTGGCAGCTGTTTCTTCTTCTGTTGTTTTGACAGAACAGGAAATGTTTCTGGTTGAGTGAAGAAGAATGAAGTTGGTTTACGTTGAGGTTTATCTTTAGAGACGAGACGACGAGCCCAGACCTGAATCCAGGATCTTTGGGTCTGGTTGGGACCCGGTCACTCTGGGGTTAATGCACAGTCTCATGGATTTAATATCACTTTGTTCATTTTCAGTTCATGTACAGGTCGTTAGAAAAAGAAGAAAACCCCTTACGAATGTCTCATCTTTTGCATATTCAATGAAATACATGATCACTGTTTAATTTTAATCCTGAAACTAGAGTTTCATCAATTAGTAAATGAAAATGTTTGATGTTTTTAACCCATTTTATTTAGTTTCCCATTGAGGAAAAGCCTGTTAACAGAAAACCTAAAATAGCCTAAATAAACTGATGGAGGAGTTTCATCCGTCAGACTCACGTCATTAAGCTGCTGTGCTTCTTCTGTGGTGAAAACATGTGGACATCTTAATTCTGGAGCCGAAACAGATACTTTTGGTTTCAGTAAGAAACAGATTAAAGTTATAATCCAGACCCCGTAAACAAACACTTCAGGGATTAGACGGAGGCCGAGCGATGCAGCTCAGGCATTAGTCTGGACCCAAACTGTTTGTTTATGGTGTACGCAGATGTGATGCGTACAGGTGAATCATATAAACTTTTCACCCTCTAATCAGACCTGAGATCTACAACACACCTGATCTGAGATCTGTGAACCGTTCATCACTAATCTCTTACACAAAGATATTTCGGTTTTGACTTGATTTTGATAGAACTCATTTACATTTCTGGGTAACTTAACACCTTTTCAAATTTAAAAACATGATTTACTGAAAAAGAAAGTAAAAAGCCTCATTTATGTGAAATGTGAGATATTTTTTACAAAGACCAATTATCTGGTCAAGGTTTCAGACTGTATGTGTTGCTCTTGACAATGTTGAGTCTCAGATCCAGGTCTTTAAGATTTCATTTCTTTTCCAAGTCTACCAACACTGACTTGAAACAACTCATTACCCATGAGCCTCAGCTGCTGTTGCCATGGAGATAAAATGGAGTCAGTCTGGTACCAAAACACACTCAGAACCAGAACCACCATGAAACCAACCCTATATATCCACAGACTGCAACATAAATAACATGAATAAAGGATAAAGCTCTGTTAGCTTAACTCTCTTTTTAAACACGAAACTCAATCAGACTGTAAAACACAACATAAAACCTACTCGATTAAGATTTCACAACATTTCAAAATAATTCAGCTAATTAGACTAAGTAAACAGTTTGCTCTGATGTCAGACTTCATGTCTTGAACATGTATGACCTGCTGTGCGTACTTTGCACGTACTGAGTGACATTTGAGTAAGAGACACAGAAAGACAGACACTGATATATTCAAAGAGAGATATAGGCAAGGTATACAATGTATTTATGTACATGGGGATGTTCACGAATTCCCAGACTGCTGACAGTTCGGTTAAGGTGAAAGTTAGTGCCAGCAATGTAGGCTATACGTGTAAGAAAACTCAGTCACAACCTGCCTGTTATTTCAATAGGTTTTTAATAATTGATGTGGTTGTCCCCCCCGAAGATGAAATTCATTCAGCAGAAGTAGGGATGTAAAAACCAGAGATCCCCACCCCCCCAACAAATCGCACCCTGTACATACATACATACATACATACATACAGGGTGGGGAAGCAAAACTTACAATGAACATTTAGTTGTTTTTTCTCAGCAGGCACTACGTCAATTGTTTTGAAACCAAACATATATTGATGTCATAATCATACCTAACACTATTATCCATACCTTTTCAGAAACTTTTGCCCATATGAGTAATCAGGAAAGCAAACGTCAAAGAGTGTGTGATTTGCTGAATGCACTCGTCACACCAAAGGAGATTTCAAAAATAGTTGGAGTGTCCATAAAGACTGTTTATAATGGAAAGAAGAGAATGACTATGAGCAAAACTATTATCAGAAAGTCTGGAAGTGGAGGAAGCAACAAAAAATGTACCAAAGCTTTTATTAAAGCTCTCAAATCCAAAATCCTAAAGGATCCAACCAAATCCATGAGAGAAATGGCAATTGAACTTGAGGTAGACAACAAGACCGTTAGAAATGCAGTAAAATATGATTTGAAGATTTAAATTCTCATGACTTTCAATAAACTAATTGGTCATACACTGTCTTTCAATCCCTGCCTCAAAATATTGTACATTTTGCTTCCCCACCCTGTACATACATACATACATACATGAATATGCGTCCAGCTGTCACATGTTTATCAGTTCCAGATCCAGGTCCAGGCCTATCCTTCAGGTGAGCTCCCTGCAGACCAGTCAGGTGTTCAGCTGTCCCATGATGATCAGATCCAGGTCCAGGTCCTGGCCCAGTCCCAGGCCCATCCCTCAGGTTAGCTCCCTGCAGACAGTTCAGTTGTCACATGATAATCAGATCCAGGTCCAGCTTTACATCCAGATCCAGACCCAGGACCAGGTCCAGGTCTAGGCCCATCCCTCAGATGAGCTCCCTGAAGACAGTCAGGTGTTCAGATGTCCCATGATAATCAGATCCAGGTCCAGGTCTACATCCAGAGCCAGGTCCAGGTCCAGGTCCAGGTCCCTTCCTCAGGTTAGCTCCCTGCAGACAGTCAGGTGTTCAGCTGTCACATGATGATCACTTGATGGATGCTGTTTCTTTGTCCTCGTCACTGATCCGCATCAGGAATGTCAGCTATGATAACACTTCTGGTCACATGACCTGGAACACATGTTCCTCATTGGTTCATTACCTGTTCAGGTTTTGTGTTCAGAGTTTGTGACAGGAGCTGCTGCACATCAACATCCTTCCTGACCTTTAAAGTCTGTAACATCTCAGGACATCAATCAAACCCCAGATCAGGTTCTGTTAACAGACTCACACTCATCCCTTGTGCTTGTCGTCTTCCGCTTATCTGGGTCCGGGTCGCGGTGGCAGCGGCCTCAGAAGAGAAGCCCAGTCAGCCCTCTCCCCAGCCACTTCCACCAGCTCTTCCGGGGGAATCCTGAGGCGTTCCCAGGCCAGCCGAAAGATGCAATCCCTCCAATGTGTTCTCGTTTGGCACCCCAGTTGGACACACCCGAAAAACCTCTCCAGGAAGGCATCTGGGAGGCATCCTCACAAGATGCCCAAGCCTCCTCAACTGGCTCCTGTTCACGTGGAGGAGCAGTGGTTCTACTCTGAGTCTGTCCCGGATGTCTGAGCTCCTCACCCTATCTCTAAGGCTGAGCCCGACCACCCTGTGGAGGAAACTCATTTCAGCTGCTTGTTCTCACAACCTTGTTCTTTTGGTCATTACCCAGAGCTCATGACCATAGGTGATTGTCGAAATGTAGATCGACCAGTAAATCAAAAGCCTCGCCTTTTGGCTTAGCTCCCTCTTTACCACAACGGACCGGTTAAACAGAGTGTTCTCTAAAAGCCTGTATCCATAATTATTTTCTCCTCAGATACAGTGGGCTATAAAACTGACTTATGGACAAATTATTTGACACGTGAATACTCATCCAATACTTATTTTCACTGTAATAAAACCCCGAACACTTCTGTGTCTTGTTTGTGTTTGAATGATCAGATATCTTCTACTTTTTCTTCAACTATCCTCTGTCAAACTGAATGATCTGACTGCGACGAAACATGTGAATTACTTTTTTTAATTAAAGTGATGATAGTCATCAGATCTAGCTGGAGGTCTCAGTCCAGCAGCTCTGCAAACTTCATGTTTCAACAAAATCATCTTTTCAAACCAAACTGTTGGACTTCCTGTTGGGTTTTGGGTTTTCACCCTGGTGTCCAGACCTGAGACAGTCCAATAAATGTGGTTCATCCAGCACAAACCTCATGTTGGACTGTGTGAAGATGTTCTAGGGGGTGCTATAGAGCAATGGTCAGGAGGAGTTTTTGAATAAGCTTCTTAAACATGGGATACCTCCAGAAATTTCAAGAATAACACAAGAAACACCTCAGCAGATTATGATGCACCCTATTGTCAGAAGGCCCATTAGTCCGAAAATCAGAAGGCCTGTTTGGCAGAAAAGGGTTAGGGTTAGATTTATCAAGCAAATTATAACCTATTTTCTAACTAACAGGCCTTCTGACTAAAGTTCCTTCAGACAATAAGGTGCGCACCAGCATTTCTGCAGTTTTTCAGAAGAATTTTAGTCCAGTTTGTTAATGTCTTAATGTCAAATTAAGGTGACCCTTAGAGGACGGAGGGATCAGTTGATTTATTAGCTGCATTTAAAGCAGGATGTCAATCAATCAATCAAATTTTATTTATATAGCGCCAAATCATAACAAAAGTTTTCTCATGACACTTCACATTTAGAGCTGGTTGAAAACCAGACTCTTAAGCAAATTTACAGAAACCAACAGAATCCTCCAGGAGCAAACACTTGGTGACAGCGGCGAGGAAAAACTATTTTTAATAGACAGAAACTTAGACTCCGTCTCGTGGAGGATGGTCATCTGCCTTGATCAGTTGGGGCTAGAGAGAGAGAGAGAGAGAGAGAAAGAGAGAGAGAGGGATTGGGGGAGATGGGGAGAATGGGGGAAAATAAGGGGAAACACATGGCTTTACAGCAAACTAAACTAAAACTGTAGGTGTAGTACCAATAGCTAGAACAAATGTCCATAACTGTTAATACTACTACTCCAAATACAAGTACTAACAGTGGATATACCTCTAACATCTATGTAACTATATAAACACTATCAAAACTATATGGATGAATGAATGATGATGATGAAGGCAGAAGAGAAGAGGGACTGCAGCAGCAGATCCAGAGATGATCCAGGGAAGTCAGTTAAATCACCGTATAGACATTAAATAAATCACATCCCTCCCTCGGCTGTGAAATGAAACTTCAACACCACATTTTAATGCAAAAGTGAATGAAGTAAATTCAATGTTTCTACATTTCACTGCTTCATATATGGGGAGTTTTCTCTGCTCTGCTACAATAAAACTTCATGCGTTTGCTTCAGTTCAGCAGTTGATCCACATTGGTTCTGATACTCAGAACATCTTAACACCTCAACCTGGGCTCAGAGTTTGCAGCAGATCAGGTTTCATCCGTTAGTATAATGAGCTGATGTGTTATCTGCTGATGTGTCTGTCAGGAGGTTGGAAGACACCCTTTGAAGCTTTGATCTGATAATCAGCTGACTGTAGTAAACAGCAGGGTGGATGGATAGGGGCGAGACGGCAACATGAGGGCCCTAAACCCTTGGAGAGCCACAGAAGAACACATCAAACCCCCACACAATCCTTCATTAAGATTCTCATTTGTGGTGTATGTCCACTGTTTTGGAAAGTTCTGGTCTCAGCCATTTGGTGACCTGGTTGGTCCTGAAGAATACCGCTGGGGTCACTTCATAGATTTTAGGAAGTGTGGGGGTGAATATGGATCATACAGTACTTCAGCAAGTTTTCAGGTATCTAATGATATGAAATGATGTGTTAGAAATGTCCCTCATAGACTTTGTACATATTCTTTGATATTTCAGAGCCTGGAATTTTTCTGCGACAGGATAGTATCGATCTTATATTGATCGTCCTAACGTAAGGACGTTGAGGAGAGAGTTAATTGTTGAAAAAAGCTCTTTGGCATTTCCTGGACTGTAACTGATGATGTTAGAGTAGTAGTTGGACCCAACTTCCTTGAGGCCTTCTGATGTTTGTGACATACCAGCTTATGTACAGAGAGACCAGGGGCCTCATGTATAAAGACCTACATGGATCTCATACTGAAACCTGGCGTACACCCAAATTCAGAAAAGTCTGTACACACAAAAAAATCCAGATGAATAAAACTGAGCGTACGCCCAAATCCAAGTACATTTCCTTTAAACATCCCAATCAGCGTGGACAGGCCTGGACTGGCTAATCGGGAGGACCGGGACGATTCCCAGTGGGCCGGTATAATATTTAGGCCGCGAGTGCCGGAGTTCACTTTAAATATATATTTAATATTTTCTTTCTTTCTTTCTTTCTTTTTGGGGGGGGGGGGGGGTTCAGTCAGGTTGATCACGTAAGTTGCAGCCGCTGTTCCTGGGCCGCCACCCCCTCTACGTGCAAGCTGTATTTTTTCTTCCTCTTTTTTGCGTACCGTGACATAACATGTCCTTGCATACGGTTAGTAGCTCTGTACTGTAGCTGTGGAGCATATACCATCTGTGCTCTGTAGGCTGTGTCAATGGTCAGTTGTGTTTGCTGTTTGAGACATGGATAATAGAAAGAGCAAGGGTGGCGCGGAGAAGCAAGAATTAAAAAGAGGAAAGCAACTTTTTCACAAAAACGACCTCCCGGTTGGAAACAACTAATGAGGACAATGAAACGGGTAAACCACCTTTCAAGCTAGTTAATTACCAAGTCAATGAATCGTGTGGCATTGTGGTGTGTAACATAATGTTATGTAATTTAAATAATAGTATGATGCGATACCCCATAACTGGGAAACTTTGTCTTGTAGCTCCTCAGAGTCAGAAAGCAGATCCAGCAGCAGACACCAGCCATGAGCCCACAAGTCCAGAGTGGGCAGGTAGGACTGCTCAGAGAGGGAAGAGGATTAGAAGAAATAGGCTACAATGAAGAGTATGGTGTAGGCCTGTTCAGTATTAAAGGTGCTCTGAGATGATAGATGATTCAGCACTACATGAATGAAACTGACACCAAGGCTTTGAAAATAGAAGATTTGTGCTGAGAATTATGAGCATTTTTAAAATGTGCTTTAGTGTCAGAAGCAGAGCCAGGAGCCAGTAGTGATGAAGGGACTGCTCCTGTCAGTGTGGAAGGAAAAGGTGAGCTGTTGGAACAGACTGTGTGAACAAGCATTAGTTCCACTAAAACCACTTTTTATTCCCAAACGATAGTCCTGACCTATTTTATTTTTCATCATTAAAAGTGAGACAGTAAATACACAAAGCCCACAACTGAAAGGCAATAGCATAAAGTAATATTAAATAAACCTGCATATTTTGCCAATGTAAATATCTTAATTGGTTAAGTGACTCAAAATGTCTGTAGATATTATTTTTTATTGTGATCCAGGTGCAGGTGAGTCTAGGGAAACTGGAGGAAGTGTGAAAGGGAGAGCAGAGTCTACTGATGACAGAGGAGCAGCTCAGCAGCACAACCCTGAACCACTAGGCAGAAATGAGACAGATGAAGATGAGTCTATTGTTAGCTTTGATTACGTTGGTTGCCCTCAGTCACAGGATATACAGACATTTTTTTCTTATCATCCTCGTCAAACCCCTAATATCACTATACCAAATGTTTTCAATAGCAAAGATGGAACAAACTGCAAGTGGCTGACTTACTGTGAAAAAAATCACTGAATTGGAAATATTTTAGAAAATACACTGAATTAGAAGGCTTTGCAGAACAGTGTGTAGACCTAACATGAAAGGTTATAATTACATGATTTTAATAACTGGTTGTGATCTAAAGTGGGCCGGTCTGAGGTATGAAACTCCAGGGCTGAAAATGAGTCTCAGTCCGACCCTGAGGGTGACGATTTGACCACATATGTTGGAGTACCAGACTCCTACCTCTCCATGCCCACATTTAAATATACAAATTAGTATAAACGGGGTCTGCAGGTGGGATTCCCTCTGGGATTCCAGACGATGACGTCAAGGTGGATGCAAAGCGGAGGCCAAAACAGGCGGAAGGAGAGAAGAGGATGACCTCAGCCCATCACTGCTGTGGGTGACACTGGTTTCACAGGGGTGACTCCGATCATGCTCAAGGTATATTTAGTATTTGTGTAACTCACACATTTGTTCATTCTACGGGTCATACTGATCACAATGAAACAAGATAAAGGTTCATGTGTAATCATGCCAGGATATCAAAGAGTATATCAAAGACTTTGACTCATTTTTAATCACTCAATTTATTATTTTCCAACAATGAGGCAGAGGGCAGTGAGACGCAGTATCAACGTCCTGTCACAGAGGCTTCCTGTTGTGCGTTGCCTGCTGCCTCCCTGGTATCAGCCAATCCTTCGGTCTGCCAACAGCCAGCTGCTGATGCCCATCCGACTGGCATGGGTCTGTGCTCACCTGAGTCACACGAGGACATCATGAGGACAATTTGTGGCATAAAGGAGCGACTGGACTGACTTATAAATGTTCTCACAGACATTAACACTACATTAAATGCATTTATTAACCAATGAATTTTGTGTCCTTGTCTGGTGGTTGTTGCCTGGCTGAATGGCCTCCTGGGCAGGATTGGCATTGTTGGCTCCAGGCTCTGGTTCATTTGGTTCTGGTGGGGGGATGTGATGCTTTGGCAGTAGGATGATATGCCGGTGTGTTAATTGTTCATCTGCGTATTTCTGATGTGCACATCAATCGGAGGAATGACCTTTTTCACATTATTAACAGTTTCCCAGTGTCACCTCTAAGTGTCGCCAAAAGTTCAAAAGCACTAGAAATGTGCATACACCAGCTATGGACTTGGCATGGAGGACCGCACATCTTCACAGTCATTTCACTCTTTATGCATCTGAACGTGAGCATGGAAAAGGGCGTACGTTTTTGTTCGTACACGCACTTTATATATGAGGACCCTGATGATTCGGCTCTTTGGCTCTCAATTGCATGGCCAGTAGCTTTCAACTTGCGCAGTTGCTAGTGTACCAGGGGGCTGTATGTGAGTGTGACACAGTTCTTGTTTTGAAAGGAGTGTGGACATGAAGGAGGCTGCAAAGATAAGTATTGCAGTGATCCACTGAGTGGTTGGCTGAGGGGCAGTTGACAAAGTTGAAGGTCAGAGTATATGACTTCTGGGTTTATATTGGTGTTGTGGAAGTGGATAAGGTGTTTGGGCCTGGAGATGGGAGATGACCATGGTACTTCCATGGAGATGATGCTGTGATCAGAAACTCCTAAGTCATACACCAGTAAGTTGTTGATGACAGTGTGATTGGTGACTGGGCAAGAGCCCCTTCAAAGCCACAAAACTATCTGTTAGACTATAAATGAGGTGAGTGTAAGGGTGAAACACTTGAGATCATAAAATAATAATGGATCTTTACCTGTTCAGGTTCAAGGTGTGCCCCCTGGAGTAAGTGGGTGGTGTCAACTTGCTGGGAGAGATTGAGACAGTCCAGTGTTTGAATGAAATCAGCTGCCAAGGGAGAGGAGGGGATTATCGATGTAGATGTTCAGGTCACCAAGTATGATATTGTTGGATGATGAAGAACAGAATAAGATGAGGAGATGATGTATCTCTGTGATGAAGGTTGGGTGTTGTTTAGGTGGGTGGTAGATGAGCAAGATGTTGATCTGAGATGGAGGTTTGGATGTGAATGACAGGAATTCAAATGAGGACACATTTCAGACTGAGGTTAATAACCGCCAGACCACCACCAGTGCTGCGATTATGCAAGTAGATGTACCCAAAAGGACAGGCTTCATTTATGGAGGAGGCAAATCAATATCAGGATCAGGAGAACCATACAGGAAATTTGTCTTGGACAATATTTTATCCAGAATCATTGAAAAAAACATGTTCAATGATTCGTTCCTATTTCCTTCCTTTTTCCTAGTTCCTAGTTTTAAGAACAGTATCATACAGCACTAGAGGTGCTTTACAGCACAACTACATATGTTCATTTGTGTATTCTAACCTTCTGATTGCTTGATGGTTTTTTTTTTCTTACTTTTCAAGTGAAAGGATGAATTAGAGGATGAAGTAAATTCTTCTCACACTCATTCATGTTGTATTTTTCAGACCTGTTTTTTTTTTTTTTTTTTTTAATAGAAAATGTTATTTGGATTAAACAGTTGAAGTAGAACTGGGTGGATATATGATAATGATGATGATGATGATGATGAAGGTTCAGTCTAGAGAAATGTGATGATATCTCATCCTGGAAATGAATCCTCTAGTGACTTTCAGAGACACCTGTAGACCCTGTCCCATGATTCACAGCATCAACATGTTGACGTGTGATTGGAGGAACAGCCAGGCTCCGCCCCCACATCTATGTGTTGTGTCGTTAAAGTTAATGAGCCAATGAAAACACACAACAAGCAGACAGTGTTTGATCCAAACAGAAACCTGAGACATCAGAGTCCAACACACACCTGTGATGTGTTACCTATAAACACAAAGGGGTGGACACTTTCTCCAGCTCACACAGACTGACAGGTTACCATGGAGACAGAAAGACCGCTGACTGAAAGGTTATGTGGAGATGGAGAGACCGCTGATTGATAGGTTATTGTACACAGGTTATGAGTTCAGATTCAGATTCCGCAGATTTTAATGAAATCAACATGAAATATAAGAAGACAAAACACAACAAGAATAAATTTAACACTTCAATGAAACATACATATCTGATGAAACAGGACGGAAAATGAAGTAAACGATATTTAACCTGAGCCACAGAAACGGAAGGTTTGGTGGACAAAGAAAAGGCAGACCAAACCCCAACCTTGGTCTCAGAATTAAATAACCTCTTCAGTGAGGTTAACATTCATCTGTTTTCTGTTTTAAATGGTCCTACATCACACACTAAGACTTAAACAGAGTCAAACTGAAGGCAGGTGAACATTTACCGATTTTTACATTTACAACATATATTTTTATGGAATTTACCTCACATAAGATTTTCACACATAATGAGCAAATTAAATACATTTTAAAGGTCAATATTTGGTATGTTAACATAAGATGAATATGATGTTGAATTCACAGAGGTATTGTTTCACCTCTGTCTGCATCATCTCTACTTCCAGTTCTAAAGAGTTAAGTTTTAAATACTATTTTACTGGATCCAAAAAATGCAGGAGCAAAACTCAGAGATAGGTTTTATTATTTAATGACGACAGGAAAAAAAACTCTTCAGAATTACAAAGCTTGGAGAGCACCGGGCTACAAGTCTTCTGAACAAAAGGCTGGAGAGGTCTTCTGGGTCAACACTCAGGATTGTGGGCGTGCGATGGAGGCAAGAAGACTTGATCAAAAACAAAACAGGACAAGACAAAGGTCAGAGGTAGGTTAGGCAGTCAGACCAGGATACATGATCTGGGAACTGCACACAACACAACACAAAAACTGCACACAACAGAAAGCTTGAAGTCAGGCGATGGCTACCACGGAGGTCACTGAGACAATCTGATGAAGAGCGTAGGTCAGAGGTGCAGATAAATCATACCTCTGATTGCCAGATGATTAACAGCTGTGGCAATCACCAGCCTGCCACACCTAGCCCAGATCCACCCTGAAACACACACACACACACACACACACACACACACACACACATGCACACACACACAAGATTCTAACAGTATGTACCCCTCCCCTTAAAGGGAGTCTCCAGGCGAGCCACATGGCTTGTGGGTGTTTAAGCCACTAGTTTAAACAGAGAAAGGAGGGGTGAACATGCATAGAGCTGGGCAACTTGAGACAGACAGTGTCGGGATTAAGAATCCTAGTGTCTCTCCATTAAGAATCCTTTTGATCTCAAAAGGTCAAAGTTTCCTAGAGTCTGTCCTCAATCTGGAAGACAACCACACTTTTTGTCCAGGGAATAAGCCAGGGCCGGGGAGCGACAACAATCAGCCAAACACTTGCTGCTGTCTGCTGTAGAGCTGCCCTAGTGTCTCTCCTTATCTTACGACAGCACCTGAGGTGATGCTGGACTGATGGAACCAAGAGTTCCTCCTCTTGGTTGGGGAACAGGGGTGGTTGGTAGCACAAGGAACTCTCAAAAGGCAAGAGGCCTGTTGCCAAGGAGGTGTGGATGTTGTGACCACACTCTATCCACATGAGGTTGAAGCTTCAGGAAAAGGGATTGGACACAGTCACACACCTGAGCGCTGCCTCCAATTCCTGGTTGAGGCTCACCGTCTGTCCATTGGATTGGGGGTGAAACCCAGATGAGAAGCTGACCTGGGTTCCAAAGGCAGAACAGAATGCCTTCCACACTTGTGAAGTGAACTGGGTACCCCAATCAGAAACAGTACCTGTGGGAATCCCATGGAGATGAAAAACATGCTGGCAGAGAAGGTTTGCTGTTTCCCAGACAAAAGGAAAGTTGGGCAAGGCAAGGAAATATGCGACTTTTGAAAAACGGTCAGTTATGGACAGTATCATCAAGTTACCATCAGATAGAGGAAGACCGGTTACAAAGTCCAAGGCTATATGGGACCACGGTCTACCAGGTATGAACAGAGGCTGAAGAAGACCAGAAGGATCTTGGTGGGAAGATTTTCCTAGTGGACAGATGTTAGAGGCATTCACAAAGGATCGTATATGTTTCTCCATATCTGGCTACCAAAACCTCCTCTTTTAAGAAACTTAATATCCTTTGGACCCTTGGGTGACATGATTATCTGGAATTATATCCCCACTGAAGAACCCGAGATCTGGCAGCATTGAGTATATACAACAGGGCCACCCCCCGGATCTCCTTCTGATGGCTGAACCCGTCTTACAACATCTTCAGCCTTCCAAGCCAGAGAACCAAGAACACATGATTGAGATACAAAGGTCTTGGGGAAAACTGGCATCTCCACTGAAGAGCACTGGCAAGAGAGGGCATCAGGTTGGAACTGGGGCAGTATGTGATGAAAAACTGAAAGTGTCCAAAGAACCAAAGGCCCATCTGGCTTGGTGGGGGTTCAGACATTTGGCTGTTTGGATGTATGAGAGGTTCTTATGGTCCGTCCAAACATTGAATGGAATCTCTGCCCCCTCCAACCAGTGTCTCCATTCTTCCGGAGCTAGCTTGATAGCAAGCAACTCCCGATTTCCCACATCGTAGTTCTGTTCAGCAAGGGATAATGTTTTGGGAAATGACTGGGCTCCAAGTATTGAGACAGGATGGCACCAACTCCAATGCCAGAGGCACTTTGTAATAGAGGTAGCTCTATCTATCTATCTATCTATCTATCTATCTATCTATCTATCTATCTATCTATCTATCTATCTATCTATCTATCTATCTATCTATCTATCTATCTATCTATCTATCTATCTAAGTTTGCAATCTGTAACTGATCGACGAAAGTGTGATTCATTTGACTTTTAGCTGTATTATATCCATTGTTTATGTAGTCAGAGCTTCCATGACGATCCCTGACTCTGATTTTGAATGTATCCCAGAGCTGGCACGCAGACATATGCCCACAAGACAAATGCCCTCAAGACAATGCCCACAACCTTAATGAAAAAAGAGACAAATGCCCACAACTTTATTTCATAATATTTTATTAGCAACAAAAGTAACAAAATTATATATATTGTTAGGGTTAGTGGTTAGGGTTAGGGGTTGGTATTTGCATGCTTCATATAGTTCCCCCGTTGGAATAATGCCATACTACAAATTGTGGGCATTTGTCTCTTTTTTCATTAAGGTTATGGGCATTAAGGTTGTGGGTTGTGGGATGTCTTGTGGGCATTTGGCATGGAATCCCCGGAGCCATCTACACCCAGAAGACAACCCCAGCGACAGGTGAGAGGAGCACCGAGGGGCTGAGATCTGGCTCTGGCTTCGTTTCCTGTGCTCGTGCCGCTGAGAACACCTCATTTCAATGGGTCGGTTAAAATGATTGGATGGTGTTTTTTCAGTCCTCTTCAGTATCACAGGTGACTAAAAATTTTTTTATTTTTGTGTTAGAAGTGTTAGAAGTGTGTTTGTGTTGGTTGGAATCAGGGTGTGAAGGGGATTTTAAGCAATATAGTAAAAAATGCTCCAGGAAAACATCTTCTACCCTAATACTCTATTGAGTTCTGAACTCTGCCTGCCGACAAGAAACTGCAGTTTTTGCAAGGACATTTTATCATGAATTTCTCCCACCAATAACCCTGCCTTTACTGGTGGAGCCTTCCTTTAGGATGAACAGGGCAGGAAGAAATAAGGTGTCCATAAGGTGTCCACCTGCTTTCAATCTGCAGTCCTTTTCTTGTGTTAAGTGGGCCCTACCCAGTTGCATTGGCTCTTCCTGAGGAATGTCCGGACTGTTTTGAGAATTGGTCGTGGCCACCGGAAACAATGGCTGATAGGTCTGGGTGACGAACGGGCGGAAGTGAGTGTCTGACTGGGACTTATACCGGTAGTTCAAAGCCGGGTGTCTCCCCTGGAAGTGATTGCCCAACCTGATATACAGTGAAACCAGTGCATCAAAAGAGTCTGGGTCTTCCCGAAGAACTAACTCATTTTTGATTCATTAATTTAAACCTTGAAAAAACATACTCCAAAGCGCTGCATCGTTCCAATCCAATTTGGCAGGCAGGGTCCAGAACTCAATAGAGTTCTATTGAGTCTATTGTCCCCATTCCTAATACTTTAGGAATAAGGACATAAATCACATCATGTGACATATCTAGGAGACTGCGCCATTTTGAAATTACAAGCTATTGGTTGCTATGGGCAACAGCGTAGTACAGACGTGCAGGAAAGAGCTGTATAAATCAAGGTTAAAAAAAAACCAAATGGATAAGGCAGCGGTGAAAACAAGGGGTCCCTATCGGAAGAAGCTCAACATGACTGCTAAGCAAAGGTATTTGGAGAAGATCAGAGACATTAAGGATCTATAGCCTCAGGTCTATACCCCTACGAGCTACTGGTGTTCACCAGCATCCAACTGGTACAGGGATCTGGATTCTCTGCCACCCTGTACCTGGCGCTGTTGGCATTGGAGGTTCTGGTAGTGGCTTGTGGGGGTCCGAGGAGGTGGCTGGGAGACAAAAACGGATTAGCCAGCTCAGCGGTAAGAGTTTGCAGTATATTTTTAATGTCAGGTGACTTCTGTTCACATGAGTGTGATTTAGATTTTGTAAGGCTTGTTTATGTCTGCCAAGTAAGGCACCTTGATTGGTTCATTGCTTTCTGCAATGAGTTCTGGTCTGCTGGATCCATAATTGGTCAGATCGTTCTGTTTCATTTTAAACAATATTTTACCGGATCAAAAAAAAAAATACAGAAGCAAAACTCAGAGATAGATTTTACCATTTAATGATTACAGGAAAAAAAAAAAACTCTTCAGAAAAACAAGGCTTGGAGAGCACCGAGCTACAAGTCCTCTGAACGTGGAGAGGTTTTCTGGGTCTACACTCCGGATTGTGGGCTTGTGGTAGACGCAAGGAGATTTGATCAAAAACAAAACAAGAAAAGAAGAAGGTCAGAGGTAGGTTAGGCAGTCAGACTGGGATACAGGATCTGGGAAAACAGAGACAGAGGTAAGTATTCAAAAAAATTGCACACAACTGAAACCTTAGAGTCAGGAGATGACTACCACAGAGGTTACTGAGACGATCTGTTGAAGAGCGTAGGTCGGAGGTGCAAGTGCAGCTATGGTACCTGAACAGCTGCCGCACCTGGACCCGCTCCACCTTGAAACAGACACACACACACACACACACCTACACACACCTACACACACACGCACACACACACACACACACACACACACACACACACACACACACACACACACACACACACACTCCAGGTTCTAACAAGAGTACATTCATTTTCCTCATGAGACTGTAATGTTTGTCAGATTCAATGTTTCATGGCAGCTCCAGCAGATCTGTGTTTAGGTTAGGGTTGGGTTATCTGGAGGATAAATATATATATAAATATATATACTACAATAAACATAGTCTTTAGGAACAACCCTGTGGTCAAATTAATCACAACACATTCAAAACCATAAAAGTCAAGAATTTTAATAAAACACTGAGCTTACAGAGCTGAGAGTTCTTCTTTTGTTTTTGTAAATATTTGAATGCATTGTTGATATGTGCTTTTCTTCAGTATTTTCACATGAGTTGGAAGTTGTCTCCAATTACAGGTACCAGCTGGACAACAAGTAGGGCTGGTTCTGTCACATGGAGACTCTGCACAAGAAGGGACAAAGCAGACTTTATTTTCTATGGAGATCAAGGTCGTGTAACATCTCCATGCCTCTTCTGTGCAGCTTCTACCAGACTGTGGTGGCTGGTGTCCTGTTTTTCGATGTGGTGTGCTGGACAGAGGGAGCTCGCATATCAGATAGGAACAGACTTAACAAACTCATTAAGAAAGCGAGCTCCATCATCAGGACTGAACTGGATACAGCAGGTTCAGCAGGTGGCTGGGGTGAGAGTGCTCAAAAAGCTGAACTCTAGTTTGAGTAATGCATCTCACCCATTTCACCATCTTGAGATGTTCAGGGAGAGCACCTTCAGCCACAGACTGATTCCCCCTCGGTCCAGGACTGAACGCAGCAGGAGGTCCTTCCTGCCAGCTGCCATTGGACTTTTTAATAGTGTGAAGCAATAAATTAATGTATGCTGGGCCTACTTACAAGTGTTTTATCCTATTATTTTACCTTACTTCTACTGTACATATTATATATTTCATATATCTTATATTCTTTTTTATCACTCCTTACCTTGTGTCTCCAATGTTGGTTGTCTGTGAGGATGGGTCACTGTTTTTTTACTGCTGTCGTAACCAGCAGAACAATAAAGTACATATCTATCTATCAGTGGCAATTTCTCATAGACTGCAAGGGAAGCCCGGCTTCCCCAAAATTACAAAAATTCAATTGTTAATCAAATATGTACGGTTGTGTTGACATTTTATTGACTACAAATGTGTTAGAACACGTTTATCTCAGAGATGAGTTCATTCAGAACCAGCTTTTTCACAAATCAACGGAAGCGATGTTGTTCACTTCTCCTCCATTCCCGTTGCGCTGTTTTCTCCTTCGATTTCTGCTCAGTGCATTTGTCCGTAGACGCCGGGCGTCTCTGGGCTTCAATGGGACTGAGTGGAACAGTTTTTTTTTCATTGCCTCAAAACTGGACAGTAATTGGATAAATGCCATGATGTTGTCCCGCCCCCGGACGCCGGGCATCTCTGGGGGTGAATGGAGCTGTGGGCGGAGCTCGGCTGGGCTGGTCGCCAGAATCACACGTGCTGATTGGATGATCAGTCGAAAGGCTGAATCCCCTTTGATTGACAGCTGTTTTGAGATCTACTCCTTCACTGACACAGTTCAGTTTAATACCGTCGTGCATTCTGTTGTGAAATGGAAGAGAAACCACTACGAAATTACTTGTTCATTTCTTGCACTGTAAATAAAACACACACATTGTACTTCCTTGTTTCAATTTAACATAATTTCACCGTTTTCTTGTTTCAGTTCCATAATTTAATCATTTCTTGTTCGAGTTTAATATGGTTTTGTAGATAATTAAATCAATCAAACTGTCGGTTAGGTTGGAGTGAAAGGAGCATCTGTAGTTTAAAAAGGCTGAAGTCTTACACCCACAACACACTGGGCTAAGGCCGTCTGAGCAGCCCAGCTCTGCTGGACATTCAGAGGACACTGGTCCAGTCCCTGGAAAAGACGCCTACTTGGTACGATAAGGTCACTGAGCATTTTCTTAAAAAGGAACAGCGGGCTGAATTAATGTTTAAATAACGACTTTTTTTTTTTTTTGATGTAAGCCGACAATGAGCTTCCCCTGTCTGAAAGACGAGCAGCCACTGCTGCTATCTATCTATCTATCTATCTATCTATCTATCTATCTATCTATCTATCTATCTATCTATCTATCTATCTATCTATCTATCTATACTGGTTGTCTTTTCTGCTGCTAGTGTTTTCTTTGTGTTATCTGTTAAAGGATTTTCTGTGTTCAGATAACTCCAAGATAGTAAATTCATGTGGTCCACTTCAGTTCAGGACTCTGTAGTCCAACTGGTAAAAATCAGTGATTGGTCTGAAAACATTTGAACTGTTGTAGATTCAGGCCTATTCCTGATTTAAATAATCCAATTACACACTCACTCGTACAGAACAGAACGTGACCTCTAAGAACTAATGAAAGAATTGTATTTCAGTCTGTTAAATTCACTGTCTGATCGTCTTCTGTTGAGATGAAACAGTGAGTTCTGACAGGCTCAGACTGAATCAGTGTTTTATCAAACAAAGTCAAAGAGGAGCAGAAGGACAAGGTCTGAGGAGATGAAAAGGTGGAGAGGAGGTGAGCAGGTGGAGCGACCATCACGGAGATTCAATGAGAGGCATTAAAGACAACGAGAGGGAAGATGAAAGGAGGAGAGAGGCGGGTTGGAAAAGCTCCTCCTGCCTCTCAGAGACTCAGGGCTGGAGGGAAAACCGGACGATATACATGAAGGTACAGACAAAACATGACAACATACTACTGTACGCAAATGAACAGAGATGGAACAGATTGTAAAATACACATTGAAAAAGATATGTGATATTTAAATGTCCTTCTACATCGTTGTCTGACGATGTGTTTCCAGATGCTCCTCATGTTTTCTATTGTGGACCAGTTTGGACCATATCAGACCAGCCCAGGACCAGAACCTCCTCTTCCACACCAGGTCTTAGGAATGTCTCCACAGTGTGGTTTTACATGGTCTGGATGAAACCCGCTCAGACATCCCTGCAGCAAAGTCTCACTGGACTTGACCGCTTTAATGACTTAATGCTTCTGGACATAAACATAAGAACTGCCTCTGTATTGTAGATCTAGAAGGTTCTTCACAGTCATCCAGAGTCATGTGGTTCTATCAGGTCTAAATGAATGCTGGTCCTGGATGTGGTCTGGTCCAAACCCCTTCAGATGAACATTGTTTTAAACATGTCAATCATTTGTTGCACATGTGTTGTCCAACTGGTGCTCTTCAGCATATCTTTGCTCCATTTTTGACCCGGGGTGTCAAACATGCGGTTCATGGACCAGAACCAGACAAATGGTCCATGCGTGTTGGTAACCGCTCACATGCATCGGTTTCCATCCTACTTATAATACTATGGGGGTACGGGGTGGTGTGGTCTGTGCGCCCCGCAGAAGTGAAACTTTATGCTCATTTATCTTTTCCCTACCACCTGAAGCTTCGCAAACTTTCATTTGAGGGGGCAGGACTTTGGCCTGGTCTATACATATGTATAATAAGTCTAATGAGACAGTGATGATTTTTTTGTATGAAATGTTTGGTGTGGCAGCATGCGGCGCCACAGCAAAACCTTACCAGCGGAAACGATGGAAGATGTTAATAGTCAATTCAGGGGTCACATACAGCCCATTTTCATCTCAAGTGTATCAGACCAGTAAAAAGTAATAAAGCAAAAAGCTATATAATATTGACAAATCCAGTTTTTCCTCTTTGTTTTAATGCTAAAAAGTAAAATTACATTATGAAAATGTTTATAACTACAAATTAACCTGGACAAAAAAGTGTGATTAACTTGAACAGCAATGAACAACCTGAAATTTTTAAGAAAAAGAGAAAAGAAAAAGGATAAATATGTGCAATCTTATCAATGTTATGCCCAAACAATTGTGTTTGTTCATACTGTTGACAATTAAACACAAGTCAGAGGACAGTATAATGTCACTGCTTTCTGTTCTATTAATTAGTATTTTATTATTTGTTATTTATTTATGTCTATTTATTTGTAGATCATTTTTCAACAGACGCTCATGTGTCCACATACTTTAGGCCATATCCATATGCAAATATCACTGTAAATCAACAGGATGAATTTAAAACAGAACATGTAGGACATCAGTGGTGAGAAATATGTGGACATTTTGTGATACTATAAGTTCTTACTGCTCTGAACTGTTTGACACTTCAGTACACATCTGAGGTGCTTTCACCTCTGGTGTCTGTGCAGCTTTATTCTTGCGGCTGTCTCTTTATTAATGTGTAATTATTTATTTAATTATTTATTCATGCCCCTCCCATTATAGATGTAATAGGAATGGGATGAAAGCTGCAGACTGATGGAGGTGAAGAGTTCTGAACACCAGCTGCTGTTTGACTCTAAAAATCACTCCAACCTCTTCATCGTCATCATCAAACCATCAAAGAACAAAGTAAAACTCACAGACTGAGACCATATGGTCACCACGTTAAAGTGAATGAACCAAATAAATACAACTGAAAAGAAAGAAACCTGATATGATTGTAAACTAGGACAGAGCGTATTTTGACAAGAACTGATTAAAACATTACCAACATAATATCCGAATGTTTGTACAAGCTCATAATTTGGATTCATGTGTTAGAAAACAGGCTCATATTACTGTGTCTTTGATGTTATAGTGCTTCATATAAATGTAAATCTTTTGTCATATTTCATTGGTTTAGCAAAAAGTACATGTTCTGTTAACATAGGAGGAATCTTCTGTAAAATACATGACTGGTTGATTATGTTGATGAAGATGGAGCAGTATCGCCCTCCGCTGTTTCACACAAAACACTGCAGTTTTCATGAGCTTTAACCTACTGTGTTCAGGACCGTATACGTGTTCAGAACAACATACAAACAGCTCAGTTGAGTCATGAAGAAGCCAAGGTGGAACACGGATCAAAACATTTCAGTGGCTATTGCTGTGTACCAAATTAAGTCAGATGAATCGGAGGTATGGAAAAGTATTATAACTCATATCATAATTAAATATGTATTTTATTTTCCAGTAGGTGAACTAATTTTTATTCTTTAATTCTGATTAGTGAGGCTATTGTTTTCTAATATATAAAAGGAATATATGAAAAAAGAATCAGATGAATGAGACAAAGCTGTAAATCACTACTTATAGCGCTAACATGACGACCTTTATTCTGAAAAACTCACTTTTTTTTTTTTTTTTAACCTTTTTTCCCCCCAAAACTGAAACAGCCACTGGTGCCCCTCCCACCCCCCAAAAAAAAGACCATGTAAAAATGAAACACTAAATACTTTGAACATCAACCCCAGCATCCATGACGAAAAAAACAAAACAAAACAAAACATAGATGTGAAACAGAGGTAGAATTCCATTCAGTTGTGCCAGAGTTCTTTCTTTTTCCCCTTATATCAGCATTACAGCCCATTTGTTTCTGTATCTGTGAAAACTGAAACAGCCACTGAACATCAACAGAATTAGAAGTGAAGTGTGGTTTAATGAATAAACTTCTTTTAATAAACCTCATTTATTTTATATGAATAAAACAAGTCTGAATGAACCCCTCCGCTGCCTTTGTATTGTGTATATTACTCTGACACCCACCCCTCTCTCCCATATCCTCGGGGTTTTTTGTTTGTTTGTTTTTTGCGTTGGTGTGGTCAAACTATCCTCCCCAGTGAGTTTAGACACTAAATGCCTGGTCAGCACATGCTGGGCAGTTTGCGAACAAACGGGCTTTGGAGGCGTATTTCTACAAGCGCATTTCCGCCGCTGGAAGAAGTCGAAATTATGAGATAAAAAGTCATAATTATGAGATAAGAAAAGTCACAATTAGGACTTTTTCCATGTCATAATTTTGACTTTTTATCTAATAGTTATGACAGACACTAAAACGTGACGTGTAAAAACTGCAGACCACTGACTGGTCAGAGTGGCGTCTCTGTGACCCACCATTTTACAAAATACAGATGCGGAAATTTACAGTAAATATAGCGGTAGGTGAATCCACAAGATGACTTCTATTGCAAATTGTTTATAAAATGGATCATTCATTTAACAGGTTCAGGAATGGCAAATTGGAAACATGGGAGCCCTTTACTCATATAGTACATAGGACATATCGTAAAACACCACAGCTGGCTAAACTTTGATGTTTTGTTTTGTTTTTTTCTGGGGGGGCTCGAGGGGGTTCTCGCCCAGGGTGTCATTCAAACTAGGACCGCCACTGGTCAGGAGATTCAGTCTTTGGTGGCATACGTAAAAATTCTGCATGAGCTTGACGAGACAACACGCAACGAGCGACTTCATCTATGGCAGACCATCTCTGTCACTGTGGGTCACTCCCACAACACGTCTGGTCATTTAAACGCCGTGAAAAACGGCGTAAATTCCTATAAAAACGCAGTTTTTTTACGCCGTCTTATGGCTCTTTAAAACGCCGTATTTTACGGCGCTCTGTGTCACTTTTGACGGCGTAAAAAGCGGCGTTTTCTTGTATTATTTTCATCTCCAGCCCCTGGCTTTCACAGCCACTACAGTGGAACTGTCATCGGCCCATAAGTAAAGAGAACACACACCACTGCTGTTCAGGCCAGCCTGTGTACCCATAGAACTGTGACTAGCCAATCAGAAGAGAGAAAAATGTGTTCTGCGGATTTATTTATGGCATTCCCTGCTGAAACACTGGTTCGATTCCCGGTTGAGGTAAAAATGTAGATGTTACTTTTACCATTAGACCTGTATATTGAAAGGACTATAATCAAATAAGAAAAGCTTTACTTTCATTTTCTAAAAGGAAACATAACTTTATGTCGCCTGGATCATTTAGAAAATCCTGTAATTTTATTGCTGACTCATCTTGCTGTACATTACACATCTCAGTTCTGGAAACACTGGTATGACTGCCTCTTGAAAGTATAGAGGGTTTTTTTTTTTATTGTGTTTGTATTTATGTGTTTGCTTTGATGTGGGCTATGAGTCTGTAATAAAGCTTATCTAAACATGTTTTCTAATGTATACTTGTGCAGTGTGTTAAGGGTTATGGTGGAATTCGGTTATAGGCTGTGCTTGTGAAAAAACTGATAGTATGAGCAGTATGAGCTTTTTGGGTTTTCAGTAAAATCAGCTTTTAATGAACACATAATCATTCACAAACAAACAACAAAAAAATCCAGCCTCTTGAAAGAATAAATAACTAATTAACTAACTACATAAATATCTTTCCATTATGGTGTGCTCCAGCTTCCGTATAAAGACAGGGTGAAGCTGGAAGTTCTTTGGTGATGACAGTTCATAGGCAGTATCAATAAGTTCATGCTAAGGTGGGTAATGCCACAAGGAGAGCATGTTCATTAGATGTCTCACTGGTTGAGAGCCACAGTCCCAAGGCCTCCATCTCAGTTTTCACCCACATTCTCTGTTGGTGAGAGCAGTTCCATCGGCTCACATCCTGGTCATAGCTCGGGAGTGGTGGATCAGCAGAGGCCTCCAACTGAGCCAAGAGGTGGCATGAAGAGTCTGCTACTGAGGGTGGTGCAGATGCAGTAGAGACTGATGAGGGTGGTGCAGATGCAGCAGAGACTGATGAGGGTGGTGCAGATGCAGTAGAGACTGATGAGGGTGGTGCAGATGCAGCAGAGACTGATGAGGGTGGTGCAGATGCAGCAGAGACTGATGGGATGATGGTGAGAAGTGAGAGGAGAGGGAGAAAGGATGACAGACAGAGTTAAAGAGTGAGAAAAAAAACTGAATACAAAATAAATAATTGACACTGCACGTCTGAGAGAGTGCAGTGTGTTCAACAGACACAGATACTTTAACTTCCTGAGACCCAGGAAATGTCAGCAAAGTACCAGCTTTTTTTGTTTTTCATTAAATAAGTGCCTATATTGGAAACATCATGATGCAACAGTTTTTTCAGATGCAGTTTTAAAAAATTTTTATGGAATGTCCTTTGTGGTGGACAGTTTTCTTTTCTTATATTTGTATAAAGTTGTGAAACTCTTGTCCACAAATGTGGACAGGAAACCCATAGCTGGGTCTTAGGAGGTTAAATAGTGTACAGTACTACTACTGTGTGTGTGTGTAAGATAAGATACACTTTACTGATCCCCAAATGGGGGGGATTCAAGTGTGTACAGCAACACAAGACAGTATGCAGCAAATACAATAGAAAAAATAAAAAAAGATAAGCAAGTTTGTTAAAGTGACTAAAGTGACAAAAAATAGCAATAATAATGATAAAGTAGCAAGTGTGCAGTAGGTGACAATTTTATAAGTGTGTGAGTGAGACTGACAGATGCAAACAACTGCTTAGAGCAGGATGGAATTCAAGCCAAGCTGCTGTTGTACAGCCTGATGGCGGTTGGAATGAAGGAGCATCTGAAATGTTCAGTCCTGCACCTGGGTGGGATAATCCTCCAGCTGAATGAGCTGCCCATCAGCCACAGCTCATCATGCAGAGGGTCAGAAGGATAGTCTAGGATTGCACAGATTTTGTCCTTCTCCCTCCTCTCAGCCACCGTGTCCAGACTGTCCAGGTCCAGTCCCACCACAGAACGGGCTTTCCTGTGTGTGTGTGTGTGTGTGTGTGTGTGTGTGTGTTCATAATGGTGGTAGGAGAACCAAAACTGACCAGTGGCTGCAAAGACTGCTGTGGAGGACACACTGGTCTCAAAGGTGATGTGATCGTGCATGAAGACAACCCCAAGGCAAGCAGCTCGGGAGGTACTGGCAATGAAGCCCTCACTGGAATTGGTGGAAAATTAGAACACTGATCAGAAACATGCATGTCCATCAAGTAGAGTTAAGTTAGCAGGTGTATGTGCCAACCTGGCTGTGGAGACGCAAGGGCACTATCAGGCCGGTCTGGTTTTGAGAGAGTTGCTGTTGGTTTCAGCCTCCCTAACACAGAAAAAAAATGTCAGTCTAATCCCCTTTGGCATCGTCCCTTAGTAAATGTGTTAATAAGTATCACCATAAACGCATGCAAACCAATAGAACATGCATTAAGGGTGTGGTATTTTGATGCATCTACGCTGCATGGGTAATCTACAGCTTCATGTATCAAACTGAATGTAATTCTTGTCCAAAATATGAAAAAATATTTGCTATACCACTTATGCATATTGGAAGTGTAGTTCTGTATATCATTTAAATACCAAATCCTTAAGGTATAGCAACAAAGTAACATGCAAAACATGAACTCAACTGTACTTACCCTTAACGATGTGTTATAAATGCCTTCAACATTAGTAGAACAATTGAACACAAGCATTAGAACAGACCAGAACGTGGCCTAACCAACCAATGTAGAACAGATAATCCTGATTCATGTCAGGATCATCACCGGAATGCAGTAGGAGGAAAACCTTTGACCACTGGGACTCCAACAACTTCTGAACCTGAAAGAAGAGTAGAGACAGTTGAACTTTCCAAGCCTTTACTGCTTAAACAGAGTGGCATAGAAAAACCTCTACTATTGGTGATTAATGGAAATTATGACGGGCCTGATGTTGGCCTTGTAAACTCCTAAAACAGTGTATTAAGATAAGATTAGAGGTGTGCGTGTGAGCAATAAGGGGGTGAGATGGGTGAGAGGAGTGGGAGAAGTGGAAAAGTACTGTGTGCTTGTGTCTATAGGTATGAAGGCAAAAGGGTGTGGGGGCAGCATAAATGTATCATATCATAGACAATAAATATTAATGGATAATTCAGCCCATATTTAGATGGTATTAATAGCTCAGTGCTCAGTCCTCAGTGCATAGATTCATCAGACAGACAGTAGCCTACCCCAAGCCTATAGATACTTAGTTTTATGGTATGAAAAATATACAAACTTGATCCAAAATGATCGAATTCAGTTATTTTTTAAGATGAGTTACATCCACAAATCTATAGTTATCTCGTATCCGAGTGAGCTATATTCGCCCATAGCTGACAGAAAATAAGTGCTTATTCAGTCCTCCCCAAATACTGTCATGAAATAATACTCGGACTACTTTCATAGACAATAATTAGGCCAATGTTCATTCATTATTTACCTGATAAACAAAGTAAACTGATATAAGATAGAAAAGCCAATCCGTGTAGTGATAGGTAATTAAAAAAAATTAGCAGCGAACATTTGTCAGTATACTGTCTGTCAAGCTATAACCCGGTGATAAAACATATTAATAGTTTCATGACTAAATGGATTTGTATAAAAAAAAAAACACCTTACCTGAGCGAAATTAGAGCTAAAGAACCGAAAACAGCTGGAGACGTGATGCCTTCTCAGAGGATCAGAGTTATGGAGCTTACTACGGCTGCGCGTCATGGGAGGAAATTACTCAAAGGCGCTAAAACAGCGCCAAAGTGGCCAAATATATATTACATCCGTAGTGTTAAAGCTATACCGTATGATGTGGCATTTTTACACTTTTCTTTTGTCATCTTAAAATGCTCCTAATAAGTGTGTGTCAAACTAAAATGTAAAAGAAATCCGCCAGGTATTGAAACTCAAAAATGTTTAATTCTCATATATTTCTAATAAAAGTCTGACCAATCATTTTATTCGGTCCGAATAAAATAATTGGCCGAACCTGACTGAGCCTCCTGTCAATCATCCATTACGGCCGTCCAGCATCCGATCCATTATCGCCGTCTCACATCCTTTATGTGTCCCTCTGAATCTGACACTTCACTGGCGCTGCTTCTCCTGTCACTGACCACAGTCTACTGTCACTGACCACAGTCTACTGACCACTGACCACAGTCTACTGTCTAGGATGTGTTTGGATAGAACTGACATGCACATGTGGAAGGGAAAAAACGGATTTATGAACAGAAACGACAACTGAGGGGAAGAAACAGGAGTCTGATGAATGAAGGATGGAGATAAAAGTCCAGAAGTCAGCTGTACTGGACTGAACAGGTCTGCATAAAGCTCAGCTTTTCTGACGGTGGGACTCATACAGGTGCATGTACATGGTGTCACACATGTAAGATGATGTAGGATGATAATTGTATGGACTATGAAACTTCAAATGTACACGGAAAATTCGCGGAGGCCGCGCGTTCACAGTGCGCGCGCCCATCCCCTGGGCACTGCAGTGAAGACCCTGACCCAGTACTGCACAGACCAGGTCTACTGATGGAACAGGTCTACTGCACAGACCAGGTCTACTGATGGAACAGGTCTACTGATGGAACAGGTCTACTGATGGAACAGGAGCCGCGGGCCCACGGCAGGTGGATGATGCATCTGATTACTGAGGGAGGGGTCCGCGGACACGCCAAAACGGACCGGACCTCCGCCTCTGCTTCCTCCTCTGTTTCCATCACGCATGAGGAGAGAGGAGGAGGAGCCTCAGAGCTGAGGCAGAGGGAAGGGGGCGGGGCTTTGGAGGGAGGCGGGTTGTTCATGTTCAAACTTTTACTAAGTGCTGTGAGAAATGCCACATCGGTAGGTAGAGCTTTAAGGACTACCATAGAGAATGAATGGGTTCGATTCCCGGCCATCAAATTTCTTTAAATTTTGGTCTTACATAATAATTTTCTGTTACTAGAAGCTACCGGAAGAAAAGAGTTCAGTCACTAATCCAGATTTGGCTCCTGTTCCTACAAGCTTCACAAATATTCATGAGTCTCTTTATGGTTAAATGCTGATGAGAAACATTTCAGATGAATCAGGGCGTGATCCTTCCTCTGAATCCAGTTGGTTTACAACAGACCACAGCAGGTTATAGTGCACTTCCTTCAACTCCTCCTTCCTCCTCAAATTCAAGTTCTCTCAATGGAATTTCATGCAGTTTGTCCTCCTGGTATCACATGAAGGTGATGGTGGTATAAGTGCTGAGCATGGCTGCGTTCCCAAGCAAAAAACCCATGTTCATTTCCTGACCACTGCAAGTTGTTGTTTTTTTTAACCACCAGATGTTGAACTGCCACATAAGACAAAATAGCAGTTCATTAATCCACTGAGCACAAAGTAACCCAGTGTTTTCTGCATAACATGTTTATTGATATTAGAAGACGTTTACACCATCAGCAGAGACTTGAGGCATGAACGCCCAAATATAAGTGGACATTTTTAACAAAAGAGAAGAAAAGCAGGAATAAACCCCCAAACAGTCTCCATCAGTACTTATAAACATGTCTTTACATGTATAGCAATACTTTAACTGGTTAATTAGAATTAATGTAATGTAAACATAATCCCATATTTATACAGGGTAGTCCTGAAGTAAATGTACTTAAGACCCTCTACTACTATTACTACTATAAGTAAATGGTTGAAGTAGTTGTATTTTCCATTAGAGCCCGATTAATCGGCCGGCCGATTATAGTTTCACCAATTAATCAACATCGGCCAATATGTAGCCGATATATTCACTTTTTTGCTGTGCGGAGATTCTGTCGCTAGCTGCTCCTGTGTGTGTGTGTGTGTGTCTGTGTGTGTGTGTGTGCTGCTCGGAGAATAAGAGGAACTTTAAAGCGAATTAGTTTCACTTTCACTCCTGCTCAGACAATGACGCTATCACCCCACACACACACACACACACACACACACACACACACACACACACACTCTGACAAGGATGGACTGCTTATCCCCCCCGCTCCAACCCCCACTCTGGAGAAAATCACGGACCACTACCGCGCGCTCTGACAAGAATGGACCGCAAACCCGCCCCCTGCTCCAAAAATCACGCCCCCCCCCCCCCCACACACACACACACACCCATGTCTGTGCACTTCCTGTCTACCTCACAGTTTCATTCTGCCAGCAGGCCTGGGTGTTAATAGTGTGGGGGAGACTGGGGACAGTTGTAACACGGGTCAGTTGTAACTCTTGCAGTTGCTCCAATCAGGAACAACTTAGGGCTCACCTAACTCACTCTGCACATGCTCAGTTTAGTCCTTAGTCCACATACGAAGTTGTAGTGCGTGAGGCAGACATATCAAAATTTGTGAGTGAAACATAACTTTGTGGTCAGTCATATTTTTTGCTCTAATTATTTTTGTGATTGCATAGTTTGCATTTGAAAGTTGTGTAAATTATATTTGGGAGATAAACAAAAAATTATGCAACTGTTTATCCACCTGTCCACAATTATCTAATATAAGATTATTATATCCTGTGTAGATCAGTGTTCTTATTTCATATATCGGCCAATATTGGATATCCGCCGATATATTGGATATTGGCTTTTTTTAGCCCCCAATATTGGTATCGGCATCAGCCCCAAAAATCCCATATCAGTCGGGCTCTACTTTCCATTTCATTCCACTTATTAGCCAACTAGTGCTGACTTGGGAAGTTTATCGTCAGGTTAATGATTATTTGAATTGATAAAGCACTTTGTGACTCTGTCTGTGAAAAGTGCTCTATAAATAAAATGTACTTACTTACTTACTCATTAAAAATGACTATAAATAGTTAAAGGCTGTTCTGTGTAACCCTAAACAGCTTTAATTACACTCAAAGTATTTATTTATAAATCTAAATATGACATGTAATATTCCAATCACAGGGACCTAACCAGGAATATTGGCAGTTCAACAAATGTATTTCACTTACCGTACTAGGGAGGGATTCAGGAGTTTATAAGTGCAGATGTGTGATGTAATATTCAAAACTACACTTTCATTAGCGTGCACTTACACAAAAAGGCAGAAATCCTCAACACAAAGAAATTGGTTTTACTGTTCAGTAGTGGTATAAATTGCCTTCTCAGCCTTAAACCAAACTGTATCTTGCTGTGTCTGTCAATGAAAGGATTTCAGATTCCTAAAAACATATTTATTGAAATACATTTGAAGATAGATTCAGACAAAAATTCTAAATAGTGATTTAAAGAAGCTCTTATTTTTAAATACAAACTCAAACAGATTTACATAGAGTCAGGGTTAGTCAGTTAATATAGTCCCTAAACAGTGTAGTGTGTCTAACTTCTATTGCTCTGCAGTGAATCGATGAGACACTTGTTATACTCCGCCAGCTGCTGGTAGACGTTCTTGGCCACTGAGGCATAGTCGCTCTCCTGAGATTTTGAGGCAATAACTGATGTCATGATTAAGGAACAATCACACATTAGAACGTGTTTCCTTTTACACTCACACACATCCTCTTTGATTAGTGTCACCACTTAAGAGTACATGTACATCTAAGGACGCCAGCATATGAAGGATACACTCTTTCATGACAAAATTGTTCTGCTCCAGGTGTTGCCATTTCCTCTCCAGGTTAACTAGCTGAAACACAAAACACACACATCCTTTAGTTTGTATGTTTAACCCTTTAATGTTCTACTGTTTGGTTGTGCTCATTTTAACTTTACCACTTTAAGAACATTCTGCAAAAAAAAAGTCACTCAACACATTAAGACACTGGTGAAATGTTCAAAGATGAATACATTTCTCAGCATACTAGTTTCAGAGGATTTACTGAAGAGGATTATTTAACTCTATGTAAGAACAAGCAGAAAACAAGAAAAGCACTCGGAGACCGCAGACCTCCACCAAGACAGATCTGCCCCCCCCCCCCGTGTTTGTTTGTTTGTCAGCAAGATAACTCAAAAAGTTATGGATGGATTTTCATGAAATTTTCAGGAAATGTTGATACTGGCACAAGGAAGAAATGATTAAATTTTGGTGGGGGGTGGGGGGGCCCCAGTGATCAGCCTCGGCTGAGGTCTGCGCTATCTTTTTTAGAAAAGCACTTGGAGAGCACAGACCTCTGCCAAGGCCGATCAGTGGGCCCCCCCACCCCCCACCAAAATTTAATCATTTCTTCCTTGTGCCAGTATCAACATTTCCTGAAAATTTCATGAAAATCCATCCATAACTTTTTGAGTTATCTTGCTGACAAACAAACAAACACGCACGCACACAAAGCAAAGTGGTCACAATACCTCCTGGCGGAGGGAATAAGGGTCACATAATTTCCTAAAGACATCCTCTACCAAAGCAGTTTGTATGTCCTTTTCTGGTAAATGTAATGCAATATATGATAGAGTTGAATTGATAAAAACTCTTTTTATTGTTTTACTGTGTACAGCTACATATTTCACACTTGGATAATGTAAAAATGTCTTTGCAGAACCCAGGTCTATGTTTATAGTACAAACAGAAAATATGATGTGTAAAATGAGCTCACCTGAGCATGAGTCTCGTTCTCTTGTAGTTTTGTTTTCAGAGCGTCATAATTCTGGTTCTTTTCTTCTAACAGCTGTCGGAATGAATCCTGACGCTGAGTCAGTAATACACGGTCCTCCTGCAGTCTCTGCACCACAACAATAGAGATTCACATACTTTAAATGTGCATTATTTTGTGTGGAGCCCGACCGATTAATCGGCCGATTATAGCGTATCACCGATTAATCAACATCGGCCAGTATGTCAATATGTAGCCAATGTATTAACTCTTTTGCTGCGCGGAGATTCTGTCGCTCGCTGCTCCTGTGTGTGTGTGTGCTGCCCGGAGAGTTAGAGGAACAGTAAAGCGAGTTAGTTTCATTTTCACTTCTGCTCGGATAATGACGCTATCACCCCCCCACACACAATCACATAATCCCCCCCATCTCCGACCCAACCCGCCCCCCCCCCCAATATCGGTATCGGCATTGGCCCCAAAAATCCCACATCGGTCAGGCTCTAATTTTGTGTCCCAATCTCTTGTGTTCTGGGACCTGGTCATATGTTGAAGTGAACTACCTCCATGTCTTCCCTGCTCAGCATAAAGACCATATAAAAACACAGGGACATTCACCTCTTACATAGAGAACCTTAACAGTACTCTGTGGCTGTTTCAGTGGTTACCTTCTTCTTTTCCTCAGCAGAGCGTTTCAGGGTGTCTAGGTCCCGGTAGGTGTGCAGTTCAGACTCCATGGTGCTCACCCGTTCCTTCAGGGTGCTCAGCTCTCCTGTTATCTTCCCCTCCAGCTGCTGCACCTTCTCCAGGTCCTGCTGCAGACGCTGGGACTCTGGATGGAGGCAGGGTTGTTGTCTATCATGATACAGTAGGCGTTTCCACACTGAGTATATGTCACTGTGTCTGTGTGTTACTGACCCGTTGACAGGCCCCTGGTCGTGCTCTCTGATTGGACCACCTCCGTCTCTTTGCTGACCAGGACCTCCTGCATGTTCTTCAGCTCACTAGCTGTGACTGTGTCCACCTGACGGAGCCGCAACATGTTCTACACACAGAAGATTACACACACTTGGTTTATGATGCATTCTATCTATATTATATATTGTCTGTATATTGTTTATATACCTGTTCCTCTTACATTCATCCCTGTCTGCTTTTTACAATAAGACTCCAGCAGGGATTGATTACAGTTCAACTAAAATTAAAAATGCTAGGTAAATGAATTATGAATTAACAAGAGTAATTTAATATACTTGTATAAACCTTTGATTGTCCTGCACTGAGAAAATAAGTATTGGCTAAAATTTACTTAGGGGGTCAAATGAGTGGCCATTTTGCCAAAAAAAAAAAAAAAAGTTGTAAGAAATGCATACAACTGTGTTGAAATAATGCTAATCCATTTGTGCACAGACTATTGATATTTGACAGTGGAAGCTCTATTTTCAGAAATATTGGATTTTGAATAGCACGTGTATGTGAAAACTTTTGCTGGTGGACGGACATGACATTACCCATGATGATCTGGTCAGTACCAGTACTTTATTAGCAATAAACTTATATACTTACTAGGGCTGTAACGGTACACGTACCGAACCGAACCGTTTCAGTACACACCTGTTCGGTTTGGTACACAGCTGTACCGAAACGGCACAGTATGTTGAGAAAAAGAAAAAGGAACAAAAGACATTGTTTGATATGGAACTTTAAATCCACACAAGTTTCACACGGACATATGGAAGGACGCACACATTGACCCAAAATACGAAATAGCAGCTGATATAAGGTAAAAAAACCCCCAAAAAACAACAAATATGATGTGAACCTGGAAGGAAGAGACTGAAGACCCTCCACCGACATTACAGTACCATTTGGGATCAGTTCAGGTCCAGTGAAAGACAACAACGAGGAAAGAGACGTTAACAAGACGGACGTTGTTTACCACCTATGAACTACAGTAGTTCTAAAACACTTACACTAGCTCTGTCTGTCTGTCTGTCTCTCTCTCTTTCTCCCTCTCTCTCACGCACGCTATATAACAGAGAAATAGAACCCGGAGTTAGATGTTGAAAGTATATAAAGTTTCACTTTCGTTTCACGCCAGCATTAGTTCCGTTAGTTATGGACCCCCACCCCGCCCGGCTCCGACAAAAAAAAAACAAACCAAAAACATCCCCCCGACGAATCGCACCCTTCACGTGTGCGCGCACGTACACAAAGTGTCCTAAACAGTTTGTTCTCTGTCCTAAAATAAATAATTTGGTTAATTTTTAGTTGTCAGTGTTGCTCTTCAGTTTGTTTAAAGGGAATACCAGTTTGTCCTCTTGTTAATGTTGCACTTCATGTGGAATTTTTTTGGTATTTTTATGCAGAATGTGAACTGATAGAACTGTGATTTGATTTTTGTTGTTTGTTCAAAACTACCTGTCAGGGAAAAGTGCAATACTAATGTTTAAAACACGTAGTAATGTTAATAATGTATTTTATTTTCTATTTGATTTATAGCAGCAGAATTATATTCCTGTTTTTCTATATTCTATTGTGTCCAAAAATTGGGGGAAAAATTTTCAAAAATTCATAAATGTATTAAAGACATTTTGAGGGGTTTTCTTTCTTCCCGTACCGAACTGAAAAAAAAAACGAACTGTGGCTTTCAAAACTGAAAATGTACCGAACCGAAAATTTTGTGTACCGTTACAGGCCTAATATTTACTATTGCTAATTATCCTCTTATTCATAAATGTTAGTATTGTGGATCTAAAACAATAACATCTTAACAAAAACACAAAATGTGTCAGTGGACGGATGTGACATGGTTGTTACGGATCCCATCATGCTGATGCTCTGCAGCCATGTCACCGTTTACACTAATGATCCCTGTGCAAAAACTAGGATCAGAATTACTTATTGTATAGTTTATCATCATACTAAAGAGGAAATAACAATATAGAATTGTTAGTTCTTTATGAAAATGCTTATTATTAGAAAACTGTTGATTTAAAAAGTGACATGTGACATTCTTAATATATGTAACATAAGCAGGATGGATCAGCACCATATTCGATATTGCAAACTGTAAAAATAAAACGTGATATGTAGGATAGAATCTTGTAAGAAGAACTGGGGAATCTAAAAGAATGGAATATTTGTTTTTCAGGTAAATTCAGTTAAAATATAACTTGGCCATTTGTGACATGAAAATATAGCATTAATTGTGATGAAATTGGACATTTTTGAGCTGAAAACATAGTTCATATGACCATCAACATATAGCAACAGAACTGAAAATCCTGTAAATTTGCATAACTTGCATTTACCAACACAAAGTTCCTTTGGGGATTCACTTATATCTCTTATGCACAAAGACATAAATAAGCAAATTTTAGCTGGTTTAAAGGTTCACATATAAGAAAACATTAGACATATATGTATAGACCATCTTTTGAGCTAAATATAATTTTTCTAGTAGGAAAAGTTTTTACAGAAATAAATAGTTATTACTGATTTGATTATTTTCTTAGGGGAAAAATTATCCTTAAAGCTGCTCATGAGGTCATCAGTCATTTTAGATTTGTTTACTGAACATATATAGAAATACAAATGATTATATTCAAAATCTTCCAGACAGGTGTGAAAAGAAATATTTTTTCATGTTTACTCTTCAAGGATTAGTTACTCATAGGTACTAGGCCTACTGGTACAAGTTGTAATGATATATGGTATATGTTTGTCTTTATTAGATTTGTTAAACTTAAGTTATAAAATAGCAGAGATAAAATAATGTTGTCAAATGAAAAAAAAAAAAACAGTTTTCAAAGACAAAAAATAAAAGCTACTATGAGCAATGCAACAGTAAACGAAACCACAAACAAACCAAACAACATACAACTGCAGATTAAAAAAAAAACAGCTTCATGACTTACACTGTGGTTGCTGTACTACTGTGATCTGGCATGAAGATGATGCAGTAACAGTCAACATACAGGTAGTGGCAGCATACACAGCATAGTTTTTTCAGTCTGCCCTTTTAATCTTCTATAAATCAAAGACTCCCTAATATTCCCTGAAGAACTACAACACCACAATTAAATAAAAATAAAGTAAAAGTAGTAAATTTATCAAAAATAATGCCAAGATTACTCATAAACTCAAATGAAATAAAAAAAAACAAACAACTGAAAGACTGAATCAAAAGAAAAATAAAAGAACATTGTAAAACTCCAGTAACTCATATCTACTCCTCACCCGGCTGCAATGTTCCAACAGGGATACAATGTTCTCCTGGCTCTGTGTCATCTTTTGCAGTTCCTGAGCCTTCACCTCCTCAAATGATTCCAAGAAACCTGAAATAAACAAACAGACTCCATTAGTGCAAGTGAGTAGTGAGATTATAGTCTAGTCTAGTAAAGTAATACCGGCTCTGACAGATGATGTCAAGTCTCTCGTACAAGATTTAAAAATTAGTTTGTGTGACTATAGTGACTCCTTGTGGCAGTATCATAAAAGACAACTACAGCAGGGCACAGCTATGTAGTTTATATGAGTTAAATGGTATGGTTTAGCTCCATTATCTGTCAGTGCAGTAGCATCTTCCACCATCATTCTGAAGTAGTGGTAAAAGTTATCTGGGTTGTTCTTGTGCAGCACTGTGTGCAGGGTGTTGCAAGGGGGGAATTTTGCTAAATAGTGTAGGAGAGAAAATGTTTATGTGGAACATATGCACAGGAAGAAACATGATATTAAAGTGACTAAATCCATGCAAAGAAAACTGCACATAAGATGCGTCTTTGTCAAAGTTTGTCATTTTCAAGGTGTGTCAGAAATTGTGAAAGCAATAACACGATGGCAGATGGAAGAATGAGAATTCTGTCTCTGAATGGTGGAAATATTCACTCTGATTCTGGAAGAGTTTGAGTTATGAATCCTGATAAAGTGAAAGACTGAAAACATACTGAAAACAGTGTTTCTAACATCTTTCCCTCTTTGACATTTCTTGTGCCTTTTAACAGCAGGTCTAGTTGTACTGAATCATTCTACTTAAACTTACGATCAATGTCCTCCTCTTTCTTCTTCAGCTCCTTGTATTTCTGTTGACACTCTCCTAATTAAAAAGATTCATATTAAAATCTGATTAGAAGCAGTTCACCAGGTGGCAGAACAACACACATTATTTACTCCACAAGAAGAGAAACTTGTGTAAAATACAAAAAAGAAGTCAGTTATTTTCATGTCACATTTTCATGTATGTATGTTACGTGTGATCTACACTAATGGAAGGTATCATCTTTTCAATGCCTTATTTTTCCATCCATTCAGGTTGAAATTGTCCAGATGTTGCGAAGGTGAACACTGGTATAAAATAAAAACCAGAGAATAGCAAGACCCCCTCGACCTGAAGACATTTTGAAGTTGCAGTGCGGATTCTTTCTCTGACCATCACAGTTTTACAGTACCTTTCATTGACAGATTAGTGATGGGAATTATGTCTCTTTTTGGAGAGTCGGTTCTTTTGGCCCGGACACATAAACGCCACCACACACCTTGACTAATCACGTGCTGCTTTCAAAAAACATAAATAAGAGTCGGCTACAGTTATTCACTTCAAAGAGCCAACCCATCACTAAAAAGCGTACTCCCCCTCCTCTTTTGCCGGTGGTTTCAGCTGACTGGTCCAGATGGATTGGGGTCTAAAATATGCTTACTGAGAAGGTCTGTCCTGGTCTGATTTGCTAAGCCAGGACTCCATGAACACCAGGAGACAAGATTCTCCTATTTCTCAAAATCCACACCTAACCGCTGGGTAGACTGCAGTGGAACATTCCCTCCTGTACAGGAAGGGACATAACAGGAGCTATGATGCTTTCAGACATTTGAACTTAGAAAAGTAGGTCACAAAATAGGTCTAGGTCACCCATCTCAGAACTTGTCCAAGCTCTATACATGATGTATGTATGGTAAAAATGTTAAGGTTCTAGCTGTTTTCTTTACCAGAGTTAGAGTGTTTACAAGATATATGACAGACAAGACACATGCTGACAACAATAACCCCCTTCACCCGAGGGGGTAATGACGTATAATTCCACTCAAATACATTAAAAAAACACAAGCCTGTGTAGCAGGAAGTAGAACTTAACAATGACATCACTGGTAAGGAGGGGGAAGGGAAGCTGATAAATGAGACACACCTGAGAGCTGTGGTGGAGGGAAACTCAAACAAAAGAGACACTGGAAGGAGGTCAGAGAAAAAAGGAGAAGTGAGATTGACAAGGAAAGGAGGGAAGAACAAAAAAAGAAAACCTTAATGTGATTTTAACGGAAGAATCTGGAAATGGACCGAGTGGACCCAGGAGATTTTAAAAAGAGAAGCTGAATCCCTGGAGCAGGCGGACCTGTCCTGCTGGACTCAGGAGTACTCTCTCTTGGAGGACACCCCCCCAACCAGATTAGTCCCTTTTTTCCCCAAACTCTCCTGGCTTCTCCTGTCTGGCCTGAGGAAACCCCCTGTGTTCTCTCTCTCCCCCCCTACTCTACACCTATATGCCCCTAACCTCCAACCTGCCCTGAACTGGACCCCCTACATCTTTACCCCTTCTCACACACACACACATCCCCCACTGAACTGAACTGAACTGAACTTTATACTTACATGAAAAACCTATTGTGATCAGCAATGGACTACCTAAGTTTAATTAATGTTTAATTCCTGATTTAAGATGTTTTTTTTTTGAGTTTATGAAAAATAAGAAATGTTTTGATGATTATGCAGATGATTTTTAAATGCTGGTCTACAAGAGGGAAAGTTAAGAAACCTTAATTTTATGTGTTAGCAGATGTATTTGTAACCATGAAGTGAGCAGCTGGGTTTCTTTTGTTTTTTGTTGTTGTTGTTTCTTTCACCTTTAAGTTTAAGATGTAATAATTCGACAGGTGGAAGGTAATTTAACCCTTCTCCTGTCTGGCGCCCAACAAATTATTTTTGTTTAGGTTATTGAGACTTCTACGTTACACCTGTTTTGAAAATGTACGAAGTACAGATATCGGTGTTAAAATGTAGGGAGTGAAGGGAAAAAGTTGTTAGAAGATTAAGTAGTTAAGTGAAGACCAGATGCCTGAAAAGTGCAGCAACAAAGCATTTGTCCATCGTTGCTCCCCCTCTTGGCAGTTATTGTATCAGAGTCTTATAGGTGTCTCAAAGGGATGGTTTCTGAAGTATTGTGGGGAGCAGTGTGTTTACCCTGAGCCTCCTCAGAGTCCTGCTCCAGCTGTCGGATCTCCTCTATGACTTGTCTGGTTCTGTCCCGGATCTCTGTAAGCCTGAACACACACACAAGAATGAACAATCTAAATTACTCCCCATTCTTATATCATCAAATACAGTTTATTCCTTAATTTTTTTTGTGTACTAAATTTAATTAAGAATACCTGTTTGTCTACTTTTTACACAGAAAACAGTTACATGAAAGGACCTTTACATGAAAGAATGAGAAAAAACTACTTTAAAAAGCATAAAAAGAGCTGAGGGTATAGGCTGACATCAAAAAGTGCTTGAGAGTTACTGACTCAGATATTCCATGTGACAGGGACAAACATTTGTTGTTTTTACATGTCTTTTGTTGAACTCCTCAGCTGGCTGACTTTAATATAATACATACTGTCTCTCCATGCTCCGCAATTTCCTGGTTGTCCTCTTTCACCTAGAAAACAATGTCTTTATGAATTAAAGTATGTGAACATCACTACTCTACAGTAGAAAGACATCTATTTATGGACTGATGAAGACTGGCTCTTGTCCTCACCTGCTTAAATAACTTTTCTCGTTCCTCCTGAGGGGAACCCAGGCTCTTCTGCTCAGCCACATGGCATCACGCTTCGCCTCCAGTGCTGAGAGAGTCTCATGAAGTTGAACCACCTCCTGCTTTATTGCGAGTGGGCCAGTTCCTGTACACAGAGAAAATAATTATTAACATAACTGCAGGCAAAATTATTACAACTCTGTCACTGAAGTGAATGTAAGTGCATTTTCTCTCTCTCTTTCCCTCTTGTTATACACTTAATTGTTCATTTCATGTACCTCCTCTTCTCTCTTTAATTCATTTCTATCTCTTTTCTCATCGTGACTTACTGCTTCATAGTCATCTTTCCTGGTCATCAGTATGTCAACTCCTCCTGGAGAACAGTGAGCTCCTGCAAAACCAAAAATTCAAGAAGTGCAGAGAAAAGATGGAAGTGACTTTGCTGGATGGACATGGTGCTCTACAGTGCACTAAAAAGAGTAAAAAAACAATATGGCCTTGTTTCTAGCACGAGTCTTTTTCTTCTAAGAAGAATTCCTCTTATCAAGCATGTTAAAAAATAGCTTCAACCACGTTTTACATAATCTCCAAGCAGAAAAACAAGACTGTTGCTCTTATTTTAAGAGTGAGTCTACTTCTACAATTTCTCAATTTAAGAACGTCTTATTTATTAACAGTGTTTTCATTGCTTATTTAAGCAAAGCTCGCATACGGTTTGGGACTTGTTTTCAGTTTTGTTGATTTTTTTTTATTCATTCCAAGAAATGTGCTAACCCATTTGGTCAACTTCTTTCTTTTACCACACAGCATGGTTATATTTAAGAGTTCATTTCAGTTGACATATGATGCAATGTTGTAGAAGAAGTCCTTTGGTAAAATATAAGTAGTAACAGTGCAGAAAAAAAGTATAAGAATGAAGGTCAAATAAAAATACCTATAATAAAAGTACATCTCAAAGCTACAGACCAATATTTGTGTCAAAGTACAGTAATACCTGTAACAGCTCTTCATTGGCTGTTGTCATGGTGAAATACTTCTCTTGCTTGGCAGGCGGCATCGCCTGTACGACCTCATCAGCAACACGCCTTTCCCTCCTGATCTCCTCCTCTATCGCCCTGATTGCTTCCTCTCGTCTGCAGAGGCAACACACAGTGGGATAAAAGAAGAGGAGAAGGGTTGAATACTTTATTATCACAATAGAATCTTAATGTAGATTCTTTTAACAAGTGTTCTGAATACATCTAAAGAATAGAGTAAAAGCAAAAGAGGATCCACAGGCTGATTTATTATAAATGTTTAGCTAAGAGAATATGTCAGCCTTCAGGTTTTACAAGTTCCAAAGGTCTTTTATTGTTCATGCTGCTTCAGCAAACAGCTGAGTTCAACTTCGTCTTACCTTAGTTCCTGCACAAATACAGGTAAGCCTCTGCCACTTATTATTTAACAATACTGACAGATTTAAAGTATGGAATCTAAGCTTTTTAGGGAAACAACACTAATGTGTAGGCAGACCAGGTCACTGGTGACATATTTAAGAGTTAGGGTAACATTTACTGTCATGTTTGAACTGATTTAGTAGGTTGTGTTTTAGCCACATGCTAATACAAACTAGAAGATGTTCCTTTTCAAATTAAGTCTAACATGTACATTTTGGCCTGGCATCATTCCAATCCTGTGCAAAATGTTCATTGACTTTCAATTAGTCTTGGTCCATGAGATGTGTTATACCCAAATTTAATAGGTTTATGTTCAGCAAAAGACGTTGGACCTGGGCTTTTAAAAGACTTTGTGTCTGACTCCAAGAGACTAAATTGTTATAGACAGTTTTTCCTGTTCAGTAAAGAGAAAACTCACTGATGTCCCACAGTATACTCTTATCACAGCCCAGTGCCAACACGTGTCAGCAGGTCCATGTCAAAGCCAGGATATTTCATTACCCAAGGATGGAAGAAAAGAATGCACTGTTTTCTGTCTTTACTCATTTCTGCTACGTGACCTTCTTCTTTCTTTAAACATGCTCATCTGTGTCATTAAGTTTTTGCATAATGTCCTCTCTCTATTATGACTGGAACAACAGACTCTGAATACACGCAAGCTATTTCAACAGAGGCATGAGAAAGAGGAATCTGTGGCCACGTATTAAAAAAAAAAAACTAGAAGCAATGAAGAAAGCAGGCTAATGTGTTGTAGCAATGTCCTGTGTATGAACATTTACACCATAGCTATTTGGGTTTACTTTGGCAAGCACAGTCATTTTCTCAGACCTGAAACTTTACAAAACACTAAGAAAAACCTAATTTTTGGAAGAAATTGTCAGTAAATGGGTTAACTAAGTAATCCAGATGAGTGTGTATTTCCTAAACACGATTTGCTTTCTTTTGTTGACTCCCACTCAGGGTAGGATCATGGACAGGTGTCAGAATCGTCTCCTTGTGCTGTCTCTGACTGCAGTGATTGCACTGAATACATTGGGCAATAATGCTGAGATTGTGGAACAACATGTAGGAAATTGAGTTTCTTCTTAATTTTAGTTTCGCTGATGGCTCCCAGAGTGAGCTTTTCACCAAGCACATCTTGTCTGTCCATCGATTGGCAGGTAACAAATCTGACCAGCAAGCTCCTGCGAGTCATTCCTCCCCGTGAAAACAAGTCCTCGGTCACTAAACTGATTCTGGAGAGGAACCTGATCAGTCTGAGTGAGTCGGACCGGTCAGCTCTGGCTACCTACAGCAATCTGACTGATCTACACCTGGATGAGAACCTAGTCATCGACATAGGAGCAAAGTACTTCTCTGTAGTACCACACCTCAGGGTGCTGTCTCTGTCCTGGAACAACATTAGCAGGTATAGCTTTTGACTAAATCATCTGCATACTTCATTCCAGTATGAATTCTAAAAAGGTCTAGGACTTATAATACTAATTACTACTCCTGGTTTTGGTGCAGCCTGGATCCTGAGGCTTTTTCAGGTTTAGATGACTTGAGAAAGCTGGACCTTTCCCACAACCTACTCACAAATCTTCCTGTTGTACTGCTGCAAGGGCTGAAGCATCTACAGGTAAAAAGCCCCTCAGATCCTAACCACATACTGTGGATATTGTCACAGATCCCCCATGCTGTGTTTATATACTTACATGCAGTGTGAATCAGAAATTATTTACTCAAATAAACATTTTTGCCTTGTATTGTCTAAATTGAAATGTATTATACAGTTAAGTTTCAGTCTGCTTTAACTATATTTTTCACCTGAGCTTATCTGGTTCCTTCACCTGAGCCTATCTGGTTCCCTTAGGTGTTGAACCTACAAGAAAACCCCTGGAACTGCTTGTGTGAGCTGCTGCAGAGCATCAGAGATGTTAAAGAAGCAGGCATTAGCTTTGGTAATAACTTACACTGACATAATGGATGTTAATGCTTGTCCAGATATGGGGAAACTAGATAAAGTGATCTAGATTTCAGGTGACTGGAGTTCGGTTCTTTTTAATTGTAGACAATTGTTGCCAACCCCATTATTTAAAACCATGAAAAATGACAGAACAATATTTTGCCAGTGGTTGTTCTTCTGATATCATGACTGCCCAGTTTTACTCGTGTTTGGTCTTTAAACTCAGCTCAAATAATACTGGATCATAACACTGCCCTGTGTTGGTTTGACAGCTGCTCCTCATGCCACATGTGCTTCTCCAGAAGAGCTGACTGGAACTCATCTTCTGGAAGCTACATCTATGTGTTTTCAGTCCAATACAGACTCACCAAAACCACCACTAACATCCACGATGCCAAGACCTGCGCTCACATCAAACCAGAGCTCCAACAACAGCAGAGGTAGGAGAAAGATTTCTACCTGATTTGACTACATGTGTATGACCAAATAGTCTCTTCTCACTGTCAACCCTTTAACTCCAACTAGACCAGACACCTACACCTGTGCTCGGAAACACATGGAAGTTCACAGCCTGTGTTGCAGCCCTGGCCCTGACCACGTCCATTCTGATTGTATGTGCTGTGAAAGGCCCTTCCTGGTACAAGATCCTCTACAACTACCGTCACCACCGACTGCACCAAGCAGACGAGGGTGACGACGGGGAGAAGGTTGCGTCAACGGCGTTCTCTCAACACTGGCACCATCAGACGTACAGTTTGAACGAGAGGATGGCAAGAGGGTACAGCACATGAGGAGGAAGAGGATGAGTACTTTGAGGATCCTTACATCAAGAGAGAGGAGTGAGATCCTGGAGAGGAGTGGACTTTAAATGACACTAGAAACAGCAGCTTTACTGGAGAGCATTTATCTCTTCACATAAAGACAATCTATCCTTGTGTGTCCTTAAAGCTGGGTGCCAACTGGTGTTCTTTATTTCTTCATAATGCCATACCTCAGGGTGCTATTTTAGTATAGCTCTTATTACGAGAGTGAACCAGATGGATTACTTATTAACAGGATATATAAAGTATATATACCACCGGCTCTGTTAGCTAAGCCGTATCACAGTTTTGTCAGTTTTGTTTGTGGAATATACCAATATCTAAAACTAAAGTCTCTGAAAATAGCAGCAAATAAATAATGCCCCCTAAAAGCCCTAAACTGATTAAATAATATTATGAACCTCATAGAGGTGTGATTTATTATTCGTTATACTACAATAGCTCAACAGCTGCAGAAAACACTTGGTCTGTTTTTGCCTCTTAATGATACATTATGTAAAAACTCTATAAACTGTAATTTTTAATGTGAGAGCAAATGAATAATGGCTCAATAATGTAAAGCGCTTTGGGTGCCTTGAAAAGTGCTATAGAAATATAATCCATTATTATTATTATTATTATTATTATTATTATTATTATTATTATTATTATTATTATTATTATTATTATTATTTTAACTCCATGTAATGATCACAGAAGGATGCAAATACTGCATATGGACAAATATTATTTGGAGAGTGTACCAGTGTTTTAGAATTCCATTTTGTTAATTGCTGTACACGTTTATTGATTAGGATAATACCCTTAAGATGAACCATCATTTTAGAGAGGGTCCAACGTTCAGTGAGAATAAACATCTAAAATTCTTAACCTAGGTGCAACAAAAAAATAATTATTTCTGTATATTTGCTCAGTTAATATATAATCCTTAAAGCTTCTGGTTGTATAAACTTAATATATTATGTAATAATAATAATAATAATAATAATAATAATATTCAGTTACAATAACTCATTCAATGAATAGAAGGTTAAATGTTTGGCTGATGAGTATCTAATTCATGATTTTATTTCTAGCAGGGTTTCATTAGTGTGATGGTATTTTGACAGAGCACTGTAATATTTAACAATGCCACAACATATAATAATTTCTAACAGAATGTGATGGGGTCTGTGTTGTATATTGCATTCAAGCTGTTTACAGTAACAAAATGTGACAAAATGTGACTAAATAATAAATAATGAGGTTTTGTTTTGTTTTGTTTTTTACATGAATTGAATGTCATTATACCTGTAGTGTTGTGATGCTAAATTCTGCACTGCTAGTCATTTCAAAAGTGCATTCTGAAATACAATTTCCCCACTGTGGCATCATCTTGAACTATATAACTATGTGTAAAGGCAGATTTAAAGCAGTACTTACCTCTCTCTTTCAGTGAAGATGCTGTCAATGCTTTCAGCTTTGCTGTCATTCTGGGCTTTCAACTAGGACAGCATGAGAGGAAAGAAGAGAAAGAAAACAAGTGCTTTCTAACTTTATTTTGGCTATATTCATTAGATTATTCCTATCTGATCTCATGGCAATAAACTGTTCTAAATTTAAATTCCACTGAATTCATTGCTCTTACTTTTCTTCTCTAGGATTTGTAAGTGTAACATCATTTAAAAAGTGACCACAAAAAATTATAAGTATTCTTATCAACTTCAAGTTCCCCTCAACTTAAAAACTAGCATGTTTTGATGTTGTTTTACTGTGATCCCTGAGCTTCACTGTGCATAATGACGTCTGACACTGTGAGGGTGTTTCCATATTCATCTGTTTCTCCAATTAAACCATGTATCTGTTACCAGGATCTGTGTCAATACACATTGTAGGGCCAGTTGTTATCTGGTGTGCAGTGTTCACACTGTGGCCATCACTGATCACACAAGATAAGAAGATGCAAATATGTCAAGTTGTTCTGAATTTTTATGATCTTTTTTTGTTTTAGTTTCTATCTTATGTTTAATGACAATTAAATATGCATGTGTACTTACAGTGTTGTAGTCATTGATCATATCCTCCATCTCTGTGTTTGTGTTGAGCTTGTCCACTAGCTAAGAACACAAAAAACAGCAAAACACCTGAAACAAGGTCATGGTTAGGTAACATGTCACTTAGATTCCAGCCAGACTGCTCCAGCAGACCCACCCTCTATTACATATGAAAGTCATTGTTTTTACCACTTAGGGTTAGAGCTACATTCAGACTGGTCAAATCTTATATGATATATGTGTTCGGTCTGCATTCCATAACAGCGTAAACAGCACATACCACATGAAATCTGAACACTTCTGAACATTGTCTACTCTACAAATCGCTGCTCCAACTAAACTTGACTTTCTAGTTACTACTCTCTGTAAATTAATCTGTGTGAGTGTGAGCTTTTACCATGTTATAGTCTGCAAGCTGTCCTTGTAGATCCTTAATTTCTACTGCCAAGCCTTCAGCTCTGCAGGGCACATAACCCATATGACATGGTGTATGGAATAGTATTTTTATTTATTTAATTTGTTCTGCCTGTTTTGATGTGCTCACCTCTTCTTCATATGACAGATAGACAGAGTTCTCCTGGTTGTAGCTGTCAATCTCTTTGTGTAGTTTGCTGGTCTCTGTGGTCAACTCATGATCTTACTCCTAAAACCACAACAGCAGTTGTTGGTTAATAAACCATCAGTTCAAGGAGTACATACTACTTGCTGTCACACTCAATCTTTTCATAAAACAGTTTTAAAAACCATTATAAATGGATTAAGACAATTTCACATCCAGTTGTGTTGTGGCTGCTCCTGTTGTGAATACAGATCAGTCCTGATTGATAGGACGTACTTGCTGCTTGGTTTTACAGCTAATTTTGCAGATATTGCACGTAAGCATTTCCTGCATTAAGGTGCAGTGGGCTTAAAATTCGTAGTCTTTAACATGCTTCAGCCAAGCACTAAATGTGCTGTTCTAAAGCCGGATCTCTTGCAAGTCCACTTATCCACATGAGATAATAGTAACACAAATAGAAAACCATTTTAATTCCCAAAAGTAGTCAATTTAGCCTACACACCACATTGTAACACACCAGCTGGTTGTGCTCAGATAAATTCTGATGCTGATTTCATGTCATTGTTATTTGGTGGTTCTGGAAAAGAACCACAGAAAAAATTAATATGTGTGTTTCATGCAAGTTCATAAAAGTAAAAGTAACTTTATAATCCAAAGAATTTTTATAGCCTACCAAATCATGTTCAAAATGGAGATTATTCGGATTTAACCTTTTTCGGACCCTAAAAATAAACTGTGGTACAGCAGTTACCTGAGAAGACCTAAATAGTAAGACTTATCCAGAATCTGCCTCTGAGGTCCTTTGGTGTGGGTAGAAGGGAGTGTAGCCGTGGTCAGAGACAAAGAAAGAGAATTACATTAAGACGTCTGTGAGAGATTTTATAGAATCCATTCACATAAACACAGGTATGTCAGACTGACCTTTCATTCCTGTCTTCATTCCACTCAGTCCCTGTTGGGTGACGGGCCTGTCAGTCACCTTGATCTGTGCCGAAAGGACTCCAGGGGTAGCGATGGGAATGCCACCCCTCATAGCAGAATGGCCACCTGTACCTGGAACCATCTGCAAGACATATTTTCTAATAAATGTAAGAGTCTAAGAGATGGGAACTGTGCAGGTAATGCTCTGAGTTCACACAGATCATTGAGTGTTACAGCTGTATGAGTGAGCAAGAAAATGCAGACAAGAGACCAAGTATGCTGTAATAAGCAGTCTTCTGGGAAAAAAAGGTGAACAATTTGTATCACTTATCATATCAACCATCTGTCTCATCATAGCTGCAGGAATGTGCATTTGACGTCCAGATCCACTTCCAAATACATCGAACTAGTAGACCTATATTACAGCTTAGATGTTTACAAACTTGCATAGACATACCCCTGTTCCAACACGTATAGCTGTAGGTGGAGGACGGATGGCAGTTGGAGGTCTTCCAGCTCCAGGAACTACAGATCCACTACGGCTGACAGGCCTGCCCATGCCAGAGAGTGGCCTCTGACTAGCCATGATGCCTGAAACCAGAGCACACACAACTCAAACATGCAAAGATGTTGAGGGAAAACTAGTGCTGCAACAACTTCCAGTTGTCTGCCTCTTTTGTTGTCAATAAAACAACAATGCCTCTGGCTTAGGCCCCAGCATTAGCATAATATGTTCCTTCTCTTCCTATGACTCTAACACTTGATTACACCTGACTGGCTGCTGACTGGTTGAACACACCACACAATATACAAAGCAGGTGAGACATAGGTGGCAGTGTGAAGTGTTGTGGGAAGAATGGAGGTGCAACACCGATGCTCTACAACTGCAAACTCTGTCCAAACTGTTGTCAGTGGTGGACAATATCACCAGTGCACTCGGTGCACATTATTGCTGTATAAGGAAGCAGAGGATGCTCAGTGGCAGGTTGATGTCACAGAGCTGCTTTGACCCTCAGGTGATCAGGCTCTTCAAACTGCTGGACATACTTGCTTTGTTTCTGTTTTTATTTTATCTGACCATCTATAGTGTTGCACTTAATTAATTGACTAATCAATCAACCAATCAATCAATCAATCAATCAATCAATCCATCCATCAAACAATTGTTTTTAAATTGCCTATAGCGCTAAATCATAACAAAAGTTATCTCATGACACTTTACATGTAGAGCTGGTGAAAACCAAACTCTCACCACACTCAACACAGAATCCTCCAGGAGCAAACACTTGTGACAGTGACGAGGCTAAAGACTTCCTCTGAAAGGACAGAAACCTCAAGCAGACCCTGAGTCCTGGAGGATGGCTGCCTTGGGGTTAGAGAGAGAGAGAGAAGAGAGAGAGAGAGAGAGAGAGAAGAGGAGAGAGGAGAGAGAGAGAGAGAGAGAGAAGGGGAAGTATTTGTGTGTGTGTGTGTTTGTGTGTGTGTCAAGTCGTTATCCTATCTATCCCTAAGTCATGCCTAACCAATTACCAGCATGCTTATTTTAACACTAGGCCATGCTAGAATGTATCCGGTTAGCTCTAAACAGACGCTACTTACAAAGTCTACTTTTAGTGTTGCCATTAAACTAGTTTAACGTTAACTTTTCCAGAATTCGCTTTTCAGAACTCACGCTGACACTAAACAGACTGGCTCCACTTTTCCTGAAGCTGCTGAAGTACTTTAACATGCTAATTGTTAGCGCTAAGTGGTTAGCACATAGTAGCACGCTAAGCTAGCAACTGCAAGTTACCTATTAACCGGATTCCCTCTGATGGTTCTGTGGACGGTCCAAGTCTGTTACCCCGAATATTCTGTTTAGTTAACGTGAGACTTTAATGCCAGGTTAAAACAAATGTAGGGCTAACTGCGTCTGCCGTAAGAGATGATGTTGATGTTACCACGACAACCGTTTTCTTCTTCTTCTATATGAAATCATGCTTCAATAGTGCGCACTCCTGCCCCCTGTCGACCAACTCACAGTATTTGCTGCCTTTGCATTATTCTCCTTTTCTCCAGCTAATATACAGCAGCCTGCACGGCAGGAAAACAAACTAAACAAAACCCCACAGGGGACAGCTACTGACAGGAGACATGTACCTTTGTTTGTTTGTTTGTTTGTTTGTTTTCTTACTGTCCATCCATCAAGAAAGAAGGACAGACGGAAAGATCCACTGTCCGTGTCTCCTGTCAGTGACTGTCCTGTGTGTGTGTGTGTGTGTGTGTGTGTGTGTGTTTTGTCTTGCTATCCATCCATCAAGAAATAAGAAAGGAAGGAAGGAAGGAAAGATCCAAAATAATTTTTCCCAACAATTTGATGCATAACTTGCAGCTGAATTCCCAGAAATGTGAAAGTTATGAAGAGTTGTTTTCAGAGTTTTGAAAACAGAAAACCTCTCTCTACTGTAGGTCAGAGTACAGAGGGTTCCAGCCAATCAGCTGTCAGCATTCTCTTCCCTGTGTGTATGTGGTTTGGTTGATTGTGGTGTGTGAAAACTGTACATGATAGTGGTACCAGACATCACACTCATATTCATTGTGCCGCGCTACACTTGTTTTGTGCATGATTGTAGATTCAATCGTGAGGGATTGGTAGCAATTTGAAAATGTCCCCATTCATTCAGATGGACATATTCAACCAGTTTTTGGCAATTTAACCAAATCCGTGCATTAGACTGTTAACACAAGTCACAACACATCTTTCAAGACCAGGTTGCACATTTTTGCAATAATATGTTTGGGTCCATTTCCAAAGGTTTTTTTCCCACATTTTTTCCCGAAAGTTTTATAATAACACTTTTGTTTTGTAATAATAAAAATACAACAAACAATAGTACCTTGTGCCTTGCATTGCATGCAAACACACAAGAATTATACTACATATTAAAAAAAGTGGCATCTAATCAGCTAAAAATATAAAAATGCAGCCTCTTCCTTTTTTACTTTGGACAGCAGTAACATTCACTAATTATATATATTATATATTCTCTATTATTTGGAATTTTTCATCTTCACCTACCTCAAATTGAGGAGGAATTGTTTGTTTAGGGAATAAATGACCAAAGAAATCTGAGAAAACTCTTTTTTATTTTAAGACTGTTTATGACACCATCTGCTTCAAGAGACTTATACATTTCTTGACACTGGGGTGTAGTTGGCAAATATAGAAATAATGTGTAGCCGGAGGCGGTCTCCCTCCTTGCCACTGCGCGCAGTGCCGTACCTTAATTGTGGGGCGGTGCCAGACGCGCCTTTATAACAGGTGAGCGGTCACACCTGACCCTCTCCTTCCAGTCCTTTGGCCCAGCGTGGCGGAAGCCCTCTGTTTGCGGTGGGCATCGCAGCATTCAACCCTCAGGTAGTGTGGCCCGCTCTCTCTCTTTTCTTTTTCGCTGTGCGCACAACGTGCGCATGGGTGACCACCGGTGTGTTTCTGGTAGTGTGACTACACACGGTGTAGGGGGGGACAGATCACCCCGCCGGAGGTTTGGTGGGAGGTAGCGTGGTCTGCCAGTCTGTCAGACATCAGCTCTCAGCTGATGGCTGCTGTGTGTCCTGTAGTGTTGGCTGGGGGGGGGTGGCGTAGACGGTTTCTTTTGTGTCTTTTGGAGTTTCTTTATGGCTTAGGTTTATTTTACAATTTCCTCTGTTCGTGTTCATTTGTAAAACTATTTTAAGGAAATTGTATTTTTCATGGTCTTAAATATTTTGAGTTAATCACAGATGTTGTGTGTGTGTGTGTGTGTGTGTGTGTGTGTGTTTTAATAGTTCACTGTCGGCCACCAGTGACCTGAGACACCCAGGCTGTTTTATTAATGGTCGTTTCTTGTTTTTCTTTGTGGTACAGGTGCTGGGTACCTGAGCGGCAGTCCAACCTGGTGGTGGCGTTTCCACGGTTTCCTTGTGTTCTTTTTTGTGTGTGTCATGTCACAGGTGGTGGTGGACCCCTCCCCTTATTTTTGGTTTCCTGCCGCGGTGGGAAGTCTCAGCCCTGTCCTTCTTCTGTTTTCGTCAGCCTGAGTGCTGGCTGAAGGCCTGGTGTTTACGGCATTTTAGTTTTTTTTTAACTGTTTAATCATTTTGTGAAATAAAAATCTTTCTTTAACTAAACATTACCTCTCCCGGGTGGATCATTACGAACCTGTGTGACCTTGCTAGTTAACTTTTATTATTTGTATAATTTTCCCAGGGGTGAAATTCCCCTGGGTGACGTTGTCTGACAACTTGATAATTTGATTTCCCCGCTCACTGCCACAAATGCATAAAATAAATGTATAAAGCCCTGCTTGTGATTCATTCAAGATACTTTTTTTTCTCCATCCTTTTTAGGTAATTGGCCTTTGCATTTATAATATGCATCTATCACAAGCAGAATGCATTATGTAAGAGTGCTTGAAGTGTAATTGTTTTTAGAGTTTTAGTCCTTATGTGCTGATTATTGGCTGAGTTTCACCATCAGTAACTTTTTCAGAAACGTACTGTTAAACACACTGGTCATATATACTCTTTCCCATTTTCATCCCACCACTGCTACTCCTGAACCCCTTCTCCAGATGCAGGCACCATATTTACCTCTGCATATGCCAGTAATTTGACTAGAACTTGTTTCTCTTTTTTCTTTTAAAATTTAGAAAATCTTGCTGACATTTAGATAGGCATTTTCTCCATGAATAACACAGGGCTTGATGGTGAACTTGACTATATTTTCTAGGGCTGTAATTCCAGGGGGAAGGTTGAGGATTTTTATGTGAAATCATCCCTCGTCATGAACAGTTCTTTGTTTTGAAAGACCAGTATCTTTGCATCGATCAAGGTAAAATTTAGTGTGACAACCACATTTAGTAGATGACAGGAAAGCATACAATTTTAATGGATATTTGTAACATACCAATAATTCTGATCCACACTCCACACCAGTTGTAAAAACCATAATGTCAGGATAAAATTATAAATGTTAAGTGTATTATGATTACTAATTGTTTATTCATATCAAATGTCTTTTCTTTTTTTTTGCTTATTTAGTGTAATGAAACAGGTGCACATTCACACAAAAATCAAGGTACAGAAAGGACCTAAAAGGTACATAGGCTTGTCACTCAGCTGTACCCTAGAAGGGTACGAGCACACACCTTTGAACATCGGTACATTTTAGTACCTTCCGCTCTGTACCTCTAAAAGGACATTTATGCACACTGGGGGACAAAAAATGTCCCCTTATGTCCTGGTACAAATATGCACCTTTAAAAAGGTACATAATAAGTACCTAATGAGGTACAGCTGGAGTGACAGGGAATTCTGTACCTTTTATGAGGCACAATATAGGCTACCTTTAAAAGAAGAGAGAAAACATTTACATTTAACAAATTTTTAAATCATTAGTCAACATTCATAGAAAAATCCATATTTTAAATTTTGACCATTCCACCTTTGACCATTTTAATCAGGATTTTTTTTTTTTTTTTTAATTTTTTTTTAATAGAACCGACTTGTCAAAGTAGTGCTTTTCAATATTAAATTGAAGCATGTGTGCAACAACATTCCATTACTTTGCTAAGTAAAACATAACCTTATAAAATGCAAATTCATCAGTCAGTAAAATACAATTGTTTACATTAAACAAAAAAACATGACCAGATCTGAGTATGAAGTGAAGTACAGGACAGGACAGTCTGTGGTGCTGTGCTGCAGAATCCTCTCCAGGACAGTCAGTGGACCTGACTACAGAGCCTCTGTTCTTTCTATAGACATGTTTTCCATAAGAATGAAATCGACAAAGTTGACTGACAGTCACTTACACCACAGGTGATCCTAAAAGTTGGCTCATGTGTATGAAGAAGATCAACATGTTGAATTAACGTCACCAGAGTAGATGTCCTTTAGTGCACTTTAGGCATCGGTGCAGTTGAGGGATAACGACCTAACACCGAAGGTTTATCGCTTATAGTAAAGTCACTGGCAGGGGCTTGTCTCCCTCTTCCTCAATAGTGACAATACACCTCTGAAGGAGGGTCAGTGGGTTTTTTCAGGTGCAGTGGGTATGCAGTGCTGAAAGCAAAACACATACTGAAGGTTGTTATGAAGGTCTCATCAAGGCATGTGCACTGACACACGCCTACTCCATCTACTTTCACCACACTGAGCCCTCAACCCCTGATCACTGACTGGCTGCACCCAATGCGTATTAAAGGCACACTTACGTACCTTTAAAGTTAATCAAAGGTCCCCTTTTACCACTTGAAGGGTAATTTCCATGCCTTACAGGGTACATTAATTATTCACGTACCTTTAGGTACAAAACTGATACCCCTATTTCAGTCACTAAGACACATAAGCAAACCAGAACAAGATGTTTTGAGGAACGCTCAATATAATTTTTTTTTTTTTTTGGGGGGGGGGGGGGGGGGGGGGGGGAATGAAGCTTGAAACAGCAGCTTTGGAGAACTTAATAAATCAACACAATAGTGGAAGTTTCACCTTTCTCTGGAGTCTAGTTTCCAACAGCTCTATATGTAATGTGTCATGAGATAACTTGTTATGATTTGGTGTTATATAAATAAAATTCCATTCAAATTCGATTAATTGAATGTAATTATGGAATATGAATCAAATGTTCAACTTTATTGGAAAAACTATGGGTTATTGGAGATTTACCAACTTGAGTAAATGCAGTAGGTTACATTTCACAACTGGAATTAAGAGTATTAATTTACGTTTTGCATAATTACCTAGAAATCTAATCCATAATTATTATTATAATTAAAAAAGATATGACCATAGGTTTGGGAAAAAAGCAGCACTAAATGGTCTCTATCCAGCTACAGACTAAAATGTCTTGTGATGCACAGGATCTGAAATCTGTGAATAGAAGAAAGTGACAAGACAGCGTTTTAGTTTTGTTTTATTTCATGTTTAATAATCAATCACTAATAAAAGTAATCACAATAAACACTTTTTGTCCAAACCCAAAAAAAAAAAAATTCAAATTAATGAAAAAAGAGGAAAAAACACAAAAAAAACAATGAGGAGGTTTTTGCAAATGACATAGTAAGTCTACCTAACACATCCCGTTGTTTTTGGGGCATGCTCTGCAGGTACAGTAGTGTGTTTATTATTAGCTAGTGTTACAACGTGCATGTCTGTAATGAGTGCAGCAGCAGTAGCCGAAGCTCTACGAAGCCCCTTGGATAGATTAATGTGGAGCGGTTATTATCACACAAGCCAAACCTGACAGCGACAGTTAGCTTTCTTAAATGAGGATGTGTTAGGGTCTCTCCTGGGTCGCCCTACTAAACTGGGCCAAATGTAGTGGTTGATTACACACTGATGCAGGGCTTAAGTACTCCCACGTCCCAGGCCCCTACATCGGCTGACCTCATACAGTTCCCTGGTGTGATATACAGTCATGTGATTCAGGTGCATTAGACTCAGGCCCATTCTGCTTTGTTCTTATGTTGTATAAACCTGCAGATGTCACTGGATGCTCAAAGTGAAGCTGATCCCAAAATTATTTTCATCTCTTAAGGACTGGGCTTTCCAGGTATGCTATATTGCCAGTTTCTAAATCAACTAACAGGGCTTTAAATAATAATAATAATAACTAATAATGTATTTTTTTTAATAATGACATTTTCAAGCTAACCTTCCAATGGTGCAAATCTTTGACACACACCAAATCTGAGGAGAAAACTCCCACCCCTTCCAAACCGTCAGAGCATGACTACTGTTAGGCTACAGGAACACAACGATAAATACATATACAAAAGTGTTGCGTCTTTAGTACAATATATCTCAAAAAACATTCTTTCACTTCAGTGCCCCTTTCAAATGAAAAAGGCAAACTTTTTCAACAGTAATTTTGTCATACTAAGAATTAGAATAATAGTCATAATAGCCATGATAAAATACTTCCTCCCCTTAAAAACCATTAAAGGTACAATGACTAAAAAGCTGCACACACCACTCCCCACCACCCAACCCTCCACTGCTGCTATACTGTCTTTGTTTGGGTTTTAACAATAGTAATATCTCAAATATTCTCAGGCATAAAATCTAGCTACTAAGTGACCACTGTGGCACAAACAAGGCAATTCAACTACTGACTGGATGAGAAGAAACACGGTCCCAATGGAAGCATCTGAAAAAAAAAAAAAAAAACCAATCCCACTTTTAAAAGGTACTAGTCCAAGTTGTTAATGTAAGGGGTTACTAATGTCCAACTGAATTTTGGGGCACAGTTCTTTATTTTTATTTTATTGCTCTGTTCATGTCAACATGCAAAAGCTTATTCATATTAGAGTCATGTGGGATCAGCTGTTTGTGGAGGGCTCTGAATAAAAACCAGCGCTGAACTCTCTTTGATAAACTAGAATATTAAGGTGCAATTTAAAGTCAAAGGTTAATAAAGTTGACAACTGGTTTTCATAGTCGATGATTTCGAGGCGCAGTCAATAACGCTGTGGTATTTAATTCCAATAAATGACCCTACTTGTTTTTCAGGGACTTCTGGGATATTCTGTTTTTGTTCTCATTTCTTGGATGAACACTGTTTAGCAATATTCAGCAGAGAGAACGGCCCATGTGACACTACAGCAAATGTTACCCATGTATCTTAGAAAAAAAACAAATCTACATTCTACAACTATCTTCTCAGCAAATTTGTGAAACTCTTTGTGCAAATTTTTGTTACAGATTTCCTGTCTAATTCAGACGGTTAACATTTCTTCTAAATATATTTGCTAATATTGTGGTCAATATGCTACAGAATAAATGATCCATATGGTGAAAAAAGTCAACTAGTGTCCCTTTAAATACAAAGCCAATATCCATGTAACCTTTTTGGTGTTAAATTACTTTCAGGACTGGTTTTACTCCTCAAATTATTACTTTGTATGAATAAATAGGTAAATGCTAGAATGGTGGAATATTAACTTATGGTTTTCGGGAGAGTCAATACTCTGCAGAAAAAAAATGACCCATGTGTCATTTCAACACATGTTAACGTTTTCCTCAAATGAATCTATATTTTTCAATACAGATTGTATCTGTTTCTATCAACAGATTTGTTTTTTCATAAATTTGATACACATATTTTTTAAGCTACTTTTTTGGTGGAAATGTCTTGTTATAGCAGGTTTCGCGTCATTACAAACAAAAAAAACAACCTCAATGTACCCATTTCTGTCTATTTTGTACGTTTGCCAAATTTATGAAACACTTGTTTTTTGGTGTAAATTTGTTCTATTAGTGATTTAGCTTCATTTCATGTAATGTATCAAAAGAAGTATGGTTAGATTATGTATTACAACTTTAGCGTCATATTGGCATAATACTTCAACATACCAACCCTTATTTTAAACAACTTGTCCAGAGAACACAAATACCACCCACATGTAGTCCATCCCTGACAACTCGATCCATGGAGTCATTGTACACCAAACCTGATAGGAATAATAAAAGCAGAACAAAAACTGAAACCACAGAAATGATACACCCCACTTCGGATGCAGTTTAAAACACGATTTAAGAGCCAGAATATCAGCTGGTAGGATTGCCGCATACTCGCCTCAGTACCAAACCACACCACACCTGGGAGTCACTGTGCAAGCGACTATCTAATGTGGCCATGCTATAAAAGGCAATTGGAGGCCACAGTTTGAATACATTGCTACAAGAGAAGAGGATAAGCCACTAATGTTGCACTGGCCATTACTCCCAACAAAAATAAAGTGCTCAACGCATACTTTTTTTGTTTTTAGCTGAAGCTGTTGTCAACTGCCTAAACAACAGAACTCTCATAGAATAACACCTGAAATGGACGACAACTGTGACCACACACAGCGACGCACTACCACTACCACCAACACAGCTGGATTTACAAAGTTTTCTACGACTCGATAAGTCCGGTCCTAGAATTTGTGTTTCTATGTTGCTGAACTAAGATCTTCAACTTTCTATCTTTGCTTTTATCCATGAGAAGAGCCTGAGCATTGTTACTGCTAGGCCGTGTACTGTAGTTTTCAGGCTTAAGAAGAACACTGGGAGGCACATACGAGACCACACAGTAACCATCACCCATCATTTTACAGACGTTTTCCATCTGGCAGCATTTAGATGTCTTCCTCATCTTCCACGTTCACCTTAACAGCTCTTTCTAATTTAGCAGGCTTCTAACCCATAACCCTAACAATCCACATTGCAACAATATCTTTCATTTTTTGTTATAAATCTCAACTCGCAATCCTTTTCTTTTTCACCTGTCACAGCTTCCTCCCTCTGAACTCTCCTCCCACTGTGTGCCTTGGTGTACAAAAAACCCTGTGCGTGTTTCCAAGATTTTCTGAGTGCTATCGGAAACAAGACTTGCCTGCTGCATTGCCATACAGAAGATACATATCATACAAACAGAAATACATTTTCCTTTTGAAATCAAAAACTTGGAGAAAAAATAAACTTGAGATAGAAAGACAGAAAGGAAGATCAAGAACAGAAACACTGAAGCTCATTTTTACACAATTTTGTCACTCAAACACATCATCACAAACACTAAGAAGAGTTAAACAGCCTACTCGTCTAGATTTTATGTGCGGTGAGTGAATCTAAGATGGACTGTGGAGATGATGAGAATATTATAGAAGCAGAGAGTCAATGGTTACTGGGAAAAAACAGCCCCAAGTCTTAAAGATGTGTATGACAGAAGCTATGGGTGAGTCCAGTAGGGTTTGGATGTTGTTCGGGTCGGTAAATGAATGATTGTGTGTGCGTTTGGGATACGGAGGAGATATGTGACACAGGAACTGAGCAGGTAAAAAGTCTAGTCCCAAGACCAAGCTGAATCATTTTGAACAGGGATCAACGAAGATGCTACGACGTGAGAAAACTTTGCAAATCCTGGCATTTCCCTTCTCATCAAGGCTTAGTCTCTACTCCAACACAAGGGCGTCGGGAGAGTGAAAAGGTGGTGATGAGCTCACACATGAAAGAGGTGGTATGACAACATGATACTAGTGTGGCAGATGTTTTAGATGAAATTTGTAAGAGATTGAAGGTAAACAGGGATTCAGAGCTGAAAAAAAAAGATCAGGATCCCTTTAAGGAGCTACGATTGCTTCCCCAGACCTCTTCCACGAAGGAGGTGGCAGAGGGGGGGGCTGACCGCAGCCGGCACAAACCAATGACTCGTTGAGGAGATTGCTACAAGGAGTGGATGGAGCTGGAGGTGACGAGGGAAGGAGGACATATATAGCTGGGGTCTGTTGCTGTTGTTGTTTTGTCATCCTGGGGGGCTGGCCAGGTGATGATGTCAGCGCCATGGTCCGTGCGAGAGCGAGCATTCTCGCGGAAGTTGAGCTTGTAAAACTCAATCTGCAGCAAAAAGGTTAGAAAGGTAAAGGGAGTGAGAGGAGAGAGGAGGAGGCAGAAGGGAGAGAGGGAAAAAACCCATAAGACCAGTGCAGGTGGGGGGCAGGAGGAGGGGATAACAAGGGAGGGGGGTTGGAAATGAGGAGGGCAGACGGACAGAAGAATTAGATGCCTGCAAAATAAGAACAGTTGACAAGCGATGGTGTGATCAGGTGCTTTGGACTGCAACAAGACAATGAATACAGTATATATATATATATATATATACATACATATATACACACACACACACACACACACAGGAGATGCAGCCACACTTATTTCACATACATCTGTTAGTACACTGTCATGTACTACATCTATGGCCTGGGAACAACATGGATCTGCTTTGGAGGGAATGTTTCATGATCCTGTTCAACCTGATTTCCACATGGCTGACACTGGTCAATTTTAAATACAGTCAGTATCAAATTATGGATTATAAGAATGCTCTATGTTTGACAACATTTACTAGGTTTAATTTTAAGCTTAATTAACCTATTGACATTACTGTCCCATGGTTCATGTCTTTTTTTTGGTTGTAGGTCTATGTAATTGTGTCCAGAGCCAAGAACAAAAAACGAAGTTTCATTTCGTTTTTACCCATTACTCCACGATGACAACTGGTGCAACATAGGTTAAGTGACTTGGTCTTGACTGGAAGAGTAGACTTGTGATCATGTTTTATTCTGAAAACTGACAGGTTCTATGCCTTCCATGAGTCTGACGTCTACCCTGCCTGATCTCTGCATCTTCACTGTAACTTTTGTCCAAAATACTGTAGATAATGTGTATATGTTTAGTGAAACAGAGAACCATAGCTGTGGTGTTTCTGAAACAGACTGTGGTCGGCCTGATCACAATCAAGGTGTACAAGTATATTCGCATCAGTTATTAATCAGTATTGCAAACAGATCCCCCCCAAAACCATTCCCAAAATGTTTCTTTGGCCATCTTATTACTAGATCTTGCAATCCTCCAAATTTGAAGAAAATCAGATAAAAACTGATAAAATGGTGACCCAATGAGTGTGAAAACGTGCACAATTTTATTGTTATAAGAGAGCAAAATTATTGTATATAATGTTTTGTAACACAATAAATAATTACTACTCAACTCCTGTGTCTTTTTTTATTACAAAATACACACATCACATTGCTTTTTATTTATTGATCATTTTTGTTGAACAGCTGTTTGATTATCAATTCTTATTTTCAGTATTAAGACAACCCACCATTTTGTTGAGAAAACCCTTCTTTTACAGCCCTTTAATTGGAATAATACAATGGGAACCTGTTATTTAAGTATTATTATGACTAAATATTCACAACTAGACAGATGTGGCTCTGCTCCCTGGTATGCTGCAGAACATTTGGGAACAATGTGTCAAACGGATGTTTACGTCGAACCGCATGTTTTCAATTGTGCGCTGTTCACCCAAATTCATGAAGTGTCCATACACCAATATACTTCCATCAATAATATCGCGTATATGCCTGATAGATATATTGTTCTAACTTGTTCACAAATGTTTATTTACTCCTGTACCAGGAAGACTTAGTTAAAGATCTAACAGAGATGCAACCATGTGGTCAGACAGATTTCCATTCCAATCTTGTAGAGTCCATACAGTGTCTGTACACCATATTCAAAATATGTGGGTCTAATTTTATTGTTTCTGTCAATATATGGACTTTTACAGCATGCGTGCTAAAGACACGACATCTATTAAAATAAACAATACATGATTCTCCTGAGTACTGAAACATTTGTATATCTTTGTAGGCATTAAATATGGAGACTATTAGGCTGGAGTGTCTGTACATCCAAGAATTTCTGATTTGACAGGGGTTGCGTACAAGCCTGCAAAATTTTTAGTAGACACCATAATACAAAAAATATTTTGGACTTTAAAAGTGAAATATCAAGACAAATAAAATGGCCTGTCTGATTTTTTGATAGAGCATTATTATTTTTTACCTATATGTGCACCCTTTCTGGTACCCTTGACTGTGATCAGGCCGTAGTGTATGTGGTGAAAAGCATCATTTTGAGTGGTGTGGATGTGCTGCTGTTTTCCTAAATTTAGTGGGCACACCCAAGCCCGGATTAACCATATGGGCAACTGGGCAATTGCCCAGGGGCCCGCGACCTCTGAAGGGCCTTGGGTAGCTCGGGCATAACGAAAATATCTGGTTATCTTTTGCTTATAAATGAAACTGTCCGCTGCCCAGAGCCATTGCACTGCACAGAAACCCTGCTCCTGCTGTCTGTGACCATGAGCTGAGACCCTCTCCTCATTGGTCAGTCCAAAAAGCGAATCAGCGGTGACGCAAATCAGTGTGCGTGCACTGAGTGGGATGTGAGACGTCAAGAACTACGCGACATACGCGAATCAAAACATTGTAAACATGGAGAAGCAGCTAAGTGGGAGCGCCAAACAAAAATTAAAAAAGGAGAAAAATGCCAGTGTAAGATGTGCCAAATAAAATCAGGAACGTGAAATTTAAACATGTACTTCCCCATCATTTAGAATACAAATTTTGTATTGGTCAGATAAGTATTTCTTTGAGAGAAATTGACGGTTTTCCAGATGTTTATAGTATTTAGTATATATAGTATTTAGTATTAAAATGTTTAACCCTTGCCTTGACATGCCTTGAATTGTGATGTGTTTTCTGTTTAAAACTTAAACTGGGACCAAAATGTTTATTTTAGCAGATTATACTGCATTATATTTATTTTTTCCTTGTGGTGGCTCCATGGAAATGTTGAGATATGTTTATTGTTGAGAGAAAGCAGATTTCAAGATGTTTACATTGCACTTACTTTAACTCTCTTGTTGAATTCTGAGGTGACAAGGGCATTTCTGTTTAAAATTCATATCTGATTCTATCAGATTATGTTTGTGTTTTGTCTGTGGGCTTTTTCTGACAATTCAATACATTTGTGTTGGCCAAAAGTGTTCTTAAATAAATACTGGATACTTTGGAAATGGTTTCTTATTTATTTGTTGTGAAAATGGAGGACACTTCCCTCTCTTTCAAATGTAGTGGATCAATTTTAGATTATACTGATGCTAATGTGTTTTGTTTTCATATCATCATATGCAAGTGAGTGGCCTTGACAAGAGGCTATAGTGGTGCACTTGTAGTTCTACAAGCATTTACACATTTGTACATCAAAATGCATTTGATGATAGTTAGATATTGAAGTATGGGGTATATTTACATATATTCCTGGAACTTATTCTGTATTTTGCCAGATTATAGGGGATCCTGGGGTTGTGATGATGGGGCCCTTGAATATTGTTGCCCAGGGTACAATGAAGTGTTAATCTGGCCCTGGGCACACCCCTTCCAGTACTTAGCCCAGATGGTGACTGTTGAGGGTGGGAAGTAACCAATGTTCCACATTCAGCTTTCTGACTGTTACGAGTACACCATCTGGGCGCTCACAGTGCACTTCATGTTGCCGTAACTGTCATTGTCAACACACTAATACACTCAGAGTAGAAAGTACACGCACAGAAGAACATGAAATGAGACACAGGGAGAGATTTTTCTGAACACTTGTTATACATTTTTCCTGGACACATGGGTGTCTTTGGCTGTGCTCTACACCACCTCCTGTGATGGTTTCCTACATATACTAGGGATGCAATGGTACTCGGGAAAACTGTGTACTGTTCGGTCCGCCCTGCACAGGACAATCCACCCTTAAGGACAGCGGGATTTCGGTTCGATTGATTTCTCTCTCTCACTTGATTGACATGCATGTGAGCATGCAGCGTGGGGAAGCCCCACCCCTCTGTGAGAGACAGTGGACAGAGAAGTGGCTTTAGACTCAACACACATCAGAGTCCTGCACAGGTTCACCACTTTTCCAAAGCTGGTATCTGCCCGTACCAACGTGCATTACGCCCGCGACCCAACCCATGATTCAACACATTGTCTACACAGTAACGCACTTTTAAGTTCCCGTGGTTCCCAACCTGGTGCCAGGACTCTGACACACATACCAATACCGTGACATGCGTGAACAAGGAAATGCTACGGCAGATAACCGTGGCATTTTTATACCGCTGTTTGTTTTACATCCGAACAGGTATTTATTTAAAAAAACAAAACCTTGGGCCCAATTGTGTGCACATGACTGCTTATACTACTGTATCCAAGTAGTCAAGGAATAAGAAAGGGTTCTATTGTTATGTACAGAAAGTGTTTTTTTATTTAGTACAGTAATAGAATTTGTTCCTACTGTGAAATTCAGCTTTGCTGACAGCAAAATAAAAACTAGAAAATTTAATTTTGGGAGAAAAAAAAAAACTGTTCTGTTACGCACATACACGTAACAAAAACTGAACCAAAACCATGGCCCAAAAACTGAGGTACAGACCGAAACCGTGGGCTACCTGTACCGTTGCACCCCTAACATATACACAAACTTACTTGTCTCTGGGATGAGCGAGTCCAGAGGCCTGGGGCTCCCGGAGGCCCTCGCTATCACAGGGGGCCCCCTCCTTCAACCCATTTTCCTGGGCAGCAGAGCTCCCAGCCTGCCCTGGCTCGGAGGCCTGGGGCTGGGCCAGGGTGGCCACTCAGGGGTTCCCAGTCCCCTCTGTTGTCTCTGGTCGCCCTCAGCCTAGAAACAAATAGCAGGGTGTATCAATCGGTGGAGATGGAGATGAGACAAGCTGGCTCCAAATCTGTGTTACTTTGGCTGAGAAACAGAAGTCCATGTGTTGTCTTTTGGAATTTTGTCAAGATTACAGAGATTATTTACAGTTTGTGAGTAAAACTATTTGGCAATGGAAGTGTCTTTCACAGAGCCTTTAAAGATCTGGAGCCAGACTCAAGTGGAAAAAGATGGACTAATAAAATGTAACTAAAATATACTCCATGTGTACACAAACAATTCAAACATGTCTAATGGAGCAATGACAGAAAATAACCAAGCATGTAATCAGAAAAAAGCACATGCAGAGTGCAAAACATGAAGAAATGAATCAAAGCCCCTTCTATCTGTTATTCCATATTATCTGCAAAATACAATGTGCAATCTTGAAAGAATAGTATGTTGAATGACTGCTTATGTTCATCTGTTAGAGTGAAATGTCAAAGAGGTCCAAAAAACAAAACAGAGTTAACGTGAAATCATCGGCCTAAGTGTCTCTATGCTTAACAAACAATCACAGAACAAGTAAATCAGAAGGTGAATTGCAGCTGAACTCAAACACGTGATTATATGTAAATGTGTGTGGGACTGAATCACAATAAACTATAGCGGTTTATATTCACTGTAAAGAAACACGTCATCCGGTACAACAGTTTGTCTCACTTACGTGTTTTTTGTTTTAACAATGATGGAGGAAAAACATCCAGATGAGTGACAAATGAAAGGAAAGGCTGACGGGAGTGGTATCCATCTGTAGGGCACGAAGGCTCCCTGAATGGTTCGATGAGTATGAAAATGATGTTCTATCATGGCCTTGACAGACATCGGATCTCAACCAAACTGAGGATTTTACAACTGATCTGGAAAGAACTCTCCACCTCCGTCATAAAAACAACCTAATGAGGGAATATTCTCAGTCAGAGCAGTGTTCATCCCTCTGGTAGACCTCGCAGACTTGTAGAATTAGTGCAGAGGACCACTGACATTGATTTTAATTACTCCGTCAAAATAATGTGGCTTATTGTATTTTAAAGGTTCAATATATAAGATTAAGTTTATGAGATGGGTTTATGTGTTGGGTTCAGGCTGTGTTTGTTCGCTGGCATTATTTAACTCCAATTCTGAGAAAAAGGGATAGTGTTGCACACTGTTGCAGAATAATGGTTGAAAGGCCTGAAGAACTCAGCAGCATGAATAAGGAAAACTGAGACAGATCCTCTACATAGACGTCTGTTAGGACTGTTATTATCATAGGTGCAGGCACTGGTTGGGCAGAAATGGAGCAGTCGAATGCACAAGTTAAGTATAAAGGGAACCTCGTATACTGAACCTTTAAAGCAGGCCATAAAAACCAACTAAACACATATATTGAGACCTTGTGGCCGTGGCTCAGGGGGTAGAGGGAGTCATCAAATAACCAAAGGGCTGGCGGTCAAATCCCAGTCTGTACTAGTCATGTGCCCTTGCGTTGTGTCCCTTGGGTAAGACACTTCACCTTGCCTCCAGTGCTGTTACTCACGCTGGTGTATGCATGTGTGTGAATGCTTGGTGGTGGTTGGAGGGGTCTGTCAGCCCACCTCATGGCAGCTGTAGTTTACCACCACCAGAGTGTGAATATGAGAGTGAATGAATGGATCCATTGCATGCGCTTTGAGTACGCCTTAATAGAAAAGCACTACATAAATCTTCTCCATTATTATTCATTATTATATTGCACAGTGATGCTAGAGCCTTTTTCTGATTTCATAAAGACAGAAATTATCTTTCTTTTAGCCTCAAAGTCCTATATGTGTATATACAGGGTGGGGAAGCAAAATTTACAATATTTTGAGGCAGGGATTGAAAGACAGTGTATGACCCAATTAGTTTATGAAAGTCATGAGAATTTATTTGCCACAAGAAAATGTCCATAATAGAAAATGTTTTTATTCTATGTGTCCTCCTTCTTTCTCAATAACTGCCTTCACACGCTTCCTGAAACTTGCACAAGTGTTCCTCAAATATTGGGGTGACAACTTCTCCCATTCTTCTTTAATAGTATCTTCCAGACTTTCTGGTAATAGTTTTGCTCATAGTCATTCTCTTCTTTCCATTCTAAACAGTCTTATGGACACTCCAACTATTTTTGAAATCTCCTTTGGTGTGACGAGTGCATTCAGCAAATCACACACTCTTTGACGTTTGCTTTCCTGATTACTCATATGGGCAAAAGTTTCTGAAAAGGTATGGATAATAGTGTTAGGTATGATTATGACATCAATATATGTTTGGGTTCAAAACAACTGACGTAGTGTCTGCTGAGAAAAAACAACTAAATGTTCAGTGTAAATTTTGCTTCCCCACCCTGTACATAACGTAAAACATGCTAAAATGCAGGATGATAGTACATGCCACACCTTAAACAACAACCTATTTTCAAAACAGCAGAATAACTTGCTGTTCAGTATCTGAAAAAAACCCTCTGAGACCCTAGTGATTATTATAGCAGTGCTATTCTTAGATGCTCTCATTATTATGTGTCTTCACTAGTTAGAAAATACAGATGATGACTTGCAAAACAGTGTGTGAAGATGAGGATGTGTGATGGATGTGTTCATGCAGTGATCATGAAACAAAGATGAGCTGTGATAGGCTGAGGGGACAGGTGACATCACATCATAGCACTTTCCTGTCTTATCTGTATTTAATTGCAAGCCTGTTTCACATACGAGGGCTGTTCAATAAGTTCATGGCCTCACCCAGAAATACTGAGCAAAAATCAACCAGGATGTTACATTCTTTCGTGATGGGATAGTGATGCTTGGACATCGATGGACCAAGTGCATTGCTGTAAATGGAGATTATGTTGAAAAATAAAATATAAATTATCAGTCTGTGTTGTTCTGTTCTGGGTGAGGCCATGACTTATTGAACAGCCCTCATATATGGGTCAAATATGGAGGACGATGCCTCCCTTCCCCCTGTTTTCTCTCTAAACATGTTGCACAGGACCGAACTGAGCTCGACCCTGCAAGGGAGCGTCCAAAGGTCAAAAGTCAACATGTCAGTATAAGGGAGCTGATTGCAGATGTGCTGGGCTTGGGCTGGAGACACTTGACGTTGCTGCAGATGATTTATGACAGGCTGTCGTCATCAGGGACTGTGGATCGAAGCCACACAGCGTCTTTTGAATGTCATTATGGACGCAGTGGTGAAAACGAGACAAGAATGAAAAACTGCAACTATTCCTCCCCTTGTACTCTTAACATTTCCAGTGTGTACAACATCTGATCTCTTACACATTGTTATAGAAAAAACATACAGACACACAGGAAGTGGCAGAGTCAGCAGTGGGTTCTTTACACCTTGATCTTCTGACAGACATTTTAGAAAAGTTCCACAAATAAGAAAAAAATTATCACAGATATTTTTAGATCTCTGAAAATCCAATTTTAGAACCTCTGTTTCTGTGTTTATTTCCTGTACAAAAGTTTGGCATATTTGATTTTCTAGACTGAAGGAAGAGAGGACATAGTGATAGACAGAGGTGGAAGAAGTATTTTCCACCTTTGTAACAGTACAAAAAAGATAGTAGAGAAACACTACATCACAAGTTAATGTCCTGAATTCAAGGGCTAGGGTTAGGTTAGGTTGGGTTAACCCTAACCCAGCATAAAATGAACCGTTTAAAATCTAAGCAGTCAGAATTCTGCAAAAAAATTTGAAAAGATAGTATACTCTTAGCCTCTAAAATTAAACTTCTACTTCTAACCAAACTTGTCATACCTGAGAGATGTAGACAGACGTGCAGTGCATTTCTATAACATTTGTAGATCACTTGGCAGCAAATTAAACTAGTAGAGGAAAAGAATGTTTTAAACTACAATTTTATCCTCTCTCAGTTGTAAAAATTAATAGAGTAATAGGGTAGGGTAATTAATAGGCCATAGGGTTACAAATACCCTGTAGCATTTACAGTAGCAACTAGAAATACTATATAAAATTACTATATACAAGCTATAATTTGATAACTGTATGAAATGAGCCTAATGCACATTAAGTTTTTTCCACTGATGTGATTATTAATTACAAAAAGTGTAAAAAAAAAAAAAAGCTGTTAATGCTCTCCATGTGTCTGCAGGTATTTGGGCTTTTCCATGAAATTTGAGTTGGGATCCAAGTTGACAATAACTGACTACATTAATAAATTAAGTCTGTAGCTTGAGGAACAGAAGGGATGAAACAAATTTCCCAAGAGCAAACGTTACAAATTCTTTTCCTGAAAATTAACCCGGAAACTTGGATGAGGAAATCAGTGTATTGTGGCTGTTAACATGAATGTGGATGACTGGATTAGTAACAGACTTAACTGATGTCGACAAACAGACCTGAAACCTCATAACCTCACAGCATGTGCACATGTTCCATGATGCACTTTTAACTGAAATAAAAATAATGGGATGATTGCCTAAAAACATGACTTACTGAAACTGTACTCAGTGTTTAAAAAGCATACTACAATTATACAGAAAATGTTTGTTTTGTTTTTCACCTTTCTACATTCATGTGATACATAAGCCTTGTATTTTGGCTGATATCTTCCTTTTTCTTTTTTCTTTTTTTTTTTTTAAAACTGTGCCAGGTTTACACCAGGAAATGGCAACATATCACATGTCTGAGTTCACAATTCATCCATGAAGTTGGCATAAAGTGTACATTTATGATTGCTTTTAATGTTATGCAATACTTCTTCCAACTTTTTCCAATCTTGGTCCATACTACATAACAAAATCAAAATGAAACTAAGAAAGATTTACATAAAAGTAAACTATAACAAAACTATTTTTAGAGATAAAAATTACACAAAGTGTTTAAAAACTTATTCAACGTTGACCTCAAACTATTTGATTCTATAATAAAAGGCATCACACCATGCAAAGCGTAATCGGTCATAAATGTCAAACACAGACATCTCAACACATCCAGATGGCTTAATGAATTTTTAATGTTCTGTAACATCTGCACTGTTTGTTTTCACTTGCCAGCTCATAAAGATATCTATCAGTGTTTCTTAATCGGTTTTAATGGAGGTGGTTATTACAGTGCACACAGAGTCAGGGTTAATGTCTTCATGTGTTGTTCTCACCTTGATGTTTCCTCCACCAGGTGAATGGCCCACATTGTCCATGGAGCCCACTTTAGACTGAGCCTTATCCCTAAAACTCACTTTGTGGGACTCGATCTTCACATCACCGCCCGCCTGCAGCACACACATGTAGTCAGACTTATGATCATGCGCTGCTGTGTTTATAAAAACCACATAACGGTGTATATTGCTCATATATTAACTGCATGTCTTTATCTTGCAGTGTGTATTAAAGCTGCAAGTGAGTGAAATTAGAGCATGTAAAAATAAAATACTGGATCCAGCAGGAACAAAAACATGTCTGAGCTCACCAGGCTTGTGCTTGATGTTGTCTTTGGAGCCGCACTTTGACGTCACTTTACTCAAATCCACCTTCTTGTTGAGTATCTGCACCTGTCAGACATCACAGTTCCTCTTGTCAGTCTCATCAGAAGAACACAGCAGACTTAGTTTTCACTTCCTGTTCTTTATAAAGTCTGTGTAAAGCAGTAATATGTATGTATACATATACACACAGTTCATAAGGCCCCAGAAAATGACAAGAAAAACTTGATAAAATTAAGCTTCAAAATCGCGCAAAAAGACTTAAAGGATGAATCGCTCTAGTTATTCTCAGTCTGTGATAATTAGCAGTTTCTTCTTCTTTATGCAAGTTACCAGTAGTGCTATATTACTGACTGCTGTAAGAAAATGAAGTCTATCAATAATTAGCACCATGTATCATGCATTATGTCAGTCTTCATCAGAAGTTCTGTCTGTGTAATTACAAGCTGTCTTTCCATTAAATATCAGCTTAATTTAGAGCTAACTTTCCAACTGTCACAGAGAAAAGTCAGTTAGAATACACTAGGCTGTGTAGGGTAACCATTACATTACATGTGGTGTTCTGGTATGTTTTCTCCTGATTTCACCTCCTGCAGCTTCGTCTTTTTTTTCTTTTTTGAAAAAAGCCAAAAACCATCTAAGTGAGAGTTCTTTTCAGATGATGTGGATTCCTGAAACATTTTCATTATAAAACTGAATATGTTTATTGACAGACTGCACCGGATCAAATGAACTACGACTCTTCCACTCTCTCACATGAATATAGTTATTTTTGACTTATCTCTTTAGCGTCAACTGTCACAAATCTGCATTAAACCATTTCTATTACAGAATCAGCCAAGATAGCATATGTATTCCCCCCATGTCAGGTTGGGCATATTCAAAATGCCACTATTATCATTAAAAAAAATCAGCAATACCATCAGTAAAACCACCTCAATCTCCTGAGACAGGAAAATCTGTTTTTTTATCACCTTTTCATTAATAATGACAATTATGCCTGTTGTTACAAATTTGCATCATACCCACATTTCTCTCTATTTTATGTGTTATTTTACGTCCATTTAATTTAGCATCTCCATGAAAGCAAAACAATCTTTTGCTTTAAATGTGTTTGTTTTAAATATAGAAATTGAAGCGTTAAGCAATCATTATCTACAAGGTTTGGTATCAGGAAATTGAAGATTTCTGTACTGAAAGCAAAAATGATAAAAACATTTAAACAGTCTACTCTTATGCTAAGTTCTACAGTGTTGCCTGTTTTCAGGAATTAGTTTCTAATCTATACGTTTACAAAGCTTGGAAAGACATCTCTGAGTGTGCTACACAAACTTTAAAAAGTAGTAGCTGAACTTACAACATGCTTCTTTAACTGAAAAATCAGTCATTATAAGGATACACAGTTTTCCTGCTAAAAAAACCCCTACATATTGTTGCAATTACCTTACATACTTTTTTACATGTATAAAACTACAAATGTCTTGAGTACAAAATTAAATTTGTAGGTGTGCTAGGAAGAAGTTTAAAAAAACAGGCACCAAGGAGAAAAGTTCAAGAAAGAACAGTATCATCAAGAACCCAGAAATGAAAAACACTTTTTCTGTGGTGGCATCCAACCGGAATACCTTATTCTACACGTGGCCAATCAGAGGCCAGAGGTGTTTGACTGGACCAGTGTTTAGTAGGTTAGTGACAAGGATGACACAGAAAGAGCTGAGGGAAGCAAGGGCTTGTGAAGTGGGTTTTGGGGAAAGGCTGGTGCATTTGGCTTGCTAGCATGCTGCCCAATAACATGGTATCTGTTGCCGTCTTTGGAACAAACCCAGATCAGCATGTTACATGTTGGTGGCCATCAATTTGGCCTTACAGAGACTGCCTATAATCTCTTTCAAGCTCCCATATCAGGTACAACAGCCACTACAAAGGACTCTGTTTATTATTTAGTTTCCCCCTATAGGAGTGAAGAAGAGATGAAAATAGAACATTTCATCCTTAACGTTTGTTTACTCTAGCCATTTCATTAAGGTAAATTTTTTTTGACAAACTGGCCTGTGCATGTAAGCTCCAGTTGTAGGCCAGACCGTACTTACATTCCCTCCACCAGGAACATGCTTCATATTCTCCTTGGAGCCCAAGCGTGAGGTGACGTGGCTGAAGTCCACCTTTTTGGAGACTATCTGAACCTATATGGACACAGCATAGCAGCAAGAGGGGAGAGGACAGCAGAGGAAGGCAGGGAAGGGATGATGTCAGAGAAGAGAAAAGAAAGAGGAGAAGACGAGAGAAGAGATAAGAAAAGAGCAAAGAGATGAGAAGAGAGGAGAAGAAGAGAAGAGAGACAAGAGAGGAGAAGAAAGGAGAAGAGACGAGAAGATAAGAAAAGAGAGGAAGAGAAGAGAAGAGAAGAGAAGAGAAGAGAGAGAAGAGGAAGAGAAGAGAAGAGGAAGAAGAGAAGAGGAAGAGAAGAGAAGAGAAGAGAAGAGAAGAGAAGAGAAGAGAAGAGAAGAGAAGAGAAGAGAAGAGAAGAGAATCACCATCACAGGTCGGGTTAGAAAGGAAAGGATGAAGGGTTGGAGCATGGTACGACCCTGAGCCAGAGCAAATATGGCTTCAAATATCTGTGCTACTTCAGACATGCTTGACATTGGCTGAAATGTCTTTCTTGTCTGGTTTTCTTAATACTGCCCGAACCAAAACTGAAGGGAAGGAAAGCAGCATCTAATGAAAGCCACACAAGGTTTGTTTTATAGAGCACACACATGCAAGTGGACACACATAGTGGACTGTTCCTGAGGTTATATATATATATAGCCCATGTTTATTAGCACATTGACCCTATAGCCTGGGAACCGGAGGCACTTTGCTGAGAGCTTGTTTCAGTTTTTGTGGCAGGTCCACCTGACTGTGCTCCCATTCAGACACGTTTCTGCTCAGCCTAGAACAGTCTTGGCCAACTGTTGATCTGATAATGGGGCTTTGCAATTGAGTCCCATTGGTAAGAAACATGTGTTTTCCATACTTGTGGTAGGATGCTCATTTAAACTCGGATTACCAGTGTCGACCAGTGGGTTGCAGATTTATCCAAATACATGCCGAGGTATTTAGTTGTGCACCCACTGATAATACCTGTTGTAAATGGACAATTAACAAAAAGGTCCCAGGCTTATCCTTGGTCAATAAACACAGGATCACAGTTCACACATAAAACGTTAGTATGTTTATGACAAAGCCAGAACACAGATAACCTATTTTATCCAGACTGCTTTTCACAGCTGTTGTGTTTGACAATGTAACACCAACACATCGTGATACGCAATACTCATATTACCAAGTATTTGTCAAGAGTACACCGCAGCGTTATGATAACCCCATTAAACTGTATAGGCAGTGTGTAAACCAGCTTAGTGTTTAAGGTGTGGAGGACTGTTTGTGACCTTTATTTTGATCAATAACAAAAAGACCTATTTATAATATAATGCTGTTATGCTACTTTTGCATGATGTATTGCCTTATAGTAGACTTGTCAGCTTCTTTGAGTGAACAGCACAAAATATTCTGCTTAAAACACCACAGAATTGTAGCTGTTGAAAGCAAACTAACCCATCACCTACAGTAAAAAAATTACCATTTATTGCACATGTTAAAAATTGGTGTGTAAAATCCTCAGGGCATATCTATATTTATGTCTGAATCAGTGTTAAGAGGGACAACCTGTAATAAAAGATGAGCAGCTGATGGGTTTGACAGTGTGGTGTGTGTGCTTAAAAATGGGACACATTACTGTAAGTACTATATAAATGAAAGTTTTTGCCTGGCTTGGCTTTGAGCCCTCAGCAGCTCAATGTATTATATCAAAATAATGATAATAATAATAATAATAATAATATGAAATCATATTCAACAAAACTAAATATGTATGAACAGAAAGGACAGTGAGATGAGGTTGAGGGTGTTGCAATGGTGGGGGGAGAGGGGACTCACTTTGCCCTGGCTTGTTTCTTTGGAGGCGACGCCCCTGCTCTGAGAGGCAGATGACACCTGGGGAGACAAGCCCACCCTGCGTCAACAACAATAACTCCAAACAAAATACACCGGAAGATGAGGATTATGAAGTCAAAGTGCAGTGAATTGTGAGAGAGAGGAAAACTGGGATTTAGGTTGGGATGCAAAACCATACAGGAAGAAAAAAGAGGGATGAGTACTAGCGAAAGGAAAATGAGGGATGCACAAACAGAGGAGGGGCAGAACTTACAGAATTATCTCTACTGAGTACAACTTGGGTCTAGAAATTACATTTTTTGTGAGTACTTGGTAATAACAGCCAACTTCCCAGACTCACAGTGGACTTACCATATTTTGGCAGACCATTTCTTTTGGCATTCTGCTATTTCATTTTTTTTAACCCTATAACGCCAAACATATCATATTTGATACATGAGTTTTGAAGCCCTCTACATGATCAGTGTGATTTTTTTTTTCTTGAAAAACCTGATGTATACAATTAGATACATGCAAACATGCAATACAAGCATAAGGCCACCAGGGGGGAGGAATTTGCTCACCAGAGGCCTTTCCAGTGACACTACAAGACTGTCATTAATGAGGAAGAAGGCAGAACTTTGGCAAGTTTGAAAAGAATTACAATTTGTTAGACATGTTTGTGTTAGATTATGTTATTGTTTGTTCAAAAATAATAATATTTGAGCATTGACACCCGATGTATCAAATATGACACAAATTTAAACTCATACATGGAAACTGATATTTGAAAAAAAAAAACTTTGGGTTGTTCAGAAGGACCAATAAAGGATCCAATTTCAAAGAACTGGAATATTCTGTCAATGATTTAATGGTCAGACTTTGCAGGGCTAAAAGGACAGTAATCCCCACCTGCTTGGTTCTTTGTTTTGCAGAGGTTTAACCATTTGCTAAAACCATTTGTAAAGAATTTTTCTACCAAAGTAAATTGCAAAGTTGTAAAGACATTGTCATTACATCCTGGGCAAAACCCAATGATTAATAAAATATAAAGAAGTGAGATATTTTTTGGATCCATCCACACATCCATATAAGTAAGTTTGTGGGTCAGAACTTATTAGGTTAAGAATCAGTTTTCTCTGCTAATTTATGTCAGATTTGATACTGAGTAGGTGGGCTCTTAAAATTGAGATGCAGCTGTTGTGAAGACAGTGGATGCATCATTGAACTTAGGGTACTTGTATTTATTTATTCAAGACTAAAAATCAATTCTTTTTTATCAAAGTAATCAAAACTAAAAGCTGACAACACAAGTATGATCCAAGTTGTAATGAATTAGAATCATCCTTTGCAGAGTTAGAACAAAAAAAGAGGAACATGAAGTTTAGAATTTGACAGGTGAAATGGTGATGAATGATCCAGAAAAAAGGGGAAGGAAATGAACAGAGGCAGAAACATGAAGCTGAAGATGCAGCTGCTGAGGTTAAAGCACTGTCAGCTGTGTGTTTTATGCTAAAAACCTGACTGCCAGATAACGCTGCAATATTTAGAAAATGGTTTGGTTGTTTTAGTAAGAGCTGATGAGAAGATTTAAGTATAAAGACAAGCAGAAGAACTGCAAACCAGTCATGTTAAATTGGTCAGAAAGCTGCTGATGCCAATACCAGTATAGGACGACGCACCTTTCCACCTCCAGGCTGGTGTTTTATATTGTCTGTGGAGCCAATTTTGGAGCGGGCGTTACGGATGTCGGGGGCTCCAGCTATGCCAGTGCGAGCTGTGGTCCTGGAGGCGGTTGGGTGGTAGTGGTGGTTGAGGATTGGGTCTGGAGGTGCGAGGCACCGAGGGCTTCTTCTCAGGTACTGTACCAGAGGCAGACGATGGTGTGGTTGGTTTGGTTGCTGTGGTTCGAGTGCGGGAAGCAGCAGTGGTAGAAGCTGTGACCCGGGTGGTGGTGGTGGTCTTGGGCTTGGTAGAATCAGCTGGAGGGTGAAGAATGTTAAAAATTTATATAGAATGTCTACTGCAAATCCACCCTCTCAACAATCTCACACTATGAGTCTGGGAAAGTTTCTTCCCATCTCTTTATTATTATTATTATTATTATTATTATTATTATTATTATTATTATTATTATTATTATTATTGATTTATTTATTTTATCTTTTTAAATATTTTGATCTTTTATCATTTAATCACTTAGTTTTTATTTCCACCAAGAAAGTCCTGTCATTTATTCAAAGCATGATGACAAAATTTTGTTAAAAACTGGCAACAAAGCTGAGTTTTACATTTTGGTTGCTAATTTCCTTAAATGAATTGCCTCTGAAAGGACGTTTTACATACATTTCAATATATGCTAAATATTTGAAATATGAACTAATATACAGTATACTACTAAAATAATACATAAGGTCTGCAGCTAAAGCCACATATGTCCCATAAAAACTTAGCGTCCTAATGCACCAAAGTGCACCACAGCCCCGATATAACAATACACATCACAATGAAACATAATGAACACAACAAAAAACCAAACAAAACAAATGTGGGTATTAAAAAATTACCAGTGAGGGAAGTATGACATTTTAATGGGTCGGTGTACACATAACTTGTTACTTATAAGCTAACATACAACTCTTACTACTAAAACGTATAGAGTAAAAGTAGGGGTACGTATCTATTTCAATTCTGTAATTTATCAACTAAATTGAGAAGCTAGCATAAATCAGTGCTAATGCTAAAACCAGTTTGTTTCTGGCAAACATACTTATGTGAAATTTGGCTGCTTGTTTTACAAATCATGCCTGTAAATTATGTTATATTTATATGATATATACTTATAGTTTATGAAATAATACTAAAAGACAGCAGTCAACACAGCATGTCCCAGGTACAACCTAAGCTTCCTAAAGAGCAAATGGATAATATGCTGATGGACCTAGCATACAAGCTGTATGACAGACTGATAGAGTTTGCAACACAATACACAAAGTATTTAGCAGTTTAACCAAAAACCAAATCGACCAAATTTGGCTGCCAATTACAGATAAAAGACTTCAGACTTGCTTTATTGTCATTCAATAAATGCACCATCAGTACTTTATTAAATGAAATATTGGTGCTTTGCTCACCACAGTTTCAGTTTATAAATAAAATAAATAAATAAAGACACACCTCGCAAAATATAAAGTAGCCTAAAATGCTGTAATCATTTTAAATATATATATATGTATATAAAATTTTGAAAAGACTGTACTGTAAAAGTGGTACTCTACTCATGACATACAGTCGTCCTCAAAATTATTCATACCCCTGCCATTTTTTTGTAACTTTTTGTTTTTGTGATGAAATGAATGAGTTTTGTCAAGTTTGTTTGTGACTCATATGTGATACACAAGTGAGGAAATAAGAACAAATGATACTTGGAGAAATACTTTATTTCAGGAGTATTTTATTAGAGGATTTCCAAAAAACGCCATGTTCAAAATTATTCATACCCTAGGTTTATTAAGTCCAAAGTCTTTTCTTAATAGTCAGTAGAATAGCCTTTGTTCTTGATAATGGTTCCTGTAAGTGTCCACAGGTTCTCTTCTGTCTCCTGTGGGGTTTTGGTCCACTCTTCCTGGACCAAAGCCTCTAGCTGGGTCTGGTTGGATGGTTTCCTACCCATCACGCTAGTCTTTGGCTCCCTCCACAGATTCTCTATATGATTTAGGTCAGAGCTTTGACTGGGTCATGTCCTTGAACCACTACTGCACTACCTTGATGGTATGCTTGGGGTCAGTGTCCTGCTGGGACGTCCAGTCAGGACCAGTCTAGAGTTTCTCAGCAGACACTTCCACATTGTCATCCAGGATGTTGATATAATCCTCCTTTTTCATGATGCCCTGTATCTTGATGAGGTTCTCGGTGCCACTAGCAGAAAGCAACCCCATAGCATTATGTTGCCACCACCATGCTTGATGGTTGGGGCTGTGTTCAGCTTGCGTTCTTCTCCTTGCTTCCTTCAGATGCAGTCAACATCCATGTGGCCAAACAACTCCATCTTTGTTTCATCAAATCACTGGATTGATGACCAAAAGCTTGGATCTTGTTTAAGAAGAGCTCTAGGAAATGCCAGATGAGCCTCCTGATGTTTCAGCCTGAGTCATGCCATCTTCCTGTGTCTGCATCCATGGAGAACTCCTTTGTGCAATACTGGCTGGATGGTTGTCTGTGATACCTTCATACCTCGGTTATTTTGGTGGCAACATAATGCTATGGTTATAACCTATAATGCTAGGATGCTTCTCTGCTAGTGGCACTGGAAACCTCATGAAGTTACAAGGCATCATGAATTTAACATAATTATATCAACGTCCTGGATGACAGCGTGAAAGTGCTGAGAAACTCTAGACTGGTCCTGACTGGACGTCCCAGCAGGACACTGACCCCAAGCATACCACCAAGGTCGTGCAGTAGTGGTTCAAGGACATGACCCAGTCAAAGTCCTAACCTAAATCATTTAGAGGACCTGTGGAGGGAGCTAAAGACCAGAGTGATGGGTAGGAGACCATCCAACCGGACCCAGCTGGAGGCTTTGGTCCTGGAAGAGTGGACCAAAACCCCACAGGAGACAGAAGAGAACCTGTGGACACTTACAGGAACCATTATCAAGAACAAAGGCTATTCTACTGACTATTAAGAAAAGACTTTGGACTTAATAAACCTAGGGTATGAATAATTTTGAACATGGCGTTTTTTAGAAATCCTCTAATAAAATACTCCTGAAATAAAGTATTTCTCCAAGTATCATTTGTTCTTATTTCCTCACTTGTGTATCACATATAAGTCACAAACAAACTTGACAAAACTCATTCATTTCATCACAAAAACAAAAAGTTACAAAAAATGGCAGGGGTATGAATAATTTTGAGGACGACTGTACATACATTTCTTGGCACCAGCTAACATACAGCAGACAAGAACACGTATATGAACTTTGTGATCACAAGCTTGACCATTACGAACTGTAATCTGGATTTTGAGTAAAGTTTGTATCCCTGGACACCAACTAACATCAAATGTGACATTCACCTGAAGTAGCTCATTTTCAGGCTCCTTTTGTTCAGAATATTACGATGTATTGTAAAAAGGCTGTGCAACATTTCCGCCATAAAATCTGTCACCATTCACATAAACTGTGTGATTTGTCAGCTCTTCAGAGGGCCAAGGCTTGCTGAACCATGTGTCCTGTTGTCAATCCTTCCTGACAGATTTCGTATATCTCCGGCCCCTGTTAAGACATGTTTAATTGAGGAAATCCTCCACCCTGCTTCCATGTTTCTAAAGAGTCATTTGACTTGCCGTATGAACCCTGGCAGATTAAACAACCCGAGGCTGTATCAGCAGGAGCTACAAACTCCTGTCAACAGCAAGGGAACAGTAATCCACAGACTGCTGTGGTGAAGGTTTTTAACTCTCCAGAGCCTTTTAGCAATAAAGCCTCTCTTTCTCCAAGCCTATCCAGCACTGTCATGGTTGGGCAGTATGTGATGCAGTGTCACACTCCTGCTGACAGCTCTTCTGTTGCCAAAATGTAAAATAATCTGTCAACAAGAAAAGTTGTAACTGTATGAGAAGACAGAGGGGAGCCAAAACTGAGGATATTAATGCTGAAGTTACGAAAAAAGAAAGTTAGCAGAAATATATGCATAACACAAAACATAGAGAATGAAGAGAACTGCTGGGTCAGATAGCAGCTCGAAAAAATTCTCTCACATTTGTATGGATTTTCTCAGCAGGACTGACAGGAAACTGGGTACTAATTATGTATATAATGATGGATTTTCTCTTCTGCATGATACAGTATCCCTGAAAGCTGTGTAGTGATGAGTAATGACAGGTTTTCCTTGGATCATCTCTGGACCTGCTGCTGTGGTCTTTCTTCTCTCCTGCCTTCATCGTCATCACGTATAGTTGTGATAGTGTTTATAGACAGTAGAGGTTTCTACTATTGGTACTAACAGCTGCAGTAGTAGTATATTCACTGTTAATACTTGTATTTAGAGTAATAGTATTAACAGTTATGGACATTTGTTCTAGCTATTGGTAATTATACACACCATCTGTTTAGTTTTTAACTGTTGTAGTTCAGTTTGCTGTGCATCTATGTGTCTCTATTTCCCCTTCTCCCCCTTCCCCCAATCTCTCTCTCTTTCTCTTCCTTTAACCCTCTCTCTTTAACCTCAACTGGTCAAGGCAGACAACAATCCTCAAAGAGTCAGGGTCTACTCCAGGTCTCTGCCTGTTAAAAGGAAGTTTTTCCTCACTACTGTTGCCAAGTGTTTGCTCCTGGAGGATTCTGTTGGGTTTCTGAAAACTGACTTAAGACTCTGGTTTAGACCAGCTCTAAATGTAAAGTGTCATCAGATAACTTTGTTATGATGTGACACTATATAAAAAATGATTGATTGATTAATATAATAGTAATGTCAGAAAAGTCTGTTTTTCTGCCTTACTCCAACTGACAGATCTGGGATCTGCAAGACTTCACTGATCCACTTTAAATCCTGCTTTTAATGTACATCTGTCATACATTTTAGTGTGTCTGATAGCAGTTGAATTCAATACAGCCATCCATTGATCAGTCAATGAAGAAGTTAAATCTATTGCTATCTAGCCACTATTTCTTTTTTATCCTTCCAAATAAATACATTTTTATGTGAAGGCTGGCTTTTACTGTGAAACAGCCAAATTACTTTGTCTAAAAAGTGCTGAAACATTTTTTCATATTTTCCAAAATTTGTTAGATGTGCTGATGGATGCCTCATTCAAACATTTGTTACATGAATGCATTAAAATAACTGTATATGGCGCTACCACGCAGAACAGTTAAGGGGTCCCTAGTCTTGAATTATAGTACTGCAATTGAAAAATCCCATGTGGCCCAAAACCCATTTCCTCAAAGAGACCGATGATTAAAAAAAGTCAGTAAAACTGATGACAGGACATTTACTTAAAAAAAAATTGGAAATTACTCTGTAATTTATTAAGTCTGAAAACTGCAACATCCCAGTGGCACACAGTCTGAGTGCCTACTGGTCCAAGTGGGAAGGTGTAGGTAGCATCAGTGGATGAAATAATAGTCTGTGATCACAGCAGTCTTAGTCCCCATATGCAACAATATGCACAACACAAAAATACAACTAAAACCAATGACAATGAGGAACTTTACACTGCGGAAAAAACACAATATATTGAACTCCAGAGTCCAGGCCTAAAACTACATCAGGGTCTCACCCAGTTTATATGATCCCAACAAAACTGCATGAATACAAACTGTGACCTGAGATTTGACCTCATTTCTACACAGCAGAAGGATGTGGCACCCATCTTCATATACAGTCTATGAACTGGACGAAGCAGAAGCTTAGCTGCTGTAAACTGAATGGAATATAACGCCAGTCAGATGTCATATCTGTCATTCTGCCAAAAGGATGACTTTTTATACAACAAACACTGGCTGGCCACTGCCACATATAGTCAGTGCACCATGGAATAAATCAGCTTTGCTCTAATAAAAGTACGCGAGTTGTAGTAAAAATAGCAAGTGACCCAAGGGAGACTATAACTGGGTCATTTTAGCCATTATGTAACTACACACACAACATTTTTGGGGTTAAATTTTAATGTTTCTGGACGACTGAACACATATTTCACATCTGACTTCCTCAGTAATGTATGAGTAACTAGAGGTGACAACCATTCTGTTTCTTTACATCTTAACAAATGAGGATGGTGCTGTTTAATACCTGTAGAGGTCTTCAGAGTGCTAGGCTTCTTCTCCTCTCCTGGTTTGCTGTCCATCTTTGAGGCTGAAACCCAAATGCAAACAAAAAAGTGAAGTTTAATACAAATATTACAATGTACTATGTGCATTTAAAGCATTTTCTTTACAGTTTTTCCTGCCCCTCCATATGTGTGAATATGTGCATGCATCTGTGTTAACATGTCTGATCCTTTATACCCAGGGGTTTTTTGGCTGCAGCAGTGGTTGCAGTGCGAGTAGATGCTGCTGTGCGTGTAGTCGTAGTGGTTCTGGTGGCTGTTCCGGCTGCAGTTGAATTTTTGGTGGCAGCAGTAGTGCCAGTTTGATCGGAGGTGGCCTTTGGCACAGGGGGGCGCTTCTCTGCAGTTGTCTACAAAAAAAACAAACAAAAACAGAAGAAAACATGTCATATTCTAACTTCCTTAATGCATTGCTTCTGTTCAGTGACTTCATAGATTTTTTGACCCTAATATGTATAAGACATGAATCCATGTCAGTACTTGACCATTGCACATTTCATTCAGCTGCACATTTTCCCCCTCAGTCCTTGTGATGATGCCACGCTCCACATACAGCTCAGCCGTAAACCAACAAGCAGGCCAAGTGAGTCACTCTGCACCCCTGGGCGCTAAGATATTAAATAATGACCGTATTTTTATCAGTTGTAGTCACACTAGTTGCAGTTAATGAGACCACCAAAAGAGGGCATGAGATGGCTGCTAGATGGTTCAAGGGTCAGAGGTCAATCTCAGAAATAATGGAACATCCAGTTCTTGACATATGTCCTTGTAGCATACAATTTCTAAAGCCACTATAACATTCAGTGAGTGACACTGATTTAAAAAAAAAAATAAAAAGAACATGTTTAGAAAAGATTAGAGTAACAAAATATGACATTCAATAATAAAAACTGCAAAGCGGGAAAATAACAATGATAACTTTTAATTAAATTCTGATTTAAAGTTTGAATAACTTTGACCTTAAGAGCATTTAAAATAAATAATACATCTAAAATCATAAAACTGACGTAACATGTCCGACCTCCATATTTCCATAGGGAAATAATGCGTTAAAATGTGTTGACGAACAGAATTATTGTATTTACATAAACATCTGTATTCAAATAAAAGTGGAAATAGGTGTAATTCTTTTTGGTTTGCTGTCATTAAAATTTAAGGATATTTAACTTGTAATACTTCAATTTGTGTTAGCCACAGCTGCCTTAATGCATGGGGTTACCTGGGCTGAAGCCCAGGGGCCCACCAAGTTCAGGGCCTATCATTTTTGGGACATGAAGAAAGACCAGTGTCCAATGCAAAGGAGTGAGACCGGTGTGGCTCCTCTAACTCCAGCAATGCTGTGTGCTACAGTGCATCAGTATATGGCAGTGCGCGTTGAGCCCAGTGACAGCTCAGGCTTTGAGCCGTTCATTACAGAGGCGTGCGTGACTTTGGCTGACAGGGTGAGCGTGGACATCAAGGTATTGCACTGGCGCTAAACATTCATTCATTGTTCAGTCAGTGTTGTCTTTTTCGTCTGACTCTGAGACGGGTGATTTTGCGGTTATGCAGGGAATGGAACTTGGCTTTGTTCCTGTGTCGCGACATAACGTGGCATCTGTGGCAGTGCAGTTTGGTTTACTGAGTGAGTTTGTGTCTGTGCGCAGGAGCATGGGTTCACAGGGCTTATAGTTTGATCTGTTGTGGCTATTGCTGTATATTGTAGACAGTTGATGGTTGGTGATGTTTTTTTATAATACAATGTGAAGTCAAACTTTCACCCATCTTGGTTATATTATCACCATGAGTTATGTTGTTATTATGAAAAGTACCTTTTGTGTTTACAGTGGGGCAAAAAAGTATTTAGTCAGCCACTGATTTTGCAAATTCTGCTACTTAGAAAGATGAGAGAGGTCTGTAATTTTCATCAGAGGTACACTTCAACTATGAGAGACAAAATGAGAAAAAAAATCCAGGAAATCACACTGTAGGATTTTTAAAAAATTTATTTGTAAATTATGGTGGAAAATAAGTATTTGGTCACCCACAAACAAGCTAGATTTCTGGCTCTCACAGACCTGTAACTTCTTCTTCAAGAAGCTCTTCTGTCCTCCACTTATTACCTGTATTAATGGCACCTGTTTGAACTCGTTATCTGTATAAAAGACACCTGTCCACAACCGCAAACAGTCAGACTCCAAACTCAACCATGGCCAAGACCAAAGAGCTGTCGAAGGACACCAGGAAGAAAATTGTAGACCTGCACCAGGCCGGGAAGAGTGAATCTACAATAGGCAAGCAGGTTGGTGTGAAGAAATCAACTGTGGAAGCAACTGTAAGAAAATAGAAGACATACAAGACCATTGATAATCTGCTTCAATCTGGGGCCCCACGCAAGATCTCATCCAGTGGGGTCAAAATGATTATGAGAACGGTGAGCAAAAATCCCAGAACTACATGGAGGGACCTGATGAATGACCTGCAGAGAGCTGGGACCAAAGTAACAAAGGCTACCATCAGTAACACACCAGGCCGAGAGGGACTCAAATCCTGCAGCACCAGGCGTATCCCCCTGCTTAAGCCAGTACATGTCCAGGCCCGTCTGAAGTTTGCCAGAGAGCATATGGATGATCCAGAAGAGGAGTGGGAGAATATCATGTGGTCAGATGAAACCAAATAGAACTTTTGGTAAAAACTCAACTCGTCAAGTATGGAGGAAGAAGAATGCAGAGTGCATCCCAAGAACCACATACCTACTGTGAAGCATGGGGGTGGGAACCTCATGCTTTGGGGCTGTTTTTCTGCAAAGGGGATAGGACCACTGATCCGTGTTAAGGGAAGAATGAACGGGGCCATGTATGGTGAGATTTTAAGCCAAAACCTCCATCCATCAGTGAGAGCATTTAACTCTTTAAGTGCCAGACAGTTAAGGGGCTAATAAGCCTTAAAAGTGCCACAGAATTTGGTCGTTTTTCAGTATTTCGTGTCGTTTTTATAATATTTGAAGAATCCTACAGGAAACCGCTCGGTAACATCCGACCGATTGCTGATTAGATCCAAAATGCACCGGACGAAGCCGATTCATTATTGATCGTAATTTGCATAATTTATAATAATAATAATAATAATAATAATAATAATAATAATAATCTTTATTTATATAGCACTTTTCATACATTAAAAACTGTAGCACAAAGTGCTTTACATATCAGTTTAAAAATCAGTACCGCCCCCCACCCACACCCACCCACTCACCCACACCCACCCACTCACCCGCACACACACACACACACATACATGCAAACCCACAAGCTCACACATACTTAAGAAGACTGACTGAGCACGGGTAGACCAGAACAAAAATGTACAAGTAAAAGTAAACATCAGTTTAGGAGGCGCTGTTCAGGGAGCCATCCGCACCAGGAGGCAGCCGCCGACCCCGGTGACCAGGCACCAGCAACACAGCCCGCATCCCAACTAGTGGGAGAGGGCCAACTGGGACCCCACCCACCAGAAAGGAGCGGACCCAGTGAGAGAAGGCGCCACAGCCCCCGGAGTCCACAGCCGCCCCCCGGCATGGAGGGCTCCCTCTGATGAAACACCGGAGAATAAGAAACATTAAAAAGATATAAAAATATTATTCGGTCACGTGACCTCAGATTCCCGTCTGCTTGGTCTCAAAAGGGGGACACAGAAAGAACGTCATCGAAATGTGAGAAAGAAATGGGGGTGGATGGTTTGTTTGTACACAAATATGGCGTGTTCTCCAAAGCCGATCTGATCGGCCCGTGGCACTTCACAGGTTGTTTTCGTAAAGCCGATTTAATCGGCCCATGGCACTGAAAGTGTTAAGATGGAACGTGGCTGGGTCTTCCAGCATGACAATGATCCCAACACACCGCTCGGGCAACGAAGGAGTGGCTCCATAAAAAGCATTTCAAGGTCCTGGAGTGGCCTAGCCAGTCTCCAGACCTCAACCCCACAGAAAATTTGTGGAGGGAATTGAAAGTCCGTGTTGCCCAGCGACAGCCCCAAAACATCACTGCTCTAGAGGAGATCTGCAGGAGGAATGGGCCAAAATACCAGCTAGAGTGTGTGCAGACCTGGGGCCTCATGTATAAAGACTTGCGTGGATTCATACTGAAACCTGGTGTACGCCCAAATCCAGAAAAGTCCGAACGCACAAAAAAATCCAGATGTATGAAACTGAGCGTACGCCCGAATCCAAGTACACTTCCTTTATTCATCCCAATCAGTGTGAACGGGGTCTGCAGGTGGGATTCCCTCTGGGATTCCCCTGTCTGCATGATCAGACGATGACGTCAAGGTGGACGCGAAGCGGAGGCCGAAACAGGCGGAAGGAGAAAAGAGACGAACTCAGACTGTTTGAGCAGAAAGTTGACGATACTGTGGGTGACACTTTTCTTACAGGGCTGACATGGATCACCCCCAAGGGAAATATATATTTAATATTAGTGTAAGTCACATATTAGTTCATTGTACGGGTCATACAATCGTCTGATCACAGCCAAACAAGAAAAAGGTTCATGCGTAGTCAGGTCAGGATATCAAAGAGGAAATCAAAGACTTTGACTCATGTTTAATCACTCAAATTATTAATTTCCAACAATGAGGCAGAAGACGGTCAGATGCAGTATCATCCTCCTGTCACAGAGGCTTCCTGTTGACTCCCCGGCGTTAGCCGGTCCTCCGATCCGCCACAGCCCGCTGCTGATGCCCGTCTGACCGGTGTCCAGAATACTGGCATGGGTCCGTGCTGACCCGAGTCACAAGAGGACATCGTGAGGACAATCGGTGGAGTCAATGAGCGACTGGACCGACTAATAAATGTTCTCACAGACGTGAAGACTACATTAAATGCATTTATCAACCAATGAATTCTGTGTCCTTGTCTCTTTATATGGTTGTTGCTTAATGTCCTCCCAGGCAGGATTGGCACTGATGGATACAGGGTCTAATTGGTTCTGGTTCTGGTGGTGGATGTGCTGCTCTGACAATAGGATGACGTGTCGGTGTGTTCATTGTTCATCTGTGTATCTCCGATGTGTCCATCAATCGGAGGAATGATCTTTTTCACATTATTAACAGTTTCCCAGTGTCACCTCTAAGTGTCGCCAATGGTTCCAAAGCACTAGAAACGCGCGTACACCAGCTATGGACTTGGCGTGAAGGACCGCACATTTCCACGATCATTTCAGTCTTTATACATCTGAACGTGAGCGTGGAAAAGGGCGTAGGCCAGGTTTTTGTGCGTACGCACGCTTTATACATGAGGCCCCTGGTGAAGACTTACAGGAACGTTTGACCTCTGTCATTGCCAACAAAGGTTATGTTACAAAGTATTGAGTTGAACTTTTGTTATTGACCAGATACTTATTTTCCACCATAATTTACAAATAAATTCTTTAAAAATCCTACAACGTGATTTCCTGGATTTTTTTTTTCTCATTTTGTGTCTCATAGTTGAAGTGTACCTCTGATGAAAATTACAGACCTTTCTCATCTTTCTAAGTAGAAGAACTTGCAAAATCAGTGGCTGACTAAATACTTTTTTGCCCCACTGTATGTTCAAGTGGGTTTATTGATATGTTATGTATAAAAATATGATTATGTTTTCTGGATCAAAGAGGGAAAACTCGCTGATGTAGATTACCTAGATATTATTTTTATAATGAGACTTGGTAAATTTGGAGGATGGGACAGGGTTTACAAAACCTCTAAACCCTGGGGCCTAACATTAGGTTAAGGTGGCCGTGATGTTAGCATTAAAATGGAGAAAGAAAATCTCAGTAAATGACCAATTCCATGAATATTTACAACCTCAACCATATGGATAGGAGCATGACTGTGCCCACATTATATAAATTGAACCCTTAATGCAAATGTCTCTTGATATAACACACATTAAATCTGCCTTTTAGGTTGTCATCTATACTTACATCAATGAGCTGAAAGTGAGCAGTGATTACCACGTGTAATGAAGTATCTAGCCAAGTCCACTACCTGAGGTAATGTAGGCTAATTCATTGAAAATCTACTTCACATATTTCAGGTTCAAAAGGAAAATCAAAGCTAAATAATACTGTAATAAATGATGTCCGTAGACCTTTCCTTCCCAAACACATTTTTAAAAATATCTGTATAAAACAAATACTTCTAAACTCACTATTTCTGCTTTTCAGTATATTGCAATTATTTACTCTATTCCTACCTGAGAGCATCTGTTCAGTAAATGTCCTTTGTCAATCCACTTTGTTTTCTGCTGCCTCTGACTTACCTTGGCCTTGACATCTCTTGCAGCGGTGGTCGAGGATGAAGGGCGGCTGGTAGAAGTTGTCAAGGGCCGCTTAGACCCAGCTGTTGATGTGGATGGTGCCTTGGCTGTGGGTGTTTTTTTGTCTGTGGTGGAGGTGATGGTGGAGGATGGTGTGGGGCGTTTAGCTGAGGCTGCAGCTGAACCACCACTGGCCACTGCGGTGTTTGGCCGCGTTTTGGCAGTGACACTTGGTTTTGTTGGTGCAGCAACAGGCTGTGACCAAAACATCGAGGATGGATGAAGGGCAAAATAGAAAACAGAAAGCAAAGGGAGAAAAATAAAAATAAAGGCAACGTAGGATAATAGCAGGGTAAAGCAACACAAGCAGCAATTCAAGTAGAAATAATAGTAAAATTATACATAAGCTGCAAATAAGAATTAGCCTTTGCTTTGTTTCAACTGGGTGACTTAAAGTCTTTGAGAATTATGTTTTTATCATTTGTATAGGCAGCATAAACAAAGCAGCAGCAAAAGCATTCACAGCTAATATGAAAACATTATGTATTTTCTATAATTAAAATGAAAAATTTAACTTGCACTTTTTTTTCTTTAGTCATCTTGCCCTGATTATGTAATATCTGTGGTTACTCTTTTAAGTCCACTCAAGTGAATTTACAGAAAAATGTTAATTCACACAGATAAAAAAAAACACTATTTTATTCATATGTTGTTAAGCCTGCATTTATACATTCCCTTTAGTCTGAGTAAAACCAATTGTCACAAATCCTATGAAGTGGCTAGAGTGAAACAGCTGTTGTCAATTCTCTTCTCAAGATGTAATTGAGTTTTTTAATCGCTAAATATTCATCCTCTTGTGCTTACATGAAGTTTTCCTGTGTTGTGCTGTTAGCTGGTCATGTAATGACATTGGCTAATACAAATTCTAAGATAACAGTAGATAGGGTTGTACACTGGTGTCAAAGACCAGACAAGCAGCACTGACGACACCAGAGGTCAGCATCAGGATTTTTGTAGAAACGTCATTACCATGGATATAAGCAAAACTATATAGTCATTCTATCATGTCAACAACAACCAGCTCCGAGCATAAAACAGACTCCCAACACAAACTTAAATGAACGTGAGCGTCTGTGAATCTTACATAATGAGTTGTTACATTACTTGCTACACAGATTTCTATTTCTCTGGTAAAGTAATGTTACTATTGACTGTGAATAAAATGTACAATACAAACTGGGAACCACCTCAGATTCAGAACTCAAAGCAATTTTGCTTATTAAAGCACGATATCCGGGAAGAACAGCTGTGTACTGATGATTATGACAGACTGTTGAAGATACTGTTGTATGTGTGTGTTGAGTCAGAAGTTAAAACTCCATCTGCCCTAACCCTCCGGTATCTGGGTGAGCATGTTATGCACACTTTGTAATTCATGTTATAAAAGGTCATATTATTTTTCACAATTTGTATTAGGTTACAATTCAAAAATTGTTCATTTTTGCATAATTTTTTAAAATTCTGATCCAACCACTAAAATCAACACATTGTAAACAATGGACACTTACTACACTAGCATCCTTCTCCATGGTGAGTAAAAAATGCACATGGACACATTTTAGATCATTTGACCTAGCACAAAAAATAATAATGCATATTAACCCATGTCGCTGTTAATCACTGACATATGCCAGGCTGCAAGAATCCAAAAATAAGTAATCCAATTTTTATGAAGTATATTGGAAAAAGATAGGTGTTTTTTTTTATTTAAAAAAATATGGTTTGTTTACATTACAAGCATGGCATTTAAAGGGTTAAAAATATGACAGTTATTGAGTATTTGGTATTTTTGCTTATGGCTCAATTTGATGAAATAATAATATAAAAAATTAAAGTTAAAAACAGTCTGAAATGTTTCGATATTACTAAGGCACTGCGCAGATTACCTACTTTCAGAGATCAGGAAGGACCTCTTTAGGCGGGATACTGGAGGGTTAATGATGTGATGAAATGCAGTATGGGCAAAATACACCCCATGAATGCTGTAACGGGATAAGTTTTATTTTACCTTACAACTAATCCTACCTTGGTCTTCTTGTCCACACTTGACACATCTTTGCTGGGTGTAGCACTGCTTCCGTTAATTGCAGGTTTTGCTTTTTTGGCTTTCTCTCCTACATCTGCTTTTGTAGTTTTCTCCTTCTTTTCATCCTTTTTCTCCACAGTCTTCTTCTCAGCTGGTGCTTTGCTCTGCTTCTCTTCCTTTAACGCTGGCTTCTCAGGCGATTTCTCTACATTTTTGTCTTTCTCTGTCTCCTTGGCTTTGTCTGTATGAGCCTCTTCTTTCTTAGGTTCTTCTACCACTGTCACCTTTGTCTCCACATTATCCTTCTTCTCTGGTTGGTCATGACTGGTATCCTGCTTGATGGGTGTTGGTTGATGCTCTGGGATCTTTTCCACACTGTCGACATGCTGCTCTTTGTCATATTTTCCCTCCGTTTGCTCCGTCTTCTCCAGGGTTTTGCTCTCTACTTTTTCTTCCTCTTTGGGCTTTTCATTTTTTCCCATCTTTTCCACATTCTCTACTTTCTCAACTTCGTTCTCTACTTTGCCTGGCAGCTTAACATCTTCCACCTTCTCTGTCTTGTCAGCTTTGTCCATCTTCTCCAGTTTTTCTAGTGGTTCTTCATTCTTGTTTGTTTTATTCTCTTTTTCTGCTTTCAGCGTTAACTCTACTGCCTCCGTCTCTTTTTCTTTCAGCTTTTCAGGCTCTTTCTCTTTGACTATTTCTGCCTCTTTCTCCTCTTTCACTTTTTGTTTCTCCTGCTCTTGATCTTTCACTTTCTCTACCTCCTTCTCTTTTTCTTTCTCAATCTCATTCTGCTTTTCATTCACCACCTCTTTCTCCACCTTGGTGACAGTCTCGCTGCTTGTGAATTCAACCTTCACACTCTTCTGCTCAGCTTTATCTATAGTACTTGGCATGTCCACCTTCTTTGCTGTGTCCTCTACCTTCTCCTCCTTCTTCTCATCCTTCTCCACCTTGTCTGATTTCACTGAAAAACAAAGAAAAGAGGGTGAGGCTTTATTTCACAGGAAAAGAAGTGTTTTCAAATTGTGATACAGCAGAGTTAGAGTCTGAAAAAACTGAAAAAAATTATCATGGATTGCCCTCCTTTGGTTCCCTGATGACACCACTGGAACAGGTCTGTCATCTGATCACAAGTACCAGAAACATGTCACTGTGACAATTTCCAGCTCAATGCATCCAGCAGCAAGGAGCTCATCACCAACATAAGGGTCACAATAGAAAAGCAACAGAAAACATTCTGTGGTGCTCTTTCCAGGGCTCCTTCATGGGTTATTGAAGCCATTCACTGTCTGAACTGTGGACTGTTTACAACGCTTCAAGGCAGACATTAACACTCCCTTTAGGGCTCGCCACAGCCAATCATCTGCTTCCATCTGACCCTGTCCTCTGCATTTTCTACCTGCATGTCCCCCTTCACCACATCTGTTAATATCCTCTTTGCCTCCTGCCTGGTAGCTCCATCTTCATCCTCCTCCTACTGATGTATTCACTATCTCTCCTCTGCATATGTCCCAACCATCTTAATTTGGCCTCTCACTTTGTCCCTAAAATATCCAGCCTGAGCTGTTCCTCTGATGCACTCGATTATAATCCTGTCCATCACTCCTAAAGAAAATCTTAACATCTTAAACACTTGACACACATAACGGTAAAAATATGCTCAACATAAATCCAAGTGCAAATGAACGAGTCACTGCAAATACTTGGGATAAATAGAATTACTATGCTGTGATCATATGCCTCTACCAACCAAGTCAAATTGATGACTAAACATCACCTGGATTTGTTTAAGCAAATAAGTAGTCTTCCATTGGATAATTATTGCAGCTATTAAAATATGTCAGCTGCAGCAAGTTCTTTAACCCTAACTGATGCAGTTCATAAGTTCTCATTTCTGTAACAATCACCACTTACTGCTACAGAGCATGAAGAAGACAATACCAGGATTCATCAGGTTCATCAAACTTGTAAAAGAGTGGTTCAGAGAGACAGTTACACACATGGAAAGTCCAGACCTGAACCCCACTGAGAATCTTTAGGATGAGATGGAGAACACTTTACACAGTGGCCCAACCCTCTATCAATAACACAAAATATGGGCCAAAAATCAAATGCAGACCAGTATAAATGTTTTTATATTTATTGTGAAACACTGTGTGGCCAAACCAATGTCACAGTGAATGTGTCCTGTAGTCAATGCAACAGGTGATATAAGGAGACATGTATGGCACTGTTTTTGGGCCAGACTGTGTGCATGTCATGAAGACTTTCAACGAATTTATTGTATTAAGGTACAAATACTGTATTTTGTGACAAAACTGTTAAACGGTTAATTATAAGTTCTTTTTATATTGACATGTGCCAGTGAAAAAAGTACAATGATAAACAAGCTGTCTTCAAGAGGGCTTTCAAATGTATAAACACAGTTCGTCTTTGCCAACAAATAGTCATCCCTGATTCTACTTCAACATTTATGTCAACTCTGAGGACATAGCTTGTGTTCCTGAGATGTTATGACAGACTTGAGGTGACCAAATCATCACTGAGACCACGTCAAGTTTTGAGCCAAATCTGTGTACACTACATCAAAACACTGAGAAATCCATTGATACCGACTCCAGAGGCATAAAAATTTATATACTGATTTGTGTTATTCAACCTAAATCTGTTTTTGAAAAGTGAATTTCAGTTTAAAAGAAACAAAAAATTAAATAAACATAAATAACCTTTTTTTCTTTACAATTTCCACTGCTACAAAATATGTAAACAAGTAGCTGTAGCTCATTATTTTAGAAGAGCACATGTTCACCTTAGGTTCTCAACTTAGGTAACATTTGACTCTTATCTGCAAATATAACAAAACAGAATTCAGATACTGATTATGCAAATTTAAAAACCACAAAATTTTAATTTGATATGTTGCCTCTGGTTTTCTAAAAGTTTGACAAAAATCAATAGTCACTGTGGTTTTTGCTTGGAGGGATCTGACCAAAAATACAACTGGATCAACACTGTGAGGAAACAGCACGTATACTGATGAATACTGATGCCAGGGCTGTAATAGAGCAAGAAAATGTCAGAACTGGTCCACGTAAGTGAATATTGTTAGAACACTATGAGTCAAGAGGACGTTTCAGGCCTGATGAACCAAAACATCATACACCGTAAACAAGCCAAAAGAAGTCGATTCACTCATCTGACCCCAGGTGATGCTGATCCAACAGGTGGGGGTTGGGGGGGGGGGGGGGGGGGGCTGAAGGCGGGCAGAGCTGCTGACTCCGGCTGAGCTCCACATGCCACATTAGGAAATGAATACTGCAGAACGGAACCAGTGTGCGCTTTGTGGCTGCAGATATATGACAGCTGGTACTGTTGTTGTGCTTGTAATACATTACATGAATTTTGTCAGCTTGGCAAGTTTAGAAATACAGAATGCCTTTGTGGTCTATTTGGAATTAGAAGATGACTGTTTTCACTTAAGACCTTCATATCTGCTGTGGATATATATATATATATATTTTTTACTGCATTGGGGTATTTTTGTGCTTTTGTTTTATAGTGGAAAGTAGAGAGGTGTCTTTATGATATACATCCAAGAAATTGAATATTTAACTATTCAAAGCTTATTACAATTTATAAATTATTAGTAATTTACTACTTCTATAAATGAATTTTATTCACTGTCCTCATTATTATTGACAATGACACAATGAGGTGTAATAAGACAAGAAATGCAAGTTGTGAACATATGAGTAGTTATTCCAGATTATCTACATCACTTCATAGAAAATTAGAACATTTATTGCTGCCACATTTCCTGTTCTTAGTAATTTACGTGCTATTTTATTACTGGCAGGAATGAAACTGAAACAAAGCTTTTGCAAAGCATTCTGTATGGTGATGCTTAGCTGGTCTATTACTGGTCCATTCATCTTTTCATTGTTCTCTAAGGCCTAATCATTGACTCCCTAAACAGAACAGAGGGGAAATAAAAAGAGAACAGACACCAGGTAGCATGCGTCTCTTCAACACATCAAGTCCCTCACCTGTGATGCCGTACAAAAATGTTTTCATGAAATGTTCAGTTTACTGTGAATCAGGAAAATGGCAATTAAAGAAAGACCAAGACAGAAAAACAGCCTTTGATACCAGCACTTGAGAATCAGTGTGGCAAATATTGATCAGCAGATTTAGAAAAAGGGAGGTAGCAGGGAAAAAAAAGAATAATTTGAAGGGAAAGTGTCAGTATTTCAGTAATATATATTAGAGCTGGGACTTTAATGCGTTAATTTCGATTGATTATTTAATTGCAGGAAAAAAAAACTGCATTAAAAAAAAAAAAACGAATTTAATCGCTTTTTTTTTTTTTTTTTTTTTACACATTTTATTTTTACACTACAGATAACACGAAACGTTTCTCAGAGCACAGGTTTGTAGCATACCGATGCACTGAACAAGTGGAAGCAGCAATGTTAGGCCAAAAAATAACAGAAGAGGACAAGGACGGCAAGGATGAGACCACATTGCTTGACCCAGTGGACAGGAGATCTGTATTTAAAAAATGGATGGAGGGAAGCCTAGATAAGAGCACTGTTGTGTTGAAACTACGCCACAAAGAGTTTGAATACCACTGCAGTTATTCAAGCCTCCAGTACCACCTAAATGCCAAACACATAGCAATTAGTATGAATACTAATGCTCCTATTACCACCAAGCAGAGTCAACAAACGACACACCACCAGATAATGGGTTTGAGAGCTAAGATGAGTGAGTCTATGTCTGATAAATGAACAAACTCAGTGGTGACATGGATTACAGTAGACTGTAGACCACTTTAGAAGATCAGAGGTTAGAAAAGATGCTACAGATAGTGTTATCTGACCACACTCATTAACTACTATGAAAGACAATTTTACACAAAATCCAGCAGCTTTATGACACTGAAAAGCAAGTGAAAGGGAAAGAGGGACTGAGGTCAGTTAAGGGACCATTTTTGTTTTTTTGTTGCTTTTTCTTTATCATTTTAGATGGTATGGAATTTAATGTTTTATGGCACTTTAACTCTTGGTCTGTTTATTTTTGGCCAAGGATATTTATTTATCACTTTACTACTCTTGAAATGTACTTGATAGTACTGTTTATTTACAAAACAAACATTTAGTAGATTATATAAAGCAATACATAGGATGTGGTTGTTTAAACTTATGTGTGTGTCTAGTTATTGATTTATGAATTGGAAAATGTTGCTTCTGGTGTCAAATACTGATATTCCATTAAAATACGATTCATTACAATTAATTAATTACAAGGTCACTAATTAATTAGATTATTATTTTTTATCGACTCCCACCGCTAATATAGTATGTACACGTCATTCTGAATTAGGAAGAGTGAAATCGAGGACTGAGATTCTTCTGATAAAAAGGAGTACTGGGAACACAAACAGCGTGTACACAAAAACTAAAACATAATGACGAGTAAAAAAAAATTCTGACCTGAATACAACACTGACAATGGTTTGACAAGACAAAAGATAGGGAACAGGAGAGGAGGAATGGGAGAGAGAAAAAAATGAACAAACAAGGCATTCATTTTTTTCACAGTAGACAATAAGAGACTTAAGAGATCATGTTGATCCTCTAATTAGGGCGGGAATGTGATAGAGCTGTCAAAAGCCCACCGAAAATGACTTTATTTAAACAATCAGGAGGTGACACCCACTCTCTCCTGTGTGACTCTTTTTCTCAGTGTTATCTTTCAATCAATCAATCAATCAAATTTGATTTACATAGGGTCGCATTATAACAAAAGTTATCTCATGACACTTTACATTTAGAGCTGCTCTAAACCGAACTCTTACCTTATTTTCACTGCTCATTTCTACATTTCCACATCGTCATCTCACTCATCATTTTAAAACAAAACTATGTCAATACCACTTGTCTTCACCAGCTCAATATGTGACCTATCTGGGGTTGGATTACCCAGCAACAAAAGAAGACAGAATGAATCAATTCCCGGGAGAGGGATATGAATTGACCCTTCCCTACAACCCATCCCCCCAAGGCTACTGACACTACACCTGTCAAGGTTTCATAACCACAGGGTTTCTCAATGGCATTTTCAGAGACAGTAGTAGTAGGGAGATAGTCCAAACAAAAGAGTTTAACACCAAATTTCTGGAGTGAAGTATCAGTTAAGTTGATGTAAAAGACAGAAACACAAATAACTGTTTCAGAAAAGATATGTTCTTTGTTTCTAAATAACTGAGTGCTGAGCTAGCTTATGCTAGCTAGCATCTTACCCTGGAGCAACGTTTAAATAATTCATTTGTTCTTCCAATTTTATTTTTAAAACTTTTTTAAACACTTTTTTTATTCTAACACCTTAGGCTACTGATTCTTTTGTTTCTTTCTTATTATTTTACTAATCTGATTAAGAAAGTTGATTTTCCCCTGGGGAACAATAACGTTCATCTGTATCTGTATTAATCAAACTAATGCAATACGTGTGAAAGTATATTGGAGTTCTTTCTGTCTACTTCTCTCTGGTATTTGACTCCTTGATTATTTAGTTGTTGCCATAAAGTCATAAAATAATGTAAAATTATCTGAAACCAGCAAATTAGATTATAACAACATACTTTTTCTTTGTGTGTGTCCATGGTCAGTAAGGGAAAGAATTCTCTAAAGTTCTCACTTCATCTGAATATGATAGTGCCTCAACCACACTATTCTCAGACATCAAGTTTTTGGCAGAACACTCCCTCTAGGATTTGTGATTGGAAACATTAAGCATTAGTAAGGGTCAATATAAGTGCAGGTATTTACAGGGAGAATAGTGGTAAATATAAGGCATAATGTCAGTAATAACTTGGGAGTCGTGCCAAAATTATAGAAGAATCCATTTCTGGAAGCAGGATCTTAACCTGCTGCATTGTGAGAGCTGCTGATCCACAGGGGTGCCCTGGGGTTGCCTGATTCTTGTCGGCATCTGGGTGCAGTGAGCTGCTTCATTTGAAGTTTTCATTAGCATAATGATAACACTTACAGCTCATTTAGGCCAGTTAAGCCTGGATTCTCCTGAAGAGCAACTCACAGAGCACTTCTTTCTAGTCTTATCAATATGGTAAATTATGCAGAGCTTCCTATTAAAATAGCTCTTAAAGCCATCTTATATGTGTAGGTTATTGACCCTCTGTCTGGAAGTTGCAGTGTGGTAATCAGGATTAATTCATTTGCACAACATGCTATACACTGTAAACATTTTGTGATCCTTTGTGCTCATTTGCTGGAGGACAAAAGTGGAGTGAAAGATACTTGTGACCCTTTGTATCACATGTATATGTGTCAAATGACCAACTATAATTAGTGCTTGTTGTACATCAGTTTTGTCCTGTCCCTAGAAATTGTTAAAATGATACTGATAGATAAATTAAAGTATTGGTTCTACTATCAAAACAACTAATATTCATAGCATCAAGCTTTACTTTGCATATATGTTCCAAAATAAATATGCAGAGGTTAAAATGACGTCCTGATCACTTGATACTTCCATCATTAATTAACTATTGAGAACTCATTTCTAAGGCTGTCCTTTTCCTGCTCAAGTGGATTATGTAAATCGGCTCTTACAGACGCTGTCTCATTAAATCTGTGTCACTCTTTGCTCCACAGCTTTCTTCTCTCAGGGGGATAAATTCTACTGACATTGGTGTTCCACTCACTGTTGTCATTTTTGTTTTTTAGTTAAATGTAGTACTATTTGTTGGACAGCTACAGAATTTAGTACAGACCATCATGCTCCCCAGAGGGTGAATATCAATATTCGTCGTGAACCATCAAATTTTCCTCAAGCTACAGCATCAGTCAAAGTTTTTCCCATTACTACAAACTCAATACGAATTATTTGTATGAACATTTATGAATCCTAGATAGTGTATTACAATACTGCATGGTCTTCTGACATTACCTGTTACTTCCACACTTGTGGTTTTTAAGTGAACTATCTCAACAACCATAAGATATTTTGGGATTTAGCTACAAAGGTTCAGTATTAAGGGCAACCTCCTGAATTTTCCATGTAATCATGCTAAACACATAAACACAGTCACTTGTGGTATTACATTCCCTTCTCCTGTCTCTTTTCATTCATGATACTATTGGTGATCTCTTCCATTAGATTTGACTTTCATCACATAATTGTCAATTCTGAAAAAGTTGTGCTGATACTAGTAGATGATATACTCAGAGACAAACATGCAAAAAAAAATATACAGACAGTGCTGCATTTCAGCACTTTGACAACCATCAGTAAATAAAACTAATATCCATGTCCCAAAGACATTCACTCCACTATAGAAAATATTCAAAAATAATAATGTTGAGCCTGAAACAATGTTACTGGATAATTATCTGCTTGATTCTGAAAGTAAAGTCAGATGAAAGTCCCCCTGAAACTGGAATATTTTCTAAACAAAAATAATTCAACATGACAGTGAGTAACATAGAAACTTGGAGTGAAAGTTAAACGCGAGATATGCATTGTCTGTTAAAAAGTGAATGAACTGAAACCGTCTTTTTAAGTCCTTAATAGGATGAACAGGTGGACAGACGGACAAAGTATACATGTAGAAGGCAAAGGGTAGATATATTTTGGAATAGTTCATCTGCTAGAAAAAAAATCCTATGTTATCCAATGTTATAACTAAAGGTTTTCATAAAGAATGATTACATTGACCATGCAAACATGTATAAATGCAACACATACAACCTGAGGCTCGCTGACTATCGTGCTTAGACTACTGGGGGCAAAAAAATTAAGATCACTGCCGCTTTAACACTCCTATGGTGAAGCTGGCAGTCTCTGCCATGCTCAGCTTTGTGTGGTGAAAACCACAATGTTGTATAAGTGGAGAGGGAGAGAAGGGGCAAAGAAGCAGACAAAGAGGGAAGACGAAGAACATATGAGGCAGAGACAACGCAAAGCAGAAATAATATTTGCAAAGAGGACCACCATACTGGTCTGCACTTCCCAGTTAGTGACCCCATTTTGGCTGCGAGGCAATCATATACAATGTGACTTTGACCTGGTTTCAGCCATCTTGGCTCTGCTTGTCTTCACAAAGAACCTAATGAGGGATTCAGGGAAAAGAAGAAGACGAAGGAAAGGCAGCAATGGCAGAAAATGACAAGAGGAGGGTGTCAGACACAAAATGAGTCTCCATCTCCTATAATGAGGTGTATTTTCATGACCCTACATCCAAATGTCAGCTGAAAAGTCAGCTCCCACGCAACTTCATGCTGCAAGCATATTGTGCTGAATCACACATTCACACGCAAAGAAAGCCACCTGTGTGCTAACATACAAAGACAACCTGCCCAGTGTTATTCCTGTAATATTGAATTCCTATTCACAAACTCTGCATACAGTTTGCAGAAGATTTGTATCTAAAACTGGCAGTCACATTCAACAAGACTAAGAATGTTTAGTAGCCTGCGGGGGTCAGCTCTGTTACTGTTGACTTGTCTTTCATTCTTTCTCTTTCATTTTGTCTCTCTTGTTGTCAAACAGTGCTGCTTTAATTCTGTCTCTGCTGCTATCTAACCCAGAGACATTGACAAGCTTACACCACAAAAACAAATCTATCTCAAAACTGACTGGAGACATAATGCATTCAAACAATCACTACACACACACACACACACACACACACACACACACACACACAGAAACCTTTATAGTAAAAACACGTGATAAGGTGAGCATTGACACTCAGCTTGCATAATGATTTATAATCCCTAGTGTTGCTAACTTCCTATCTCACAGCCAGTACAGCCACTACAAAACAGATTATAACATTTGATTGACACAGCCATACACATTTTGCAGGTTGTCATCCTAAATCTAATGTGGATGATAAGGGCATATGCCAAACAGTAAAAAGGGGAAATGTGTTTTCTTTTGAAAATAACCACAGCAAAGTAACAAACAATTAAAATTTTAATAATATAACACTCTCAATATTTTCCATAGCACCTGCAGAAAGAACACTGTGTACTTAAAGATTAACCCAAGTATTATTAACCTCGGCATGTCTTAAAGTCAACTGAGAGCTGCCACATAGACACAGTTAAAAGGTTGGACTGTGAACATGGCTTTCACCTACCATCCACTGTGATAAAGGGGTTAGTGCTGGAGTTCAAGCAGAGGCTTTTATAGCCGCCAGTGGCAAGGTCACTACTGATGTCCCCTGCAACTGCTGATTGGATACCAGTTCCAAAGTTGACACCTACTCCAGTGTTGAGTTTAATTTCCTCCACATCGTCTTGTGCCTCATCTTTAGTCATTCTGGTTTTGTCCCCTTTAATGTCAGAGCCGGTGTCCATGCTGCCAAAGGCTTTTGGGCTGGGGGGCACTGGCAGCACAATGCCAACTGGCTCTTTCTCCACCCTAAAGCCCTTCATCATAGGTTCAGCTGGTGAGAGAGGAAAGCCGGCACTGCTGTCCCTCAATGGTGGGAATGGGGAGAGGCAGAGGCGGAGTTCAGGTGGAGACTGCCGTAGGTCATTGTGTGTGGCACCTGCTGCTGAGAGTGTGGGTGGAGGGGTCGGCGGCTGATCTTCAGCAACTGTAAGTGATCGCTTCATGGAGTGTGGAGAGCGCCGTGGACCACCCATTGGTGACACCAGCTGGTCCAGCCCTGCCCCATCTCCACCTGGATATTTATCAGGCAGATCTAGACTGGTTGGTACTGACAGGTGGGAACACTCAGACATTGCACGCCGCATGGCCTTCCTCTGCTGCTGAGCTCGGCCCATTAAACAGGGCTCCAACTCTTCCTCCCCCTCAACGTCTTCCTCCTCGCTGTTATCTCCTGACGAGTCCTCTGACAGTTGCCGGGCCCCAAGGGCGGCCTCTGCTCCAGCTATGACCTTGCTGTCCCTCTCCAAATGGTTGTCATTGGCAACTCCTATGATGCAGTAGTTAGGGGCCACCTGAGGCATAGCGACCTTTGGGCTAGATTCAGCAAAACTAGAAGTCTCCCATGGTTCAGATGGAGAGAGTGCATCAGTTAGAGGTGCTTCAATCAGTGAGGCTCCTACTGCATGTGTTCCCATTGCAGTGGTGTGTGATGAAACCTCTGCATGTCTAGCAGGGGAACCAGGAACTGGTGGTAGTGAGCTCCTGGTGATGCCACCACATCCCATGACAGAGGGTAGTTTTCCTGGAGAAGCTGGGGATGGGGATGGAGAGGAGGACAGGGGGCTGTCTGGACTCTCTCCTGCACTTCCCAGTGAGGCATTACCCAGCGAGGTGCTTCCAGATATGCCCCCAACTCTGCCACCTGGCACCTTCAATTCTGCTTCCATGCTGGCCCTTCCAGGCTGCTCAAAAAAGCACAGCTTGTCTTCATCTGTGAGTCCAGCTGCTGCCAGAGACCCCCCACCTACCACCAAGCCCCTTGGGGTGTTCATGTCCATGCCTGAGGAGTGCTGCCAATCCCAGCTCTGAGCTGGCAGCGAAGGTGACAGAGATGGCACCTTACACAGTTCACTGTACTCTGAGAAAGGAGAGCTGGGTTGCTGATCGGAGAGAGAAGACATTCTGTCTCTCTTTTCTATTCTCCCCTTTTCTTTGTTTTGCAGTCTATCTTTGTCTCAGTCTCAGGTGTCTAAAGGTAATCTTCACCCCTTGTCTCCCTTCACTCCTTCCTTTGTTGCCTCGTGTTGTTGGTCCTTTTTGTTCAGTCACTCAGGTGCGCTCTTGGTGTGTGTAGAGTTTGTGGAGCTGTGTCTGCTCTGAACTCAAACACACACTGAAACTCAACTGGATGTGCAGCGCTCCCTTGTTCCCTCCCTCCCTCTCCCTCTCCCTCGCTCTTTCTCCATCTCTCTCTCACTGATTATTGCAGTTGTCATGTGACCCAGTTGTGACTGCCAATTGGCCAGTGCCAGTTCCCAAGTCCCACCCCTTGTGGTGGAGTGAGTAAGCCCCCTCCCCTATAGTTTTCTCTTTCACTCCACGTTTCTATCCCCTCGACCCTCTTTCTTTTTCCATCTGATGGCGGAAAGCACCAAGCACACGCACACACACACACACACGCATATGCACACACACATGCACATGTACGCACACACACACACACACACACACACTCACACATAAGATGGGTTTCCATGTGTTTGGGGGACATTGCATTGACTTACACTCATTTTCCATGCTTCATCCTATGCCTGACCCTAAAACAACACTCACATTTAATGATTCACATTTTGTTGAAACCTACATTTTGTGTCCATATGAGAGTCAAGTCTCCACAAGTGACAGCAAAAACAGATTTACATCCCTATAACATAAGAAATATCCAGACTGCACACACTGTTACACAGCTCCATACCCTGAGGAGGACTGAGCAAGGCAGCTTTGAGGGAGACGGGGTTTGAACTCAGGAACCTTCCAGATCATACACACTCCAAATACATGCACAATCAGCCAACTAGAGCAATGGCATGGATTTCTGACCTAATAAAAGTCTTAACACACACCTTAGTTCTCTACATTTAACAGACGGCTGCCTTTAGTCTAACCTTTGTGCTTACTCTAAATATTTGAAAAAAACAAAACAAAATAAAAACAAAACAAAACTTGAATACTAGAATGCTTCGTAAAACCTCCTTGATACAAACAAATATGTGGCCCTTATTATGAAGCTGCAGACCCTGCTGTTTCACCATGTGTGGATGTGAGATAGTGAGAAAAGAAGAGGCTTAGACTGGATGAGCCATATAAAAGCAGGAGCTGTGAAACCAAAGAGCTATTAGCGTGAATGATTAAGTGTAAATGTGTGTATGTGTTTTAGCTGAAAGGCCTACATAGTGTCTGAAGCAGTGCATCATCATTTCTAGGGGAAGCGCTCTGTATGATGGGGGAAGGGACAGACGTACGTATTTTAGTTAATCAAAAGTCCTTCTCTGATGCCATGGATAAAGGGAATAAACAGCTTCCTGTTACTTCTGTATTGCTGTCTGATAATAATAATAATGGATTACATTTGTATAGCACTTTTCAAGGCACCCAAAGTGGTTTACATTATTGATCCATTATTCATTTGCTCTCACATTCACACTCTGACAACTACGTTTGTAGCCACAGCTGCCCTGGGGCAGGCTGACGCAAGCATGGCTGCCAATTCACGCCAAACAGCCCCTCAGACCACCACTGAACATTCATACGCATTCATGCACCAGTGTGAGGGACACTGGAGGCAAGGTGGGTGAAGTGTCTTGCCCAAGGACACAACGGCACATGACTAGGACAGAGCGGGATTTGAACTGCCAACCCTTCGGTTATTGGACGACCCCCTCGGTCATGGCCACTCCATGAATAATGGAGATATGACAATATTATTCATATTCTTCTGTGTGTCTAACAGAGTCTTCACAGTGATTTTTAATTACAGCTGTTAATTTTACATTTTCATTACATCATATAACTTCAAAGAAACAGAAATAATCCATGAGAAAAAAAAAATAGTGGACAAGTATAATGAATTTGTAGATAGCTGAAGGTCCATAAGAATCCTACACAGGAGAGTCATAAACTTCATAAACTAGTACTTCACAGCCTTGTTGTAAGATAAAATAAGATAAGACATGACTTTATTGATCCCTTCATGGGGATATTGCAGTGTTAACAGCAGAAAAAAAGAAACATACAGGAAGAAACATTCAAGAGTGAATAGGAAATGTAAAAGAGAATGTGCTATTTGTATTACCCCTTTTATAAATACATACATATTATTTATATCTGTGCATATAGTTATACATGATGTTGATGTGATACAGGGAGATTACTGTCAACTGTTGTGTAGTCTGTTGGCTGTGGGAAGATTATCTATTATAATCATGAACTAAATGCAGTCATAGTAAGAGGAAAGGTTTTGGTAGGGGTGGTGACACTGAGGCTGACGACAGAGTAGGAATGTCACGATACCAAAAATTCAGTAGTCGATACCGATACCACTAAAATCGCACGATTCTCGATACCATGGTAAAAAAAAAAAAAAAGATGAAATACTTTAAGTATTTGCGTATAAATGAATATTGCCATTGCCTCTACCTCTCGCATCTGTCTATACTGTCAGTCCCACTGTTTACTGCTTTGAATGCACAGATGTGATTGGCTGGGTGGTATCGCATGGGATGTGCTCTACAGGCATGCAGTTGGTCTGTGCGTTTCCTCATCTACTCTACTCAACCGTAAGCTGTGCCGGTTAAAACTGAGGCACTCCACCACCAGGTGCAGGTCCAGCTCCAGACCCAGACTGCCTGTTAGTGGCCGCTGGTATAGTTTCTTGTTGTCAACATTTTGTATCGGCGGTGGCCTGAATGGGCTCGGCTGAAAAAATTGCATCAGGCTGTTGGACCGGTGCCAATGTTGACCCCTGATGATATCACATGTCAAATGTTTAATGCTGAATAACGGAACTCACCTTGAATTCTATAAAGAGATCTGGGTACCTGTTTCACAGGTGCTTTGCTAGGTTTGTGGGACCCCCCCATTAAAGATCTTAATGTGAAACATTTAAGGTTCGATATCTCTAAAAAACACAAAGTTGAAGATGTCTGAATTAATGAAAATTAAATTGATTAAATAGAATATATGTAATTAATGATCTGACAGTTGTACACCTCATATACCTGTTAAAGAAACTACAAAAATTAAGGTTTTTAACTAAGAGACTATCTGAGGCTACCCAACGTGCATTTCAGGCAAAGGTCAACATGTGATGGGGGACCATGGGTGGGAGACTGACGGGCTTGTTGTCCTGGGATGAGCTTTGTATTTCTGTGTGTGTGTCCAGTTCCAGTCACAACAGCCCTCAGTTACTGGTGTTCCTCTGGCTGTCGGTTTGGACTTAAGGCTGAATGTTGGCAGAAAACAATGATTTATAACAGGACGACAGTCAAGTGAGGACAGAGAGAGGGATGACACATAGCGAATGAGATAGAGGGGAGACAGAGGGAGGGAGCACAGGCAAAAAAAAAGGATGGATGGACAGAAAGAATGTGAAAAGGGAAAAGGAGGAAATTTCCAAAGCAACAAGATGAGGGAGGGGACAAAAGCAAGGTAAGAAGGAGAAGGAGAGGAAGAAGACTGAGATCGAGAAGAAAGAGAAGGAGAAGACGAATGAAAGGGAGGGCAGAAAGTAAGGTCAATGTGGTGGAGGAGAGAAAGGGAGCGAGGTCGAAAGGAGGAAAGTGAGAAAAATAACAAAGGGCACAGGAAGTAAGGGCATTTGGTTTAGGTAAACATGCCACCTCCTGACAACATCACCTGACAGAACAGAACAGGACAGGACACGAGGCTAAGGGGGATGATGCATCTGTCAGTCCTTATTTTTCTCTTTTTATAGATCTTATATCTTTGGTTTGATGAACAAAAGGCTCAAAAAGTCCTTTTTTCTGCCTCATTTGTGAGGATGACAGTGCACTGAATCTCAATTAAGGAAACTGAATGGTATCCCAATGCACACATGCACATGTCTTTGAAGGGCCACCCTTCCAGTAATCTCTAGCCTTAGCTCTGCTACTCCACAACTTCAAGTAGCTGTTACAACAATAGAAGGGCCTCTTAAAACAGAGCAGTCCTAATGACTGCTAAACAACAAGCAAAACTGCAGATGGTTGTCAACACCCAGAGGAAGTACTGCTTCATAAAAAATTAAATGAACAAGCGCTTTGTTTTCCCACTGGAAAAAAAAAACAGTTGTGCCAAACTGGCATCGGATAAGGAAAGGTAGTAAGCCACTTGTAAACTAAGTAAAAGTAAACATTTTAATAGCACACAAAAGAGGGAAGTAGGAACAGTGGAAAGGCAAAACTTCTCACCAATGTATTAGTGCAACAGTGTAAAATGAATAAATGTCTTAAGTAAGTAAAATATCACACAAAGGCTCTTGCACCTTGTAACTCGTGGTTATACAAGCACCAATGGATCTGCATAATGTTAATAATTTTACAACACCATTTCAAGGTTTTGTTAGCGGATAAATAACTGGGTTCAATTAATACAGAAATTACTGGTCAAGATATTTGGTAGCGTAACGGTACGAAGAAAATCTGGAGACAAATATTTATTTCGCAAAGTGAGGATTCAAACTTTCCTACTTTGTGATTTATCTTTTACTTTTGAATAAAGCCAAAATTCCTGCAAAGGTGTCACATCACATTTTAATATCTCACCACCTTGCATGGTACCTTTGGAGAAGGTGATACTGAAAATAACACCCATTAGTACTATATACATGATATCACATAATAAAAGCGGACAAAAGGCTGTGCTGAGCCAAGTCTAGTTGAGCTGCTATTATCCGTAGAAAAGCAGCATCGGACAGTTACTGAAAGTAAACAACAAATAACTTATTTCTTATGTCCTGCTCCTTCTATGAAGTCAGCCTGTAGGAAGTTTATCCTCCCAACCTACTGTCATCAACAACTGGTCTCGATTTTTATTTGGAAAACATCAGACATATAGCAGAAAAACTGAAACTGAACTTTGGAGCAATGTCGAACAATAAGGTCAATCAACTGGCACATCCAACACATTCAGGCACAGATTTCTGGTGCTTTTTTTTTTAAAGGTAGAGTTTGTCACCTTTTATCATGTGCTCATTGCAAAGGAAGACAAAAAACTGTTTTTTACTGTCTTTGACCAGTACAGCCCCAGGTGATATTTTGCCACATTTGGATCTTTCATTGTGAACATGGTTATATGTAGCTACCAAGAGACCACGCAAACTCCTCCAATCCTCTCATATTTACACTAAATGTGTCAGTTACACCTTCCTAAGAAATACCTTTCAGCCACTTTGGATAACTTTTAACTAACATTTAATGTACCATGTTTAAAAAAAACAAAACAAAACATATTACTGTTGTCATGACAGCATGGTATGATTTGGGGGGCTTTGCTCTAGGGAAGTGTCATTTTCGTTGGGCACACACTAGTTTGGTATTTTAGTGACCCACCATGAGTTTAACTCCAAGGAAGTGTGAGGAGATGCACAGCAAGGGGTGTGTCAGTAACAATCAGGTTACAGAGTGTAGTTTTCCACAAGGGTTTACAATTGTGTAAAGCACAGTTGTGTTTGGGTCTAATTTTGGGGGTTACCAAATAACACTTGTATGAACGGGTCATCATCAAAAGTTTGCACTGGTGTTATTTTGGTCACGTTACTGTAGATTCTAATATGTGTTTTTTTAGGTGAACATGCCAGACTTCTTCACACTTAAGAAACAAGACAAAGGGCATTTTAAACCTTTACTTGGCTTGTGCTGGACTGATTAAGTTCTCTCATAAGCGGGCAGTCAAAACTGTATAATGCTGATAAACATACCTAAAAATATTAGACTGAAACAGGTTTGGTGTGAAAAAAAACAAAAACAAAACAAAAAAACTATATATATATATATATATATATATATATATATATATATATATATATACAGGGTGGGGAAGCAAAATTTACAATGAACATTTAGTTGTTTTTTCTCAGCAGGCACTACATCAGTTGTTTTGAAACCAAACATATACTGATGTCATAATCATACCTAACACTATTATCCATACCTTTTCAGAAACTTTTGCCCATATGAGTAATCAGGAAAGCAAACGTCAAAGAGTGTGTGATTTGCTGAATGCACTCGTCACACCAAAGGAGATTTCAAAAATAGTTGGAGTGTCCATAAAGACTGTTTATAATGGAAAGAAGAGAATGACTATGAGCAAAACTATTACCAGAAAGTCTGGAAGATACTATTAAAGAAGAATGGGAGAAGTTGTCACCCCAATATTTGAGGAACACTTGCACAAGTTTCAGGAAGCGTGTGAAGGCAGTTATTGAGAAAGAAGGAGGACACATAGAATAAAAACATTTTCGATTATGTACATTTTCTTGTGGCAAATAAATTCTCATGACTTTCAATAAACTAATTGGTCATACACTGTCTTTCAATCCCTGCCTCAAAATATTGTACATTTTGCTTCCCCACCCTGTATATATATTTATATATATTTATATATATATATATACATATATATACATATATATAAGGGGTGCAAATTATTGATTAATTCATTGATCATTAGTTGGTTGACCTTGTTAATTGATTGAACGATTGTTGAACGATTAATTGATAAGTGATGATTTTCCTGTGAACCTGAATTTTTATTTCAATAGGGTCTATAAGAATAAAAGCTATATTGGTTATATACTTCATGAAAAAAACATGTCATATTCCTTAATGATTGACTTATTGTACCATTGGGGATACAACAGAGTTAATGACATTTATGTAATAAAACAAAATAAATTCTGCAAAGAAATAAAATAAAATAAATGGATCTGAAGAGGGGTAGTTTAGTAGAAATGCGCGTCTCTGAGTGTTTGCATCACTACCTGACATGATGGAGCGAGATGTCAGCGGAGGACGTTCACGTGGGGGGGATGGATCTCAAGGATCGGGGAGATGCTGTGCCTAGTTTAGACAGTGGCGCCCCCTACTGTCGACACCACAATTACCAACAATATTATTGTAATTTAATCGAGCAAATTCTTATTGACAATTAATTGATTGTCAATTACATCCCTTTTATATACAGGGTGTCCCAAAAAAAATTGACATTATTTCATCACCTAATAATTTGGATGGAGACAACGTGCTATTGAAATGGCCCCCACACTCACCTGACCTCACACCATGGGATTTCTTTCTGTGGCGCTACATGAAAGAACTGGTCTAGATCCTGAGTGTGGCAGGAACTCCAGTACTGACTTGATGTGTGCTACGTTACAAGCGGCGCACACATTGAACATTTGTAATAACTTTGGAACATTATAAAATTACCATCACCCAGAATTTTTCATTTGATATTTGTAGAATAAAACATTTTATGTCCAAAATAAATCCTATTAAGTATAATTTCTCCTGACCAAGTAATCACTTTGATATGGACATCTCAAATAATGGCAATTGTTTTGGGACACCCTGTGTGTGTGTGTGTGTGTGTGTGTGTGTGTGTGTGTGTGTGTATATATATATATATATATATATACATACATACATACACACGCACACACACACACACACACACACATATACATACATATATACACATATATATATATATATATATATATATATATATACACACACACGTGTGTGTGTGTGTTTGCAGAAATGGGTTTGGAAAACTGACTTGTTTCATGGAAAAAAAATTCACATCCCTATTTTTCAAGCAACATCAACTGCAATCCATACACTCATCTAACCTCTCTAAATGTAAAACCATGCCTGAATAATTCAATTAGCCAATAAGATGAACTGAGACGTGCAGTGATCACCTTCCTGCCTTCAGTAAACAACCATGCAACTGTTTCTAATGACACCTACCTATTTGGACAATATTTAACAACAGCCTGTCACCACTTTAGGAAAGCAAGTCTGTACCAAAATGCCAATCACCTCAATCACTGTACCTTCACAACAGCCCCCAACCTGTGAAGCCCCAATTACACCATCACTACACCTCAGTCTCACTTTCTGTCACTTCTACATACATCACACAGGTAGACAGACAGACAAGCATGGATGGACAGGTGGGTGCTGGCAGGTGAGTAGACACACTTGAGGCCAGTGTACTGTCACTCCATCTGTATGTCACAGCGAGTGCAGATTTTTCCAACTTACCCCTGTCTGTTTGCCTCTTAAAGCACAAAACTGATACCAGTGTCCCATGAGGACAGAACAGAGGCAGACACACAGCCCTGCTAAAGGGATGACCTCACCCTGACTGACTGATTGGATGGCAAAGACAAACAGCTACACATGCACTTGCTGAATAAAGTGTTACACAAGGGGCAACAATCAGACATTGAACTGAGGCCAATGGAGAAGTATCCAAAAAATGTACCACCACTGACAGTCACTAGATGTTGGCTCTGAAAAACTCTTGGCTTCAAAAAGTGGAATACTCTCTAGAAAAACTGAGTAATTTTGTCCCAGGATATAGTCACTGCTAGCTATTCACAGAACAGTAAGAGCATTTTATGATGCAAAATAGTGCTGAAAGCAATGCATCAAATGACCTGTAAACTACAAGAAGGTCAGACGAATGAGACAAACCTGTGTCCAAAAAATATACTCTATCCCACTTTTGTATGATCTCATTAAGTCAGGGACAAGAGATAGGAAAGCTATTAACTAAGGACATTTTCCAGGCAGCAGGAAGTGTAATGACAATGTACTATACAATTCTATTCAGGTTATTCATGAACTGTGGTGTGTGGCATTGCAGGATTAAAACTCATCAAAAATATGAGAAATTCCTTTGCACTCCAAGCACAGACAGTACTTTCTTCTGTACACTAATCCCCCACTGAAAGGCGAAAACAGAGAAAAGGAATGATGATCACAGGTGTAGAAAAGGGGAGGGAAATCTCAGCAGGGAGAAGTGGATAGAAAGAAGACAGTGAGACAGACAGACATACAGTCTTTAGTGGTGTCTATTTTTAGCTCAACTGCATCTCCTTCCAAAGCCCAGTCACAACACCCACATCCCCACTTTAAACATCTATTGTTTTCTTGGTAGGCCCCCTTTCCGTCAGTCTCCAAAGCAACTGCCTCTTGTTGCTATGGTAACTTCTTCCTCATCAATTTGCTAGCTCAAGCCACGTGAGGGGTTGGTGGGATCTTTGGTGGTGAGGGTGGAAGCAGGCATGGTATCGTCTGAAGAATCAGGTGGTGATAAAGCAGGACTGGATGATTGCAGTTTACAGTATTTGTGTGTGAGGAGGAGGATGCTTATAAATGCATTTATATTCCCAGGAAGACATTCCACCCCATTAATTGGCTTTTGTCAAGGACTTTACCCCAGTTTCTGATATCTTTATATGAATAACTCATCAAGTGGCAAGCTGTTCAAACTACTGTCTCACAGGGAAGATGCATGACATTTCTCTGCGTGTGCAAAAAATACACTGAAACAGCGAAACCCCCAGTTATATCAGCAGAGGTAATGGTACTCTTTGAAGGGACAAGTACAGTTACAGAGAATGCTACATATACTGTACCGTACCGTCTTCATCCACTTATCTGGGTTCAGGTCGCGGGGGCGGCAGCCTCAGCAAAGAAGCCCAGACAGCCCTCTCCCCAGCCACTTCCACCACCTCTTCCGGGGGAATCCCGAGGTGTTTCCAGGCCACCTGAGAGATATAATCCCTCCAGCGTGGGTCAGCCCCGAGGTCTCCTCTTGGACGGACATACCAAAAACACCTCCCCAGGGAGGCGTCCAGGAGGCATCGTCACTAGATGCCAGAATGACCTCAACTGGTTCCTCTCGACATGGAAGAGCAGTGGTTCTACTCTGAGTCTCTCCCGGATGTCTGAGCTCCTCACCTTATCGCTAAGGCTGAGCCCCGCCACCCTGTGAAGGAAACTCATTTTGGCCGCTTGTACTTGCGATCTCATTCTTTTGGTCATGAGCTCTCGGTAATGATGAAAAGAATGCTACATATATTCAAGACAAATCAACTGACTACACATTCTGGAAGTGGAGACTTCCCAGCGGTATTAATTAGTTTGTTCTGCCATTGCAAGAGCAGCATTCAGTGTAGCTGTTACTCTGCAGGGTGATTTACAATAAACTAAATTTATATTAAACAAAGACAATTGTACAGAGTATAGGTTAAGGTATACGGCACAAACACCACTTCCTTGCTGGTCAAAAAACCTAACATTTGGCTGTTGTCTTTATTGTGAATGTGCACAATCAACAACAACTGGCAATCTGCCCTGGGCTGAATGACTCTGCATAAGTCATGGGTATATATTGGCTCCGGTCTGATCAGGATATACCCAGGTGTCAAGTTTCCATTAAAACACCTAAGTGTAGCTGCTATTTCTCAGTTGTTTTCTGGAGCAATGCTATGCCATGTTTGGTTATTACCATTAGGAATGACATGCAAAGGTAGTTTATACCTTTTGTATTAATGATTATGCTTTGTCACCTTCTTTTGCCTATGGTTCCCTGTTTTCCAGTGATTGTACAGCATTGACCATGGCAGACTGAAAACAAAATCATGAGTCTGAGCAGATGCAGCCACTATGCTCACATCATAAAATATTCAAGCAGTTCTTCTGTGTTTATGAGTTCAATGTGGTCTTGACCTTTACCCATCAAAACCTCATCAGTTCATCTCTGAGACCAAGAGAACCGCTGCACCAATTTTAAGTCCAACATTCCTGAAATACTGCCTTTTAAATAGACACCATCACATGTCTGGCAGATAAAACCTCTTACAGAGATGTGTGGATGTTTATTAGTGTGAAAAAACCAGATACAACTCTTTAATTTTGGTGTAAAAATAATATTAGACATTTGTCATTTATTTTGGCTGTTCATTCAGCAAAGCTCCTTTTGTAATTTCTAGTTATGCTGAGTTTTTCAATCAGGTATTTGGCATACAAGTAGTATTTTGTGCATTTTGCGGCATCATTCATGTGAGAATGTTATTTTCGGCTTTTTATGTTGGTCTGTCTGCAATATGGGTATACCGTTTCTAAAAACATCCCATTTTCCTACTTAGCCTGGCAATAGAAAATCACACTGCAAAACCGCCTACTGAGAGAAGCAAGTGTCTTATTCATTCTAATTAATTAATCAATGACATAATAGCCAGTGGCTTTACTACTCTCCAAGAAGCAGCTGCAGCTGCCTGATGCAAGTTGATCATTCATAATGAATGAACCTGGCGCCTTCTGATAATTTAGCCATTCATACTCCAGCCTGAGATGTTTGTATGTCTCTGCTGCAAAATACATAAGAGTCTGTATGCATTTACTTCCCCAGCCAATAACAAATGCCTAGATCCTGTAATGTTTCCTTATAAAACCATCTTCAGCAAAAAGCAAATCAAGTCCCGTTTATCTATAAAACACAATAACAAAGTCCTGTACAAATGACAATAAAGCTTCTAATTTAAATAAAAAGACACTTCTGTGGAGATGAATAATGAGTCAATAATGTAAAGCACTTTGGGTGTCTAGGAAAGTGCTGTAGAAATCCAATGCATTATTATTATTATTATTATTATTATTATTATTATTATTATTATTATTATCAGGCCAAAATATGCCAAAACGCAAGTAAATATTTACCACAGGTGTGATTGGCAAAGGGCAGCGCACCTACTAGGGGTGCAACGGTACAGGTAGCCCACAGTATGGTCTGTACTGCGGTTTTTGGGCCACGGTTTCGGTTCAGTTTCGGGTACTGCTGCTTCCCTACCACATGTCCAAAATTCTTAGAACACATCCGATAACCTTCTGCAACGATTGCAGACTCTTTGGTGGAGCTCTGCTTTCATCAAATGAATGGACTACTTGCGGAGTGACATGAAGACATGAATCAGAGGCACCGGTGAGTGGTCATTATGTTTACCAATACCTGACCCCCCCCCCCAAAAAAAAAAAAAAAAATAAAATAAAAATAAAGGATTTGCATGACTTATAAAAGCCTCATTTTCAGGTCGGAAAAGACAGATTTCCAGATTTATCCAGAAGAATCACACTCTGGATTAACATATATACACACTCATCTAACCTAGAGGAAGTCAAGGAAATGACTACTGTCTTAAGGTTGATGGCAGAGAGTCAGTAAAGACAGCAGAGACAGACAGCAACTCAGCTCCAAAATAAAGAATCTGATGGATGAGGATCCATGCAAGTAATATGAAATTAGTCTACAGAATACAGAATGACAAGGAAAATGAATATGTGACAGTAATATCTGGTTCCATGACATAAAGTGTCAGTCTGTAAATCTGTGCTACATTCATTCAGGCTGCCAATTTCATATCTTGTAAACTTGAAAAAATATATTCGGTATATAATGTTACATGGCTCCTGCTACTGGACTAATACTTGGGAACTTTAAGTATATAAAATAATAATCAAATAAATAAATGATTAAAAAAAAAATGTTTATGAATGGAAGACAGTGGTAGTGATAGATGTAGCAATCCCAAATTATAGCAACATCAGGAAGAAAGAGCACGAGATGCTGGAGAAATACCAAAAGCTGAAAGAGGAGGTAGAGAAAATGTGGGGTATGAAGGCAACGGTGATGCCAGTAGGGATGGGGGCACTGGGGGCAGTAACTCCCAAGCTGAGTGAATGGCTACAGCAGATAACAGAAACATCTAAGATTTCTGTCCAAAAGAGCGCAGTCATAGGAACAACTAAGATCCTGCACAGAATCCTCAGGCTCCCAGGCCTCCTGAGCCTGAGGGAGGCACAACACTGTGTGTGTGTGTGTGTGTGTGTGTGTCTATATATATATATATATATATATATATATTTTTTTTTTTTTTTTTTTTTTTTTGTGTGTATGTGTGTGTACCTCTACACATATTAAATGAAAGAAAGATATGATGTTATGAGCTGAACTAGTATTAGTAGATCTACCTACATATATCCAACAAATTTGGTGTCCTCCTAATTTTTGGACGTCAGTCTTTCCAATAAAACATTTTTTCCAGAGGATGTCTTGGGGCTGATTTTTGAGCATTTTTCCATTTAGTATTTGTGCCAAGCTCCTATAGGTGCATCCACAGCTAAACTGGGTTTAAATAGTTCCTTACAGACATATATGGACTATGTACAGGGTGGGGAAGCAAAATTTACAATGAACATTTAGTTGTTTTTTCTCAGCAGGCACTACGTCAGTTGTTTCGAAACCAAACATATACTGATGTCATAATCATACCTAACACTATTATCCATATCTTTTCAGAAACTTGCCCATATGAGTAATCAGGAAAGCAAACATCAAAGAGTGTGTGATTTGCTGAATGCACTCGTCACACCAAAGGAGATTTCAAAAGTAGTTGGAGTGTCCATAAAGACTGTTTATAATGGAAAGAAGAGAATGACTATGAGCAAAACTATTACCAGAAAGTCTGGAAGATACTATTAAAGAAGAATGGGAGAAGTTGTCACCCCAATATTTGAGGAACACTTGCACAAGTTTCAGGAAGCGTGTGAAGGCAGTTATTGAGAAAGAAGGAGGACACATAGAATAAAAACATTTTCGATTATGTACATTTTCTTGTGGCAAATAAATTCTCATGACTTTCTATAAACTAATTGGTCATACACTGTCTTTCAATCCCTGCCTCAAAATATTGTACATTTTGCTTCCCCACCCTGTATGTCATCATCATTTGTCATCATAGGTTGTTGACTTATTTTTACATGACCAAGCCACTACAGATGTAACATTAAATACTTGTGAACATAAAGAAAAACCTTAATCTAACCAGTGATACTAATACTAGTGGCATAAAAGAATTATAGTCTATATATTTTCAAAGGTATGGTGCATTTCTGGTCAATTTGAAAATAGGAACATCTAAAATGGCTTAAATATGTCTGAGAGTTTAAAGTTTGCCTGTAGTTCATGTTGTTTGGTGTTGCTGGTTGCTTACAAATGAAACAACACTACATTAAACCTCAGGTGGCATTTCAATTCCATTTCCAGTCTAATAGTTGGCCTGTGTCACAACCAGACACTCATCAGGCAGTCACATTTCGTCAACGAAGCAAACGCTTGATTATTTTCATAGCAGTGACAGTTTCGTCTTTCCCCACTCAATCCTCCTACATTCTACTCATAACACCTTAATTGCAAATCTACCTTTATTTTTCTGTTGCAGACTGCAAATGGAAAAGGATGTTGCTGTATTTCAGTAAACCTATCTGAATTTTTTGTGAGTTTTGCGTAGCTCAGTGTAACATATCTGGTCTGTTTTTATGGCTCTGAATCCTAATTGTTTAACCTTTTTCTCCCTTCTGTCCGTTCCTGGTTTAGGATCTCTCCATCCTACAGATGGTACAGAAACACACCATTGCCTCTTGTTTGTTTTCCATAACCACGATGCACACAGTGGGAACTGTACTTTTGTAACTGCCTCCCTCTGCAACCTCTTACCCCAACTTCTACCATAAAACTTGACAGTATCATGGTTATTGCTGTTTCTGAACTCAGTCATTGATGGTATATTTCAAGGGGCCAAGACAACCTTTGTGTTTCAGTTTGTTTCCTTCACCAGCAGGATTTCCTTCCACTTTAATCACAACATAAAACACCTGTTGCTCAAGGATAATGCTAACAGTTACCAACAGCTTTACTGAACTCATCTTCCATTAGACTGCACTTTTAACACAAGGGTAGATTTAAAGTGCTCCTTAGTGCTAAGGAAGAGGTAAAAAAGAACTGCATTTTGGGTTGAAAGCACTGATAAACTCTTGTAAAGAAAAAAGCCTTTGGAATATTGTATAGTGCAGGAAAAAGCAGGGGGGGTTAATTCTAAAAATGGAGACAATTCACAGTAAGTGTGTTTACTTCAAGTATTAAGTACTAAATTTTGAAAATTTGTTTGACAGCTTTAGTCACATTTCACATAAAGTTTCACCCTTTTCCTTCAACTTTCCCATTGTCTTTAAAACCTGCCTTAGATTAGGTGCAAAATTATACCGCCAAAAAAAAAAAAAAAAAGGGAGGCGTCCAGGAGGCATCTGAAACAGATGCCTGAGCCACCTCAGCTGGCCCCTCTCAATGTGGAGGAGCAACGGCTCTACTCCAAGCTCCTCCCTGATGATTGAGCTCCTCACCCTATCCCTAAGGGTGCGCCCAGCCACCCTACGGAAGAAACTCATTTCGACTGCATGTATCTGGGATCTTGTCCTTTCCATCATGACCCAAAGCTCATGATCATAGGTGAGAGTAGGAACATAGCTTGACCGGTAAATTGAGAGCTTCGCCTTTTGGTTCAGCTCCTTCTTCACCACAACTGACCAATAAAGTGACTGCATCACTGCAGACACTGAACCGATCTGTCTGTCAATCTCACGCACCCATCCTTCCCTCACTCGTGAAGAAGACTCCAGGATACTTGAACTCTTCCACTTGGGGCAAGGACTCCCCACTGACCCGCAAACCACCTTTTTCCAGTCGAGAACCATGGCCTCAGATTTGGAGGTGCTGATCCTCATCCCACTCGCTTCACACTTGGCTGCAAACCGCCCCAGTGCACGCTGAAGGTCCAAGTTCGAGGAGGCCAACAGGACGTCATCTGCAAAAAGCAGAGATGAAATCCTGTGGTCCCCAAACCGGACCCCCTCCGGCCCCTAGCTGCGCCTAGAAATTCTGTCCACAAAAATTATGAACAGAACTGGTGACAAAGGGCAGCCCTGCCGGAGTCCAACATGCACCTGGAACAGGTCTGACTTACTGCTGGCAATGCGAACCAGGCTCCTGCTTCAGTCATACAAGGACCGGACTGCCCTTAGCAGAGGGCCCTGGACCCCATACTCCCGAAGTACTCCCCACAGGATACCACGAGGGACACGGTCAAACGCCTTCTACAAATCCGCAAAACACATGTGGACTGGTTGGGAGAACTTCCATGAACCCTCGGGCACCCAATGGAGAGTGTAGAGCTGGTCCAGTGTTCCATGACCGGGACGAAAACCGCATTGTTCCTCCTGGATCCGAAGTTTGACTATCGGTCAGATCCTTCTCTCTAGTACCCTGGAATAGACTTTCCCCGAGAGGCTGAGGAGTGTGATCCCCCTATAGTTGGAGTACATCCTCCGGTCCCCCTCATTAAAAAGGGGGACCACCATCCTGGTCTGCCAATCCAGAGGTACTGTCCCTGACTGCCATGCAATGGTACAGAGACACGTCAACCAAGACAGTCCCTGCACATCCAGAGACTTAAGGTACTCAGGGTGAATCCATCCACCCCCGGTGCCCTGCCACCGAGGAGCTTGCCAACCACCTCGGTGACTTCAGCTTGGGTGATGGATGAGTCCACCTCTGAGACCTCAGCCTCTGCTTCCTCCATGGAAGACGTGGCAGTGGGATTGAGGAGATCCTCGAAGTATTCCTTCCACCATCCGACAACATCCCCAGTCGAGGTCAGCAGCTCCCCACTTCCACTGTAAACAGTGTTGATGGCACACTGCTTTCCCCTCCTGAGGTGCTGGATGGTTTGCCAGAATTTCCTCAAGGCCGACCAATAATCTTCTTCCATGGCCTCCCCGAATTCCACCCAGACCCAAGTTTTTGCCTCCACAACTGCTTGGGCTGCAGCATGCCTGGCCTGCTGGTATACATCAGCTGCCTCGGGAGTCCCACGAGCCAACAAGGCTCGATAAGACTCCTTCTTCAGCTTGACAGCATCCCTTACTTCCGGGGTCCACCACCGGGTTTGGGGATTGCTGCCCCGACAGGCACCGGAGACCCGGAGACCACAGCTGCGAGCAGCCGCTTTGACAATGGAGGTGGAGAACATGGTCCACTTGGACTCGATGTCCACTTGGACTCGATGTCCACAGCCTCCCCCGGGATCTGGGAGAAGCTCTCCTGGAGGTGGGAGTTGAAGACTGTGCTGACACTGGGCTCTGCCAGACGTTCTCAACAGACCCTCAAAACACGTTTGGGCCTGACGAGTCTGTCCGGTTTCCTCCTTCACCAGCGGACCACCTCACCACCAGGTGGTGATCGGTTGACAGCTCTGCCCCTCTCTTCACTTGAGTGTCTAAAACATGCGGCTGGAGGTCTGATGACATGACAATGAAGTTGATCATTGACCTCTGGCCCAGGGTGTCCTGGTGCCAAGTGCACTTATTGACATCCCTGTGTTTGAACATGGTGTTTGTTATGGACAAACTGTGACTAACACAGAAGTCTAATAACAAAACACCACTTGGGTTCAGATTGGGGAGGCCGTTCCTCCCCATCACCCCCTCCAGGTCTCACTGTCGTTGCCCACGTGAGCGTTGAAGTCACCCAGGAGAACAATGAAGTCCCTAGTCGGAGCACCATCCAGCACCCCTCCCGGGGACTCCAAGAAGGCCAGGTACTCTGCACTGCTGTTCAGCCCGTAGGCCGAAACAACAGTGAGGCATCTTTCCCCGACCCGAAGGCACAGGGACCCGACCCCCTCGCTCACTGGGGTGAACTCAAACACATGGCAGCTAAGCTGAGGGGCTATGAACAAGCCCACACCAGCCCGCCGCCTCTCACCGCAGGCAACGCCAGAGAAGTGGAGAGTCCAGCCCCTCGGTTCCAGAGCCCAAGTTGTTTGTGGAGGTGAGTCCGACTATATCTAGACGGTATCTCTCAACCTCCCTCACAAGCTCTGGCTCCTTCCCCCCAAGCGAAGTGACATTCCATGTCCCAAGAGCCAGACTCTGTACAAAGTGGAAGTGAAACTTAGATACTTTACTAATTCCAGTCTCCTGCTGTTATGCAGCTCATTTTCCTTTTCCCTACCTTCGGAAAATTTACTTTAATTTGACAGGGCAAGATTTTTGTTTAAGGGGGCATTACCCCCTCTTGCTGCCCCCCAGATGGGGAAAATCACCAGCTCAAGTGGATTCACCTCAGTTTCTGGCAACTAAACCTCAGCATTTACAGTTAAAAGTAAATTACTTGACATTAATTAAAATTATTGAAATCAAGTCATGCATATATTTATATGACTCAATATTTGCATCTATTCTATACTCATTTTCTAGTTTGGTTTCTATAACAAGGAGAAAGTGTACCATGAGCAGCTGTGTCAGCAGTGTAGTGTTTCATTAGCTCCCCCATCTGTTGCTGTTCCAACAGCAAAATTAACTGATCCTTAGTCACTATGGCAACTCCGCTTCCTCCTTGCTGTCCCTTCCCATAGACACTTTGTGTATCTACCTATCTACCACTGGAAACTTCAAAATAACAATGACCTTTCTCAACTTTTCATCAGACTACAGGCTCTGTAAACCAGTTCAAGATAAACAAACCCCCATAGAAAGTAAAGAAAAGAGTTTGAGTTGCAAAGTCACAAACCAGGATGCTAAAAGTTTCATTAACAAAAGGAATACTATTGACATTCCTCAACCAGCTAAAGTTTGTATTAAGTTGTGTATTTTTTGAGCATCTGGCACAATTCTATCAAGCCAAGGTGCTAAGCGGTCCTGCTTCTAACTCGTGAAGCATAAAGGACAAGCTGTACTCAGAGCTACCTGCTGATCTCCATCTAGAGCCACTTAAAAGCATTATAAGCAGCTGGTGCAACGTTTATGTTACATCCTCTACATCCTCTTTCTAAAAATGGCATGTAATGTAGGAGTTGACACATGGTTTACTCTTTAGTACTTATCTACTGAGATCCAGTGCTACAGCCATCAACTCATTGCAGTCATACTGTTGCTGTTTATTTTCTGCTGATTCATTTACCATATCAATAAAATCTCCAACCCAGAAACTGCTGCTGCCATTTTAAGAGACTTAGCCTTTGTTGTACTTTTTTATGCAGCTTTGTACTTCCACGCAAATACATTTCAGTTGTGAATATTGTACTATTTACCACATTAACTTTCCATTCCATGTATTTGTGTGACAGATTTAGTTACTTTTGAGATGAAGCTTTTACACAGTGGATAATATAACAACCTTTTAAAATATGGTAATGTGTAAAAATCTTAATCTTAGTCTTCACTGTGACCTCTGAACAAAATGAAACATTTAACATGTATTAAATAAAACCTGGTGTAAAACCCTTGGAGAATGGTTCAGTAAATCTCATGCTATCTGCACAAAAAAAATCCAAGACAGGAAAGAAGAAAGGTCACACCAAATGCCTTATACTTCGTAAAGGCTGGGTATTTAAACATGTTTAATACCTTTTTTCTGTATGTTATGGTTGTACACTAGCATAAAGACTGAGAAACACATATGTATGCTCACTATGACTTGCTAGACAAAGAAAAAACTCATACTAGCCTAAGACATTTGCAGCACTGTACAAGAAATTGCTAAACCCAAATTAAACCAGTCATTTCTGTCATTTTTGCCATGTAACATGTCATAAAAATAGGACCAATACTGTAACTCACTAGCATGTTCTATCAAGAATCAATACCAAGTTGATTTTGCGAGGTTGTTTGAGGTCTTGATGCAGAAGATCAGTCTCCCAAAAGAAGTGGATGGTGCCTTAACTTGAGGATAACTCAACAAATTGAATGTCCATAAAAGCTCATATATGACTTCCTATCAGTGCTCAATAGTAACTAATAGTAATGCAAATTTTTTAAATTTCAAATATTCGTCAAAAATTCAATATGTAAATTTCTCCAAACTGTGAACAAACTTTGTATACATTGTCCCAAAGAAGCTACATATAAAGTTTGAAATGAATCTGACCAGTAGTTTCCTCAGAGAAGATGAAGAAATTGCTAACACAGACAACAACAGTGACGATACACAGCACTTGTCAGCCAGTGAGCTATTAGAAAGCAGTGTAGTTGGCTGAGGTGTCTATGAGTCTGACAAGGTTGACACAGACAGTTGCAAACAACACTCAACTCTTAGAGTAAAGTATGTAGAGTCTGGTGATGAAAGTCTACAAGTAACAACCACTCAAGGAAAGTTGAAAAAGAACTAAATATCATTAAATACATTTTACTTGCAAAGTACTTTTATTGTGATACTGTAGCACCAAACATGTCAAGAAACACTTTCCTATGCAGCATCTATTTACTCATGTACTCATACCTTTGAGTTTATAGAAAATGTAACATTACATTTATGTACAACTTGTGCTTTACATGACTATTTCCATTTTGTATACTTATACTTCAACTTCCGTACATGTCTGATGGTAATATTGCAGTTTATACTTGGCTACATTTATTTGTCAGCTTGAATTGCTTATAAGATGGAGCTCAAATTACTCATAAGAGGAGATCAGATTTTGCTCATGTCACACAGCTCCTCTCAGTGAGGAACTGTACTTTGTATTGGAAGCATCTATACTGACATTATGTCTCTATTATTCAGATCTTTCCTTTCAAGTGTTGCTTGCCTCGGGCGGTTCAAGTGTCTTTAGATGTATGCATCTAGACAGTCTAGCAGATACATGTACCAAACCATGAAGACAATACCACTGCTCTATTTATTTATACTTCTGCTTATGGATTGATGCTATGTGGATTCTACACGTTGATCGGTGGGAACAGATGACTGCTTATATGGACTATGCATTCATCAATGTACATGCCTCCCACAATTTTTCCCTTTTTCCTTTATCCGTCTTCATCTTCATGAGCTTTTCTTAGGTTGATGTCCTTTCTGTTGTAATCTGATTTATGCCTTTCTGCTTGTTTCTGAATAAATCTATATCTTTCTGTCTCCTTGTTTACACTCAACTGTCAGTCTTATTCCAAGTCTTCTTCTGTCTCATATTTGTCTGGACATTCTGTCTCAGATCTCTCTTTTTCATGTCAGTCTTTGTGAATTTCCCCTTCCTGTCGCACCTAAATGGCAACCAATCTTTGAGCGTTTCTTGCCCATCTCCTTGCAAGATTTAACATAGCTTGAGAGTAGCATTAAGATCTCCTTCAGCCCATTAGATATCCTGCCCATAACCCTGTTGAAAAAAGGTTTCAGCACTATTGATCCATTTTTACACTCCATTATAAACTGCTCATTGGTCTCTGGTTGTGTCCCTTGTTATTTTAGGCAGACTGCTGTGCAGCCTCTTCTGAAAAAGCCTAGTCTGGATTCCTCTACTTTTAATACTTATCAGCCTACTTCTAAGCTGCCTTTTATATCCAAGATTTTATATAAAAGTTGTTGCTAAGTAGCTAGTTGCTCTGAATAGGCACAGCATTTGAGATAAATTTCAGTCTGGTTATTGTCAGTGGCACTCTACAGAGACTGCTCTTCTTAGAGTCTCCAAAGACATTTTGATGGTCTCTGACACTGGTGAATGCACCATCCTCGTGCTGCTTGATCTCAGTGCTGCTTTTGATACTGTGGACCACAGCATCTTGCTAGACGGGTTAAGGGACTAGGTAGGGATCTCTGGGAGTGCTCCTGACTGGTTTACCTTCTATTTGTCTGACAGAAGCTCCTCTGCTGCTGTCGGCACTTACATGTCAGAGTCTGTCGCTTTCTTGTGTGGGGAGCCCCAGGGTTCGGTTTTGGGGCCAATTTAATTTTCCCTTTATATACTCCCTTTGGGTAAGATTATTAGCCATTTTAAGAGTGTCTCCTATCATATGTATGCTGATGATCTTCAATTATATTTTTCTTTTAACCCTGAGATAACAGCTGCGGTAAATGAACTGCATGAGTGTCTGACTCAAACAAAGGATTGGATGGCCTCTAACTTCCTGTAGTAGTTAAATTATGCCAAAACTGAGGTTCTCATTGTTGCTTCTGATTACAGTGTGTCAAAGGTGACCAGCAGCATTGGATCTCTTGGTTCTAATGTAAAATCAGAAACTTAGAAGTGTCATTTTCAACCAAGCTATGCACCTTGACAAGCATGTAAAAAACCAGACTCGATCATGCTATTTTCATCTAAGGAACATGGTTAAACTCTGATCCATAATATCACATTCTGAGCAGGGAATGATTACCCATACCAATACCCATCACGTTTAGACTACTGCAATTCCCTCTTTACTTGACTCAGAAAATCATCCATGGACCAACTCCAGTTAGAGCAGAATGCTGCAGCCAGGCTGATGATCAACTCCAGAAGATTTTGTCATATCACCCTGGTCTTAGTGTCTTTGCACTGGCTGCCTGTCAGTTTCAGGGTGCAACTCAAGGTTCCGGTCATCATCTACAGAGCTCTTCACGGACAGGCTCTGCTTTATCTGATTGAATTGTTACATCAGTATGGTCCCACGTGGCCATTGAGGTCATCTGATCAGGGTCTGCTGCTCATTCGCCGTACCAGGCGCAAAACCAAAGGGGACAGACAGCAGAATGCCCTTCCTCCTGATCTATGAGCAGCAGCCTCCATGGACATTTTTTAGAGGTATCTCAAAACGCACTTTTATTCTATCGCGTTTATGGGTATTCCATGATTTTATCTGGTATCTCAGAATTTCCCATTTTTGCCTTTTTTATTTTTTGTGTGTTGTTGTCTTATGTCCTTTAATCTGTAAAGCACTTTGGGAGGTTTTTTTCTGTGAAAAGTGCTATTTAAATAAATTTTACTGACTTGCTGCGTTTTCTCTCACTGAGGACCATCTGTCTGGGGATCTATAAAATATCCAGATACATTCCTATAGGTATCTGTTTATATTTACATCTGTTTAATACAAGTTGCATTTACAATGTATTCATCTTAATCCACCCATACTGACACAACAATGACTTACTGTGTTGGATCTATATGAAGTTAATATTATCTTAAATGGCAATCAAGCACACGTTTTAAAAAAATGTGTCCGATTTTCTAAAATGCTGGCACTAAATAACATAATGCTGTATTGTCCTACTTTTCTGCTCACCTGCTGCCTAAGCAAAGCCAGAACATAAAGATGTTCTTGTTAAAAAACATAAACTGGGTCAACATCTCTTCACAGAGAAAAAGTTCTGGTACCAAAGTACAAGTCATGAACTAAACATTTTAAAGTTACATTATATACATGTTTGTGATAATTACAAGAAGAGGTGTTTTATGAAGAGAGTCAGATGAAATAACAGAAGGTATCTCTATATGTGTTGTCATATGGTACGTCTATATGATCCATGTTTCAGCACCATGGACAGAGACCAGCCTGCTGCTACACAGTAACTCTTCAACTACCACTGTTAACTCTTTAGCACTACAATAAACCTGGTGGTAGTTCTTGATGTTCAACACTGGTTCAATTTGTGGACCTTCTAAAAACTGGTTTGCTTTCGTAGCAGCCACATCATGGTTTATGTACGCAGACATAAATAGCTGCAGTGGTGTCTAACCCCATTAAAATGCTGGAGAGGTTCTGCATGCTCACTGCCATCAGACTCCACAACACCTCAGTACAATGACTCATTCTGTCTTTCTTCTATCATCTTCTTTTACATATGTTTTTATTGAGCTGATTAAGAAAGTGAATTTCCCCCTGGGGATCAATAAAATTCTGTAACTGTATCTCTATAAGTCACAGTTTCTGAAATGCACTTGTTATTAGTGCATCAGATAATCTGCAGTTGAAATTTTTTACATGGGAGAATGTACTTGTTTAGACTTCACATCTGTGGGTTTATTGTTCAAGAGCCAAACTGACATTTTGCTCAGAAAGTTTCAGAGATGTTCAGAGCTTGTGGCCAGTTATACACCAGCCATACCTCTGAGACTATTAAGTGCAGCCTTTTCATGACAAGACCTTTCTAAATTTCAGAACAGAGACATACTTTTGTTAACATTTTATATCCATGCTGAGGCTTGGATATTTCTTCTTAGATGAGGCAGATTAGAGACTACTCTAGGTCTATTTTATTTTATTTTTTAAAACATGTTGGTCACAAAGTTCTCGTCATTCACCCAGGTGTTTCTTGGTAGACCAGCAGAGTGTTGGTGCCAGTTTCAGGGCTAAGAGTTGGTTCTTTGGCCATTAAAATATACTATCCAACTGTAGATAGCTAGTAAAATGAAAGTAAAAGACAGCCTTTTAACCCTGTTACTAAACAAATGTGCCCTAGGAAGATGTAAGACAAATAAAGGAAAGGAAAGGAAATGGTATGGTATGGAAAAAGGATAAGATCAGAAGTGCATTTTCAAACCTATAGTGTCTCCAATATGTTTCTGTGAAAAGCATATATTCTTATGTACTGTATATTATGACAATGCCATAAGCATGAAACTTATTAAATGTTTACAGTAAATTTCGTCACAACCTGCAAAAATCATATATTTTATAAATTCAAGGTCATTCTAGTGTGCTAAAATAGTCAATCTAGTGCTGAACTGTTGAGGAGTGTGTGTAGAATTGCTGAACTAACTACCTTCCTGGTCTAATCCTCTAGAGAAGAATGCTGTGTATTTCAGCTGTTGTTTTGAGTTGAAAAATCCCTAACTCACCAAGGTTCACACTAACTGAGCTCATACAACTTTACTTGAATGTCAGTATCAACATTTATTACATCTTGTGCATGGCCCATACAGCTGGCCTGAAGCCCTCCATCTGTGGGCTGAGAATCTAAAGCCACAACATTCAAAGTATAACCCAGAGTGACTTGTGTTCTTGTCCAACAGATTGCTGTTGGCTCTACAGCCAATGAGGCTAAGTCTCAACACCTTCTCCAAAGCCGTCAAAAGGCATTTGCTCACCCCCAGCTCAGGAACGGAGCCATACTGTACAAATGTCCCTTCTAGGCCACCATCTCACGGCCTGCACCCCAGTGAAAGGAGCTTCAACAACATTGACAAGCACTACGTGGTAAAAAAAATAGTCTGCTGACACAGTACATTCATGCCTGCCTGCCTTTTGAGGATTTGTATTTGTCCGCATATAGTTTGATGAGTCAGTCATGTGCTGTATGTGCATTTGTGTGTGTGCAAAGAGACAGGATCACAGTGGTGGTATTTTATGGCTGTTATACTGGCAGAGACCTGTGATTTAGCTTAGAGAAAAAGAAGCACTGCCGGTTTTGCATTCTGTCCTAAATTTTCCACCTGGTCTGGTACATCATATGTAAATAAATACATTTTAGAGTTCCTCACAGGCAGAACTTGCTAGAATCTTTATGGTCCTAGGTTCTGAACAAGTGGTGCCAGGCACAACAAACCCTGCCCCTGCATGTATTTTCCCCATTATAAGTAAATGGGAAGATTTTAAAAATCATAAACAATCAGAAATTTGACCTACCTTCCCCAAAATGTAATGACATCTATTCTGGGTCACTGGCCATCTATAAAGCCAATTTGGTATGAATTGAACCAACAGTTTTGCTGCTAGAGTGTTAACAAACAAACAAAGAAACAAACAAGGGGTGCTAGGCACAACAAACTCCGCCTCTCGCATGTATTGTAGCTTATTTTTGCATCAATCCACCTGATGTCATCAAATCTATGCATGTGGTAAATTGAAACAAAACTGACGTTTTTCGTCCATTATAAGTAAATGGGAGAAGAAAAAAGATCTTTAAAAAATCATAAAAAATTTTAACTTTGACCTACTTTTCCCAAAATGTAATCAGATCTATTTTGGGTCACTGGCAGTCTATAAACCCAATTTGGTATGAATTCAACCAACGGTTTTGCTGCTAGAGTGCTAAACAAACAAAAAAACAATACCCTTGCCTCCCCTTTCGGCGGGGGGGGGGGGGGGGGGGGAAGGTAACAAAGTTATGAACAAGCACTCAAGAGAAGAATGAACAGGTGTAGAGCTTTTATGGGAAGGTTAAATGACTAGTGTATAATCTTTAGTGGAATCTAATGGTGCACATTCCAAACAACTGAATACTCCTAACCTCCTCCTTCCTTACCGTGGTCACTAAAAACATGGAGAACACAAGTTGGATACCACCCACTACCACAGTGAAAAAAGAAGAAACTATTGAAGAACAATAAGTACCGTAAATTCCGGACTATAGACCACACCTGAATATAAGCCGCAGACCCTAATTTTAGAAAGAAAATCAATTTTGTACACGTATAAGCTGCGCCGGTTTATAAGCCGCGGATGTCCACCAGTGGTGATTTCTCATAGACTGCAAGAGAAGCCCGGCTTCCCCTATCATTATGAAAATTAAATGATTAAATCTGTTTGGTTGTGTTGACATTTCATTGACTACACATGTTAAAACACGTTCATCTCACAGACGAGTTTGTTCAGAATCAGTTTTATCACAAATCATCAGACTCGATGTTGTTCACTTTTCATACATTCCCGTTGCGCTGTTTCCTCATACGATCTGTGGTCAGTGCATTTCCCCGTTGAAGCCTGGCTTCTATGGGAGTCTATGGGACCGAGTGGAACCTTTTGTTTCATTGCGTCAAAACTGGATGGTAATTGGATAAAGGTTTTCTTTGGGTTCAAATGAAATTCTTCCCTGTATGTAAATGGGTCTGATATGTGTGAGCTTGCTGTCATATCTATAGGTTGATTTGTTGTTAATATGATGATTAAAAAACAAAAGACAAAAAATGAGGCAATAAAAGGATAGTAATAAAAGCACATTTTCGCTTTCTTTTTTTTTTGTCGGTGGACTTATTGGGATTTCCTTTGGATTTGTGCCGATACGGGATTGACTTGCTTTTGCGCCGGCTGTGGATTCACGGACTTAAAATGACTTGAAAGACACTTGAAAGTGAACAAATTTTTGTTTTTCGTTAGAGTAGGACTTTTAATTTATTTTTAAAATATAAAGATTAAAAAAAAGTAATTACGTCTGTTGTAATATCATTTTCATTTAAGATTATGCACGACTTGCAGTAGGGATGAGATGCCACGGTACTTGGCACCGTGCTGTGGTACCTGGTACCAAGCCGTGGTACCGAGCTGAGCTGAGCTGTGGTACCGAGCCATGGTCCCACGGCGCCGTGGCACCTGGCATCGAGCTGTGACACCCGAGCACCATGGCTCGGTGCCAGGTGCCATGGCACGACCAAGGTGCCGCGGCACCTCGGGGCCAACACTAGGTGCCGTTGCACCGCGGAACCAGGGCTCGGTGCTGGGTGCCATGGCACCGCAGTGCCACAGCTCGGTGTCAGGTGCCATGGCACCGCAGTGCCACAGCTGGGTGCCACCGGTGCCGTGGCACCACCGCGGTGCCGCGGCACCACCGGCACCTCGAGCCGAGGCACCACCATGGTACTGCTAAAATCGTCGTATAAGCCGCAGTGTTTAAAGCGTGGGAAAAAAGTAGCGGCTTATAGTCTGGAATTTACGGTAAGTAGTAGTAGTAGTAGTAGTAATAGTAGTAGTAGTCGTCGTAGTAAAAGAAGAAGATGAAGAGGAAGAAGACAAAAAATGAAGATGAAGAACATGAAAGAGATTTAAGCCAAAGACAAAGATGATGACAACTGTGGGCTATTCTATAATAATGAAAACTAAAATGCCAAACAATCACTGTATGCATGGAAACATCTGTCTGTTGTACAGTGGGAATTTTCTTCACATATTTATTTCAATGAATATCTTTACCTTTAAGTTCTGTCTTGTCTAGCATTGAAATCAAGTCAATAACCATCATTAGTCATCATTCATCATCAACCATTACGGAAATCACTAATTCTATGGTAAGTTGTAAGACTCGAGTCATGCATGTAATTTAAACAGATAATTGTTTCATTTGCTTCTATTTTTTCTGTTCCACCTAAAGCAAGAATTTATACATGACAACAATTCTGAATCAGAACTTTCCTTCCAATGTTCGCTCTTTCATTATTCCAAGAGTTTCTGGACCTTTGATTTATTAGTGCCTAATAAGGTTGAGGGGCTCCGTAGCAGAGTACAGTGGAAACAAAAGCAAACTGAGTAAGGCTATGGTTGTTTTGAATGTATGTATATGCACATTTCTGTGTAAGTACTTTTACAGTCAGTTGGATATGCTTTATACTCTTGGTTCTTAATGCAGCCTTTTCACTCTTGACTTTATGTCTATGTTTCTGTCTGTCAAACCCCAAGACAGCTCTACAAGCTGTTTTTGCTTCTCTGTTGCTTCTTAGTATCATTGCTTCATCAGGCCTTCTAGTCTTACACAGCATAGCCTCCTCTTACTTTATACTTCTGTCTCCTGCGGTAAATAAACGTTATTTTTCTATGCTTGCACCTCTAGTGTAACCCTCCATTTCCCTCATAAGTATTACACAGCCTTTTTACTTTTTGATAGTCTACCTCCCTCTTTCCTTATAGCATCCTGTCTTCTACTAACACCCATCTGTGAATCTCTTTCAAAGCCTCTTCTCTTCCTCTTTATTGTGCTCCACATGCCTTCTTATTTTTTGTACAAGACTTAAATAGCACTTCTGGTGACATAGACCCACCCCTGGACACTGACAAAAGGTCTTATTACACAGAAGGATGACAAAGCCAGCTGTGTTTAGCTCTTTCTCTTCTTCTTTCTCATTTAAATTAACATACTTAGACAAGCACACAAACATGCATACTAAGATGCACCAAAAGCACTCAGTAAAATGCATGATAATGTGTCCATGTTTGTTCAAATATGTACAAAACATTCAATGACAGCAAAACCACACATGTATTGGGATGATACAAAGTATGAAAATGTACATAGCCAACATGATAACATGTTTTGGTTAGCTTATATTGGAGCCTGAAGTGACCATATCTGGACAAAAGGATGAAGCACAATGGACAATAGTTGAAACACATCAATCTAATACTAATGCAAAATTTAACTACAAACACTGATACACCTACAACACTGATAATTACCAAATGTTATGTTGAACACCCCCGAGATACTTGTAAAATGGTAACACAGCAAAACTGTTAGATGAAAACAATACGAAGTATAAACTTACTAAATGGAAGGCTTGTTGACAGCCCACATAAAGTCTAATGTGGCACTAAATTTTTTTCTAACATTAGTTAACATTTTGTGCACATTACATTTGCATGACAAAATCCTTTCACAGTCTTGTTATTGTACCTTCATAACTGCAACTACAGTAGAGCTGTCTGTCAGGAAAAAATATACAAGCATGTTTTAGGGCCACGGCTCACCCTCTCCAGGTTGTTGACCGTGCTTTCTGTTCCGTTCAGCCACTTGTCTTTGTTAATACAACCCGCAGCTGCCTCACCCACCTCACTCCCACAACTAGGACAAAGCACTGGACCTTGGGGGACCAAGCCTTCGCTGCAGTTACCCCCACCCCCACCCTAAGGAACTCACCCCCACAAAACATCAGGAACTCGGACTCAATACAAATCTTCAAATAACTACTCAAAACTCACCTGTTCAAACTTGCATTTTCTTGAGCCTCTTTTTTTTCTCTGTTCTTTTTGTTTTGTTTGTTTGTGAAGTGTCTTTGAGTGTCCAAAAAAGCACTATATAAGTGTGATGTATTATCATTATTATTATTATTATTATTATTATTATTTTAGGTAATTGGCTCGAAGTTTGGACATATTTTCAGTATGGACTACAACCACTGCTGCTGATAAACAATTATGGTGTATTCGGAGAAATGTCAATCTGAAGTCTTGACCTTATATGTGCAAATGTTGTCATGTAACTTGTTATAAAATGCAACAAATTAAGCAGACATTGAAACGGGTTGTAGATATCCACTCAATTTTTGCCAGAATGAATATAAAGATAACTTTGCAGTGCCTGCAGGGTTCAAATTCAAACTTCATGAACTGTTAGGGTCCAAATACACAAATAAAGGTACCAAAGACTAATGAAAGTGGGTTTAGCAAAATATGACCCCTTTAAGTAGACAATTTTAGACAAGCTGCTATTTCTCGAATGGGAATAAATTAGAGGCAGGAAGTTTCGGAGCCTGAATCTACACCATTGGTGGTTTTACACATTATGATCCTCAGCATTACCCAAACTGCGAGTGTTACCATTTGATTAAATTTACGAATAGAAAAATAAATTTTCATTTACACACATAGAAACTGTCTGAGTGATTGTCATGACAATCATTCAATCCATCTGACAAAACTGTGCTTAATGCTTACTTAAGTGGCAGCAGCAGAAATAACAATGAAAGTCTTTGTGATTTGGTAAAAGGGAATGGAGCATTAATCAAAGCACCTTAATAGCAAGGTTCAATACTCGGCAGTTCCTGTGGAGAGCTCAAGGCTTTTGCTCAGTCCTCATTAGGAAGTGTGGAAGGGAAAGACAAGGAAAAGGATCCTGTGGAACTCTGCATTCTGATGAATCACAATAGTACAAAATGAGCTCTTAAGCTCCAAGGTAAAGGATACACACACTCTTGCAGACACACATACATGCAAACACAGACACACACATTTATAAATGCCAAGATACATTTAGATAGAAACTTGGAAAACCACAAGAAAACATCAACAAGCACAAGAAACAGGCTACACAAAAGGCTGACGTGCCAACCTTGTCTATTTTTAGCTTTCCATCTCTGGCTGCTGTAAACATTACCATTTCATAGTCTGCTCAAAATTGTGCTCCAGAATTACACTCATTTGTTTGACATTAAAATATGTTCTGCGTTACAACAAGCTACATTTTAACATCATTTAATAAGTCGTACTATTCCAGTATTATTAGTAACCAATCTGCTGAACGCTCTTCATAATGGCTCACACTGCAATCCATTTTCATTCAAAATGAGAGCTCATGAAGAGACTTTCATTTAAGTCTTAGTTGAATTTCACATCACTTTCCAGTCTACTCCATATATCTACATCCAAGCAATGTAGGTCAGACATACTCGTCATAAAGCTGCATCCTCAAGATCTTTCTAAGGAACTTTCAAACTTCAGGAGAAGTCATGATTGCAGCAGAACATCCAGCGTGAACCACAGACTAGCCACAAGCTGCACTATGTCAAAATGTTATGGTCAAACAATGAGTTATTTTTATACTATAATCATAACTACAATTTTGTTCTTTGTCACTGTTCTTTACATAGATCTTTAAACACTAGTTCAGACCAAAGATATGCAATATGATGAAACTTCAAGGTTGTAGTGGTGTGATCTGGCACAAGCCAGCTTGACTCAAGCAAACTGATGACGTCACCTGTGACTCAGCCAGTTTGCAGAGACTGGTATTAGAACATGGTGTTATATAGTATCGTATTTTCTCAGTATCCCTGTTCCATAGTTCACTTAGGGATGATGTCAACTCTAAATAATGGAACTGTTCTGGGAAAAAATTGGATCAATTCTCAACCCTCTCTTTTTTGTGTTTTACTATTTCATCCTCCCTTGTTAAATAGAGCAAGTAACTCATTGTCCTCATTCATGGTTTAAGATCCAGGTAGATCCAGGTACAAAACAATCTGCCAAAGCTGGTAGTTACAAGAACTATGAAGAGAATAATTGCCATAGTCTGAAGTCACTTAACACTAGCATAAACTGGCAGGCTTTTAGACGGCTGTAGACTAGAACATTGAAAGTAGTTCAAAGTTTCATTCATCACCTACCCATGAATCACTTGGGATATGTAACATCTCCAACACTCAGTGTGGGTATGCTGTTATACACTGGTTTTAGAGGCATCTTTATCAAATGTCAAACCCACCCTAATTGGAATGAAATGACTCAACACATTCCTGATGAAGACAAATAGAAATCATCTCCAAAGAGCAGAGAAGTCAATGCCAAAAAAAGTGCCTGTCCTCAGACCTCAGCTGTGCAGTCATGTGCAGACCACAAATTCATCTCTAGGTGATTAAGAAAACTAACCATTGCCTGTAAATTCTGTATTTCTCAGAAACTAAACTATTCAAAGAATGAATACATGGTACAAGAAAAATAAAAACATGACTCACCTGTTGTAGAGCAGCAGCCCAGGCAGCAAACATAAGTACATGGAAAGAAAAATGGACAAAAAACAATTACCATTTGATATTTTTCTATAAATATGAGTAAAAAAATATGCTGTAAATGCAACACCTTGTGAGTTAATGGGACACAAACGTTGGAGCGTTTGTTAAGAACAGGCTGCTCATGAAAAATCTATGTTAATAGGACAGAAGAAAAAAGAGAGTGATACATCAACCCTGGATGTAAAGGAAAGAGAACACAGAGTGTTAACACATACACCAGGACAGAAGATGAAGAAGAGTTTTGACTTGAAGGTGACATCGAAAATGCTGTTGCTAAAGGGAAAGACTGATTAGTAATTAAACACCCATCAACAGCAACATTGTTAATTAAGAGAACATCAGCAGTGCATCATGGGGACTGAAGATACTTACAGATTTAAGACAAGACAATTCATAACCCCAGTCGATCAAGACTTGAACCCATGCATTAGTTACTCACGAACACTCCAAAATGTACAAGCCAAAAAGCCTCAGCCAAGGTTATACGTATGTCCATGCAAAGGATCCTACAAGTGGTTTTAATGATCTAAAGGCTAATGAGTGAAACACACTCAAGCAATCAGATCTGTCCCAATAAGCATATTTAAACACAGTTTCTAATATGTGAACTAATGAATCAACAGTTGGATGGAAACATCATGCATGTAACAACACTACTCATCTTCTCTAACTCCTATTTTGTCCAGGGCTGACTGCAACCAACCTTCAATGGTGGGAACAGCTGGAGAAACCACAGCTGGCTCCTCTACTGGATCAGCAAAGCTGGGAAAGAAAGGCTTTGCTGCAGGGTTAAGACCAGATCCTGGAACTCCAAGAGGTGTGAACGTTGGAGGGGTGGAGGGGCTGAGGACCGGGGATGCCTCGGAAGGGAATTTCTTAGTTCCTGGGGAGGTGGGGCTCTTAACAGAGGAGGAGGAGGAGGAAGAATGCGACTTCTTGGATTGTTTCTGGGCTGATTTGGCATCTTTTTGCTCTCTGGTTTGAAATTCCTGTGCTGTGGTTTTTGGGGAGCGAAGAGGGGCTGGGCTTGGGGTGTCGAAAGCTAAACCTAAGGGTAAGGGGGGACCTGAAGTGCTCATGTTACTGAATTCAAATAGCTCACTATTGCTGCTAATGTTGGAGTCATTCAGAAGCCATGAAGCATCAGAAGGTGAAAGAGGTGGGGCTGAGGCTAACACCTCGCCTTTTGGGGAAATGCTGGGCTGTGAAGCAGGGCTGAAAGCTGAGGTGTCTCCCTCAAGCATACCTTGTACAGAAGAGTCTTGGAGAGAAGCGGTGTTGTCAAACATCCCACTGTCAACCATGTCACTACTTCTTTCATCATTCCCTGGAGAGAAAGGTGGAGATAATGCCTGGACATTGTTGCCCAGGTTGGCATTTTCAGTATCCATCAGGAGGTCAAATGGATCATCAGGTTGTTGGGCCAAGGAAAAGGAGCCAAGCCCTGAAGTGTTGATGGTGGAGGGCATAGTGAACGGAGCGGCTGTGGCCTTCAGCTCACTGTTCAGGACCATGGGGCTAATGGGGGCAATTGTTGGAGAGAACAAGTCCTCCGACAAGGGAGATGGGGCCAGGCCTTCTTCTGGATAGGTTTCATGTTTCCAGGGGCTCTTGTTGATGTCTGCAAAGGAGGCCTCTGGGTTTGCCTGAGCCGAACTCCCAAGATCCATCAGTACCTCTGGGGGGATTTGGGAAGTTACTGCAGGTGAGGGAATAAATGGTTCTGCAATCACACTCCACTCTTCTGGAAGCTTCTTCCTGCTCTTCCCCTTTTTTCCCCGACCTCCACTCTTGCCAAGCTGCTCCTCCCAGCCACCTTCTCCTCTTTCCCGCCTTGGGCCAATCCTGTGGTAAAACTCCTCTGCTGGGGGAGTGTTTTCACCCTGGACTTGTGCCTCAGGTTGACCCCTGCTCTCAATATGTTCATAAGATCCCTCATCTTTCTGTCGTCTTTTCTTCTTCTTCTTCTGCTTTCTGTCTGATCCGTCTCCCTCCCTCTCATCACCCCCAGCATATGCAGCACTCTCTCGGCTCGGCCAGCTGTCAGGATGGTCTTCAGGACTTGTTCCGAGGTGGCCAGCATGACGACTGATCACAGTGGAAACACTGGGAGTGAAAGGAAGGTCTGACGATAGGCAGCTGGCCTTGTCTTGCCAGCAGTCGCCTAATGTACCTTGTTATGGGTGGAGAGGGAAGAGTTTTCAGTTGGAGGACATGGATATTAGCACATTAATCTCTCAGTCAATCACATATTCAGCATTCATTCACTGAGAGCCTCTTCATTCCCTCAGTATATGTCAAACAAAATCAAACCAAAAACTGAAACATTTCTGTAAGTATCAAATGGAAAAAGACGAAAACATTATCAGTCTAAAAACAAAGTGCACGTGACAGATTGGGCAGCATTTTCTGCACGTTTCTTTTTTTTTTCTTTTTTTTTTTTTTTTTTTTTGTTTGATTAAAGGAGGCTACTGTTTAGACAGCTGGAATACAGAGAAAATTGATTAAACAGAGTAATTAAGTATCTTGAGGAATTCCTCCATGGCCAAAAGGAGTGTGTGTTATTTCAGAAAGCAAAGCCTTAATCATGACACCCCTTGTGTTGTTTTGTTTTTTGTTAATCTTTTACCCTTCATCAAAACAAGCAAAAGCCTGATTTCATTGATATTCCTTAAATATAGAATCAAATATGTAAATCTTTTTTTTAAATCCAAAGTGAGACATCATACCATACACAATGATGACAGCAAATATTGAGTAAAACAATATGGTGAACATAATTTATTTATTTGTGTTCTTCTGAGTGGCTGATTCACTGCATCTGTAGGATCTTGGTCTAAGAACAGTGTAAGGAACTCTGTGAGTATGTGTGTATACAGAAACACACATAGAAACACATCCAGTGCATGCGCGTGCGCGCATACACATACACATATACACACACACACACACACACACACACACACACACACACACACACGGTAATTTACTTAACAATGCTTAGCTCTGGCTAAAAAGTGAAATTACCTTTGTGTGGTCACGGGGAAAGTAATGAAGACTAATATGAGTAAGACATGAAGTAACAAGCTCCTCTACTTTGGCCTAGTTTCTTTCTAGTTTTCCAATATATACAAATGCAGGGGAGCTAAAGTGGAGCAGCTGTCAGGGCCCATACAGTACTGTGGCTCTCTGGAGGACCATGTTTCATGTTAACAAACCCATGACAGAATTCTGATTCAGATAGTGTAGTGAACACTGTGCAGCAACTCAAAGATTCAGAAGAAGACATTTAAACTGACTGATTATGCTAGAAGAGCACCACATTTTACAAACATATAGTTATTATGTAGTTTCTTACATTTTGCCATTATGCACCGCAAAACACCAACAACTGATATGAACCAGGGCAGATATAGTAAAAAAAAAACAAAAAAAAAAAAAAGTAAATAAATTATAGCATGGTCTAACAAATTAACAATATTAACAGAAATATAAAGGAACACACAGTCAGGTCCATAAGTATTTGGATAGTGGACAGTGAACCACAGTGGAACTGAAATGCAACAATGCAGACTTGACTGCATTGTTTCTGGATTTTCAGCTTTATTTCCAGGGTTAAACTAAAATATTGCATAAATCATTTAAGAATCAAAATAATTTTAAACGTAATCTATTTTCAGAGGCTCAAAAGTAACTGGATGAGTGACAAGCAGCTTCATGTCCAGAGTCCTGTTCCCTAGTTATTCTATGATAAATGAAGCAAATAAAAAGTCTGGAGTTGATTCCAGAGGTTTAATTTGCATTGTTAGCTGATGAATACTCAACATGGGGTGCAAAGATGTGCCAATGCAAGTGACGGAGACTGTTATTATGGTGAAAATACAACATATTGTTAGACAATGACATTTTGGCAACAAAATAAATCTTTCAAGTTTAAACAAAAATACTGCAATGACCATATACGAATTCCATTTTTTAAAGGTGGTCATTCCATTGTCAGAGACTTAAAGGTAACTGAACACAAACTAGTATAGAATATAGAACTGTACTCATTTTAGTATTTTTCCTGTGTTTGTGTTCCCTAGGCGCTGCAGTTGTGATGGGGGGAGGGGGTCTCATGATTGTATGAACTGATGAGTCCTCCCAAAGAACCGGATTTCATTTGACTCCAGCAAAACATTTTTTTTTTTTATTTATTCAATTAAAAATATGTAATGTCACATAATTACATAATTTTGGAATACTGTTTCTGATGGTGATTACTTGAAAATGTATTTTATCTCAATGTCATCTTTGAAATGGGTTTTCCACTGCCCAGGTTTATCCCACGACATAAATAGAAGGCTTTTTTGACTGGTAATGAACACACACCTGTGAGGTGATGGGTAGGATCCCTGACATAAATCACACTCTACATTCATGCTGCTAAGGTCCAGCTGTTCTAGGCATGGGCCACCTTCCGCAGTCAATTAATCAATCATTCATCTCAAATGGTGAACTCCCCTGACCTGCAGCAACAACATACGACTGTCAAACATACAGTGCAGATACACGAGACTGTTCAAGGATCTACATCCCCACAACTGCAGGAATTTGTCTAGTTATTGATCTGTTAGATTTAATCCTGCTGACTCCACTTACAGCAACAGAGGCATTTAATATCTCAACATATCATATCTTAGTCTGTGTAAGTGTGTAAGTCCAAGAACCGAGAAGTATCTTCAATACTGATTTTCTTGGGTCTTTCTCCTTGTGAGTAGGTTATCTGACAAATTAATATTTAGAATGTGAACTAGGGTATTTAGTAATACATTTAAGCAATAACAAATACTGTCACAATTGCCTTAAATAACATAAATATAACAGTATTTTTTTTTTTTTTTTTTTTATTGTGTGTGACATATCTTTACATTTATTGTCTAAATAATACTATTATTACTGACATTCTGTATGACTGTTGGCTACATTACTGCTTAAACACCCAAACTCTTCTTGGTTACTATTTGTAGGCCTTTTGCGTCCATTAGGTAATTTTATAAGTTTTAAAACAGTAATGTTGAAAGATATTCCAAGGAAATAAAAAACAACTATTTGTAACAATAACTCTGGAATATCAAAAGGAGAAATACAGCCAGTCAAGAGATGAATACGGACAATGATGTGCATTAGTCAGATTAGCACACAGTAGTTAGTAAATAAAGATGACTTAATAATTCTTAAGTTATGTGTTGCTGTGCTGTGTTTAAGTAATTGTATTTCATTTGAGGCTGAGAAAATTCTGAATACCACATACTTTCTTGTATGTAAAGTCAATTAGCATATTACCTTCAATGTATATTGTTGTCATTTCTGGTTTGCTCTATCTAATATTTAAGAGACAATAGTATATATGTAATCAAACAGGTACTCCTGGGTTCTTGTTCTGATCCACATGAGTCTCGGCAGGATCCCTTCACGGTTACCAAGATCTGCACTCTGCATCTTGTAGTGGGGGTTGGTGATTGCCGCATTGGTGAGTCACCGTGTGTTACCTTGTGGTTTACACACACATATACACACTTGTAAAGACACACACTCACAAAGTACAAATACAAACACACAAACTAATCAATTTTGTGGTGTCAGTCAGGGGTTAATCCACAGCAGTCGTCTCCACTTTCTCTGCCTTTATTGCCTGTTACTGACTGAAAAGTCTGAGGATGAATCATCTCAGTTCGCTGCAGAGTGATCCTGCCTGTTGCTGCACAACTTATTTGTTACGATACAACTTTATTATTCTTTCACTGTGGCAGTTTATATTTGAGCTGCAGGGATTATACCCAAAAACTACAAGCTATCCCCTTTGTGTGTAAGACCACTATACAATGTACTAACAACACACCAGGACATGGCAATGAAAGTCATGTCACAATCACTTCTCTACATTAATGAATGAATTAATGAATGTAATGAGGAAAATCCACAAAACATGCTGACTTTCACTGACATCTGAACAGCAATCACAAATAATTTCCACTCATTGTTTCTTTAGTCTGCCTGTATTTATTAAAGCTGCTACACTCAATTGCTTTTATCACTGATTTCTTGACTCACTGATTCACTTCAGATCACTGCTACACTTTATATCACTGCCCTGAAATGTGTAAATACAACTAGAAGTCTTTATTTACAGTACTGTACAGGGAGCTCTTTTAGAGGTAGTTCTTTAGTTATTTAGCACGTGTCTTTTAGAGTACATATGCTAAACTTAATGTCAACCTGCCTACTAACCCACTGCTGTGTTGTGTTTTGGTGTCTGTCGGCTTCTTGTGCTGTATGTAAAGCTGCTGAATACTTGAATTTCCCTCCGAATTAATAAAGTATCTATCTATCTATCTATCTATCTATCTATCTATCTATCTATCTATCTATCTATCTATCTATCTATCTATCTATCTATCTATCTATCTATCTATCTATCTATCTATCTATCTATCTATCTATCTATCTATCTTTCTTTCTTTCTTTCTTTCTTTCTTTCTTTCTTTCTTTCTTTCTTTCTTTCTTTCTTTCTTTCTTTCTTTCTTTCTTTCTTTCTTTCTTTCAGGTGAAATTCTCTACTTACCTTTCAGTATTACAATTCAAGTGGTCTGACAGGAAACAAATTCTACTCAATTCTGTGGGTTTGTGGTTGTTTTTGTTTAGTTTTCATTCTTTTAAAGAGCAATTTGTTTAAAGGTTCTGTTTGTAAGATTTAGTGAACTCTAATTTAGGGATCTAATTTAAAAAATGAGAGAAACTATTCATAATTATGATTTTATTAGTAAGTTATCAGTTTATTAATGTTCATTTGTACAGCATACGGCATAATACCATATAGTCTTAATTATGTTATATTTGAGGAACCAGGTATCCATCTGAAAAATCCTCAAAATGTCTACTGAGTAGTTTTCCGATGGTGAAACTACACTGTTCTTCCCCTGGTGTTTTCTTACTGTGTTGTTTAATGCAGGATATAAACAGATTAAAAAAAAAATAAATATGACTTCATGACCAAAGTAGATGGAACAAATATAGACTAAAATAAAGGGTATAGCTCTACAACCAGTCAGTCACACTCATCCTTCTGTCAGCTCATATTTATGATCACAAAGCTATAAATTATGTCTATAACTCTACTAGACTACCTGTGCTCATTCTGAAGTTTACTTGGTACTCAAACATAATTTTTCTACAATTATGATAACACTATTACCACAGTTCCACTTTGTCTCACCATGATTGGACTGCATTTCTCTTCCTGCTGAAGCTCCAGTTCACTGTTTTCAGTTTAGTTTTATTAAGACATCTGTGACTGACGGAGCTGATAATTAAAGGATGATATTCCTAAAGGCTGCAATACAATGACACTGAAAATGAAATTCAAACTCATGCAAACTAAGCACAGGTTCTGCTGCACTAACTTCATACATTACACCAACAACTGTTTTAAGTACAAATATCATATTAGACACATGTAGATTAATTAGGTCAGCCATTGTGTCCACTGCAGGGAATTGTGGGACAATATTCTCTCCTCTCCTTTCGTAGGAGTGGTTCAGTGTATCATCTGCTTAAGGAGACACTAAAGTAAACACTGATGCTCCTTTCCTTTGCATTTAGAGAATTCAGAAAACCTCTTATTACCTCTGGGTAATTTCACTCAGGAATCTTCCTAAGCAAAAATGTCACCCCTGATCTTCTCCATGTTTCTTCAGTAGCTCACTACATCACAAAACTAATGGGAACACACTGAACCTTTAAGATAAATACAGTCTGTCAGTTTATCAGATGTGCATTATCGGGGATGGCTTGGTCAGGATACAGAGTGGACAGGGAGAGAGTCAGACAGCCTCTCTCCAGAGGATAAATATACACACACATGAACACATGTGATGACACCTCCTATACATATCAACATCAGATGCACATTGACCTTGAGCTGGCGAAGTCACGACAGAGAGTGTGTGCACCGAGGACACTATAGAAAAGACAGACAGCTAATCTGTTCACTGCACCCCACTGTGGAACAAATCGGACAGTGCAGGGTGGGCCACAGACATCTATATGACCTGTGTACATATGGTAAACATGTTTACGCCATTCCTGTTTAAGTTAAGAGGACGCTTACAGTAAACTCTTTTCAAAATCAATTAGTATTATTTGACTAACAATCCAAGAAAAATCTCAGAATTTTTTCAATCAAAGTCATGATTATAGAAGAGGAAAAACTCAGACAATCTCGGATATTAAAGTGATAAATTCACAAGAAAAACACTAAGAAATTTATGAGAAAAACAAAAACATTCTCAGAGTTAACAAAGCAGCGTTCATCATGATTAATATGACTAAACTGGAAATGAACTAATTTAATTACAGATATTAAACATTGAAATCTAAAAAGCATGAGGAAAAAATACACAGTAAATGCATTTGTATGTGAAGGAAAATGCCAGCCCTTTGCTGTGAAACTGTAACCATGGTATACACATGTATGTGAGCAGCATGTGAGCTGACCTCCATGTGTCTTACCTGCTGACAGATCCAGAGGGCTGCGAGGAGCCTGTGGTTCAGGCAGCATGGGGCTGTGGTCTTTTGGGACATCTGAAGCCGACTTGGGCGAGACCTGCTGAGGTTCTGCTATACTCGCGGGCTTCTCTGCTGAGAAGGGTGCAGCTCCCACCTCAACGTTCAGACCGATCCCTCCAGGCTGGGAGAAACCTGAACATGTAAAGGAACAGACACAGAGGACCACTGATTGTTACTGTAAAGTTCCTACTGACAATAAAAACACATTCATTCATTCACTCTATAGACAGTGACAGAGTCCTGATGACCTATCCTTTACTGGTGCACCTAGTGATGAACATTGTGGTAATGGCAATTTTGACTAGTAGGCAGACTAGAAGAAAGAAATATAAGGACATTTCTATAACAGCTCTTTTCAGTTCAAATAAAATGTCGAAGGCTTCATGTTGAGCATTGATTATTATGCATCTGGCTTTAAAAAGTCATACCTAATGTTAAACACAAATGGGCCTTGTCAAGGGGAGGTATACATGTATGGTTAAAAAAAAATAATAATAAAAAAATTCCCCCAATACCCTATTATAGCTAATTTTTTAAAGCCAATTTTGTCTAGTTTTTGGATCTATTTTTGGTTTAGAAAAATTCCCAAAAAGCACATCTCGAAATTGCAATTCCTCTTTTTTTTGTTTTGTTTTGAAAGATTGTAAAAATTTGAAAAATGTCATATATGAAGTTCTTTTTTCCATATTTTACTTTTTATTATGTGTATCCAACATACTGTGTTGAGATTTTTATACTACCTTTTCCAAAAAGTAATTTTTATTGCATGTAAAGTTTGGGGCCTGGAGATTTTAGGCATTGTATCCGTTACCATGAAATTAGTGTTTGGTTTTTTTTTTAAATTTTTTAATGGTTTTATTTGGAAGTGGATAATACAAATTACAGGAAGTAAAGATGATTACACCTACTTTAAGGAACCTTACACAAACTTTAGCATACATTTTGGATAACTATGTGAACTTTGCATGTCTTTTTCTTTGACCCGTTACCAACGACTATCTTACTTGCACTGAATATTGTACCAAACCATCCTGAACACATGGTTCCAAAACATTTAAGCTTACCAAGTGTACACAAATATGAATCAACGTCAAGTTATGTATTGATGAGGAACAGGGTGTGTTAGAATTAGTAAAAATGTATTCCCTTTTTAGAATTTATTAAGTATATGGAACAAAAACATTGGGCGCATGTCCAACAGAAATTTTAGTCCAAGTGAATCATATAGAATTTTTTTTTATCCAGTTCTCTTAAAAAATTCCTCACAAGAATACCTATATGATTTATTCTGTGATATGATTTCATGGACTTTAGGTACCCTTAGGAAGTAGTGGTTTTAATATCCTGCCATACAGAGTGGCAGCTTCCTCCTCCTACCAAATGAGGTAGAGAATTGGGTTGAGGCTTCTATGTATGACTTTATCTGATCGACTGAGTGTTTGGATTAACCCTAACCCCTAACTCTGACCCTAACTCCCAACTCTGACCCTAACCCTAACCCTCCTGAGGATATAAGTGGATTTTAAGTTCCAGCAGAATGTACAAACTGTATTAGGCATCTAAAGGCATCCAACAATTTAAAATGATGCATTAATATTCCACCACTTTGATATTGGTTTGCCTTACTTTTATTTACAATTCCAAAGCTCTCATGTAAGACCATGACAAACCGCATTTTGAGAATTCAATGAGGATTTACCTTTTAAGGCAGGTTTCATTATTTTTTTATTAGAATGTATATATTACAAATTTTTAACAAGAACAAGCCATATATGCACATGAACACAAGGCACAAAACCCTCCCAGTCATTGCTAATGAGCCAAACCAACATCAGATGCACCCGAATCAGAGCCAGAGAACTGAAAAAAGGCTGGGACAGGACCTGTACAAATGAACGGGGGTGGGTTTGAAAATCTTACATTTTTCTAGAGCTTGCAGCTACCGATTATTTTTGTAAATGAATAATCCATTGATTATTTTCTTCAACTTAATTGGATTAAGTAATTATTTGAATAGAATAGAATAGAATAGAATAGAATAGAATAGAATAGAATAGAATAGAATAGAATAGAATAGAATAGCCTTTATTCTATTCTAAAGAATAGGTGAAAAAAATAGTAAAAATATGAAAAAGACATGTCTGATGAAATGACAAAGAACTTATCCTTTATTCCAGAGCCAGCTGAAACAACCATAAAAAGTATGAGTAAAAGGATACATAAAAATAACTATATAGAAATAACCACAATAACAGTATAAAAGTAAATATCAAACAGTGTTGTATAAAGTACTGGAAAGTCACACTTGAGTAAAAGCACAAGGTACTCTACCAAAAAATTGCTTTGGTAGAAGTTCAAGTCACCATATGAAATGCTACTCAAGATAAAGCCTTTAAGTATTTAGTATTTACTATACTTAAGTATATCAAGTAATCTAACATTATATGTATTCAAGTAATGAAAGCAAAACACAAGCAAATGTTAGTAACAACCAAAAGCAGTTAGAATTTGGAATATTATGCTACTGCTCGCATCAACAGATTGCTACAGGTTGAGTGTGGACCGCTGTTTGCACTTGCACATTAACATGATTAGGCCCAATGACAAATCATCTTCCTGACTTTGTTGCAGTCAACCAGTAATCTCAGTGGTGAAAACACCAAATATCCTTCAATTTATTTCTTGTAACAAGTAACAACACTCTTTGACCATAGGTAGCTGGGATAGGCTCCAGCACCCCCCATGACCCTAGAGGATAAAGCAGGTTCAGAAAATGAATGAATGAATGAATGGATGAAAGAGTAATGAAACTGTGCATTACAAAATGTATCAGAGTAAAAGTATACAACTGAGCTAAGAAATGTAGTGAAGTAAAGGTGAAAGTAAACAGATTAAAAAACGCTCAGTAAAGTACAATTTCTCCCAAAACATACTTGAGTACAGTAGTTAAGTATTATTACTTTCTTACTATACAACGTTGATATCAAAATATCAATATATAAACAAGTCAAATGACATCGCTGCAGTCTTCAACACATTTTTCACTAACATCATAACAACTTAGGATGGAACTGACATTCAGCTTAAAAAAACAAAGTCAAATATTTGCAGTATTTGTGTGAAAGCTTAAAAGTTTAAAGGAGAAAGTGATGGTTCCAATGAAGAAAAGTGAGCAAGTAGACATTTTCTGCCTTTTTGTCCTCTTCTGTCTACACTCCATGTTGTTGGTGTTGATCCTGGCGTGATGTGTGTCTCAGTAAGTGTCCATGTGAAACACAACAGTGGAACCAATGTTCAGCACCCAGAGAAGAATGAAGAAAACTAAACTTTGATTAAGGAAAATTGCAATTAAGTAATTGGGAAAAAAGTAAACATTTTTGATTCAAGTTGATGAATCATTTCAGCTGTACATTTTTCACAGTAAGGACTCACCTTAAGATAAATACACGATAGTTTATTTTTGGGTATATGCACCTGATGCACAACCAGCCAAACAGTGAAAGGCACATGGAGAGGTAGAGTTAACAAGCTTAAGTATGAAGTTCCAGGTGTTATCTGACAAAGACACATTGACATCTTTCTCCCATGCTGCTCTAAGTTTAACAATCAGACCACCCCTTAGATTGGACACTAACCTGTAAAGGACTGAGATGAGCCTTCTGTGAGGTAGATTTAGAGAGAGGGCTGTATTAACTAATGTGTCAGACAAGGCAGATGAACCGGACAGAGAAAAGAGTGGACAGAACCTGGCCTGGAAACACCTGAAGTCTGAATTTGGAATATAAAATCTTTTGCCGTCATTCCCCAAATATTCTCTCAACATATATCAAAACCAGATATTTTATACACTAGGTATTTATACACTGGGGTGTTTTTATACAGTTACTTTGCACATCATTACATTTTTCAAACCACTTTTCATGCCCTGACCACTTTCACACAGAACTAAAATATTATGCAGTGAAAAAGCAGCATTTTTTTTCTGGACCAAGAAAACATTTACAGGGTGAATAGAGGGTCAGTGTATCTTTTGGTAATTGGATTTTGTTTTCAGAAACAAAAGAAAAACTAGTGGTTAACTGATTTTCATTTTAAAATAGAAAAATTCAAATTGAATTTCAAGGCATTTTTTGTTTTCAGTGTCAAAACAGATAAATCAAATAAAAAAAACAGGCTGATTTTCGTTTTCTCTTTCTAATAACAAAAAAGAAAGCTACCACCTGATAGAAATGGAAAAATGAGCCAAAAACACCTGTATTTTTCATTTTCGAAGACCAGATGTTGTCAGTTTCAAGAAAAGAGCTCTAATGCCTAGGCCACAAAGATTCTTACAAACGATAGGTTTTTACGAATCTTCTAGTTTGTGAGAAATCTGGACATCGTAGATATGCTCCCTCCACGAATGTCTATGAACTCCTGGAAGATTTGTACAAGTTCACAGACATTCCCATCGTTCATAAGAATCTTCGTGACCTAGGCATTAGAGATCTGTCCTTGAAAATGACAACATTCGGTCTCAGAAAACGGAAAAAAAAACAAAACAAAAAAAACAAAAAAAAAAAAACAGGCATTTTTGGTCCGTGTTTCCATTTGTCGGGTAGTAACTTTCTTTTTTGTTATTAGAAAGACAAAAAAAAAACCAATCAGTATTCAAAATTTGTTTTATCTTTTTTGAAACTGAAAAAGAAAAACGCCTTGAAATTCAATTTTAATTCTTCTATTTTAAAATGAAAATCAATTAACCACTAGTTTTTCTTCTATTTCTGAAAAGAAAATCCAATTACCAAAATATACACTGACCATGAAGACATTAATCAAACATTTGTGGAACAGCAATGATAGGCTTGTTGGTTTCTAGCCAAACTGTTTTCTGTGAAACACACAAATTATAAACATAACACTGGACATAGACCCAGAGAACAGAAGACACCTGCAGATGAGTCTCAAGGTGAAGATAAATCCATCAATATTTCTGTCACACAGACTGGTGCAACTGTATTTGAGTCTTTCATCGAACAAGATTGGCAATTGTCCCAAACTTGCATCACTGACAGTATCAATAGATTGACTGGAAACACTCATGAATGAGTATTTTTGCCCTAGTATCGGTCCCAATCCCCAGTACATACAGACCTTAAGTTCATTAAAACATGTATGTACAAGCAATTTATGAGTACTTTTTTCCAATAGTATACCTATTTTATTTAACTAAACCATAAGGATACAATAATATTAGTATCACGTCATTGACCAATTATAGTGCACTAACACTGACAATGAGAGAGCACAGAAAAGAGACAAGAGACAAGAAAGACACAAAGGACAGGATAAAAATGTAGAAAAAGCCAAGGAGCAGATGAAGAAAAAACAAAGGCACTGGGTGAATCAGTCTGGTTTACATAAATGGGACAAAGGAGCAGAAATGACTCAGACAAAACTCCACATAATATCTGAATACTGTTGCTTATTGTGGAGCCTGAGGATAATCTGAGTGCATGTGACTAGTATATGCACTATGTATATGTACACTGTACACATACATAGAACGCACGCGTGTGCACCCCCCACTGAACCGCACATGTGCAATCCAATGACCGGACCACTTGCAGAGTGATATGAAAGACATGAATTGGAGGTAAAAGAACCCATTTTCCTAAACATTTTGTGAAAAAAATCGTGCCAGAGAATCTTGATCTCAATTCTAAGCAAAAGAATCGTAATTCACATTTTTGCCAGAATCATGCCGCCCTAATGTACAGTATATGTGACAGAAAGGATCAGTGTGTCTCATATGTGTTTGTTGTCTGAATGTAGGTTATGTGAATGAACACAAAAGTATGAGTATGAGTAAAAATTGGGCTACAGACTAATAATGTGCTTTTTTATGGATGAGACTGTCAGCTGTGTGTGAGTGCTCACGTGGTAATTCAGTAGCCCAGTGACGACAGGTCTCATTAAAGCAGCACTGAGAGCTGGGTGTGCAGAGCTGGCATTGTGAAAGGCATAGTTCAGTCTCATACTCCTCTATGTGTGTGTCACTGAGTGTAGTATTTGCGTAGCATTTGCACCGAGTCGACTGACAGCGACAGATTTGCTTGCAGCTTACAAGCTTTGCCTCACAATGAACCATTTATCAAATAGAATCAAGGTGAGTTGCAGTGAAGTGACATTTTTAATGAGAAAGTAACTGTAACAAGTGGGGACATTTACTGAAATGCCATTCATGTTCAGTCACAAGATTCTGACATCTGCATTATATGTCCACAATGTTTCATATAGTTTGTAAAATAAAAACCCTACTTACAAAAACATAATTTCATGCAAAGATTGAATAATGTGTTTGTTCTGGTGTATTTATCATAATTACACCAACACTGTTTGTAAGAAGTGGCTTTATTCTGGATCCAGTCACAATGTGGACTGGTCCTTGTGTGGTTGTAAAATATATTTAATATTGACAGGTGGTCTTTGCAAATGGGAATGTGTGTGAACCAAATCAACAGTTGCTAAATGGCAATGGGAGAACGAAGCAATCACATTTTCCTTTTCCTATTTAGGGTGATTTAGGACAAATGCAACCTTTTTTCTGTCTTCTTCTGATTATTTTCTGTTGCAAAACATTTAAAGCTTCAATACATATGTTTCACGCATATCTGTGTGCCTGCATGAAGTTGGTGTTGGAAAGTGTGTTGTACTGAGAGTTGTTTGTTGTTAGCTAACGTTAGCTAGTGCTGCTGCTGTAGAGGAGCAGAGGGAAGGAAATGAAGAACTCAGATACATCACTGCCTCCTTACAGAACTCTGTAAAGGTTTTCTATGTAAAAGCAATGTGAAGCCTCTACATAAAAAATATTGTGGTATGTACTTAGGCAAATGATATAGTCATAAGCTTCGAAACTCCCTCTATAGTACCGGCTGTATTTGTGTCACCACAAATACAGTACCAACAGGACAATAAATTTGACACAAGTATTGCAAATGTACCTGAAAAAGCTCCCATTAAACCAGTATCCATCATTTGGGCAGGGCTGGTGTGGGAGCCCAGTGGATCTGAATAACTTGCCATGGAAGCTGTAAAAGGAAAAGAGGAGAATAACAGAGAAAGTCATGAAACAATGACAGAGAAAAGGAAAGGAGAAGAATGAAGTGTGAAGGTTTAAGAGGAGGAGAGATAAATGAAAGAAATAAGGGAATAAGTAGTGAGAGGAGAGAGAGGAATGTGAGAGGGATATAGCCTTAGCTATAATCTTGCATATGGGCACATATTGTTTTTATTAATATGTACTGACCCTGTCAAAATAGAATAAACTTCAACAAAATAGATAAAAGGAAGAACAGGAGAAGAAAAAAAATGTGTTGTGATGTTGTGTGTGGGCATGAGTGTATTAATAATCTATAATGGGCAAAGCAGAAGATGACAAGGAGGGACACAAATACAAGAAATGCATTGAAATGAAATACTTTCTCCTCTAGGTTCCACTGTTTTACATGGATAATATACTGCTCTGAATATAATGTGTTTATGTAAGTCTGTGTCAAGCTGTAGTATGTGTTCTAAGTTTGTCGAGACACAAAAAATTGGTTATTAGCCATCCAAACAAGAAAATTTAAAAAAAAAATTATATAACAGATTTCAAAGTCACGAATAAGCATGCATGGATGGGCAGCAGCTACAAATAATAATAATAAGAAGAATGGATTAGATTTCTATAGCGCTTTTCAAGGCACCCAAAGCGCTTTACACTAATTATTTATATTATATTTAGACACACCTAAGGGAAAAAAATAAAAATAACAATTCACCTTCGCTATCTTTCACCTTTCAGTCAGATAACAAAACTGAAGCTGCTCCAAAGTCACCAACAAAATCAGTTATGTAAAAAGATATTTTTTTGCCCTTCTTTGAGTTTCTGATTAGTTTGATACCAACAAAATGTGTGAACTAAGGTGCTGAATCATGAAAGTTCAACAATAACACAGATTAGCACAAACTGACTGAGGTAGTGGTGACCAGAAATTCAGGTATTCTGTGAGGTAAACGGGATGCAAGCTTAGTTTGGAAGCTTGCAAACTAAGCTTCTGACAAGCATGATGTAACCATACTCAAGTGTGGGAACCATTGATATCAATGTATTCTAGGTGTAAGGCTACAGTACTGGGTCATGCTAATTGTGGTTCCAGTGTCATTTAGCCACCATTTCAGGCCTGCAAATTCCAAACACAAAACTGCTGAAAAACATTCAACAGTATAACTCCACCATTCTGTACTACACTGCTGACAGTCTCCATGTTTTCCGCTTGTAGGAAACAATGTTTGGCAGTTGACTTTTAACAGTTTATCAGTGCATGAAATAAATTCCAAAAATGTAACAGCACATTTGGATCTGAATACAGTCAGATATTGTGTATATACATTCATATCTGCTGTCTATGCACTTCTGCTACATCAAACCAAAACATAGCTGATGTTGCAAGATTTTATCCACTATCTGTAAATGTATGTTATGTTTATTATTATTTTTCATTTTGTTGTCATTGCTTAGTTGCATGTCCATATCTGTACCTTCTATGGCTTGTGTTTTGTTGTTTCAAAAAGGCAATGTGTTTTAATCTTGAAACTTTGGAGGATATCAACTCTAAAGATGTTACAGTGTAAATTGTTAAGTCAACAAAAGTCATGTGACAAGTCATGTGTCTTGTGCGGTGTTGGGAATAACGGCGTTAAAAATAATGACGTTATTGTTTCCAGTAATCTAATTAATTACTACGTGAAATGTTACAACGCTGTTACTGTTATTGACAGTGAAATGTGGCGCGGCATTATGCACTGATATCCAACAGCTGTTATCCGACCTGGCTTGCTCAGCCAGGCACTAGAGGTGTGATGTTCACGAATGACTCGAGTCTTTTGAACGGCTCTTTTAAGAGAATAAGAACTGATTCACAGTTGCAAGACGTTTGTTTGGGGACTGTTCTTATATTCAAATTGCCCACGCTGCCTTCATGTGTCACCTGTGTGCCCTCTGAATGTGAACTGTCCATTCTGCCTTCACATGAATGACTAATGACATCTCCAAGTACACTATATTGCCAAAAGTATTTGCTCACCTGTCTTGACTCGCATATGAATTTCAGGTCCATCCCATTCCTAGTCTATGGGGTTCAATCTGACGTGGGTCCACCCTTTGCAGCTATAACAGCTTCAGCTCTTCTGGGAAGGCTGTCCACAAGGTTTAGGAGTGTGTTCATGGGAATTTTGGACCATTCTTCCAGAAGCACATTTGTGAGGTCACACACTGATGTTGGACAGAAGGCCTGGCTCTCAGTCTGCGCTCTAATTCATCCAAAGGTGTTCTATGGGGTTGAGGTCAGGACTGTGTGCAGGCCAGTCCAGTTCATCCACACCAGACTCTGTCCTCCATGTCTTTATGGACCTTGCTTTGTGCACTGGTGCACAGTCATGCTGGAAGAGGAAGGGGCCAGCTCCAAACTGCTCCCACAAAGTTGGGAGCGTGGAATTGTCCAAAATGTCTTGGTCTGCTGAAGCATTCCCAGTTCCTTTCACTGGAACTAAGGGGCCAAGCCCAGCTCCTGAAAAACAACCCCACACCATAATCCCCCCTCCACCAAACTTTACACTTCGGCACAATGCGGTCCGACAAGTATCGTTCTCCTGGCGACCGCCAAACCCAGACCCGTCCATCAGATTGCCAGATGGAGAAGCACGATTGGTCACTCCAGAGAAGGCTCCTCCACTGCTCTAGAGTCCAGTGGCGGCGTGCTTTACACCACTGCATCCGGCACTTTGCATTGCACTTGGTGATGTATGGCTTGGAGGCAGCTGCTCGGCCACGGAAACCCATTCCATGAAGCTCTCTGCACACTGTTCTGGAGCTAATCTGAAGGCCACATGAAGTTTGGAGGTCTGTACCATTGTAACATCTCTGTCTTTTTGTCTGCTGTTTCTCTTTCTTTCTCTTTTTTTTTCCTCGGTCTCACTCTCAGCCACACCTCCTCATTGCTCTTTCTGTCACACCTCCTCATCAGTTCATTCCCCTCACCTGTGAGCACACCTGGCTCATTAGGTAGAGGGTTTATATTCACCTCTCTCTCTTTGTTCTCTGCCAGATTGTCTTCTACTCGTGAGAAACTTTCCAGCGTTGTACCTACCTGATTCCTTGTGTCTGATCTTGTTCGTCCCTGACCTGCTCTGCTGCCCGTCGTCTGATCCCCGTCTGACCCGTCTGCCTGGTTCTGCCTTTTTGTCCGTTTCCCTGGTGCTCGACCTGCCCTTTATCCCTGACCACGTCTCTCCGCCTGCCGCCTGGTACCGACCTGTTTCCGCCTCAGACCCTGCCTTCTGTCTCAGCCCCACTGGACTCTACGGACCCCCGGTTACTGGACTATCTGCCTGTCCCCGACGCCCCCCCTTGCCTTACCCCTGTCGGATTACTCTGAGTTTGTGACTGTGTTAAAAACTGTACTGTTGTATTGAACTCCTGTTGCTACTACATAGCTTCAGTAAAGGTTTACAAACTCATACCTTCGTGTCGGTCTGCTTCTGGGTTCCGGTTGTACCCGTTACAGTACAATCTGGCCAGAAATGGACCCAGCGGACCGAACCTCGGAGGGGGCTCGCTTGGACCGTGTGGAGCAGGGAGTAGCGGCTATCGCTGCGCAGGTCCAGCAGCTGGCGGCCCTCATCACACAGCAGACTTCTTCCGCACCCGATCCAGCTCCTCTGGCTCCGTTTCTGGGTTCCTCATCAGATTCCACGCCGGAGCCCCGGGTAGGGGAACCAGAACGTTACGCCGGGGATCCAGAAGGCTGTAATCCGTTCCTCACGAACTGCTCCATCCTGTTCGCTCTGCAGCCACGCACGTTTGCGACTGAGGCAGCCAAGGTTGCCTTCGCCATAAACCATCTCACCGGCAGAGCTCGGCTGTGGGGAACGGCTGAATGGGAGAAGAGTACCCCCGCCTGCTCTTCATTCCAGGCTTTCGCTGAGGAGCTGCGAAAAGTTTTCGGACCGGTGACTTCGGGTCCTGATGCCACAGGTGGACTAATGAGCGTCAATCAAGGTAATCGGTCTGTGTCTGATTACGCCATAGACTTCCGCACCCGAGCTAGACTCAGTACATGGAACTCAGGTGCACAGTGTGATGCTTATCTGAGCGGATTAGCCCCTTACATCAAGCATCAGCTGATTTCTTTCGATCTTCCCTCATCTCTGGATGGTTTAATTGAATTAACAACACTATTGGATCGACGCATACAGCTGTGGAGGCAGGAGTCACGTCGGGGTGGAGGACACCAAACTTCACTTCGAGCTCCGGGGTTCCCGCCTCCTCCCGATCCACAGACTGAGACTCTTGCTGAGGGAGGGGCGGAGCCGATGCAGGTGGGACGGACCAGTTTGACAGTGGAGGAGAAGGAACGACGGCGCCGTGAGAATCTGTGTTTGTACTGTGGTCAAGCTGGACACTTTGTTTCTAAGTGTCCAGTAAAAGGGAGGGCTCAGCAGGGAAAAGGGGCATCCTGTTGAGCCGGTTTAAGACATCCGCCCCAACCACCAGGCCGTTGTTCCATGTGCAGCTCCAGATGGCTTCAGAACCGTTCACCCTCGCTGCTTTCATTGACTCTGGAGCGGATACTAATCTGATGGACGAGGGTCTGGTCGAACAGCTGGAGTTGGAGCTAGAAGCACTTCCCCGTCCAGTTCCAGCCAGTGCTTTAGACGGACACCTTCTAGGTACGGTTACTCATCAGACAAAGGCTATCACAATGTTAATAGCTGGAAATCACCTTGAGACCATCCAGTTCCACATACTGAAATCACCTGACCTACCATTAATCCTTGGTTTTCCTTGGCTTCGGCGTCATAACCCACACATTGACTGGTCCACGGGGTCCATTTTGGAATGGAGCCCTGCATGTAAGTCCATCTGCCTCCAACAGATCCATGGTCCAAAACCCCCAGTTAGTTCCTGTTCTGCCATAGACCTGTCCCATGTTCCGTCTGTTTATCATGATTTTAGGGAGGTGTTCAGTAAATCCCGGGCCATGTCTCTGCCGCTGCACCGTCCTTACGACTGTGCCATAGACCTTTTGCCAGGCACTACTCCCCCTAAGGGCCGTCTCTATTCCCTGTCCGCTCCTGAGAGAGAGGCCATGGAGACTTATATTAATGAGGCTTTGGCCGCTGGTATTATCCGGCCATCATCATCCCCCGCTGGAGCTGGATTCTTCTTTGTGGATAAGAAGGACAAGACTCTCCGCCCCTGTATAGATTACCGGGGCTTAAATGACATCACTGTTAAGAACCGTTACCCTCTCCCTCTCATTTCCTCTGCATTTGAGCTGTTGCAGGGGGCCACCATCTTTACTAAATTGGACCTCCGGAACGCCTACCATCTGGTACGGATCCGTGAGGGAGATGAGTGGAAGACGGCATTTAACACCCCCACTGGCCATTACGAGTATCTTGTGATGCCTTTTGGTCTCACCAATGCTCCAGCTGTGTTTCAGGCACTAATCAATGATGTTCTGAGAGACATGCTGAATAAGTTCATGTTCGTGTATCTTGATGATATTCTGATTTTTTCTCATTCTGAGCAGGAGCACGTACATCATGTCCAGGAGGTTCTGCAGCGCCTCCTGGAGAATTCCCTGTATGTGAAAGCGGAAAAGTGTGATTTTCACGCCTCCTCAGTGTCCTTCCTGGGTTACATCGTGGGACGGGACCGGATGGAGATGGATCCAGCGAAGGTTTCGGCTGTCACCTCCTGGCCAGTGCCTGAGTCCCATAAGCAGCTGCAGAGGTTCCTGGGGTTCGCCAAGTTCTATAGGAGGTTTATACGTGGTTACAGTACCGTGACTGCCCCTCTCACTGCCCTCACCTCCTCCAAGGTTCCTTTCAGATGGACTACAGAGGCTGATGAGGCCTTCAGACATCTGAAGGACCGCTTCAGTTCAGCACCCATTTTGCGTGTTCCAGATCCAGAGAGACAGTTTGTAGTGGAGGTGGATGCCTCTGATGTGGGGGTGGGAGCAGTTCTCTCTCAAAGAACTGCAGATGACCTGAAAATGCATCCCTGTGCTTTTTTTTCCAGGCGGCTGTCCCCAGCAGAGAGAAATTATGATATTGGCAATCGTGAACTGTTGGCGGTGAAACTGGCGCTGGAGGAGTGGCGGCATTGGCTGGAGGGGACCAAGGAGCCATTTCTGGTTTGGACTGATCACAAGAATCTTGAATACATCCGTACAGCTAAAAGGCTCAACTCCCGTCAAGCACGTTGGTCCTTGTTTTTCACCCGCTTTAATTTCTCCCTCTCTTATCGGCCAGGCTCCCGTAACATCAAACCGGATGCCCTGTCACGGCAATTTATGGTCGGGGAGGGAAGCGATGATCAGCCAGACCCCATCCTCCCAGTCTCCTCCCGCATGGCAGTCCTCACCTGGGATGTGGAGGAACGAGTAAGAGCCGCCCTGGAGGATCAGCCGGGTCCCAGCACCTGCCCCCAGAACCGCCTGTTCGTCCCTCAGGAGTTAAGGTCAGAGGTGTTGCAATGGATTCATGGTTCAAAACTCACCTGTCACCCTGGTATTCAGCGCACCCTGGAGGTATTGCAGCGGCGGTTCTGGTGGCCGTCCCTAGTGGAGGACACTTCAGGGTTTGTCAACGCATGTCCGGTCTGCAATCAACACAAGACTCCTCGTCGCTCCCCAGCCGGTCTCCTTCAGCCACTGCCTATACCCCACCGACCCTGGTCACATATTTCCTTAGACTTCGTCACTGGGTTACCTCCTTCTGAGGGGAATACAGTCATATTGACAGTAATTGACCGTTTTAGTAAAATGGCACATTTTATTCCCCTGCCCAAGCTCCCCTCAGCCAAGGAGACCGCTGAGGCGGTTCTCTTTAATGTGTTCCGTTTTCACGGCATCCCAGTGGATGTTGTGTCAGATCGGGGCCCCCAGTTTACCTCTGTCTTCTGGCAGGAATTCTGCCGGCTACTCGGTGCCTCGTCCAGTTTGTCATCAGGGTTTCACCCACAGTCCAATGGTCAGACGGAGAGGATGAACCAGGAGATGGAGACTACTCTCCGCTGTATGGCATCTAAACATCCTGCTACCTGGGTCAAACAGCTGCTGTGGGTGGAGTATGCCCACAATACCCTCTCCAGCTCTGCCACAGGACTCACCCCGTTCCAGTGTGTTCACGGTTTTCAGCCTCCGTTTTTTTCCTGCAGAGGAGGTGGAATCATCCTGTCCGTCAGCAGAGGCTTTTATCCGCCGCTGCCGTCAGACATGGGCCCAAGCCAGAGCTGCACTGAAGCGAGCTGCTGATAGGTATTCAACCATTGCCAATCGCCGTCGCTCACGGGCCCCCCAGTATCAGGAAGGACAGAAGGTCTGGCTGTCCACCCGGGACCTACCCCTAAGAACTGAATCTAAAAAATTGGCCTAAGAACTGAATCTAAAAAATTGGCCCCGAAATTCATAGGTCCTTTCCCCATCGAGAGGGTGGTCAATCCAGTGGCCGTCAGACTGAAGCTTCCTCGCACTATGCGCATTCACCCCACTTTCCATGTTTCCAAGGTGAAACCTGTTCATGAGAGTCCCCTGATGCCCGCCTCTCAGCCCCCCCCTCCCCCCCGGATGATTGATGGTGCTCCAGCCTTTACTGTGCGCAGATTGTTGCGCTCTCATCGCCGGGGCAGGGGGCTCCAGTACCTGGTTGACTGGGAGGGTTACGGCCCTGAAGAAAGGTCTTGGGTTCCAGCTCGTCAGATCCTAGATGGTCAGCTCATCAGTGATTTTCATCGTCTGCACCCTGATCAGCCATCTAGTAACCGACACCACGCCGCTGACAATGGTGTGGTTTCCCCTCCTTCCCACGCTCCTGAGTCGCCGGCGGCGGAGGGGAGCTCTTCGGAGGAGGAGGGGTCGAGGTCAGAAGAGGAGGTCCTTTCTGAAGAGTATTGACTCTCCGCCACACTCCTCCACCCACTCAGCTTTGTTTTGGGACGTCAGGGGCCGTCCCTTGAGGGGGGGGTTCTGTAACATCTCTGTCTTTTTGTCTGCTGTTTCTCTTTCTTTCTCTTTTTTTTTCCTCGGTCTCACTCTCAGCCACACCTCCTCATTGCTCTTTCTGTCACACCTCCTCATCAGTTCATTCCCCTCACCTGTGAGCACACCTGGCTCATTAGGTAGAGGGTTTATATTCACCTCTCTCTCTTTGTTCTCTGCCAGATTGTCTTCTACCTGTGAGAAACTTTCCAGCGTTGTACCTACCTGATTCCTTGTGTCTGATCTTGTTCGTCCCTGACCTGCTCTGCTGCCCGTCGTCTGATCCCCGTCTGACCCGTCTGCCTGGTTCTGCCTTTTTGTCTGTTTCCCTGGTGCTCGACCTGCCCTTTGTCCCTGACCACGTCTCTCCGCCTGCCGCCTGGTACCGACCTGTTTCCGCCTCAGACCCTGCCTTCTGTCTCAGCCCCACTGGACTCTACGGACCCCCGGTTACTGGACTATCTGCCTGTCCCCGACGCCCCCCCTTGCCTTACCCCTGTCGGATTACTCTGAGTTTGTGACTGTGTTAAAAACTGTACTGTTGTATTGAACTCCTGTTGCTACTACATAGCTTCAGTAAAGGTTTACAAACTCATACCTTCGTGTCGGTCTGCTTCTGGGTTCCGGTTGTACCCGTTACAACCATTGACTCTGCAGAAAGTTGGCGACCTCTTCGCACTCTGCGCCTTAGCATCTGCTGACCCCGCTCCATCAGTTTACGTGGCCTACCACTGCGTGGCTGAGTTGCTGTCGTTCCCAAACACTTCCACTTTCTTATAATCCAGCTGACAGCTGACTGTGGAATATTTAGGAGCCAGGAAATTTCACAACTGGATTTGTCGCACAGGTGGCATCCTATCACAGTTCCACGCTGGAATTCACTGAGCTCCTGAGAGCGACCCATTCTGTCACAAATGTTTGTAAAAGCAGTCTGCATGCCTAGGGCTGGATTTAATACACCTGTGGACATGGAAGTGATTGGAACACCTGATTCTGATTATTTGGATGGGTGAGCCAATACTTTTGGCAATATAGTGTATGAGCTGTCTGCAGCACACCCCATTCACTTGAACGCAGTATATGCAGCTAACTTAGGGGAGGAGTTATCAGTGAGCGCCGCCTGTATCCGACTGACTGAACTGGAGCCACGTTTACCGCTGTATTAGGGAGGAGATATTAACAACTGAAAAAAATTGAGATGCGGGATTAACTGGAGGAGCATCTTCTTCATAAAAATGAAGAGCCCCTTATGTGGTATGTCGTGTACCCCAGCCTGACCAAAGTCATGGTATAGAAGCTCTGTTTAGTGGCAACATCAGTTCCATCTGAAAGAGTATTCTCTAAGACAAGACTAATATTATCAGAGAGAAGTCACCTCAAGACAGCAAAAGTTAGATCATTTGTCTTCCATAAAGGTGCCCTGCCACACATATTTCATTGCTTTTGTGGTAATGTCTGAAGTTCTACCATGGACTCTGTAACATTTTCAGTGGAAAAATGCCTTGGTTACCAAGTTTCCAGCCATTCTAATGTGGTATAGAAAGCCTGCTGGAAGATTCAGCTCAATTTACACCAGTTCTCATGAATATTCAACATGCTAATCTGCTTGACTGACTGGCAACAACCCTGTGCAACAAGTAGAGGAACTGGCATAAACTGAAAATCAAACTTAATGTGCTTTGAACGTCAAACTTTGTTTTTCAATTGACGTGTACAGGTTGTAGGTCTAATTAATGGTGGAAAAAGTTTTTAAATTTATCTTGGTCTCATTATGTGACATCACAAACACCTGGCATTTGAACAGGGGTGTGTGGACTTTTTATATCCACTGTATATATATATTAGGGCCTATAATATGTCTACTAGTTGTGGTTTGAGGTCCAATAAATACGAAGTTAAAGGAAGTACCTGTCTATGCTGTTCTACTCTATGCAACTGGCCCCATGAAATTAGCTCAAAAATCTGAATTCTTTTACATATTTGAAGGTTTTTCAAAAAAGTAACACAATAATTACTTTCCCCGGTAACTAATTACTTTAGTTACTTTTTTGCGAAAGTAACTAGTAATTATAACTAATTACTTTTTTAAAGTAATTTACCCAACAATATAAGCATGTCTGGTTTCAGAAAGTTAAATATCACCTTCGATAGGAACATCACTAAGAAATTTGCAGCTAAAATCTGTAACTTCCAACTATCAACTAGTGATTAAACAAGCACAAATGTTTTTCTTTTTTCTTTTGTCTTCAGTCTTAAAATGTTATGTTGCCTTAACAAAACCCCTGAAAAGAACAATATGGAAAAGTGGGGCTCCAACAAGTAATACTTGTTGAAATTAGTTTTTATTTCTTAAAAGTGACTTTTATACCTGATAAGAAGTCTGTTGCGAAGGCCTGCTGCTGGTCAAGTGAGTGTGGCCGCACCTCTCCCTGCGGCTCTGGGCGCGACGCTGATGTCTGTCCCCCCGCGGTCAGCTTACAACCTGCAGTGGTGACAACATGGATTAGCCAACATCAGCTCCTCGTTCGCAGTTGATGCTTTACTCTACAACTACAATCTAATGATACAAGGCTACTGAAATCACAGCTCACTGAACACAAAGCAACAAAAATCAGATTCCATATTGTTATGTAATTTTGTTCATGGCGGGACTATTACCCGAGGAACTGATTGAAGTTAAACAGCTAGCAGTAGGTTAGATGTTATACAAAGAGTACACATTGGCAATCAACACTCTCACCTTCCAAATGTCCTCCTAAAAGTGGATATCCCAGTGCCTTACAAGTCAACATTCAGTGTTTGCCATGTGCTGCTCAGTGCTTCTGTCTCTGTCTCTGTCTGTCTCCACTGCAGCCTCAGCTGGCTCTAAGCTACCACCACTGTGAACCCCCGGTCACACACATACACACACACACACACACACACACACAATACAAGAATGTGATCACAGTCTGGGAGTCTGGGTTTGGTGTGACGTCTCACTGTCTGTCTGGTTCAGGTCCTGGGCCCTGGCAGCTAGCACCTCCCCCTTGCCTCCCAGATTTCCCACAGTCCCCTGCTCACTCCCTCCCTCTCTGCTCCTGCAGTCACCCTTAAGCTCCTGTGCCAGTCTCCTACCAGAAGTCCACACTGGACCCCTGATGAGACTGATGAAATATGGCTGTTTGGTTCTGGAGGATAAACAGTGGAAAGAAAACAGGTGAGAAGTTGACAGAGGTGGGAAAAGAGAAGAGGAGAAAATCTTGTGGCTGGATTTAGATGTGGTTTATAATCGGGTTATTAATGGCATTGCTGTAACTTTATAAGCCATTAATAAGATGTTTTACCATTACTATCAAGCCTCAGGTACCACTGACTATTCAGCACTCTTTGTTTTCTTCATCACCAGTGTACATACCAGCCTGCCAGTTTTTCCTATGAGAGGACAGTTGAGGTTTTTTTTTTTACCTGAACTAAGTTAGTGGACAGTGGGATTCTGAATGTTGCACAGGCTGTAAAGCCCCTTCTGGCAAATTTCTATATATATGATACTGGGTAAAAAAAATAAAACTGACATGACTTGATTAATATTTAACTTGACTTGAAGTTATTTTGACTCTTTCAAAAGTTCAATAGACTGATAGGCTATGTTCAGACGGCAGGAAAATGTGGCCAAAATACAATTTTTTTTGCCCATATGTGACATGTATCCAATCTGTTAAAGATGGTTTGAACAGCATAAATCCGATTTTTTTTCAAATCTGACCCAGGCCACTTTCATATGTGGTCCTAAATCCAATACATATGTGATATTTTGCAATGCAACTTCAGTCTGAACGGCCAGGTCAAATTTATCCAACCTTTACATCACTGAAATGCGACAAACATCATCCCATTCGGCATCCCAGGAGATGGAGTGGTGGGGAAAACAGATTTACTTCTTTAAACACAGAGTGTGCCTGCGTGGTCACGTATTATGTCAGGACCTCTTTAGTGCATCCGGATCATTTCAGGGTCGCATTCAGTTCATACTCAAAACTGATAGAAGCCACATTTAATGTGTAACATGAACGAGCACACAGAAAATTCGTATTTTACCAAAAAATCTGCATTGCGCATCAAGACCTGCTGTGTGAACGTAGCCCTAGACTCTGTCCTGTAATTTCTATGTAGAGGACTCAAGTAGCTTTTTTCTCCAAAAATGCTTAGACTCCTGTGTTCCTCAGTGTCTCTCCACAGCAGCTACATGCAGTTAGCTAATGTCAACATATACCCAACAGCCTGCATAACACTTACTCCAACATTACACAAAATAATGAACTTTTAAGTCCCTCTAACTCATTTTACTGTGACGCAATAATTTGTGAGGTGTATTATTGTAATTAGGTTAAGTTTTATCTGTGGCTGATAAAGGAACAAGATTAATTAAGTAAAGCAGCTGGTAAGGTCTACAAATTAAAGTGCTTGTCTGTTAGTGTCTGTATTTGTGATGGGAAATGGTCATTTGTTGATGTTAGTAACTCCTTGACTAAGGTAAAAATAGTCTCTGTTGTCCATCCATATCATTCTTCAATGTCTCCTGTACGGGAACAGTGATATGCAAGATTAACATAAGCTTAGAATGCAGTCAACAAATAAACAAATCTGAGACATTCACAGCACAACACAGACTCAAAGAAAAACATCATGCGAGCCCATGTGCTTTTTAATGTTTTTGTAGCAGAAAAGAAGGAAAGAAACTAGTTAACTAAAAAAACTAGTTAAACTAAATTGTTCCTTCAAGGTGCAGCAGTAACCTAATCTTGACAAATAATAAATCTAAGCCAATGTGCAAAAACTGTTAAGCTTCTATGTAACTGTTTCTTCATGAGATTTATAATTTGGTTATGAGGTTTACAAAATCTTTCATAAAGGTGGTATTAGAGTACCGGTGAATGCAGAAGATGATGAAGGAACAAACAGGAAGGAACTGAGGGACAGGAGAGGGGGAAGGATGAAGAGATGGAGGGGGAGGAGGGAACCAATGGCGACCGTCTCCCAGCAGCGGCAGCATCCTCACTGGGTGACAGTGAGCTGAACAGACAGGATGCCACCCAAAGTCACAAATGCTTTCATATATCAGACCCACACAGGGTGCAGCAGCGGGGTGGGTGCATTGTCTGTCATAAAAAGACACAGAAAACACTCCGTCGGCAGGGTCACCCATTGATTCAATAACACGGAGTGAATAAGTGCATGTCCTCATTATGAAAACACAAGTGTTTATTGTGATTTAAAGGGTATGCTGACTTTCATATCATTAAATCAGCATAAAAAAATTAGGAAAATAAGCACAAGCGAGTACGAGTTTGTTATTGTGTTGTTATGGCCTTGATGTCCTGTTTGTTACTTGTTGTTGATATTTCACTTCGTCTTTTTACATCATTTATGCCATGTTATCTCTTTTACATACATTTTCTTCTAATGAATATTGCTTTTTTCTTGTGTCTATTGTGTCACTTTTGTCTTTTTCTATTGTTGTTTTCTTGTAACATCATCTGCTTCAGTTTTAATATTCTAAACTTTGTTGTGTGTGACAGTCAGTCATGAATACACCACACCATCAATGGTTTTGATGTTGAGGTGAGGTGCACAGTGATGCTAAATTAAAATAATCATTAATTGCCCATAAATACATCAAAGTTAAAGTAACAGAAGTCTTTTGGAAATGTAAGATGTAGAAAATACACGTCTGTGTTAAAATACAAGGGGTAAAAGCAAAATCTGCAAGAAAAATAATCATGAAAAGTACTTAACTACAGTAATGAAGTATTAATACTGGACTGCTGTCCATGGTGCTGAAATCAGGCAGAGCAGCTTTGAGAGGCCAGTCAGAAACTGTGATGGGAACAACTCTACTTACAATCAACTGTACCATGGGTTGACTGAGGCCACATCCTCATTTTACGCTACAGCCAGGGGTTGTACATTGTATCATGGGGAGGGAGGTTAAATTAATATGCTCAAAGCTGGTAGCTGTCTGGTAGGTCCTCATCACTCACAGAAAACATCTCTTAGGCACAATTAGCAGCTGCATTAGCAAAAACACCTGGTCAGCACAGATGCACTTTACAAACTCGGGGTGGGTGATATGGGCAAAAACAAAAAAATCTCGATTTTTTTTTTTTTTTTAATCTCTTGATAACGATAATCTGATGATATCCTTTAAAATGTGGATTTCTTTCTCTTTTTCTTTTTTTTGACAAAAAATGCTGTAAAACTCTACTTGCTTACCAGGACATCTATGGATACAAACAGCCCTAGTTTGTTTTTAAAGTACTTCATATATCTTCTGCAAAACATGTGGGGGGTTTCACGAAAGTGAAACCTAACATGCTTTCAACGTCCGACTCCTTGCTTCTATGTCTCTATTATACAGTGGATCTTACATGAAATTTTCACAACTTCTCACCTGTATCCACTGGACCCCCTCCACTGCTCTATGGGCCCCCCACAAATGCTGGGTCCCATGAATTTGTCACGTTCACATCCCCTTTATGGTGCCCCAGCTTGCACATAACATTATTTTGACCAACATCAGTCTTGTCAAAACTGAACTATTTCCAGGCCAGTGATGTGGACCCACATCTTGCTATGAAATCATCCGCTGAGACGGGAGACTCCTGCATATTTTCTCCATGTGAGACGATGTTGTGCTTTGGGTGCCACCAAGTTACCATGAGTCTGAATCCTGTCCACTGATTGGCTTCTGAGGCACGCATTTAGTTAATGAGGATTTTCATGCACCTCTCCTTTACCGTATATGCACCGTCCATTTTGTTTTCTTTTTGAGACAGTATGAATACTCAATAATGTAAAATTGCACATCGTTATATCAACATTTACAGTATTATTGTAGGCGTTATATATCACCCACTTCTTCACAGAGGTTAGTTCAGATTATTATATCATAGATCTTTGGAATATTTTTGTTTCCACTTGTGTCCATAATCACATTCTGACCAGATTGAATGCTAGGATCTGGGAATGTGGTGACTTTGGTAAAACAATGTCTGATACAGCAAGAGGCAGTGACATGATTAGATTGTAAACCAACCCAACTAGCGCCAAATGATAAAATAATCACAAAGCCAGACTAATTTTCAATAATACTGTGCCTTTCTAGCTACACTAAGGCACAAGCCTTGCAAAAACTCCTTTTTTGGGGTTCAGTTTTGTCCACAGGCGAAAATTTCACGCTGGACTTACCCCCCCTTTGCACAGTGTTTAATGTACCAGTGGGTGAACTGCACAGCTTGAAAGAAGGAGGATGGCCAACTGTGATGCACCGCATGTGGGTTTTGTGTGTGTGTGTGTGTGTGTGCGCTTGTGTTTTTATTTGGAACATGTCCCGTGGATTGTTCCTAGTAGGTGAGTCAGTGGCCGGCAGGAGGCTCATTACAGTGTCCTCGCTCATCATGGCTGCTTGACCTTTAACAATTGTCTCCTTACAGACCAGAAAATATAAAAATCACCACTAGGCTTCTGGAGAAACACTCAACTTTATCAAAACAGTTTGACTTTGAGGCAAATACTACTACTACTGCTACTTCTGTGCCATACATCTGTTATTTATAGTTCATGTATTGTGGTGAGAAAAAGACAACACTATCCTGTTTGGTGTTGAATTAAGAGCCAGAATACCTAGGATCTGCTCATGTCTGTTATCTATTTTTATGGAGGTACAAGGATCAATAAAAACTCAATTTAATGTGAGTCATATGGGCCCTCATGTAAGCCCACACAGCAACTGTATACAAACCTAGTGTAAATTACATCTGTGCTTCTTTGCACCTTCAGTACCGTAACTGTAGAAAGTGAGGGACATGGCTATTTCAGTCCAGCTCCAACTGCAAAACGGACATATTACCATCTGATCATGATGCAGACAGACTCAAGACTTAACATATGTCAATACAAATACTCAGATCAGATACTATTAGCACATCCAGATAAAAAACAAATCCATTAGTGGGAGGAAATGAGTCATCATCTCTGATTTTGTGTTTTACTCAAATATTAACACTAACAAATATGCAAACAATAAATGGGAACTGCAACAAAGAGTCAGCTCATTCATTTTTCCTTTGACAAATGTTTTTAGACAGCAATAAAAGCTAGATGTATCTAACAAGTCTCCACGGCACAATCTGATTGATACGTTTTCTTCTGAATAACAATACTGATACAGCTTATCGACGAGACCTGTAACCACTATTTTGAACAATTAGAATTTCAGTTAAAAACAATCTTGGTATATAAGTTTCATACTGAACAAATAAGTAATAAGCACGAATAAATAATAAATGCTCTTTTCTATTTCTTTGTTGTGAGCCTATTATCATGACGTGAGCAGTCAGATAGTGGTGTGGGCATTGCTCAAGATCAGAGTCAAAGTGGAACATCAAAATCATTTACTTTATTTGATATCTTATTTCAGTACAATATTGGATCTGACAATGATCTTTTTTAAATAATCAGTAGTGTAGCCAGAGGTGGGTAGCAATGCATTACATTTACTCTGTTACATTTACTTTTTGGTGCACGACAACCGCCCTTGGAAGAGACATTTTTTGAAGAATGGGAGTTTTTGGGCACCTGTTTTACTTTGAAAGGCAAATTGCCAAGTTGCTATTGGAGTGAGTTCATGGGTGTTACATATGATTTGTCGGGGTCGATGAGACAAAAAATGTGGCTTTCCTTTCATGTTTGTACGACATTCCTACTGGCTGCTAGGGCTGTTTTTGTCTACCTGGGTGTCACTAGAGAGCACATTTTGGCACCTAAGGAGTTAATTTTTACATTTCATCACATTTTTTGCCAGATGGGAACGCATGTCAAATTTGTTGAGGTTATGAGCATGTTGAGGGGGTCAAATTCCCGTTGAAAGTGGCACAAAAAAAAAAAGAACAAAATACAATAGGGCCTTGCCTTCCAGGCAAGTCCTCTCACTCAGTGAGTGCGAGGGCCTCGCCTTTCAGACTCATTCCCTAATAACTAAATTAACTGTTTCACCATTATTATTATTATTATTATTATTATTATTATTATTATTATTATTATTATTACTATTATTATTATTATTTTGATTATGTTAATGCATTCCTGATTTTTTGTTTGCTTGTTCTGAAACCTGACATTCAAGTAATGTTTGAATAGTTCAAACACAGTGCTCATGTGTTCTTTACTAGGCTCTGGTCTCAAAAGTTTTGTTGTTAAAGACCATGACAGCCAAGCAGAAGATAATGTTTTGAAAAAAGAGCATTTTATTTAATGTGGTAGATACCTTTATTTCTGTTTTCAATGATTTATTAACATTTCATTTATTAATGTTGAATTTAAAAGAACAATAAATCTGATGTTACACAGGAAGAACTCAGTATTTGAGTATTTTTTTATTAAGTACTTTTTTTTTTTTTTTTTTTTACTTTTACTTGAGTAACTATTTGGATGGCTACTTTTTACTTGTACTTGTGCAATATCTTTCTAAAGTAACACTACTTTTACTTGACTATAATTTATGGCAACTCTACCCACTTCTGGATGTGGCCCCATTATCGGACATTACAGACTGGGGCAGCCAATATGCTAATGCTAGTGCTAATGATATACCAACAACCATATCATTATTCCTCTTTACCATGTTTACAGTTGTGTACTGCAGAGTCTTTAACGACAGACCGTCATGCCCAGTAGCTACAAGTCGTGACCTCACCAAATACTATATATGTGTATGTACCCTACAGGATCAGGCTGATTTCATGTTGGTGAAAGTCAAAAGGTTTACAAATGTGACTATTTATTTTTGTTCACGTTATTGTCCCCAAAGGGATATTCAAGCTCTGCTTTTGATTGCATCCCAGTACACTCTGAGCAGGAGGTGGCCAATAAAGACACCTGGGTACAAACTCCATGACGTGAACACGTGAACTCCACACAGAAAAACCCTGTTCTGAGCAGGAATCTGAACTATTTACCTACAAGGCAACAGTGCAAAGCCACCATCATCATCATTTATAAAAAAATATTTTAAAGAAAAAATCAACAATTGAAAAATAAGTATAGGACATTTCCCATAGCCCTACCACATGTTTACTGAGTATGCTAATTTTCTCTGGTTGCGGTGCCCTGACGCAACTATTACTAACCCTATTTTAGTAGGAAACAGAGATGTGACCATGACCTCTAAAATTCAGCATCACCAATGTGTGGCTCCTGCCACAAAGAGCTAACATCTAATCCTGTGTTTTACTGTGAACAACAAGTCTGTCTGAATTATGTAAGATCTGCTGGGGGGGCAGCTGACCTCAGTCTGAGGACTGAATATGGCGAGACACACTGGAGTAACGATCACTTTGAGAGATCAACTCTACATTCTGAGAGGCATCTGAGGACATGCACACACAGCTGCTCTGCTGTACAAGAACTAATGTGGACAAACAAATGTGAACACATCCACGCAACAACACACAAACACACTGCGAGTACACACTCATACATGAGTGCAGACAGACAGCCAAAAGTCAGAGCCCTGGCTGGGTGGACTCTTGGCTGACCTGACAGAATTCAAGCTGTGCCTAATACTACTCATGCATGGAGACATTGTAGAAGTGGCAGTGGAGGACTGTGAGGACATGCAGCAGATTCTGGATCAGCTGGGGAAGAGGGGGTGGTAGACGGGTTAGTGGAGGAACTTTGCCAATCAAACACCCTCCTCCCATTTGAAATATGAGTCAAGCTACAGTTACACCGACTGTCAAACATCTTTTTACCAGGGAAAATCTAAAGACATTTTTAGAAATTATTTACACTCAGCTAAAACACTTGCCAAATGTTTCAATGTTTTTTTGTTTTACTTAATTTTACTCATGCATATTTTAATGGTGAGAAATGATTTTATTTATTTATTAATTAATGTATTTATTTTTAATAATTGTTTTGAATGTTTTAATCCACTTACTCCACAAGGATAGTTTAAAGGTGTGATGTTCAGTATTAAGTGACATCTAATTGTGAAAATGCTGGTACTGATGACCCAGGCAGAATGCACTTCATCATATTGGATGTTTCAACCCACAAAAACTATCTGGTTTCTTCAACTTTCACTGAGGACCAAACATCAGCTCTTAAACTTGACAGACATAATGTTCTCATTTCATCAGGCCATTCCTAGATGTACCCATCCCTGTGCACAGATTTTACCCAATTTTCACTTTAGCTGCAGCCACTTTTTCCTCTCTAATGTTAATTTCCTTTACTTCTTCTAATCTAATGTTCATACTTAAGACATCATGGCACATAAAAATAAAGCTTTTAATAATTAATCCTGATAATCTGCAGGTGGAAGAAGTAGAGATATTACGCCAGCTTCCCCCAAAGCTGTTACTGGAGCAACATGAAAGGCTAAACACTGACACTGTGTGAAAAGCAACGGCTGTGTTCTTGCACAGTTCAGACAGATAGAGAGACCCGGTGCCAGGATGAGGACAGGACAATGGGATTGTCAGGATGAGGGACACACACACACACACACACACACACACACACACACACACAATAGTGAAGCATCTGGAGAGGGTAAAAAAGCAGGCTACTATTGTGCACTTTAATAGATTAGTGCAATCACATTCACCATTCTCCTCCTCATCTGCTCATGAATTAATTTCATTGTGGTTCATCCAAAGAGCGCACACATATAGTGCACAAAAGCATTACGAGTCACAAAGTGTCAGGAAGAAATCAGTTTGCAGGATGCTTCCAGTTAGGGCTGGGCGATATGGAAAAAAATCATATCATGATGGGGTTTTTTTTCATATCAGACGATACTGATATGTATCACGATATAAATCAAATCACTATTTTTGACAAGCTTAAATTCTCTGTTACTTATAAGTTAATTATGAAGACATCAGGAGGTTATTTCGATTTAAATATGATTGACTTTCTGTCAGAGGTTGAATATGACAGATGTGCTGAAGAACATTATACAACTGTTACAGATAAATAAAACGGGTAAATATTGTGTGCGTTCTGCTTCAAGATTCACGTGAAAAGGCAATAAAATGGATAAGTGCGCATATATCTATATCTATCTATCTATCTATCTATATATATATATATATATATATATATATACATACATACATACATATATATATATATATATATATATATATATATATATATATATATATATGTATATATATAAAAAAAATCCAGATGTCAGAGCATATTTTAAGTTCACTTCTAAATCTTCCATATTTGCTGGATGTTCCTCCCCTCAGCTTTGTACAGCATTACTCATTTATTCTGTTTTCATACCAGACCTGTACCTACTCCACCCAACAACAGGACCGGGACTGACACTGATGAATAACTTTTTGAGGTGGCTGTGGCTCAGTAGGTAGAGCGGGTCATCCAGTGACTGAAGGGTTGGCGGTTTGAATCCTGCCTCTAACTGTCCACATGTCGAAGTGTCCTTGGCACTTGACACTGAACCCTTAAGTGTTTGAACTAGGCACCATAAAAGTGTGGAAAAGCGCTATATAAGTACCGACCATTGAACTTCAAAACAAATGATAACAAAGATGATTTAAAGATCAAGAATTTTATTCCTAACATGTCTAGCTAACATTACCTTTCACTAATTTACATTAGGTGGCACAGTCCATATATGAACAGTGGAAGAGTTAATGAAAACTATAGATGATTAATGATGTTTTTTAATGAGGCTTTGGACTTTGGGGAGATATCATATTTCTCTTTTGGGTTTGAAACTGAAACATTTTGGGAACCTAGAATTAGTAGGTTTATGTAGAGAAAGTACTGTTCTGTTTTTGCCATCATGTGAATGGGTTTGATAATTTTGCAAGTATGATGTCTGTAGATGAGAAACTGAGAAGAGGACTGGTAGAAAAAACTTCAAATTGGGCCGTGGTATATTCTTGGCTATTTAATAAAAATTTTAGACAAAGCTTTTGACGGACAGAATTGCCTGCAATATAATTGGTAATGAATTTATTACTGAGCTGTACAGAAGTTTTGTCATGCTCTCCAATAGCCCTGCAGCCTCGCATCGTCCAGCGTCCAGCCCATCTTTACTCTATGTTCTCTCACAGCCTGCAGGCTACAGTCTCTATTCTCCAATTGACCCAGCTTCTTCTCATCTTTCCTAGATGGGAGAGTTGAACCATACTGGGTGGGTCGGGGCTGTCACAGGACCAAGAGCAAAAAAATGTTTTTTAAAGGGGGGGTGCATTGGTGGTTAAGTGGCAAACCTAGTGTTTCATTAAGCTCACTGACCTTCTGGTATCTGGATGAGCATATTATGCACACTTTGCAATTGAGGTAATAAAAGAGCATATTATTTTTCATAATTTGCATTAGGTTACCATTCAAAAGTTGTTCACTTGCATGATTTCTAAAATTCTGACCGAGCAAACTAAAATCAGCATATTGTAGACAATAGAAATGACAACACTGGCAGCCTTCTCCAATGTGAGTTTGACACATTTCAGATCATTTGACCTGGTACAAAGAATAATAATGGATATTAACAAATGGTGCCATTAATCCTCACCCTATGCCAGGCTGCAAAAATAAAAAAAATAACTAATCCAATTTTTATGTGGTATATTGAAAAGTGTTTTTTGCATCAAAAAATCTGCTTTGTTTACATTGCAAACATGGCATTTAAAGGTGGGGCGGGACATGTTTTCCTGGAGCATTTTTTATTATGTTGCTTAAAATCCCCGTTACACCCTGATTACAACCAATTAATTAAACACTCTAACACAAAAATAAAAAAATGTGGAACGGACAGGTCTGAAAAAAAAAAAAAAAACATCAAATCATTTAATCGCCCCATCGAAATGATTGAACAGTGATTATCTATCAAACTCAACTGCCATTTGTCCCTCCCCTCTCTGTGCATACCCCTCTTTGTGCATGAACTGTGCGTTCTCAGAGGCTTGGAGCACTTGTGCAGGAAACGAGCCAGAGGCAGAGCTTGGCTATATTAGCTGTATTAGGATGGAAAGTTCACTAACATAAATCACTATTAAATGTAACATTAACCAGATAGGTATGAATTGGGCCTGTTCTGTAAGAGTGGACGTGTTGGAGGAGACTGAATGAGGTATGCATGGATCGGTGCCGAGGCTGGAGCTGGGCAAACTGATGCTGTGTAGTGTTCGTGAACCCTCAGGAACAAGCATTGCGTGTGCCAGTACTCTGGAGGTGTGGCTTTGGGGGGGATGTCTGAAGAAAGGGGTTTGTACTTTTGAATTGTGTATTTTCAAAATGTGGCTTGTTCGAACAGTTTTTCTAAGATCTCCTACCCCACCTTTAAGTGGTTAAAAAAATATGACAATTAATGACTATTTGATATTTTTGTCTACGGCTCAAGTTGATGAAATCCCCCCCAAACTTTAAAAAGTTAAAAAAAAATTAACTGTATGAAAAAAAAAAAACAAAAACTAACATTACTACAGCACTGCTCAGACTATGTGCTTTCAGAGATTAGGACGTGCCTATCTGGGCAGGATACCACAGAGTTAAACACAGCTGTTTTGACTGCAACAGATAGAAGTAAATGCCAAGAGCAGTGATTCCTCAAACTTCCTCAACTCCATTAGATCTTTCACTGCTCTATAAAAATAGGGCCATCCATATGACACTGCATGTATAGAACAGCTTTAAGATGAGCATTATTAATCATACTGTGTAATTAATGAATCAAACAACCTCTGATCACACACATTGCTGTCCAGTCTGTCAGTTTGATTATCATAGGAGTTTACTGCCATATGAGTTTAAACAAACCTAGCTGCTTTTCAGTCTGTTCCTATCCCAGATTCAGCGTTGCATGTTGCTTTACCAAAACTGTCTAATCTGGGATGAGCTGGCAGCAGGATAGGCTGAACTCCTGTAGCTGTCCTCCAGCTGACCCCAGCCTCTCCCTCGGCTCCTCCAGCTCCTCTCTTTAGAGGTAGGGTCAGGGCCCCCATAAGACCACGGGCGCACAATGATGGTTCACTGAAAGGACAGAGTGCTATTCTATGATGAGGACAAACATCTGAGTGTCCCGTTGATTCAGCCACATCACAGCATTAATCATATACTTTGAAGCAGGTTGAATCAGCAAGTATTTTGTTTCAGTCTACCTTTACCTGTCCTCTGCAAACTTCAAGCTACAAAGAAAGAGGCACAATCCATTAGTCTAAAAAAAAAGTTACCTTTGAAATAACTATATAACTATGCATACTTTATGGACTTATGCCTCTGATTATCTTTAGAAAATAAGTGTTAAGAACAAATCAATTTAATTTATGTCTTTTCATGACAGTTTTTTTTTTTTTTTTTTTTTTTTTTTTTTTTTTTTAACAAAATTGGGCCAAATTTCCATAACAACCTGGAAACACAGACATCTGGTAGAATAAAACTGGGTTTTGGGAGGTTTTAAAAGCAAGAGTTAATTTCAAGAGGGGTGTTATTTAATGCATTTTTACATCTTGCTAAACTAGAACCAGACTTGAGGTAACAGTAGATGTTTGCAAGTGGCTTAAAATGTTTCAGAGGTCTGATACAACTGTAATGTCTATATGAAGATATAATCATTTTCAGTTGAACTTGCGAGCAAGTTTTTGCTTCACAAAAGATTTTGACACACAAAACTTTTCTACTTGCAAACAATTTTGAGCCGCAAGTACCACTTGAACTTGCAAGTAAATCTTTTTGATTTGCAAAAGATTTAGAGGTGGAAAACCTTTGGACTGGCAAACAAAAATTTAAAAATGACAAAACATTTTGGCCTACAAGCAGAAGTTTCAGATTTGAAATGAAAGAAAATGAGAACACAATCTATTATGTTAAGCTTCAAAATTTTGAAACCTTCATTTTTGTTTTCAAATCTTGATTTTTTTTTGTTTCAAAATTATATTTTTTGTATTCCTTTTCCCCTTTGCTTGCATAATAAAGACACACAATTATCTTCATATCTTTACACCAAACATTCCTAATTTGAGCATTTTCTAGCAGAATGCTGCCAAAAAAAATCCAATTGGCTTTAATTTAAGTCTTCCATAGATGACATTTTTGGAAATGAGGTGTATTTTAAGCACTGGACACTGCATTGTTCACTGTTGGCCAGCTGTGGCTCAGGAGGTTGAGTGGGTCATCCAGTAACCAAAGGGTTGGCTCCTACTCCATCCTAGTCATGTGCTGTTGTGTCCTTGTGCAAGACACTTCACCCAGCTTGTGTGCTACTCACACTGGTATATGAAAGCATATAGATGTTTGGTGGTCGGAGGATTGGCAGCCACACTTCCGTCAGTCTGCCCCACGGCAGTTGTGGCTACAGATGTAGTTTACTACCACCAGTGTGTGGATGTCGAGTGAATGAATTATGGATCCAATGTAAGCGCTTTGAGTATGCAAAATAGAAAAGCGCTATAAAAGTCTAATCCTTTATTATTATTATTATTATTATTATTATTATTATTATTATTATTATTATCATCATTATCATTATTATAATAATAATTATTAAAATGCAATAAATTGTGTCTGTGTTGTTAGAATTCCCGTGCCTATGTGCAATCTGGCATTGCATATAACCACAGGACAGGACAGGAACTATTTTGATAATGGATGGAGTCATTTATGAAAAAAAAGATTCACTTGTCAGCAGCAAAGCAGTCTGATCTCTATATTTATACTGTATGGACATCAAATGACGATTATTCCCACTTAACATACAGTCGTCCTCAAAATTATTCATACCCCTGCCATTTTTTTGTAACTTTATGTTTTTGTGATGAAATGAATGAGTTTTGTCAAGTTTGTTTGTGACTTATATGTGATACACAAGTGAGGAAATAAGAACAAATGATACTTGGAGAAATACTTATTTCAGGAGTATTTTATTAGAGGATTTCCAAAAAATGCCACGTTCAAAATTATTCATACCCTAGGTTTACTAAGTCCAATGTCTTTTCTTAATAGTCAGTAGAATAGCCTTTGTTCTTGATAATGGTTCCTGTAAGTGTCCACAGGTTCTCTTCTGTCTCCTGTGGAGTTTTGGTCCACTCTTCCTGGACCAAAGCCTCTAGCTGGGTCTGGTTGGATGGTTTCCTACCCATCATGCTAGTCTTTGGCTCCCTCCACAGATTCTCTATATGATTTAGGTCAGAGCTTTGACTGGGTCATGTCCTTGAACCACTACTGCACTACCTTGATGGTATGCTTGGGGTCAGTGTCCTGCTGGGACGTCCAGTCAGGACCAGTCTAGACTTTCTCAGCAGACACTTCCACATTGTCATCCAGGATGTTGATATAATCCTCCTTTTTCATGATGCTCTGTATCTTGATGAGGTTCTCAGTGCCACTAGCAGAAAAGCAACCCCATAGCATTATGTTGCCACCACCATGCTTGATGGTTGGGGCTGTGTTCAGCTTGCGTTCTTCTCCTTGCTTCCTTCAGATGCAGTCAACATCCATGTGGCCAAACAACTCCATCTTTGTTTCATCAAATCACTGGATTGATGACCAAAAGCTTGGATCTTGGTTAAGAAGAGCTCTAGGAATGCCAGATGAGCCTCCTGATGTTTCAGCCTGAGTCATGCCATCTTCCTGTGTCTGCATCCATGGAGAACTCCTTTGTGCAATACTGGCTGGATGGTTGTCTGTGATACCTTCATACCTCGGTTATTTTGGTGGCAACATAATGCTATGGTTATAACTTATAATGCTAGGATGCTTCTCTGCTAGTGGCACTGGAAACCTCATGAAGTTACAAGGCATCATGAATTTAACATAATTATATCAACGTCCTGGATGACAGCGTGAAAGTGCTGAGAAACTCTAGACTGGTCCTGATTGGATGTCCCAGCAGGACACTGACCCCAAGCATACCACCAAGGTAGTGCAGTAGTGGTTCAAGGACATGACCCAGTCAAAGTCCTAACCTAAATCATATAGAGGATCTGTGGAGGGAGCTAAAGACCAGAGTGATGGGTAGGAGACCATCCAACCGGACCCAGCTGGAGGCTTTGGTCCTGGAAGAGTGGACCAAAACCCCACAGGAGACAGAAGAGAACCTGTGGACACTTACAGGAACCATTATCAAGAACAAAGGCTACTCTATTGACTATTAAGAAAAGACTTTGGACTTAGTAAACCTAGGGTATGAATAATTTTGAACATGGCATTTTTTAGAAATCCTCTAATAAAATACTCCTGAAATAAAGTATTTCTCCAAGTATCATTTGTTCTTATTTCCTCACTTGTGTATCACATATAAGTCACAAACAAACTTGACAAAACTCATTCATTTCATCACAAAAACAAAAAGTTACAAAAAATGGCAGGGGTATGAATAATTTTGAGGACGACTGTACATATAACTATGTGTATGATGTACTACTTCATCAACATCACATTACCTCAATGTCCTGAGGGCTCTGCCCAAAGGATCAACAAATTTCTATCTCATCATATGGCTGGTGAGAAGTGATAACTCATTAGTAGGATATGTTAGTAGTATTGGCATGTACTTAAACATATTATAATCCATTTGCAACTGCATAGCAAATCAAAACTGGACTTAATTAAAACCGACGTAATATTATGCCATTTGGCCAATGTAACCTGCACTTTTAATATCTTACCTTTCAGTAAAGGTTTTCTACCTGAATTCCACATGTGCTCTTCAGGTTCTAATGCAGCATGTTTGTATACTTTGTCACAGAGCAGGCAATGAAGGTGAAGTCAAGAGGCTAATGCAGTGACAGTACTAACACAGCATTTGAGAGAGTGATATGAATTGACAGGCAGTAGAGAAGCAAGGTGCATTAGATGTGACATGGTCACTTTAGTGTGTGTGTTGGAAAGAAGTGGGTGGCTGAAAGGACCTGCAGGTATCTTTACCAAACACACAGCTGCCTGTGAAACACCTCTTTTCACTCCATCCTCACCTCCTTTCTTTGAGTACAAGGTTCTTATGTCACAGTTTCTTCCACACCTTCTTCTCATAGCCTGAAAACAACACTGCTTGTCTGTCTGGAACACATTGAGGTAAACCCACCGTGGCTATTTAAATCCTCTTGTAACTTTCCTGACCTTTTTTGTATCAGTGATTGTTAGTTTTTGTTAGTGGGATTAAGGATTTGGACTACTGAAAAGGCATTCTGACTACCCACTGCATTTTGTTCCATCATTTCTTGCTGCAGTGCTTTCCAGCAATCCACACTGTCATGGATTCATTCATTCCACTAAGCCAAGTGCAGAAGGGGGCTGCATTTAGCTCCCACCAGTAGGGATTGTGCAGTCACTACCTGTCAAATCAACAGATGAAGTGCAACACGTCAAAGCGACTTGCTCATGTACGGCATTGATGCTTCCCCATCCACAGCATTTCACATGTGCAGCTGAAAGGCAAGTCTGAGGCCTTAAGATCCATAAACACAGTGTATTCTGACACAACAGACATACCGTCATTCAGTAAACACACATACACATGCACACCTTCACATGTAAAGAACATTCAAACTGTTGAAAAGCCTTCAATTCATGTCTCCAAAGACGACATCAGTGAAGGAGGAATTAGGTTTTTTTTTCTCCAGTTCTGGGATTAAAGCTGGAATATGAATATTTAAAGGAGATTTATCCAGCAGTTCAACCAAATCACTTTTTCAAGTGAAACAGGAAGACAGGGGATTTATCAAATGATACAAAAAAGGTGATGTGCTCAACGGAAAGTTAAGTTATGGTTTTTCCAGTCAAACAAACTAAAGAAGAACTGTACGATACTTTAGCTATCAGTGAGCCTGACTGAAATGGTTATTTTGAAAATTAATATGTGAATATATGATTTAGTAGCACTAAGTAGTCAGCATGTGAACAGATGTGCGGGTGACTTTCTGTGCCACAGCATCCCAACAATGGGATTCTTTGACATAATGCATTTACCATCATATGTTGATGTATTGAACATTTTTGTTGTGGCTGAACTACAGGAGGTATTCAGTCTGACTGCTGGTACAAAATGCCCTGTCTATGTGATTTTAGGTTTAATTACCCCTTCTGGAATTCTTTACTAACAGAACTTTAAAGGAGTCATATGTAGGATTGTGGCCGAAACTGGTACTGCAATCACATTCAATACTGTAGAGCGTGGTACACCCCACCCCACCCCACCCCCAGACTAGGGGTTGCAGATCCAGCATGAGAGTCTACTACAAGGAGCTACCATGGCAAATGACGAGTCCTACATCCCATCTCTTCACCCGAGGCCAGGCCAGGAGAAGAGACCGCGTCCCGGGAAAAGAGACTGCAGTCTGGGTGAAGAGACTGCGGCCCAGTCCCGTTGAGACCGTGGGCCCGGTCCTGGCTCTCAGTGGCTCTTACCGGGTAGTGAGATCAGGGCCCCGGGCCACGGGAGACCACGGGAGACCACGGGAGACCACGGGAGACCACGGGTGACCACAGGAGAGCCGGTGTTGGACTTCCAATTATTCTTCACTTTCAGCCATCTCCATGTTTCAAAAGCATCTCCTAAAAAATAAAAGAAGGTCCGCACAACCTGGGAGCTCCCAGAAAGTTTATTGGACAAAGTGGTGACGTTTCGGACGTTTGGCCCAAAACGTCACCACTTTGTCCAATAAACTTTCTAGGAGCTCCCAGGTTGTGCGGACCTTCTTTTATTTTTTCATAATTTTTGGGGATCCTGCACACCTCTCATTTTTTGGATGTGCATGCCGATCACCTCTCTTCAAAAGCATCTCCTATACATATCCTTGTTTTGTTTCTCACTTTGTCATGACATATTTCGGAATAATAACAGGATAATAAGAGGCCCTTAAGGTTTAGTAACTTCACACATTTGTGATCAGAAATGTTCCAAGCTACAGCTCAGTGGGAACTGGCAACTTGGATGCTGAAATGCTACTGACTTGGGGACTGGGAGATAGGTGATGGGTGGAGCATCAGCCCAAAATGACAACATAAACATTACTTGTGGACTGGCACTTGGCTCTTCAAATGTGAATATTCTGGGTGAACTACTACTGTCAGTGATATCAGTATTTGAAATTAACATGATTACTTAATGTTTGGTGACATTCAGGGCCATTTTATGATTATCTGAAACATGATTCTTACATACAGCTTTTTTTTTTAAAGGGAACCATGGTTAAAATGATTATAAAACAGAGGAGAGGATGCAACATAATTTGCTGTCATTCTAGTTAACAGCACCAAATCACAAAAAGCTGGGTCAATATACAGAAAAACATACACAAAAAGAAATTTCTTGTCTACGTAATTGGACTTGTTTTTTTTTTTTCTAATTATAGACAGTGTGAACACAACATATTTAATGTTTTGTCTGGACAACTTTATTTTATAAGTAAATATACATCCATTAATATCATTCAGGCCTGAAACCTTAAAAACCCAAGCAGCAAACCTCTACAGCTGAAAAGTGAAGCCAATACATTTATGCGAAAATCTGCAGTACCTTGTATGTCCAGTAGGGGCTGGTTGAAAAAGTGAATTAATCCCCAAAGACCTCCATGTCACAATTACCAACTTTATAGCAGAAATAAACACGTTTAGAGCCTGGCACAAAAACAACAATTTTCATTTTCTCCCTTGGTGATAAATATACAAGTCAGATATTTGATTATCCAAAGCCAAAAAAATCATGCATGTTTTAGGGAGGGACCACTGTGCCATGTCGGCTCCCAGACAGTGTCTGGATTTTGTCTGTCTTGTCTGTCTTTTCTGTTTTGTCTGTCATTTCCTGTTTTATTTTAAGTTTCCCTCGTGTGTCATGTCTGGTGTTTTTACTTCCCCTCCTTGATAGTTCCACTTGTGTCTGATTACCTGCCCACGCCCTGATGTGTTGCACCTGTGTCCAATTGTCTCCACTCCCTCTTGTGTATATAAGCCCTGTGTCTTTGTCTGTCCGTTGCCAGTTCGTATTCTCCTAGTGTGATTACTTACCAGCGCTTTTTGGATCCTGTTCGTCTGCCTGTCTGTTTTTGACCCGGATTGTTCCTTATTGACTCCTGAGCTTCGCCTGACCCCTGTCTGTTCCTCAGCCTCTGATTCTTCTCCTGTGTTCGACCTTAAGCCTGGATTTACGGTACGTGAGTTTGCCTTTCCCCAATGTCCTGTTGCTTGTCTGCTTGTCCTCCCGTGTATGAACTGGTCTGTCCCCTGACTCTTGTTTGCTTCCTCGTAGTCGGGTTCCCCTCGTGTGCTCCCGACCCGGGCTGTGAGGCTTTTCATTCGGATTCGGAATCTGTGACGCAGCTTCACTGAAGACTCACCTATTATCTTTTTGTGTGAACTGTATTTACTGTGTTTAATAAACACACTTACATTGTATTTCTGTCTGAGGTTCTTGCATTTGGGTTCAGATCTCGTACTACCAGTCTTAACACACTGTGATTGACAGGTAAGTCTGACTGTGTCTTGATTTGCATTGATGGCTAGCATTTGCTCATGAGCTCTTGTTTATGGATTTATTTTGGAATAAAACTCATTTTTCACCCTGACAGGGAGTGCTGCCATAGTTGTATTTGAAGAGTTACACTAATAAGTCATCAGGGGATTTTGTCATTAAGTTTATCTCCACTTCATTATAATAAGCAGTGTGTTAGCATTAATATATAATGAATTGCATAGCTGCTGACAGACTTATATACCATATGTCACAGATATCAAGCATTTTAACAGCTTTCATAGCATTTTGATGTTGGAGAAAACATGAACATGAAGAAGGTTATGGCTAAAATACTCCTACATTCTGAGTGATCTCACACATTTATGTTACTGCATGTACAACAGTGTAGATTAATAATGTATGAAGTGCAGCCAGTATGTTGTCAGTGTGTGGGTGGAGGAACGGCATGTACTGTGCTAGAGTGGAGGTCTACCTATACATTATGTGCATTATGTATAGTCCCCTCTCTCTTCTGACCTTTAAATCTTGTCTTTTAAGGGAAATGCAGGGGGACAGCTGTTTGGGCTGAAGCTCTCAGTAGAGTTGGATGTTTGTGTATGTAGGTGTGTGTGTGTGAAAGGTAAGGTAAAATGTACAGGACAATCCCTCCTCTGCAAAGCACATCTGCTTCCACAGAGGACTCATTCCATTCATCTCCCTACACCACAGCTCTAAGTAGGCCAGGCTGCCCCATATAGATGCTCTGATGCAAACACACACATTGCTGTCAGAAGCGATTGCGCTTCTGATCTCTGGGGGTTAGAGTATAGTGGATGGTAAAGTGGGAGCAGTAGAACTGGGATGGGAAAGTCAAAAAAAAAGAGGGAAATTTAAGTGGGGCTGCAGCTAACAACTGCTTCTATGATTTATTACCAGAAATTCTCTAATCATAGCCTTAAATTAGACCCACTGCACAGCAAAAATGAGTTTTTCTGCAATTTATTTGAGGCAGACAGTTTCTTTCAATCTCCTGGACAATCCCACCAATAAATTTAACAATACTAAAGCAATGTCTGTCCAGTCTCTGCATAAATGTGACTGAAACACATACTGAAAGACAATAGCAATAATATAATGTTTTCTACATTTTTGTTGTCATTTTGTTGTCTATATATAGGGATGCACCAATATGGATATTTAAAATGATACAGTGAAACTCTGATACTAATTTGTAGGCCTGTAACGGTACACAAAATTTTCGGTTCGGTACGTTTTCGGTTTTCAAAGCCACGGTTCGGTTTTTTTCGGTTCGGTACGGGAAGAAAGAAAACCCCTCAAAATGTCTTTAATACATTTATGAATTTTTTAACATTTTTCCCCCAATTTTTGGACACAATAGAATATAGAAAAACAGGAATAATATAATTCTGCTGCTATAAATCAAATAGAAAATAAAATAAATTATTAATATGACTAAATGTATTTTAAACATTAGTATTGCACTTTTCTCTGACAGGTAGTTTTGAACAAACAAGAAAAATCTAATCACAGTTCTGTCAGTTCACAATCTGCAGAAAAATATCAGCAAAAAAATTCTGCATGAAGTTCAACATCAACAGGAGGGTAAACTGGTATTCTGTTTAAACAAACTGAAGAGCAACATTGACAACAAACTGAACCAAATTATTTATTTTAGGACAGAGAATAAATTGTTTAGGACACTGTGTGTACTTGTGTGTATGTGTGTGTGTGTGTGTGTGTGTTTGAGTGTGCGCGCGCATGGAACGTACGATTTGTCTGGGGGATGGTTTGTTTGTTGTTTTTTTGTTTTGTTTTTTTTTGGTCGGAGCCGGGGGGGGGGGGGGTGTGGTCCGGTCCATAACTAACGTAACTAACGCTGGCGTGAAACGAAAGTGAAACTTTATTTTTATATACTGTCAGTGGCCAACTCCGAGTTTTATTCCTCTGTTATACAGCGTGCATGAGAGAGAGAGAGAGAGAGAGAGAGAGAGAGAGAGATGAGAGAGAGAGAGAGAGAGAGAGAGAGAGAGAGAGGAGAGAGAGAGAGAGAGCTAGTGTGTTTTAGAACTACCGTAGTTCCTAGGGGCCAAACAACGTCCGTCTTATCTCCATTTCTTTCCTCGTTGTTGTCTTTCACCGGGACCTGAAGTGATCCAAACTGGACTGTACTGATGGTGGAGGGTCTTCAGTTTCTTCCTTCCAGGTTCTCATCATATTTGTTTTTTTGTTTTGTTTTGTTTTTTTTACCTTATATCAGCTGCTATTTGGTATTTTGGGTCAATGTGCGTGTCCTTTAATATGTCCGTGTGAAACTTGCGCGGATTTAAAGTTCCGCATTAAACGACATCTTTCGTTCCTTTTTGTCAACATACTGTGCCGTTTTGGTACAGCTGTGTGCCGAACCGAACAGGTGTGTACCGAAACGGTTCGGTTCGGTACGTGTACCGTTACAGGCCTACTAATTTGTTTTGGTTTTCTTTCCTTACAATGCTCTTAACCTCAATGCTACCTAGATATTTTGACCTAGCACAAAAAATGCGTATTAACCAATGTTGCCGTTAATCATTGACATGACAGTTATTACTGAGTCTGACTGCGTCTGTTTGGACATGCCTGACTGGCCTGGACTGGCCTGGCTATTCTTCCATTCATGAAAAATTGCAGTGGCTAATTTTTAGATGGAAAATAGTAGGGATATAATGGTGGACTCATTTGTTCCGAACCGTTTCAGTTCAGGGCCTTTGATACAATACGGAGGTGTACCGAACGAACACATGTAGCCTATATGAAGAAGGTAAACACTTGGGAAGCAGGGTGGCTGCAAGCAGAACCCATGTGCACGGTTTTCTCTAGATATGTTCAGCAGCGGAGAAGTCTCAGCGCCACAGCAAAAAAAAACAAAAAAAACAAAACAAGACAACAGAGAACATAACAGAGGCACAGAAGCCGAGTCAGACGTTCGAAGCATGTTAAGTTTCACTTTCAGTTTTCAGTTTGTTGCAGCTTTGTGGCACAAAAGAGTCCACAGGTTCCTTTATAGCAAAAAAGTTTTTTATTTTTTAACTCAAGTTGGCAAAATCAAGTGAACCTACATCTCTTTTCCTTCACTGCACCTCTGCTGCTGTGTTAAGGCTGTTTTATGCTTACCGCATCAGTGAGCTCCGCACGGCTTCACGCAGCCAATTGATGTCATTTTTACACCCGCGCCCCTTCGCGTGGCTCATCTTAAGCGGAAACTTTCCGCTTTGCGCACCTCAGAAAATTTGTAAAAAAAACACGCGGACAACATGGCCAACATGGCCAACATTCAGGAGCTCCTGGTGGTAGAAGTACAGAAGTACAGGCACGTGTATGATTCATCACACCGGGACCACTGCAACAGCCGTGTGGTGACCCAAGTGGAGACCCAGGGGGGAGCCCAAACGTCCCACGGATTCTGACAGTTGACCTGGCTTTCGAATTTTATTAAACACAGGGAAACAGACACAAATTTCCCCCCGGAGGAGGTGAGTTTATTGATAACTATGTAAAAACAGAAAATGAACTGATGAAATGAGTCGTCATGTTTGGTTTGTTATGGCAATTTCTTCTTCTGTAGTTTTTTTAATGTGATAGATGTGCGTTTGTGGCACACTGCCCCCTGCAGTTTGGGAATAGATGCCACACGGAGCCGCCCGGAGTATAAAAGCACCGTGTGTGCTCTCCTGCCGACTCCCTGAGTCTATTTTCCGCACGTCGCATTCGTGCAGCAAGCATAAACCAGCCTTTACTGTGAGGTCACGTTCACAGCACCTCAGGGAATACTGTCAGGTATTCAAAAACACTCCGTAAATTACAGTGTTCGCCATAAACGAACACTGAACATTCAAAAATACATAACGTGGGGTGCCTGTTCTTGCAACAATGACTGAAAAATATTTTGCAGAAATGTCCTGTGTCCCACAGGTAGTTACGGAGCGCACTATCCCCACCCCCCACTGGTCTGAAGACCCCTGTACTGAAAACGTACCAAACCAAATTTTTTCTGTACTGTTACACCCCTAGAAAATAGTAAAGACATGCTCTTGTCTTTCTCTCAGTCATACACAATACATTCATCCGTTACTTCCACCTTCTGATGACACTACACATCAAAGGTCAACATGATCTAACTAAAGCCAGATGATTCCAAACTCCAGGTGTAAACAGGTCTTGTCCTTGGGGTCTTGGAAAGTAGACCAGAGTCTGTTCTGTTTGAATGGAGTCCAATAAGAGAAGTGGCCCAGTTCTCTGAACAAACAGTTGGTTTCATGACAGTCTATGTTAAAGCGAAGACATTATGGCACCGCCTGGTAAGATCTCATGGGAATGACAACAATGACAGTTTTTTAGATGTACACATTTTAGGTGCTGCAAAAGGTGGGTTCATTTATGCCAGTTCCACAGTGTACCACGGGGCTGAAGACACTGAAATGTGTATCTATCTTTTATTCTTTCTACAATCAGAGTTCAAAGTAGACAAATTCAATAAGCATATTGCTTATATCTGCTCCACTCAACCATGAGATATCAGTCCTACATATTAGATGGTGTTAGAGCTGATACCAATGACACACAGTGATACATGTGCCCTATGTTTACGCATTTTATGTATCAGAAATGCAATTGGAATCTTCCCTCTTTAGTCTGAATTTTGTCCACATTTAGTTTATCTGGGGATGATACAACAAGATTCTACAAAGTCTGCAAAAAAGACAAATGACATTTACCTTCAGCCAGTGTTGGGCAGTAGCATCGCTACAAGTAGCGACGCTAGTAACTTACTACAATTTTCAGTAGCTTGGCGGTAACGTCACTATTTCCTGAATCAAGTAACGTCTCAGTAGCTTAACTCTTTTTTTGATCAAGTAGCATGGTAACGACTACAGACGCTATTTTTATATGGCTTAACACAGTGGAAAAGCAGTTTGCAGACTAGATAATGTAATTATATTATCCACAACACAAGCACTCTAGATCATTCGGAACGGGGCACACACACTGTCTGCACAGGACTCACTATGAACCAGGCGTTTCGCCCGGAGTGGGCGTGTCTTACTGGAACGTCGTCGTGCACGTTCTTGGAAGCACCGTCCCGCGCTTGTAAACCACAGCGCAAACTCTGGGCAGTGATGGAGCTTTTCCCCACTTCCTGTTCTCCGACATCCTCCCGCGTCATTGCTGGCGGTACCAGTGAGCAGACAGCAGATAGGGTATGGAGTGGACCAGGAGCATCATTTTCATGGCGGAGTTGGAGATGAGATCCACACCGCGCACCTGGTCTCACCTGGAGCACTACATAAATAAACTCATAAATAAACTCAACCAGACTGCTCACTGAGACAATATTTTTTCCAAATAAAAATAGGAAATGCGCAATTATCTACAACTATGACAATAAAGTTATTTTTTTTAGACCAACAAACACATGTTGGTTCCACAGATGAACATGTGACCAACATCAGTGGGTCAGTGAGCCCGTTTCCATTGCACATCTGAGAACATTAAAGTCCAAACTGGTCCAAAACACAAACATGTCCCATGTGTCTTTTCCAGTCCAGGCCTTGTCCATTGTCCAAACCTAAACTCTTTGTCTAAGTCTAGTGACAGATCACCATGGCAGTAGATTGGTTTGGTGGACGTCCCTAAAATGAGTCCAGGGTGCTCCAATGCTAAACATTAGTTCCACCTGATACATGTTCTAACCTGAAGAACAAAAAAACACCCAGGAGTGATCCATGACCCCCCTGAAAGACTTCACTCCCCCCCCCTCCCCTCCAGTTTGAAAAACACTGCACTAAAGGAACCAGTTTGTCAGTGGTGTAGTGGTCCCTGGAAAAGTGGGTATACTCTCAATTTTTGCTTTCTTTCTTTTTCAAACACATGTTTTAGAAATAGTGACATGTCAGACTTCTCTATTTAGTTTACCCAAAAATCCATTTGTGGTATTTCCTCACTATTATAAAATGATCCTGAATTAATCAGCAGTTTGTAGGTTTTACTGGTCACACAAGCAGCTGCATGAATGTAAATGTATTCAACATGAGGCAAACATAGGGTTACAGTTATTTTTGAACATTTGTTTAAATAAAATTCTTAAAGGTCCCATATTATGCAAATCTCACTTTGTGAAAGTTTTCTTACAGTAGTGTGTGTTGCAGTAGCCTCATTATGAGGTTCGAATTTGAAAACTGTCTGTTTCCGCCCTGCCTTGCTACACCACATTTTGTGAAAATGCCTGCTCAAACGGCCCAGTTTGAGTTGGGTCCGCTTATGACGACATAAGCGGATTTAACTCCTCCCCCTGACTGTGCCCCCACCCTGCATGAAAAGGTAAGCCCCACCCTGGCAAAGCGAGCCCCACCCTGGCAAAGTACCTCGTGGACAACAAACATGGCGAAGGCGAGACACGCAAGTTGTGGTGTTGTTGGCTGCACACACCAACACCAAAGTTTATTTTTGCTCCCCACTTCCGAGCCTCTCCGAAAAAAGTGGCTGGATTCTATCTTTGATGGTCATGTACCAAACAACATTCCAAAACGCTTGTATGTGTGTGCCCGGCATTTCACGGACGAATGTTTTTCGAACATGGGCCCATACAGCTCCGGCTTAGCACAAAGACTCCGAATCAAGAAGGACGCAGTACCAACGCTTCGTGACCCAAGTACAAGTGTGGGAGATGTAAGTTCTTATCATTTTTTTGTATCTTTACTGCATAACCCTACATTACGGATAAGCTGGTGGTTGTTGATGTGTACGTCTAACGTTAGCATGGCAGCTAACATAGCTCGGTTACTGCTGCTAACGTTTGTGTCCCCGTTAACATGCAAGAGCTGATAATATCAAGAGACATTCAACAGAACTACTTTGAACACGGGCCTTTTGTGGTTGGCATCAGTACAGTTAGCATCAAGCTTGTTAGTAGCTGCCTGCATTAGTGGCGGCAGGCGTCTTTCCGTGTAGGTCCACGAACCCGACACAAACACTGCCGTTTTCCGTCGGGGCTCAATCACGCTCAAGGCAAGAAAGCCAGTGTTTGGAAAGACGTCTGTCTGAGGACATGTGTATTGTAGATGAGAGAGGGGCATTTCAGACAGGTGACTTGTGTATTCCGAACAGCGAACGCTAGCGTAAGCGCGTCCTCTCCCAGAGGAGGGGAGGGGCAGTGGGGTGGACAGATGCGTTCATTTGCATACCCGGAAGCAGGCCCAGAAAACAGCCTGTTCTGAGGAGGGCTTGTGAGAGGGACTTTTTCGACCGCTGAAACTCCGAACAAGGATGATTTTGGGGCGAACAAACTTAATACTATGTTTTGGGCTTCTGAGACCTATATGACGTGACTGAAAAATAGCATAATATGGGACCTTTAAATCTGAAGCTGACGATGCCTCCTTGTTCATATTTCACCTTAAATAAATTATTCTCTTCCACACTTCAAACCCAATCAGATAAACTCAAAAGTGCACTGTCCACGGTGTGTGGACGTAGAGCCCCACCCCTGGGTGAAACGCCTGGTTTTTAGTGAGTCCCCTGCCTGCATAGCCATCCAAAGCATTCTGTTTACTGCCTTCCACTTCCACGTGACTTTAAACTCCAACTGGACCATATTGAGCATTGCTAATTACATCCTGGTCTGCAGATGTCAGTAACTGGCCAGTAATTGTTGGTCTTTAATTATAGTTACTCTGGCATATTGATAACCCAATGGAATTGACTTTGCATGTATTTGGTAATTTAAACATGTAGTTTCTTGTGTTTATCGCCATGTAAGTTGGTGCAACTTAAAGTAGCTTCACATGTAGTGAGCTACTTCTGCGGTGTTTGTGTAACTTAGCTTGCTACATTTGACTGGGTGGTAGCTTCTGTGTAGTGAAGCTTCATTTACAGCAGAGTAACTGGTAGCTTAGCTCACTACATTTTCCAAGTAGCTTGCCCATCACTGCCTTCAGCGCATTCTTCAACCAAAAAATATATCACAAAATCGCAAGATCGATCTACAAGTAGTGATTTTACAGCTTATCACTTCATGGTGTCATCATCATTTGATGGAGTTCATTCACTACAACAGGATGTCATGGAATATGATCAAAAACTCTACAACTACCAATTGACCTTGTGATGACAATGTTTTGTCCTTTAATATTTCTCAGAATCTGGTTGTAATGAAAAGTGCATGAGAAATATAATAGCCCTGAAAGTTTGGCAAACCACCCATAATTCCCTTTTAATGCCTTTATTATGTGTTTTTAAGCCATATGAAGACTCCATAAAAAAAAAAATAAAAAAAAAAGACTGCTTTTTTCTCTGCCATCTTTCCAAAATGGAAAGAGTAATAAAGAAAAGAATTTATAACAAAGAGGCAGAAGAACACAGTATCATTTTGCTGCAACACCCACTAATCTCCAGGCTTTACACTGTAAGAAAAACAACCACCTTCAAAGCCATGATGACTAAGTGCCTAAAATATAAGAACTAATAATGCAACATGTATTATGAAAGGCTGCAGGGAAGGAAAGAGAAAGAGTGGAAAAGAAAAGCAGCAGTTAGACATTAGATAAGAGCTTTAGTAAAAGAGTTGGTCAGAAGAAGAAAGACAAACCCAGAAGCAGGTGAGTGTGTGTTACATATTGGTTTATTAGCACAAGGTGCAGCAGACAGCAAAGAGAGGCACATCTAGAAAAGGAGATTAAGACAGACAGCATTTGGAACAAACACTTCGAACAGGCCGGATTAGTGACACACATTTTGATAGGATCTCTTCATGTGTCTGTATTAAAATAAAATCATAAAATAACAATATACAAAAGTAGTGGAAGCACACTACTGTTAAACCAGAAAAAGAAAAACAGATTAGTATCACTATATAAAGTAAATATGTTATTATAACAGGGTATTTTGATATTAAAATACAATTATTCATGAGATTTTTTTTTTACATTACATCAACAGCACATTATAATAGATATTTTCTCATTATAACACAATATTTTTATGTTATCACAAGAAATTTTCACAGTGTAACAACATCCAGAATTTTTTCTTACTATAATAATACACTACTTATCTTGTTATAACATTAACATTTCAGATTATGCAACAGATGATTGATAGCAGTTCATGCTATATTTTGTGTTGTTACAAAAGTTCCTAGTTGAATGAGAAGTGTTTTTGGGCTCTAACAATATAACAATTTTGCAGTACTATTATAAATGTAAATTTCTTCTTTTAATATGTAAATAATCAGATTCAACTGGAAAAATATCTTAAAACAAAAATATTTGTATTGTAACTTCAAAATATCTTGTTGAAATGTGAAAATATCCGATTAGAAACAACAACGTCTCATTATAATGTTATAAAATGAAAATATCTGGTTAAATGTGAAAATATCCTGTTATAAGATAAAAATGTTTTAACATAACATGACAAAATCGTGTTATAATGAGAAAAAACACAATGGAACAAGGCCTTCATCTGAACATGATGCTACTCTGATTTCTTTTTCCTGGCCTCGTAGCAATACATTTCCACAAAAAGGTGCAGGGTCAAACATTTGTCATGTTCACACACACTGAGCAAATCTGACTCAAGCGCTACTGTGTCTGTAGCTTACATGACCTCTGACCTTTAACCAACAGGCATTCAGAGGTCCTTATCGCATTACAATAAACACATTAGAAGGGAAATTAACACGTGTTCAAATATGGGATGGATGAACTGTGATCTGTGACATTTCGATTTTTCCGTTGAATGTTGCGTACATGTCAATATTATTAAGTGAATTTGTTTGAATAACACAACAGCATTCTTATTGCTTTCACAAACCAAAATCTGAACAGATGTAAATGTCATTGGTAACAAGTACCCCTAAAAAAACTTCACAAATACTTTCTCATAAGTGCCACAGCAGTGATGTATGTAAAGAAAACCTTCTGATTGTTGCTACATTTTGACAATGAGGCTCAGAGAACGAAAGCAATATCAAACTACAACAAACACATGGATTCATAAGAGAGAACTGAGTAAATCACATACAATAAATAGCTGCTGAAACACAGAGATCAAGTGAATAACATCAATGAAGCAAACAACACACTTTAGTAATCTGGAAAAAAGACATTCCTTTTCATTGCTGATTGTCCCTTACTGATTGTGAAGGTCTGATTTTATGTTTTTCTTGGAGGTATAATGTAATTGTCTATTGGCTATTTTTTCTATTTGTCTGTCTGTCCGTCTCTATCTGTCTGTCTGTCTCCAGGATTAAACAAGAACTACTGTGTTGATTTTCATGTAAACTGGTAGAGGGATAAAGCTTGGCCCAAGGATGAGATGATTACATTTGGAAGTAAATCCATTTGGACTGGCTGATACAGTCACAGTATGTCTACTGTCGTAGCAGACGTGTCAAACGGTGAAGGTTTGGTAAATACCATTTCTATCCCAGATTCTCATTGAAAGGAACATAAAAAAATTATTATGGTGGATATATTTATATTGCGAAATAACTTAAAACTTTATGTTATTTGGGTATTATTGTGCTCACATTGTCAAATAAAACACTTATACAATGTTTCAAGATTGTGTTATTGAACTTTTTTGTTCTAAGTGAATGTTCTCCTTTATCTGTGAAATGTCCCCCTTTTCATCATGTTCTGATCATAAAGATGTGGTAATTAATAATATTGACTGATAAATGATTTTCATCGTAACACTTTTAGCTGTAAATTCAGCCACTTACATGGTAAAGTAATATGGAAAAAACAGGACCGCTAAGCATATGTGAGTAAGAGTAACACTACAAAATGTTAGTGTCACTTGTATTGAAGTTGAAGGGTATTTTATTTTGACTAGTCCAAGAAAAAGTTTTAGAAAGTTTTACTGTAACCATTTACTGTCGCCTCATGTAATGCAGTTGTTTTTGTTGTGTATGGATTTCCATATCAAAAGAAGAAAATTAGCAAGTGTTATGAAACCCATTTTGTTTTTATCAAACCATTTCATAGCTGAATTATGGAACAATTACCCTATTATAATATATAGGATATAATGCATTTAATAGTGCATTTGATTGAAGTACAGGACCTGGGGCCTTCATGGAGGTATGAGCTCTTTCAAGTACCTTTCTAGGTCATTCATTTTAATAGTGAAAGAAAGCACAAGAAAACATCCTGTGGAAAGGTGACCATTACAGATGATTAGACTAAAAGCATCTCATTATGAGGAAGAAGAGTCTGGACAGAGCATAAATAGTTCTTTGGTGGATTAATATGATGTATGTTTGTGTGTGTGTGTGAGTGTATGTGTGTATGTGTGTGTGTGTGTGTGTGTGTGTGTGTGTGTGTGTGTGTGTGTCCCTCATCCTGACAATCCCATTGTCCTGTCCTCATCCTGGCACCGGGTCTCTCTATCTGTCTGAACTGTGCAAGAACACAGCCGTTGCTTTTCATCTCATTATGAGGAAGAAGAGTCTGGACAGAGCATGAATAGTTCTTTGGTGGATTAATATGATGTATGTTTGTGTGTGTGTGTGAGTGTATGTGTGTATGTGTGTGTGTATGTGTGAGCGCGCGCGTGTGCGTGCTGGATGTTGGGTGTTGCTGGATCAGGCTGAAAGCAATGCAGACTCAGTCTGAAAGGTGTCAGACACACAGACGAGGGCTGGCTGCTGCATGGTGTCAGTGCCTGCGAGTGGATTTGTGTTAGGAGATAAAACTTTTCAACCTACTGTCTGCTTCACAGTGGTTGTAAGAGAGAGGGGCACAAATCAAATGGGCCACACATGTGCATTACTTTGGGTTACATTGGTGCATACATGTAAAGTTGCCTGCACTGATCTGCATTTTGTCATGGTATTATTTGGTTTTCACATACATTTTTCTCTTCTTTTGGAGTGATCAGATTGGGGTGGACATGGAGACAACATTTCATAGTACGCAGTGGACAGATTGTAATTCAGTAACAAGACAAAAAAGGAGCAAACCAAAAAATTAACAAATTGAATTTCAAATGTGACTGTGTATGAATCCAAAACCAGTGGTGTGTTCGAGGCAGCCGCTTTGCTCAGCCAAGTGAATGACAGTGTGTCTACAAATTATTTGGAAGAACAGTGTGTGCTGAAGTCAGAACCGCGTGGCTGTGTGTGAATGTGCATACATTATGTGTGTGAGATGCCGAAAGGGATGTCTGCTCTGCAAACTCAAGGCTTTCTCCTTCACAGTGGATCAAGGAATCATGGATAGAGCTCATATGTGTGTGTGTTTGGGGAGGGAGGAGAGGAGAGGAAGTGCACAGAACTGGAAGCACAGCTGATTGACAGTTGGCATGGCGACGGAGGCAGGTTCTAGTCCTCTGAAGCATTGGGATTGGGAGAGGAGGAGAGAAAGAAAATAACAGAGGGAAAAAGCAAGAAGAGGAAAAGAAGATGGCAGCAGTTTGGAAAATAAAGAGGTGGAAAAATCAAATCAGTATATCAACAGAAGAGGGTGTATTTAGAGAGGGGATGAAAAATGACTTAACAAATCGTCGAAAGAAATAAGAGCAGGGAGATGAAAGAAATAAACAGTAGAGATAAAAGAAAATAAGAGGGAAAAGGAAAAAAATCAAGTTAGTAAAGCTGTCAGAAACTTAACTGCAACTTATCTAACAACTGCCAAACACTTGACCAACATGAGGAGCACCTTGTTTCACTCATCTTTACCATAATGGAAGACGCACTGAGACCTTAAATTAAAGGTTCAATATGCAAAAACATCAATGCTTGTGTGCTCATGTCAAGTTCAAGTTGGAGTTCGTGCTGTGCTGGGAGCTAGTTGTGGATATCACTAGCATGATAAAGCATATTGATTGCACTTGTTGGTATTGCCGTGTTGGTCTTCTTGTCTATAATTTGACAAAAGAGCAAAAATGGGGAAGCAGGGTAAATGGGTGAGCTAATGCTAAAAACTAGCTTATGGACACAGTCAAAAAGTAATAAACAATAGCCAATAAACTTCCAAAATTTACTCAGCAGTGTTATTTGGTGATCGCGCTGGTGTTAGTGTAACTAAAATGGAATTGTCTGTCAATAATAGTCTAACTAATAGTCTAACTTTTCATTCAGACTTGTCATTCATGGCCTGATACAACAGACATCAAAGCTTTTTATTCACCTGAGAGTCTTTCTAACAGAGAAATAACTTAAAGATGGCTTACCAGCAGACTTCTAAATAAAACAATTGAGAGTAAAATGACTCCTGGAAAAAAACATGACTGCCCTAGTATTTGTAGACAGAAGTTTAACAGATGTTTATGGGAGCCAAGGCTTTTTGGAGCAACATCTAGTGGCTGTCAGGGGTATTACACTTAGAGATACTTGAGTGTAGGCTCCACTCTCAAACTACAGATGTTACTGCTGTATGGGGAAGCATAACTCAGGATCCAGCAAAAGGATTTTGCTGAAAAGGTTACCTTAAACCTCTACATAAAAATCTGTTTACAGGCTGGTCTCAAGATATAGGAAGGAGAGTTACTCACTAAGTAGTTATCAACGAATGACTGGCTAGCAGCACAAAGCAGACTCCAAAATGTCACGTAAGTACATGAGCACATGTGAATAATACATATTGATCCTAGTAATCGTCAAGTAATTGTGGAGTAAAAAGCACAATATTGCACTGTGAAATGTAGTTAAGAGCAACACGTTAGATTGGTCAAATATTCGTCAAGTTATTCCATACTGGTTCTTAGTGTGCCATGCAGAAGCGGTGACATGCAACATCTCGACACACACGTATACATCTGCATTTGCTCCGTCAGTGCTCAGCTTATGGCCTCAATTCTGTGGCCCAGTTACTACTTATACTGTGTGCATCCTATCCCTAGGGTCTGCCCCAAGAACAGTGATGAATGGATCCAAAACACCTAGACAAGGCCAGATGCTTTGTCTCCTAAAGTAGGCCCTGCTACAGGAAAAGAAAAACTATAACACACATTAAGCTCTATTTTTCCATTACTGCTGATTTCATACTGATGCAGTGTGGGAAATGTGACACTGCCTAAGCTTAAACAGAGCATCTGTGAACAGAAAAAGAGCAAAGTGAAAGTAAAATGTGTATTTTTCTTTGTATTCTCCCAGTAATAAGCACACACATCCATGCACACAAATTCATTCTGTTACCATGGCGACACAATCTCATGCTATGCAAATAGCAAGACAGCTAAGTAGCAAACATGCCAAAGCAAATGTCTGATTTACATGCTGAACACTCCTCCCACTGTCAACAGTATCAATCCACACAGAGGCTTTGAGTTACTAATGCACATGAAATGGGTCTGACAGTTGTATCCTTCCCATAATGCACTTGTAACAGCTGACACCATAGGAGACTAAGGAAATAAATGCCATAATAACAGGATATAAAATAAAGAAAATCCATTCATTTCTATTTATTAATTCTTGTGTTAATTTTCTGAGTCTTCTTGTGATAGGCAGAGACAGATCTGATTCACTTTAGTCCAATTAGACAAAAGACTCGGTAACAAATAAATACTAATTATTCTTATTGTGATATTTTTCATATCATGATACTTAGATTTAGTGTTTGCTAGCTTTTATAACATAAAATTTCAATTTTATTTTAAAAATAAATGGAAAAAAACCCCAAAACTGATTGGTGAATCAGGCAATGCATTTTTGTGTCTTCCTTGAATAATCTTTTCATCTTTTTGCAACTTCATTGTTTTATGTCCCCTATCATGTGTTCTTGTAACTAATTGTCTTTTTTTTTCTTCCATCCAACAAAACAAAGAGTAATTGAAAAAAATATGATGAAAAAAAGTGACAGTTTCTTGTTCAGGAGTGTGTATTAAAGCCTAATTATTAGAGAATCCTGAGTAAAATTACCTCATGTGTATCATCACTTAGCCTTTTACCAGGTACAGACTTTGATTCTAGCTGACACTGGAGAGTTCATTAGCTCATCACAGGGCTGATACATAGAGATAGACATCCAAACACAGTGTCATTTACACCAACATGCAATCTAGAGTCACCAGATAACCTGTTAAATTTGGATGATGGAAAAAAGAAAAACCAGTGGAGGAAAGCAGCACCTGCATGGAGCAGAAGATGAAAGCTCCACATAGAAAAGTTCAGGGCCTTGATGACCTTGCAAGGCCGACGTATATTCACTTTTATTTTATTTTAATCGATCACTAGTTAGTCTGATGTCTTTGCAAAGTTTAACACTTTGGAGTAAATGATACTTGAGGTTACTACTGCCTAAATGTATCTGTCCTGACCAAACAACAGACTTTCAGGGGTGGACTTATAGGTAGGGTATGTGAATTCAGTGAAATTTCCAGCCACAACTTTTTGGACACAATTTTGATTCAGCGTCTGACTGTGATGTGGAAACCTGAAGCCAGTCCGAAGCAGACTGAAGATGGACTGAAGCAGGAAGAATCTAGTGCAGTGCAAATGCAGTTTGAACAATTATAGATTTATAGATTCCTAATGTTTCAATTTCCACTGTGAAGATGTACATTTTTAACCCCCCACCCCCCTTTAAAACAATGTCATAAGGTGAGTTTACATCTAAACACATCACATCATATACTGTGAATATTAAGACTTGGTTTTTCATTATTATGTTTTATTCTTGAAATGTTTCATGTTTACTACTTTGACAGGTGATTAAGGAGCTAACAGACTTAAAGAGGGATTATGGCAAAAACCTGAAGCTGGTTTTAGCTTTTGCTCCTGAACTAAACCACTGGTGTCTGAATCTTATAATGCTTCACATCCCTCTGCAGTCTGTCCACATCTAGAATTTGCTCGAACATCTCTTCATACATGGTGTTTCATTGTTGTTTCCATTTAATATGTCATATATGTCCATGTCTTCGATTAAATCATTATTGTCTGTTATTAGGCCACTCATGTACACATATAATTCCTAATTAATTAAATTGGTTTTGAATGTTTACTCCTATTTACTTGTAGCTTTTATCGATACCAATGTTTTGGGGTTTTTTGTTGGTTTTTTTTAATTTGGTGTTTCCATTAAAGGTTTTTTTCGATAGATTGAAAAGCTGATGCAAACACACTGCTGATTTATGTTTTGGAGGGAGACACCATATTAAACTCAATCTAATATTAAGTGATGATTATTTTAAAATATGTTCATTGTGCCTATTGCATATTCCAACAAGATTCATTTAGTAATGATATGTTGCATTTAGTTTAGTTCCTGATACAGTTCAAATTATTATGATTTGCTTTCACACTATGAACAACGGACTGCACTGACGTATAAACGGGAAAAAAAAAAAGTTGTCTTCAATGTCCTCCTGAAATCTTTAGATTGACAGAGTGGAGAAACACCTCAGATTTAGAGGTCAGCAGATTTTGGGATGAAGCGAATTTTCCTGTCATGTTCTCAGGCACATACACACTCTGCAGCTGACTTGTGGGTAGTGTAGTTTGGTACACAGGAATATTAGATTAATGTTTTGTCAGTGGGAGGAGAAAACACATACCACTTCCTTTATCATGCAAAAATCATCAATCATGTCACATGCAGAGCAGTTCTGCAGTTTATAAATGGACCAAGATGAAAAGTGAACAGAGCAATAGAAGAAACAGAAGCTCAGGGGGGAAAAAGAAAGTAATATCTAATGAGGCAATTTCCAAAATGGATCGACATAAAAATACACACACCCACACACGGCAGAAACTCTTCCCCTGTCTGAGTCTATTTCAGTCTGAGCAGACAGCCAGAAGGCAAGACAGAGGGGCTGTTCATTAGGGCCACATCTCTATTCTCTGCAGCTAATTACCTCCTAAATGAGATAACTTGGGAACACGATAAGCAACAAAAACACTGCAGAGTACAAAGGATCACTGCAACCGAGCACTTGAAGTGACTCATGTTATTGAAAGGAGTATGACTGATACCATCAGAGTGACACCTGATAATCTCTCCTTGTCATTTAGGATACAGATACATGCAATGATTATGCAAATATCTTAACTTATAAGGAACCACTGATTAAATATAAACTCTTAAATGATTCAAGTCAGTTCCTGAGCTGAGGTGTGGCTCAGAATGTGATGTTCTGACTCTGAAACAGGCAAATTGCATGGTAAATAAGGTATAAACTTTAGTTTGTTTTAACTTAGAGGAAAACTGGAGTAGAGATGCTGCTGTGTTTCTTAATTGTTAGTTTCTCAGTTCATTTGAGAGTCTGGTTTTGATAACTTTTGTTATGATTTTGCATTATATACATAAAATTTGATTGATTGATTTTCAACATCTCAAAATATGATGCACTTTTTCAAATACTGAACAGTATCACTTGACACACTCAGATGACCAGACTGATGACAGCTAACATTAAAGCACAGTGTCAGTTTTAGTTCGTTAGGGGTAATAGTTTTGAGCACCATTAGGGACAAGTTCCATAATTTTTCCTTTGAGCATAATGTAATTCAGGTGGTCAGAGAGGACATGAGACTTCTACTATCTACTAGTTGCCTGTGTTTTCAGACTGTAGAAAATATACTGTGATCCAGGTTTTGGTCTAATTTCCAGACAGGTAAGAAGGTTGAATATGTGATTGACAGTTGTAATTACAAATAGCTGATCAGACACTATGAGGCGCACCTTGGATGTAATTCTTCTGCTCTACCATGTGTCTCTTGTGGTAGCAACTTCACTTTTTCACAACAGCATGAAATGACTTCAGGGTAATTTATATTTACACTCAGTCTTATTTTTGTTGCACTTTCAGGACTCCAAAAAATGAGAAGGGTTACTGCTAAAAAACAAATAAAAAATGAGGAGAAGAAAAACATCAGTACTGCAAAAAGTCTAAAACCATCCTGCTAAAAAGACAGAATGACTAGGTGGATTCTCATCAATATCCCAGAATGCTATGTATGTCTATTTAAATTACATATTGAATATAACTGTAATTGCAAAACAAAACAAAACAAAAAAAATCCATGACAATTTGACATGTGACACCATCAAGGGGAGGATGGCTTACAAGGAATTGCCATCTGTCTTGAGATGGGCTGCATTCTTTCATTTTGAGCAAGGTTTTCATTGGTACTCCTGTTTTGTACTATCTCTCTTCTACCATTCAACTTTGCATCCCTCAAAGCAAACTGGATTAGTGTATGAACTTCAAATTTTCTGACATTGAAAAAGACAAAAAGTTTCATTCAGGATTTAGTGTCAAAATGTTTTGAACAGTTCGTTGTGTGTCTGCTGAATACAGTAGATCTGATTTAGGTTGTGGTTATGTCTTTCCTGCAGTCAGAGTGTTGTTTCTGCTCTAAATACTTGTGACTTGTTTTTGGGGTTGTGCTTTAAGATGTAAGATTGTTCTATGATTTACACTGTCCGGTTTTAATGGAAGTCTTCTTAATTTTTTCCACTTCTTCACCCAGTTTAAAACATTTGTAAGAAAATTAATCAAGTGAAAAAGTAAGCAGAGCTTACTAATACCCCCACCCGGTCGCACAACACTTTGCCCCTTCTGCTTTCCATCTTTTTAAAAACTTTTCAAAAAATGTCTGAAAAAAAAAGCAAAAAAATGAGAGAAAGGCAGATGTAAAGAACATGTGTGTGAAATTTGAAAAGAACTGGGTGAATAGTGTCCGAGAAATAGGTTGGACATAAATCTCAGATGGATGGACAGACGGAAGGACGGACGGATGGAATATCTGGTATCGGTGGGCGGAGGTATAATAATCGAACATAATAGTCTCATTATTTTTATTAAGTTTACATAGTTACATTACTCATGTCACAATCTATTTCCTATTACTCTGGTAGTATAATACCTGGGTCAGGTCAGTGTCTTCTTTACACTACCACTAGGGAGCAGTAAAGACGATTTTCTTTTTTTTTCCCCTTAGTGGCTTTACGTGGATACTCCTAAACTTAGGTTTACAGTGTTTTCCAGAGTTCTGCTTCGCATCTTAATTGGATGGCAGAAACACAAGAGCAATAGCTTGGGAATTCAGAGAACCAGAAAGGATGTGAAAGTCTTTGTATAACACTTTCTCTCACTCACTAACGCACACACACACACACACACACACACGCATGCACACACACACGCACAGTTAAACTAACATGAGGAAGGAGAAGTAAAGAAGTTGAAAGGCAAGAAAAGATTAAAAGGACATGATTGGTGGATGACAATGACCAGCAGCAAAAGGGAATTGTGGGATACATCTTACCAGGCTTTTGCACCCCCTGAGCCTCTTGCTCGCCGTTCTCCAACGCAGTACCCGCTTCTGCACACACACATCACACACACAAAACAAGTAAACACATTACTGTCTGAGTGTCTGAGCGCTAACAGCTAATGGCGAGACAGAAATCAAACAGCAGATCTGTTCATATGGCAAAAATCTGAAAGTGAGCCTCAGGCTTTTAAAATGTGCAGTTGTCTGGGTCACAACAGGCCCGTTACAGTCAGGATGGGTCAGGCAGAGGGCTGCACAAACTGGCTGGAGTCAGTACAGGATGCTGATGGAGGTGATGCTGTGACAGCTGATTCACCGTTATCTGATGGACACTCATATTAACACATAGCTTTGCTCCAAGAGGGAACTGCATGGACACACAAGTACATATACAGCTCAGACAAGCACAGAAAGACATATTTACATGCACACCAATATTCCACTCTTATTCTAAATATGACAGTATTCTAAACATGACACATCTTGCACATAGCGTATTCTGTTTAGATATTGTCATTGATATTTTCCTTTTCATATTTTCCACGTGTAGATACTATTCAGGCTTTAGCAATCTTCACAGTGCATTCAAAATATGCACATCAAATTGGGTGGAAAATATTTGCCTCTGACTGTAGACAGCCTGTTATGGGTCAAATTATTATTCTAAAAATGGCATCAGCTATATTTAAATTGGATTTTGAGTGGAATAGTCATTTTTTCTTCACTATGTAAACATTTAATTGCAAAATGCATTTATACAATTAACATAGTGAAAAGGAGGTCTGCACTTTACATTTCTCTTCAACAAACATGCAAAGCACATGTAGCCACAACATTTAACCCCTAGGTCCCTGCATTCAATACCCGACATGATATCATGACTCGCATAAATATACGTACCACTTTAATTGGCGTGTTACCTGTACACATTATAAGTGTACAGATATGTATGTTCATGTCGCATCAAATTCCACACACTTAGGGTTAGGGTTATGGTTAGGGGTTAGAGTCATGTATACTGGAGATCTTGGCGTAAATTGACACACGATCAAATGGCATTCAATAACATGTGAAAGCTTGAAAATGCGTACATATATCACGGCAAATGCCATAAGAAGTGGCGTGACATACAACGCAATTAAATGAGATTAGTCTCCAATACCTCTACACATTACTATATAGATACGCATATAAGCAGGCATGCACAAATCCAAACCATGGATATATTCCAGAAAGTACTGTCACAATGCATAATTCCTTTGTGTCCAGTACAACATAAACAATAACAATGATCAAAAGCAAGAGCGCACTCTTCAAACACACATCAGTCATTACTACAGACACAGAGACCACGCAATACATGTGCATCAGAGCACAAAAAACTGTAGAAGAAAAACCACAAACTGTTCTTCTAAGTCTGGCGTGTCTGCTGACAGAGGACAATAACTCGCAGACTGCCTCGCCCTGCTGTTTGGCACTCGGCGTGTCAGCATGTCTGCGTTTGTCCAAATGCATGCGGCGTGCCACAGTTGATCACTGGCAACACCACCCACGGCCCATCCTGCAGCCGGCTGTCACTGACGAGTACCCACACAGAGTCTGACTGTCCGACCAAAGTGTCTGCGAACCAAAACAGCCCCGGCAGCTGAGTCATCCTCGGTTATCTGTCACTTTGTTTCAACTGGTTATTCACTCAGCTGCGAATTTGATCTAACTGTCTGTCTGATTTGGTCTACCCATGTGCCCAATCAGTTTTTAATTTCTATAAACACACGAATATACTAGCTTAATAAATCATGCTACCATATTGAAAAAAAGTGCTACTTTGCCAATATATCACCAACAAGCACTACATAGTTTACCCTTACAGTGTGTATGAACTTCTATATCAGAACATTGTACATTCTCAGGAGTTACAATCTTTATGAATTTTCTGACCTGTCACACATGTAAATTACTATTAGTGCTTCAAAACTACAGTTAGCTGAGAAATATGAAACCCAAAGGTGGGGAATAACAAAGTACTTCATTATTAAGTAGTTTTCAGGTGTTTGTACTTCACATAGGTTTTTGACAAATTTTAACTTTTGCTTCCTATATGTTTTAACATAACTATCTGTATTCTGAACTCCTGGTATTGTCATAATAGGCTTGTTATGAGACAAATATGACAAAGACTTGAACAAAATTTCAATAGACATAACACAACAAAAATGAGGTCAAAGAAGTAACAACATGAACCATTGCAAAAGCGATTCAGACAAAAATGACATGGAAGATGAAAGAAAAAGTCATAAACTGAAAATACACAGAGAATGAAATTATGCAAAAGAACATTTTCTATTCTGGCCAGGTTTCCCTGGAAGTAGAGAAATGGACCTCCATGGGTCAGATTCATTTGTCCAACACCTCCCACAGATGTCCAAAGGTCCTGAGATTAGGATGTCCTTCCTTAGCCCATTTTTGGTTGGTACTAGCCACTGAAAGACTAGGAACACCCATCTAGACTTGCAGTTGTGGAGATGCTCTGAGCCAGTCATCACTATTACCAGCCATAATTATACATGACCCTTGTCAAAGTCACTCAGTTCCTTATGTTGCTCATTTTAGTTTCCAACACACCAGCTTCGAGAACTAAATGTTTACTTCCTGCCTAATATATCCAACCCAGTGAAAGGTACCATTGTAATGAAATAATCAATATTATTACCACTCCTGTCAGTGGCCAAAACGTTATGGCTGTTGGTGTACGTAAGACTATATTTAATACTGTAAAAATTACTAGAATTAGAGTTAACAAATGTTGCTCTACTTTTGTTTTTCCCCGTTTTTGTTTGCCTGATTGTCAGCTGTGCTTATCTTTATGAAATCAAGTGAACATTTTGCTGACAGCCTGACCACAAAATAGTGCCATGCCTCTTAAATATTCCACAGGAAACACTATTTATGTGACAGCTGTTTTTTCACTCAGTTGAAGTAAAAGCCTCATAACTATGTATGAATGGGCATGTTTTTGTTTCTGCATGCAGTGGTAGGTCAACAATCCACCAATACAGGTTTAATTGTCACATCAGCCTCCAGACGTTAGTCTGGTTTTGTCTGTCTTGTCTGTTTTGTCTGTCATTTCCTGTTTTATTTTGTTAAGTCCTCCTCATGTGTTATGTCTGGTGTCTTTGCTTCCCGTTCCCCATTACTCCCACCTGTGTGATTACCTTTCCCCGCCCTGATTTGCCACACCTGTGTCTCGTTTTCTCCCCTCCCTCTTGTGTATTTAAGCCCTGTGTTTCCCTTTGTCCTGTGCTAGTTTGTATTCTCCTCTGTGTGATACTGACCAGTGTTTTTGGATCCTGTTTGCCTGTTTTTTGACCTGGATTGCCTTTTTGCCTCCTGCCTTTTGCCTACCCTTGTCTGTGCCTCTGCCTCCAGCTGATTCCACGTGTGTTCGACCTTTTCGCCTGTATTTCTGGTACGTGAGCCTGCCTGTTCCTAATGTCCTGTTGCCTTTCCGTTTGCTTCCCTGTGTATGACCAGGTTTGGATACTGACTATTCTCTGCTTTCCCCTAGTCGGGTTACCGACGTGTGTGACCGGTCCAGGCTGTGAAGTCCAATCTCCGGTCCTGTCTCTGGATCCTGTGAAGAGTCCGGGACTTGGTGCCTTCAAGGATCTGCTTATTTATATTGTCAGTGATTTATCAGTTATTATTGTGTTTAATAAACACTGAACTTTTACATCTGTCTCCAGGTCTTGCAATTGGGTTCAGTTTCCATACTGAGACCATTACATTAATGCTGCTTCCAAAAATAAATGAGGATGTGACACCCCTTGTATTGCATCTGCCTCCAAGCTGACATCCAATGCACATTTTGTTTAACCAGGTAAGTTAGTTGAGAACTGATTCTCATTTTCAAGAACGACCTGGACACATAGAGACAATCAATTACTCTAACGTTCACACCTATGGGAAATTTAGATTAACCTACTAGTGCAAGTCTGTGGATGGTGGGAGGAAGCCGGATTACCTGGAGAGAACCCACGCAAACACAGGAAGGACATGCAAACTCTGCACAGAAAGGTTCCTGGTGTTGGAATGGAACTCAGGACCTTCTTGGGCGCCACATGAATAAAAAAACAACAAAACCTGTTGACCAGTGAAACATTCTTATTAATGTGATGAGCTGTGGCCACAAGAACAGCAGCAGTAGTATCATATCTAGAATTAAAACCAGGACAGCATCCTACACAGCTTCTACATTTCACCAGTCGGTTTGGAGGGTCAAAGTAGTGACAGATACTGTACCAATCTTCAGGCTACTGCTTTCCCTGCAGCTGAGTGACACCATAGCAGATCGTAAACACTAGCCAGTGTCCAGTGGTGCCTGACACTATCAGCTGTTTAGGGGCAGTTGCAGTTCAAGTTACATAACAGTGATCCCTACACTTCTCAGACTAGACAGTGTTTGGTAAAGGAAGAATGTGTAAGTTTCAAATTCAATAATAATAGTTCAACTCAATCTAGAGAAAGGGGGAGCATTTTACAAAAAAAAGTAGCTCAGTTTTTTGCAAGACTACGAAGGGAGTGGGAATGATACATTTTCAAGATGACCATGTTTGGCTGTCCAACTAGATACGGTTGGGTAGTAGGCTGTCAGAACCAAACAAAATTAAAATTGGGATTACTTTTACTGAACTCTAAAAGAATGACTGTTTAACTGACCCAATGACACAGGGAGGCCTGAGTATATTCACTCTCTGGTGTCAGTGGTTCACACTAGAGCTACACCTGTAAAAATGCAGGTGTCCTGAAACAGGTTCATGTGTAGAGGACAGAGTCCCTGCTGGACCAAACAATACCAGAGTAGGGGTTGGGGGTGGCAGCTTCAGTCAGCAAATGCAAGTACAGAACTTGTATGACCCCATATGCAACTGTCTTTGATAATACATGCTCAAAAATAGGTCTCCCATGAGTTTTGTTGCCTTTAATGTTGTGAACATCATCACCAGTATTTATTCACAAGGGTCATGAGGTTCAGAAGGTTCATGCTGAGCAGCGATATTGGATTCACTCTGCTCCAAAAGATCATGACGCTACATAATGCTCCATGAGTCTCATTTTCTATTATAATAAAAATAAACAGCAACAGCAAAACCCGAAATCAACATTATTTCAAATGTTTCTGGAACAGTTTGTGTTTTGCATTACCTGTAAACAAACTGTTCAAGCATAGCCAGTATAGATGGGTTCATTGGACAAAGGAAGCAGAGAGTGATGGGAAAAGAAAGGAAGTGACATGGAGCACATGGCCTCCAGTTGGAATCAAACCATCTATGTGATAAATGCTCTACCATGTGAGCCACCACCTCAGTAGTAACTTTCCACATTGGATGGAAGATATGTGTTCAGAATTAAGCTCTTTTCTCTTACCCCTTCTTCTACTCAAGTTGGAGGCCGGTCAAAGTGGTATTACAAGAAAGACCTGACCAGGGTTTATGAGTTAGCATGATGACTTCAATAGATATCTCAATAAAGGACATTAAAGACTGTTGTCTGTCATGTTTTTACTGTTTAAAACTACAGATACTGCAAATTTATCTTTTGAAATGCATAAAAAATCATTATGTCAAGAAGGAATGCAAACAAACAATCTTCCTGCTGTTATGAATAAGTCAACCCATTAAATCAGCTCATGGTTTTCACTCATTGCAGGCAGATGTTTGGTGTATTATAGCCCTGATAAACCCATGACGCACCACCTGTCCAGCAGCATTTTCAGGACAAACACATAGACTGAAGAACCGTGTTCTGGACAGTATTTCAGTTTTTAGCGATTACACAGATTTACCGTCTGCTTTTATCTGTTTATTTTACCCTTTGTCAAGCACATCTGAATACTTTGAAAAACACAATATAAATATAATACATTAACATTACCATTAGTCACTTTTTCATTGACCCTCAAATTGAGCAAATATAACTTGTGCATAAAAATCTACCTAATAGAAAAATGACAATTTTGCCAAGTCTCATTTTTCGATTAAAAGTTTTTGCGCTGGCAAGAGGTGGTTTTTTTGGGCATAGCACAAATGGTATATCGCGCAAAACTGCAAAAGGAAAGACCTTTTCTCGCAACTAGAGCCAGGTGAATTAAAAAACCGGATGTTGACGCACGATACAACAAGTGAAGAAGAAGAAACATGTCGCGGTATGTGTGGACACACCAGGAAACCCAATCATTTTTTTAATTTAGTATGAAATAGAGGGGTAATATACAATAATAATGAATATATCTGTAAATCAACACCATATTTACGTTCATCACCATGTTTGTGGAATGACTTCTCGTGTCATCTCGCGATAATGAATGAACAAATCATCGCATTTGTGAGTTAATGGAAAAAACATTACACACTTCTGTTTCTTCGATATTTAGGAAATGTCGGTAAAGTTTTACACAGACGTCCAATGGAAAAGCGACTATAGTTACATTCACAAGATGCAGAAAGAGAAGACTCCAAATGAAAGTCAATGTTGCTGTGTCTACTCAACGTACAGTACCAAGACTGAAGAACTATCTCCTTATTCCATGGCTTTCCTTTGTTCTGTTACTTCTGAAATAGATTAATACTGAAGACTCCAGAAATATGTAATAAGATATATGAAAAAAAAAAACAAGGAATAAGTAGGTTCTGCATTGTAGTGCATTGCATTATAGTGAAACCAGCAGATTGGGTTATAAAAATAAGACAATTCTCCTTCAATGCTAGTCCTTACTTTTCATCCTAGTTCTTCTTTCTTATTAGTAATTCCATGACAGTGCATCTGCCATCCTGTTTTCATCTTGCCACTTTTAAGACCCAACACAACAGAGACAAGGCCAAATCAGAGTGGTTTTACTTTACCGTGTCTCCACTCCTTTCTCCTATTCTTACAGGCTTAGGTCATGAAAGCAGCATGTCGACACTGTATCATCTCTCATTTCCAGGTACTTACTGACTTTGTTAGATCCCACTAACCTGCTCTGGTGTCATCGTTGTCCAGAAGTGGGATGTAGTCTGTTTTCCCCACCGTCTCCCCAACCTGATCCTCGAAAGTCTCCGCCTCCAGCTGTGCCACAAAGTCCCGCTCAACAAGGCTCTCTGGGCCTGACTGAGGAACGCTGTCCGTCAGCGCATCGCTCAGACTCAGGTCTAACTCCGCCATGGCTGCAAAGGCACAAAGAGGTACAAGAACAGCCATCAGGATACACATAAACATTTGATGGACGACATACAATATCCAGACACATAGGATGTGAATGAAACGTCAAGAAAATAAACACTAATGACTTGTGGCAACAATACCTAACCTGTTTAGAGCTTTATGTGTACGTGTGTATATATACTTTATGTAGGGCTGCGTGATTAATTAATTGAACCAAAATTGGATTTTTTAAAAAGGGAAATCTTCAAATCGATCAGGATTTTATTCTTGGCCAAAACTGTGCAGCCCCTTGTATGTGTCTATATATATATATATATATGTGGAGCATTGATCATTTCTTTCCTGTAGACTTATTATACTTGCACAAAGCAACTGTAACACACAATAATTTCCCCTTAAATAAATAAAATATTCTAATGCCGATTAAGATTGAAGTATTGTATGAAAACAGTCAGTCAAGTTTACAGCTACGACATACTCTACAGCTAAGACATACTAACTCATATTTGGATTTGGAACAGCAGCATTTCATAATATCTGCAGACTGACTGACAGAAGGGAAGGAAATCGATGGAAATGCACTGGAGAGGTGGTTGAAGAATGTGGCAACAAAGTTACTAGCTCCACTCAACAACAACACCAAAAGTAAATTACAGCCTCTTGCATCACTGGGACCACAAAGTCTTGAAACTGATGAGTCAAACAGAGTGACAGCATCAGTTTACTTTAATAGATATGTGGAAAAATCAAGCTGAGAAAAAGACCTGGGGCCTCATGTATAAAGCGTGCGTACGCACAAAAACCTGGCGTACGCCCTTTTCCACGCTCACGTTCAGATGTATAAAGAGTGAAATGACCGTGGAAATGTGCGCTCCTTCACGCCAACTCCATAGCTGGCGTACGCACGTTTCTAGTGTTTTGGAACCATTGGCGACACTTAGAGGTGACACTGGGAAACTGTTAATAATGTGAAAAAGGTCATTCCTCCGATTGATGGGCACATCGGAGATACACAGAAGAACAGTGAAAACACCGACACGTCATCCTACTGTCAGAGCAGCACATCCACCACCAGAACCAGAACCAGAACCAGAACCAGACAAACCCTAGACCCATCAATGCCAATCCTGCCCAGGAGGACATTAAGCAACAACCATATAAAGAGACAAGGACACAAAATTCATTGGTTGATAAATATAGTGTTCATATCTGTGAGAACATTTAGTAGTCGGTCCAGTCGCTCATTGACTCCGCCGATTGTCCTCACAATGTCCTCTTGTGACTCGGGTCAGTACAGACCCATGTCGGTCAGACGGGCATCAGCAGCTGGCTGTAGGACCGGAGGACCAGCTAACGCTGGGGAGTCAACAGAAGCCTCTGTGACAGGAGGATGATACTGCGACTCACCGTCTTCTGTCTCATTGTTGGAAAATAATAATTTGAGTGATTAAACATGAGTCAAAGTCTTTGATTTCCTCTTTGATTTCCTGACATGATCACACATGAACCTTTATCTAGTTTGGCTGTGATCAGGCTGTTGTATGACCCGTAGAATGAACTAATGTGTGAGATACACAAATACTAAATATATATTTATCCTGGGGGTGATCCACATCAGCCCTGTAAGAAAAGTGTCACAATATCGGGGACTCTTTCCTCAAACAGTCTCAGTTCGTCTCTTTTCTCCTTCCGCCTGTTTTGACCACCGCTTCGCGTCCACCTTGACGTCATCGTCTGATCACGCAGACAGGGGAATCCCAGAGGGAATCCCACCTGCAGACCCCGTTTATGCTGATTTGCATATTTAAATATAGGCGTGGAGAGGGAGGAGTCAGGTACTCCAACATATGCGCTCAATTCCTCGCTGATTGGGATGTGTAAAGGAAGTGTACTTGGATTCGGGCATATGCACAATTTTATACATCTGGATTTTTTTGTGCGTACAGACTTTTCTGGATTTGAGTGTACGCCAGGTTTCAGTATGAAATCCACGCAAGTCTTTATACATGAGGCCCCTGGGCTGCAGGTTTGTATCGGAGTAGCCACTGCACAAACACATTTCTTATGAGAAACCAGATTAAACTCAGATCAAGCATTCACCCTACTGAGGTGCACCTAAGGAAGGTGCTCCAGGGTCTGACCTCTGACCTCTCTGAAGCACATCCAGAATAAATCAGAATAAACAGTCTTGCACAAGTCATAAATAACCTCTTTTTAAAATAACAAACCAAAATGTAATGTCACTTTTAACCACAGGGAGGTGGTGCACTTCCAGTTGAAAATGACCAGCAGCCGAGAACAGCAGGACAGACTTGGATCAACACAGAGGAACAATCTGTACCTAAACATGGACCCATGCACAAACACACATAGTCCATGTAGTCATCAGCTCATCTGGGAGTTCAGCTGACCAATAGCCATCAGGAGAATCTGCCGAGTCATGTTGTGTCATCTTCTAACTATAAAGCCAGATTATCTTGAGTGCCAGCAGCCAGCTTTTCTCTGCTTCAGCTCAGTCACTCTTGTTTATTTGTCTAACATCTCAAATCTTTACAGTTCACCTTCAATTAATGCATAAATCATTTTTCACTTACACTTTTTCTTTCAAACACACAGACAAAGAGCAGACAGGATGTAAGGTCTTGCCATAGAACAGTACAAGGAGTGAATGTCATTAAAATAAAATGTCTGGTCCTCGGTGTATTGCAGTTAAAATTCACTGAGCTTTGAGTACAGTCTGGGTTTTGTATTTTTTTAGACTGAGGCAATGACACAACTAGCTACAATGCCACAGCCCCATCTGCTGGATAAAATACTCCATTACACCAATGAGACAAAGTACCAGTGTACTACCATATCACTAGGGATGGGAATCGTAAAGAATTTAACGATTCCGATTCCATTATCGATATTGCTTATTGATCCGATTCCTTATCGATTCTCTTATCAATTCTCATTGGGTGAGGGAATAAAAGAGTACAAACAGGTGTGTTTGCATTAACTGTCTTTTATATTTCCATCTCTGCACAGAAAATATAACATATACAGTATGTACAAATAATAATAACAGATGACGCCAGCCTGGTTCGGGGGGGGGGGGGGGGGGGGGTTGAGTGAAGGTGAAACTAAACACACTTCACTAATTCCTCTATTACTGCATTTCTACTACGTGGAACCGGTTCGACTCGGCTCGGCTCGTGTCCCGTTGTTGTGCACCTCATTTCCTTTCCCTTCTTACCTTCTGAAACTTGCAATTGAGGAGTTACGACGTTTGTTGCCCACACCGGAACCAGCCCGGCGTTCACTCTGCCGCTACATTCACAAGCGCCACTGAGTATCAAATATGTGACATTCCTGTAAATGATTCACATGCTGTGGACAAATGTTTGAGGATATTGGAGGGATTCCACCCTTTTGAAGAAATGGAAGCTTTGCAAGTGTTCCAAGTAAGTGGACCTGGTGTCATCTGTTCAGACCGTTTCAGCCTCAACGCCATGTTGGCTACGTTCTGACCAAAACAATGCAGCGTACGTGTGATGTCAACGCGCATGTACAATGAAGGCGGAATCGATAAGCAGAATCGTTAAGCAGGCACACAAGCGATTCCAAGGAATCGCTACTGGGAACCGGTTCTCATTTCCCATCCCTACATACAGGGGTTGGATAAAATAATGGAAACACCTTCACCTCAAGATGATAATGCCCCAATCCATAAAGTTAGAATTGTTAAAGAATGGCATGAGGAACATTCGAATGAAGTTGAGCATCTCGTATGGCCGGCACAGTCCCCAGACCTCAACATTATTGAGCATTTATGGTCAGTTTTAGAGATTCAAGTAAGATGTCGATTTCCACCGCCATCGTCTCTAAAAGAGTTGGAGGGTATTCTAACTGAAGAATGGCTTAAAATTCCTTTGGAAACAATTCACAAGTTGTATGAATCAATACCTCGGAGAATTGAGGCTGTAATTGCCGCAAAAGGTGGACCTACACCATATTAAATTATATTTTGTTGATGTTTTAAGGTGTTTCCATTATTTTGTCCAACCCCTGTATCACTGTGTGCAACACATACTTATTAGGAAGCATTATTGCCCAAATTCACCAACCATGTTCACTGAATTCATGGTTCTCCTATCCAGAGGAAGGGCTTGAGAAGGAAAACAATTTGTTGTATAATTGCAGTCAAGGATTATTTTCATTATTCATTAATTATGAATCAATATATATTGTAATAAAAGTACAAAAACTTCATGAAATATTTGTGTCTACAGCCTTGTTAGTAGCTCTGAAAGTCAAACACCTTTTCAGACAGATACAGACACCACTCACTAAACTGGCACTCAAAGTGACCATAATTATTCAAAAGCCTTAATGTAATTTACATAGGTAGGTTATATAAAAATCCATGATGAAAAAACATGTGGAAAAAGTGATTTTGGTCTCTATAGCCAATTTTCACTATTCATATCAGTCTGTAAACATATTTATTTCTGCTGTAAAGTTGGATATTTTAACTTGGTGGTCTATGTAGTTTGGCTTGTTTCTACAGGCAGCTGCAAGTGGACATTCAAGAAATATGTTTTAACATGTTGTTGCTTGATCTAAGGCAAAACCCCCACCACAAAATCTAGTGTTACTTGAATGATTTCAACATCAGTTCTTGTTCCCTCTAGATCTCAGGAGAATTTGCGTCTACTTCAGAGAACTCCCACGACAGTAAAATTACACTTACACCTCTTTTCCACCTGATGTGAAATCATACAACGCAGACTACTTCATCAAGAAACATCACAACATGGGACAGGTGGGGAAAACTTTGAAAACTTGAGAGCAAATTTTTAAAGCTGGTTGTATCTTGATGAATCTTGAGTCTAAACAACTATACCCTCACCCAAAAAATAATAATTTAGAATAATTTAGAAAACCATCAGTTTAAGTTTGAAATTTCATTGTTGTGTTGCTGATAGCGGCAGTTATGTTGAGGATAGCCACAGTTTGTTCATGTAGTGTCACAAAGACAACCAGACACATTGCAGTTGAGTCAAGTGGAAACTCAGCATTAGGAAGATTCTGATTAATAATTCTATTCTCCCATTAAATATTTCCTCCATGTTGATTCCATGATGACACAGCTGGAAATGGAGTCAGTGAATCTGTCAGCAAAACATAAAATGTATAATGAATGCTTACAAAGTGACCATGTAGTGAACAAAGAGATGCTGCTGAGGCCAGGATAAATAAACCATCTGCAGGCGCTCTTACTACATGCCTGACTGCCAGTGTATCAGCAGCAGTAAATGAGCCTACAGTGCTGAGACCAGGGTGTGTTGCAGGAAGACTGCTGCCAACTGCCTCCACCACAAGGTCATGTTGGTCAGAAACACTGACCCACTTTCCATATTTAACCCCGCATCATCTGTAAGACTGTTTAGCATACAGTATGTCATCTGTGCGAGCTGTAAAGTTAGATCCATGTCAACTTATTGATTTAACACAGCATGCGATCCATCATAGTTTTCTAAACGCTAAACAGCACTAGTCTGTTGTCTTCATCTCCAGCTGCTATTTCTACAGCAGGTCCCCACATGACCACAGGAGCAGAGCCTTTTCATTAGCCTACAGTGGGATGGATCTGGATCCAATGCAATGAGAACCATGTATATTCCAGTTCATTTTTTTGACCCCAGAGAGGTGCCATAGCTGAGCCGTGCTTCTCTTTTCCACGCCCTGCTCATTCGGAAATAATCTGGATTCAACAGAGGAAGGAAATCCACAGAAAAGGCATTTCTATTGTGTCGTCTGCTAACAAATGTTCTGGTGTGTGTATGTGTGGATCTGTCATGTAGATTTGTGTGTGTGGGAGGCTGTGGTTTCATGGGTGTGTGTCCTCTGACTGCCAAAAACACAGAGGTGAAGGTTAAGCCTCTTTTCAATCTACTTCCACTGCTATTGTATGTAAACAGTAATGAAGCATGACAGACATGAGGATGACAAAACAGCAAAAAGGCATCATGCACCCAGACTGAAATGTGTTAAATATATTAGATGAATCTCTATATTTCATTCTCTGTATTTTGTTCCTGACAAGTTTTATAAGCACCTGTTGTAAAAACTGGCATTAATATATATATTATAAAAGCCAAGTGGCCTCTGTGTGTGTTTGTGCGTGTCTGTGTGTCTGCTTTCTAATTGAAAAACTGGAGAGAGCTAGCCTTTGCCTTTTGGTGTACTTATGTTTGTTGGGTCAAGGATCAGACAGGCAAAAACAGTTTACTGATACAACCAATACTTTTTGAGTTATTAGTTGTTTTTAAAATTACAATGGGCTTACAGGCGGCCTGCAGACAAGTCCATTCACAGCTGCAAACAAGGGTGGGTTGGTGGGGGGATTTGGATGAAGGGAAACACCGGGACACAATGAGAGGTCCAGCTGTGATCACACACTAACAAGGTCGGTCTGGTTCTTACTGTGACCCAGTTCCACTCTGTCGGCCCCCGGTCAGACCCGGGCTGTAAATGTCCCCCTCTGGACCCACCCCCCATAGCGCAATGACAGACCGTTCTTTGCAGACTCCAATCCGACGGACCGGAGTTCACTGGATCCGGACACAGAATGGCAGTGGGTTGCAATAAACTGTCATGTTCAGTCCTGTGTAAAAGTCTTATGCTGCATTCACATGCTACCGGGAATAGTAAAATTCACAAAACGTCATGTTCAGTCCTGCTTAAAAGTGCTGCCTTGGCAGACCATTCTGCACAGACTCAGACCACATGGACCGCAATTGAGCGGATCTGGATACAGGACACCACTGAGTCACAATAAACCGTCAAGTTCAGTCCTGTGTAAAAGTCTCTGGTCCACATCGTGAGGGCCATTATATTTCTTCCTAATCGGTGTGTAAGCTTAGTCAAGTAATTGAGTAATGTGAATGTGATGAAGCCATACAGTAATAATGTAAAGCCCTTTCAAACAAATATATAAGGTAACTATGAATGAATTATTTTCTGTTACTTTTGATTTGAATACAAAACAAAATGAGGCCCATTATATTTTTTTCTAATCTGTGTATTACACCAGTAATCTTAGCTCAGCTCCCCATTTAATCAATTCTACTAGCCCACTTCTAGAACTCATGGATTCCCACAGGTCAATGTGCTAGTTATATAAGTGGATATAAAGGGTCTACACACCCTTGTTAAAATGCTAGGTTTTTGTGATGTAAAAAAAAATTTGACCAAGACAAATCATTTCAAAACTTTTTCCACCATTAATGTAACTTATAACATCCACAACTCAATTGAAAAACTGATTTTTTATTTATTTTTTTTTTGGGGGGGGGATAAACAACTAAAATAATGTGGCTGCATAAGTGTGCACACCCTCTTACAACTGGGGATGTGGCTGTGCTTGGAATTAACCAATCGCATTTAAACTCATGTTAAATAGTAGTCAGCACACACCTGACACCATTTAAAGACCCTCTGATTAACCCCAGATAAAGTTGGACTGTTCTACAGACTTTTCCTGACATTTTTGTAGTCATATCTTATAGTACAAGACATGGTCTGCAGAGAGCTTCCAAAGCATCACTGGGATCTCACTGTTCAAAGGTATCAGTCAGGAGAAGGGTAAAAAAGAATTTCCAAGGCATTAAATATACCATGGAACACAGTGAAGACAGTCATCATCAAGTAGAGAAAATACGGCACATCAATGGCATTACTGAGAACTGGGCATCCCTCCAAAAGTGATGAAAAGACGAGAAGAAAACTGGCCAGGGAGGCTGTCAAGAGGATGACAGCAACATTGAAGGAGATGCAACAATTCCTTGAACAACAATCTCACATGTCTGGGCTATGGGGTAGGGTAGCAAGATGAAATCCTTAACTTGTGAAGAAAAGTACCCAAGTGTCATGTAACTGATGGGTGCATGCGCACACAGTGACCGACAGTAAGGAGTCTGGCATCCTGGCTTTTGAGCTCATATGTTGGTTTTTAAGGAATAAAGGAGACAAGCTCCAGGGGAACGTTCGCTTCCAAGAGGATATTAAGGACTGTTGTGTCATGGCTTTTGCCAAGACATGGCTCACCAAACAGGACCACAACTCCAATCTCCCCATTGATGGCTTCGAGACCCCCTTCTGACTGAACCGCAATACTAAAGCAATGGGTAAAACAGGGAAGTGGGGTATGTCTGTATATTAATGAACAATACTGCAACTCTGTTATTGTCAGAGAACAAATCTGTACAGCAGACACTGAGCTTTTGTCAGTGTTGTTGCGCCTGTTAGATCTGCCCTGGGAGTTCCCTCCAGGGCTGGGAAAGAAAAAAAAAAAAAAGCCCTGCCCCCTCAAATTAAAGTTTGTGAAGTCTCAGAAGGTAGGAAAAAGGTAAATGAGCTTCACAACAGTGGGACACTAAGAGGAATTAGTAATGAGTTTTAAGTTTCACTTTGCAAAGGGAAATGCTGATTCTGCCTCCCGCACTGTATTTTATGTTGTACAGAGATAGCAGACTATCTCACTGGAGGATCCGAACTATATATTGGTTGATTTCATATCAATCATATCTCACTGAGGAAGACCTTAGCAAATATCTATCAGTACATCTCCTGTCTTGCCTCAGGAAGTTTGCCGGCATCAGTGGCTTGTCAATAAATGCATGAGTATTACCGTGATAGAGATTTATGACAGTTGTTATAGACAATACTGTTTCTTGACTTTAGGGGGACCCCGTGAGCAAAAGTTCGATGGTGGTGTTTTTTGTAAAATTGTACTTTCTACAGGAGGCCAAACACCAACTTGTTTCCACATGTCCTGTCCACTCAGTCTCTCACAAAGCTAACACTGAATTAGCTACATCCCTAAATGTGTGCTAACTAAATTAGATAAACTGGCTCGGGCACTTAGGTAGGAGCAAAATGCTTGCAATGGCTAAATTCCTGAAAAATGCAGTGTATACAGTACATGGGTGGCTAACTTGTTGAGCTAGTATTCCCTGAATTTCTTTGTGTGAGGGGTGAATTGATTTCTAAAGAGATTTTGTAGAGAAGAAATTAGCATTGCAATTGCAGTATGTGCTCCAACTGTGTTTTCTTCTGGTCTTGTTGTTATAGATAAACTTCAGGGCTCATGTTGCCAAATCTTATTTCAAAAGATTTAGCAGATATCTCCTCCAGTCCCAGAAAGTTCAAATTAGAAATGACACAAGTTACTGGTTTAGTCTAAAGGATACGTTTTATATCAAACCACAGTAACGATGTTAACAAATAAATCAGAAAACACTCAGGCAAATTAATCATATCCTTGCAGTTGTGGTCTTGACCTGTCATGACATCAGATCCAGAGTCCACTTTGTATGAGACAAGATAATGTAAAACTATATTTCAGACTCCAGGAGGACCAGGATCTTCACAACGTGAAAAATCTAAGTAATACAATGCTAAAATACAGTGCTTTACTGTTAACTATAATGTGTTTATGTTTGCAGCATGACAGATGATGACTTTTGACTTTATGTGAACATAGACATTTGGTTAAAAAAATACCCATATAAATAAATCTTACTGAAAAAAATTACCCTGTGAAAAAAAACCTAAATACAAACAAGGCAAATGTACTAAAAGTATAAAATCCTCCAGGTGCAGTGCTGAGAGGATGGAATATGTCTATAGCAGCAGATGAGTAAATCAGTAAGAGAATTCAATAACAGAAGAAAACCAAATGCTGCTTGGGTTTTCTAAAAGATTAATATAAGCAGCACAGTTCATATAGAGGTTGTCAGGGTGAAACATGACATAACACATGAAAGCTAATCTCAAAAATAACAGCAGCTTGTGTCAGCTCCTTTAATATATGACAGCACAATGTAATGTCTGATTAATCCCTGAGAAGGTCAAAGGGAAGTATTTGCTGCCCCTTCAGGATCTAGCTCAAACCCTTCTGAAAAGCCAGCTAAGAGTGTGCCTCTTCTTCAAAGACATTTTTGAAGATTTTTTTTTAGAAGAACTCTGTATGACCTGGATCTCATCTCAACTTCCTTGGTTAAACATTGAAAAACATTGAAAATCTAGGTTACTGCAGGTTAATGATAAGATGTTTACTGTTTGTTAATCTTTGATCATTTCTCAGCTCATATCATAATCTGAATAGAAACACTGTGTGTTTGCTGGTTTGTTGCCTGCACATACTCATGCTTTCCAGCTGCAGGTCTGAAACCAGATACAGGTCAGCTGCTGGTGTATCCAGTGCCGTGGAGCAAGGCACTACTGCATTCAATACTGCTCCTATAATTATCTCATATATGCTCAAGACAAATGCCTCTTCCCTGGTGTAACTCAGCTAATAAAGTAACAGGGAAGGGAGAGGTTTAGCCTCCATCATGCATAGTGCAAGATCACTTCCATGACAGGGTGCGTAGTCAACTTTGCACCCAAATTGATCCCAGTGCTGCTGAGGGAGCTGTGCAGATCACTGTGGTGTTGAAAGATATTAACAAAACCTGACAGCACAACACAAAACATGCCTCCTTAAGTTAAATTAACTGCACCAGGCAGCGCATGTGACTATTCAGTGTCCAAGTCCTGCAGCTATAAAACAACCGTAGGGCACTTTAATATCTCTACATTACCACGAAGAGAACCTATGATTATGAGAGGTCACATGGTCAAAGTACAGAGACAGAGGCAACTGCTGGCCTCATGGTGTCTGGAGAGGAATGGGATGTCAGAGACAGGATCCATTTAGCCAGTGACTTTTGAAAAGAAAATGGAAAAAGTTCTGCTATATATGTGGACAGACTAGAAAGGAACTCATTAAAATAAATAAAAACTCATATATCTGTTACTTTAAAACTTTTTGAAAAAGCACCATAGTAGCAGTAGAGGATAGTAAAACATTTCAGGTGTCATTTTAGACAAATGACTTGGGTATGATTTGACTGAGCATAGGTTGCTGCCAGGTTGTTACTGAAAATGAGAACCAGTTCTCAACTAACTTACCTGGTTTAAATAAATAAATAAATTAATTAATTAATAAATAGGCTGTGGAATGGCATCAGGTTCAACTATATTGATATTCAGTCATTTGATCTGGATGAGAACTGCAGAAGGAAGGAGTGTATTTTCAGATATTGCCAGTTTTCTCCTATTTCAGATGAACCGCCACGTAAAGTCTTCTAAATCACATCCCAAAGATTCGCAGTCTGGTTCGGGTCTGGACTCTATGGTGGCCAATCATGTTCCCCGAACCAATCTTTTACAATTTGATCCGGATGAATTCTGGTCATTTATCATTTTCAGGTAATCAGCTGAACTCACATAACATTGCTGAACCTAGACCTGACCACCTGAACCAACCTCAGATCATACCACTGCCCCCACAGGCCTGTACTGTTGGCACTAGGCACTGGGTAATCACTTCATCCACCTCTCGTCACCCTTGTGCACCCACCACTTTGGAACAGGGTCAATCTGGACTCATCAGACGACGATGCCCTGAGCAGTTTACCATTAAGCTTATCAGCCAGATCACTCTCAAAATATAAATAAATGCTCTAACACGCACAGTGTGACTGCTTTAGTGGTAGAGTGAAAGAAAGGCACGTTATTTCTGCAGGGGAAATGAAAAACCTGTTGTTTATCATCCTGAACCCACAGAAAAACAAACAGATTTGCTTCTGTACTGAAAAAGTTTGACATGGGAAAATTCAGGATGTGTTAGAGGAAATAAATTATCTGTCAAATAAGTATGACACAGGAAACAATCAACACAACTCCAAAAAAAATACTACTCCTTTGAGTTTTTACACATTAAAACTCAGTTGGACCATTACGCTTTTGGTGGTTTTAGTGAGCCGTGGAAGTCTTTTGAGGGCTAGGATGTACTCACTGTTACTTCATCCCAGCTTTCCATAGGGGAAGGTGTAGTATGCATTCATTTTTGAGATACAGAGAAATTCTGTTAACACCCTAAATCCAAATTTACATACAAGACATGACATTACATGAAACTAGACAGACAGGTACATTTGTTGCACCTGGCAGTTTTTTGCCATAAAGAATCTCTGAATTTTCCAGGACTGTAGTAAATCACACACAGCTTCTATTTCTTCTGAGGTCAGAGTTAACAAAGAACTGACACAATTTTTACAGCCATTACTCCTACAAAATTTGAAAAGCTCTGAAATGTCCCTGTTACATGTCATTGCCTACACAAGACACCTTACAAAAAAAATACAGTGGCTACTTCTGGATTTTGAATACTTGGCTTCTAACCAGCTATTACACAGCTATTATTAATTTGAATTATGATAATATAACACATGGAAAAGTAACTGTTTTAGATCATAGAACAGAACATACCTAGAGACCAACTCTGCGATGGACCCACATCTCATCAGTTACAGTGGTGCATACAAAAATGTGGTGATTAATTTAAAAAATAGGACCAATGGCCCTGTAGCTTACCGGCCAAATTAAAAGCTTTGGGAAATGTATCCAGATGCCATTTATTATCACCCGGTTATGTGTACTTATTATATTACAGAAATAGCCCATGTTTTGGTCATATTCTAATCAAATCTGTAAAAAATTCAAACTTCCACCTTGATATCATTGATACTTACTGATTTATTGGATCAATCCACTTTCTATCTGTTATAATGGGAAAATTTGTCAAAGTCGCACCAAATCCAGAATCAGATCCAGATGGAAACAATTTCAATACCTTGTGTTGACATCATCATAAAGAAGCTGTATACCAAGTTTCAAGTCAATCAGAACTATAGTTTCGGAGAAGAAGACGATTGAATTTTTTTCCCCATAAGAGCCCATGTTAAATTTTCCGTAAGTTCCCGGATCCAGAAGAAGATCCTGATCAGCATGTGGACATCATGTTTTTGGTCATCTCCCCATCAGGGCTGGACTGTAGAAATTTCAACTTGATATCATTTATATTTACCGAGTTATTGCATCGATCCACTTCCTATCTCTTATAATGGGGAAATTTTTCAAAGTCGCACCAAATCCAGAATCAGATCTGGATCCAAATAATTTCACTAACTTTCATTGACATCATCATAAAGAAGCGGTATACCAAGTTTGAAGTCAATCGAAATTGTAGTTTCGGAGAAGACGACGATTGAAATTTTTGTAACAGACGACAATGACAGACGATGACAGACGATGATGCCACACGACAACAAAAGCTTACAGCCTGTCAGCTGAAGCTAAAAACTACTGACATATTTATGACAACTACCCTCATAAATATCAACTTTAGTATTCACATTAGGCTTACCTCTGTCGTCTCCATGTTTATTATTACTGACTTTCTTCTTCTCAAAAAACTTTACTTTTCTTCGTGGTATTTGGCCAGTATGGTTAATTCAGAGCGGCGCCCCTGGTGGATTGATTGAGAAACACTCATTCCAATGCATTAAATATCAGTAGCAGCACTTTGTTACAGTCAGACTAATGACAATGACAATAAAGCATATTTACAAAAGGAACTAGCAACTGTAATGGTATTATTCATTACTCATATCGGTACTTGGTATCAGCAAGTACTCAAATGTTAGTACTTGTACTTAGTCTGCAAAAAAATGGTATCAGTGCATCCCTAGAATGGAAACAATTAATTAATTGACTATCAATTAATTGTGAATAAGAGTTTGCTGGTTGATTGCCCTTTTCCACGTTGGTATTTGTGGTGTCAACAGTAGAGGGCACCACTGCCTAAACTAGGCTTCATCGCTGAGGTTGAATATCGGGGGCAGTCACCCTGTCAACACCTGTCCGAGGGCTGCCAGCTTGTCCGCACTGTGACACCGCAGTCGGGATAGCCGGTCATTGAACCAGATCATGGTGTTGATGAGTTAGAATCGCTTTAGGGACATGGTGGAGCAAAACACAGACAAGCCCGTCTGTTTGCCCCACCTGCTGCAGGTTGCCTATTTGTGGGAGCAGTACATCCCTGATCCTTGAGATCTGTCCCCCACGTAAACCTCCTCTGTGCTGAAATCTTGCTCCATCATGTCAGGTGGTGATGCAAAGTCAGAAATGCCCATTTCTTCTAAACTGCCACTCTTCAGATCCATTTATTTTATTTAATTTCTCTGCAGAATTTATTTTGTTATACTCCATAAATGTCATTGCCTGTGCTGTATCCCTAATGGCATAATAAATCAATCATTAAGGAATATGACATGCCTTTTCATGAAGTATATAAACAATATTTAGCTTTTATTCTTATAAACCTTATTGAAAGAGAAAAAATTTCAGGTTCATAGGAAAATCCCCGCTTATCAAATAATCATTAATCAATGGACAAGGTCAACTAACTAATGATAGTGCTGGGCAGCAATTAAAATTTCTGTGATTAATCGAAATTAATCGCATAGTTATACTGGGGGGGGGGGTTGCCAGCATCAACAGTGTGTATTTCCTTTCAGTGATATTTCAGACTTGAAGTACTCCGGTGATAAAAAATAATTCCACATTGCAGTGCTTACAAACAACTTTGGCCTTCTCAACCCCACCATCTGAAGACATTTAAAATGATGTCCATGTAAAAGACTGGTACTTTTCTCCACGTTTATGTCCCCACCAGTTTATTTCCGCTTGTGAGTGATTGACAGGAGTCTTAAGCCCACTAATAAGTACTAATACTAATAAGCCCAATAATATGTGATGTTCAGTTGTTCAAAGCAAGCAAAGAGGGCCCTCTAGTGGTCGGAATAAAATGCACTAACATATGTTTTGTCCTTTCAGTGTTACCGTAGTTAGTTTGGACATAAGAAGACACGTTTCTTTCACTCTGTTTGTATGGCCCCAAAAACGTTTGCCTTTGAGTATTTTATGTTCAGATGTTGTAAGAATGAATAGTATCAAATATCTCTGGTGTGAACCTTTGTTGCTGGATAAAAAGACATTGTAAATCTTAAATTAATCTGTAAATGCTAATTGTTGCCATGTCTATGGATTTTCCCATTCAAGTTAGCATTGAGCTAATCACATCGTAAATAAGTAAAGGGTAGTTCAAAGGCTGGCATATTAGACCTAAACACAACCAATGAATTTACATAAACTTAACATGAGCCTGCATAAAGAATTAGCAACCCATCTCCGACTGCTAGCATAAACAAATTAGCTTAAACATGTTAATAACACATTGTAATAAACACATCCAAAATAACATCATGAACATGTTTCTAACGGCACGTTTGCATGTGAAATTATTTAGCAAACAACAGAATGATTGATACATACAGGCGATGCTTCTGCAGGAGTTACACAAAGTTTGATTCAGCATTACTTGTAAAGTTTGCCTGTTTTCTCCTCTCAGCTACAACAGCACAGTGTTTAGTTTTGAAGTGCGTGTGGAGTGCCAAAATAAAAGCATGAGTTTCAAAATAAGAGTCCGTATGTATAAATGAACTAGGACTTGCTTGAAAGGCAGAACGGCATTAACGGGAGATAAAAAAATTGTCGGTGTGATTTAATGAATGCGTTAACGTGGTAATAACGTGTTAACTTGCCCAGCCCTAACTAATGATTAATGAATTAATCAATAATTTGCATCCCAAATCTTCATACATTTACTTGATATAAAATACAGCTTTTATGAGGTGTTTCCACATAGTCATACTTCATATTTTGTTTATCAGTCCTTCATCTGTTCTGTCCAGTTCAGTAGAAGGTAAATGAACTATTAATTTATGTCCGCACAGCGATCTTCATGAACTAAAGACGAGAGGCAGCTGGCTAATGTGGGCTTGCTCATAGCCCCTCAGCTCAGCCGCCATGTGTTGGAGTTCACCCTGGTGAACGAGAGGGTCGCGTCCCTGCACCTTCAGGTCGGGGACAGGTGCCTCACTGTTGTTACGGCTTACGAGCCAAACAGCAGTGCAGAGTATCCAACCTTCTTGGAGTCCCTGGGAGGGGTGCTGGATGGTGCTCCAACTGGGGACTCCATTGTTCTCCTGGGTGACTTCAATGCCCACGTGGGCAATGACATTGAGACCTGCAGGGGGGTGATGGGGAGGAATGGCCTCCCCGATCTGAAACAGAGTGGTGTTTTGTTATTGGACTTCTATGCTAGTCACAGTTTGCCGATAACAAACACCATGTTCAAACACAGGGATGTCCATAAGTGCACTTGGTACCAGGACACCCTAGGTCGGAGGTCGATGATCGACTTTGTTGTCGTATCATCAGACCTCAGGCCGCGTGTTTTGGACACTCGGGTGAAGAGAGGGGCGGAGCTGTCAACCGATCACTACCTGGTAGTGAGTTGGAGCCGCTGGTGAAGGAGGAAACCGGACCAACTTGGCAGGCCCAAACGTGTTGTGAGGGTCTGCTGGTAGCGTCTGGCAGAGCCCGATGTCAGTGCGGTCTTCAACTCCCACCTCCGGGAGAGCTTCTCCCAGATCCCGGGGGAGGCTGGGGACATTGAGTCCGAGTGGACCATGTTCTCCACCTCCATTGTCGAAGCAGCTGCTCGGAGCTGTGGTCGCAGGGTCTCTGGTGCCTGTTGTGGTGGCAATCCCTGAACCTGGTGGTGGACCCTGGAAATAAGGGATGCCGTCAACCTGAAGAAGGAGTTTTATCAGGTCTTGTTGGCCCGTGGGACTCCCAAGGCAGCTGATGGGTACCGGCAGGCCAGGCGTGCAGCATCCCGAGCGGTTGTAGAGGCAAAAACTCGGGTCTGGGTGGAGTTTGGGGAGACCGTGGAGGAGGACTATAGGTCGGCCTCGAGGAAATTCTGGCAAACCATCCAGCACCTCAGGAGGGGAAAGCAGTGCGCCACCAACACTGTTTACAGTGGAAGTGGGGAGCTGCTGACCTTGACTGGGGGGATGTTGTCAGACGGTGGAAGGAATACTTTGAGGATCTCCTCAATCCCACTGTCACATCTTCCATGGAGGAAGCAGAGGCTGAGGTCTCAGAGGTGGACTCGTCCATCACCCAAGCTGAAGTCACTGAGGTGGTTGGCAAGCTCCTCGGTGGCAGGGCACCGGGGGTGGATGAGATTCGCCCTGAGTACTTTAAGTCTCTGGATGTGCAGGGACTGTCTTGGTTGACACGTCTCTGTAACATCGCGTGGCAGTCGGGGACAGTACCTCTGGATTGGCAGACCGGGGTGGTGGTCCCCCTTTTTAAGAAGGGGGACCGGAGGATGTGCTCCAACTATAGGGGGATCACACTCCTCAGCCTCCCGGGAGAAGTCTATTCCAGGGTACTAGAGAGGAGGATCCGACCGATAGTCGAACCTCGGATCCAGGACGAACAATGCAGTTTTCGTCCCGGTCGCGGAACACTGGACCAGCTCTATACTCTCCATCAGGTGCTCGAGGGTTCATGGGAGTTCTTCCAACCAGTCCACATGTGTTTTGTGGATCTGGAGAAGGCGTTCGACCGTGTCCCTCATGGTATCCTGTGGGGGGTGCTTCGGGAGTATGGGGTCCGGGGCCCGGGGCCCGGGGCCCTTTGCTAAGGGCAGTCTGGTCCTTGTATGACCGAAGCAGGAGCCTGGTTTGCATTGCCGGCAGTAAGTCAGACCTGTTCCAGGTGCATGTTGGACTCCGGCAGGGCTGCCCTTTGTCACCAGTTCCGTTCATAATTTTTATGGACAGAATTTCTAGGCACAGCCAGGGTCCGGAGGGGGTCCGGTTTGGGGACCATAGGATTTCGTCTCTGCTTTTTGCAGATTACGTTGTCCTGTTGGCCTCATGGAACCTGGACCTTCAGCGTGCCCTGGGGCGGTTTGCAGCCGAGTGTGAAGCGAGCGGAATGAGGATCAGCACCTCCAAATCTGAGGCCATGGTTCTCGACTGGAAAAAAGTGGTTTGCCCTCTCCGGGTCGGTGGGGAGTCTTTGCCCCAAGTGGAGGAGTTCAAGTATCTCGGGGTCTTGTTCACGAGTGAGGGAAGGATGGAGCGTGAGATTGACAGACGAATCGGTGCAGCATCTGCAGTGATGCAGTTGTTATATCGGTCGCTTGTGGTGAAGAAGGAGCTGACCCAAGAGGCAAAGCTCTCGATTTACTGGTCAGTCTACGTTCCTACCCTCACCTATGGTCATGAGCTTTGGGTCATGACCGAAAGGACAAGATCTCAGATACAAGCGGTCGAAATGAGTTTCCTCCGCAGGGTGGCTGGGCGCACCCTTAGGGATAGGGGGAGGAGCTCAGTCATCAGGGAGGAGCTCGGAGTAGAGCCGCTGCTCCTCCACATTGAGAGGGGCCAGTTGAGGTGGCTCGGGCATCTGTTTCGGATGCCTCCTGGACGCCTCCCTGGGGATGTGTTTCGGGCATGTCCCACCGGGAGGAGACCTCGGGGAAGACCCAGGACACGCTGGAGAGACTATGTCTCTCAGCTGGCCTGGGAATGCCTCGGGGTCCCCCGGAAGAGCTGGAGGAGGAGTCTGGGGAGAGGGAAGTCTGGGCATCCCTGCTTAGACTGTTACCCCCACCACCCGGCCCCGGAAGAAGCGGAAGATAATGGATGGATGGATGGATGATTGATTTATACTATACTATACTATACTATACTATACTTTCCTTGACTATACTATACTACACTATACTATGCTATACTATAATGCTTGTTGTATATTACTTGACTATATTTAAGGTCATCTAAGGGTCATTCTGATATTACTGACAAAACATCAACCAAAACGTGGTCTTCTGCAGTTTTGTGGAATGGTCAAAGTGGCACAGTAAGTGGTTTTCGGACTACTTGTTTTCAGTCTGACTCTTTCTAATGCTTCATGAGACACTGAACTATGTTTGTATTATTACAGTTTCCAGCCATATCTCCACAAGTTTTATCCTGTATCATGACCCTTGTGATTTAGGCCTAATGCCTACTGTAAACATATTTCAGTTCTCTTTGTGTCTAACTTTGTTTTTCTCTGTGGCCCAGTGTGTATGTGGTTCCCCTTTTTGTTCGGCAGTCACACTTCTGTTTTTGTTCCAGCTGATATACAGAGACAGCTGACGAGGAACTTTTAGCTCTCACTCCTTTTCTCTCCCTCCCTCTCTCTAACACACACAGACACACACAGGACCTGCTCATACTCAACCTGATGGATTCAATTACAAATTGGAGTTTTTCCACTGTTAAGCAGCCCGCTGGAGTCTAACCTCATTAAGAGTATTTACACTGGACTCTGTTCTCTTTTATTTGGCCTTCACACAAAAGTGTTCTACAGCAAATATTAAAAGGAAACAACCGGTAGAATTAAGTACACTGTATCATATTACTAAACTGACTGAGAAAATTTGCTTTTATTTTACAGTAATGTCAAAACAAAATGGTCAATATATGGTTAATTTCTAGCCAAGAAAATCACAGATTCCAGCAATCAAGAGTGAGAGATAAAAATTAATGCCTTTAATCCGATATGCAATTTCAAGAAAGGCATGAAATAATTTATTAACTTACAACTGATTTTGTTCACAGTAGAGCTGCAACTACTGGCCATTTCAACAGTCGACAAGTCATCAACTACTGTAATGACTAGTCGCCAAGTCAAATTATCCATCCATCCATTTTCTTCTGCTTATCCGGGGCCGGGTCGCGGGGGCAACAGTCTAAGCAGGGATGCCCAGACTTCCCTCTCCCCAGACTCCTCCTCCAGCTGAACACCTCCCCAGGGAGGCGTCCAGGAGGCATCTGAAACAGATGCCCGAGCCACCTCAGCTGGCCCCTCTCGACGCGGAGGAACAGCGGCTCTACTCCGAGCTCCTCCCTGGTGACTGAGCTCCTCACCCTATCCCTAAGGGTGCGCCCAGCCACCCTGCGGAGGAAACTCATTTCGACCGCTTGTATCCAGGATCTTGTCCTTTCGGTCATGACCCAAAGCTCATGACCATAGGTGGCGGTAGGAACGTAGATTGACCGGTAAATCGAGAGCTTCGCCTTTCGGCTCAGCTCCTTCTTCACCACAACCGACCGGTACAACGACTGCATCACTGTAGACGCTGCACCGATCCGTCTGTCAATCTCACGCTCCATCCTTCCCTCACTCGTGAACAAGACCCCACGATCAAGTCAAATTATGAATTACAAAATATATACAGGGTGGGGAAGCAAAACTTACAATGAACATTTAGTTGTTTTTTCTCAGCAGGCACTACGTCAATTGTTTTGAAACCAAACATATACTGATGTCATAATCATACCTAACACTATTATCCATACCTTTTCAGAAACTTTTGCCCATATGAGTAATCAGGAAAGCAAACGTCAAAGAGTGTGTGATTTGCTGAATGCACTCGTCACACCAAAGGAGATTTCAAAATAGTTGGAGTGTCCATAAAGACTGTTTAGAATGGAAAGAAGAGAATGACTATGAGCAAAACTATTACCAGAAAGTCTGGAAGATACTATTAAAGAAGAATGGGAGAAGTTGTCACCCCAATATTTGAGGAACACTTGCGCAAGTTTCAGGAAGCGTGTGAAGGCAGTTATTGAGAAAGAAGGAGGACACATAGAATAAAAACATTTTCTATTATGTAAATTTTCTTGTGGCAAATAAATTCTCATGACTTTCAAAAAACTACTTGGTCATACACTGTCTTTCAATCCCTGCCTCAAAATATTGTAAATCTTGCTTCCCCACCCTGTATATAATTTTTTTAAAATAAAAACTTATTTACATTTATTGCAGTAATAAAATACATTTACTTTCCTCTGACAAGAACATTTGGTGCACAACAATTTCAATTTTCCGTTTCCGTTTCAATCAATATTTCAATCAACCTGCATATGTAGTGCTCATTTTAGATGGAGGAGCTGCAGAAGTGGATAATGGTGCATAAGAGCTATATCTAAAAGACACAGGTTGGGTTTCAGTTCCTGGCTCAACATATCACTACTCGTATTTAGTCAGATTAGGTCTAGAAGCACAATATTAGTGCCATTAAAGGTGCGGGAGACTTTCGTGACCAATTTTTCATCAAATCTGTAAAACCTCAGTCATAGCCTAAGTATCACAAATCTGTAAGACTTTCTGTGATTACTCACCTGAATCTCTTGCATTACGGTGAACAATTTCGAAGTACCATCCACCACAAACAAACTGTGTTTACATACCGAGCCAGGAGGTCACTCGGGCATCTTTGGAATTTTGTCGCAGCGTGCACTGTGGGAAACGGAGGTTCGCCCAGCCACCTGACAGCGGCAGTGGAACTATATGGTATTATATGGATAAAACAAACATGATATGGAGACGCGGAAATGGCTGGAGGAATATGCATAGAGGGAAGGGAGCTCCTGCTGTTTCCAATCGTGTCTGTTCCAGCTGCCGCTGTCAGGTAGCTGTGCAAGCCTTCGCTTCCTACAATGCACATCACGACAAAACTCTGAAGATGCCCGAGTTCCCTCCCAGCTCTGTTTGTAAAACACATGGTTTGTTTATGGTGGATGGCACTTCGAAATTCTTCACCGTAGTGCAAGAGATTCAGGTGAGTAATCATTGAAAGACTTACAGATTTGTGATACTTAGGCTATGACTGAGGCTTTACAGATCTGATGAAAAATTGGTCACGAAAGTCTCCCGTACCTTTAAGTCCAATTAAAAAAGGGTTTAATAACCTAAAGAAGACAATCTTCTCATTTTAGAATCAGTCACGGCAAAGTGCACAAATAACTACTTACAAATAGGGCTGGGCGATATGGAAAAAAATCATGTCACAATCGATATGTATCATGGTATAAATGAAATCACTATTTTTGTCAAGCTTAAATTTTCCCTTACACATAAGTTAGTTGTAAAGACATCAGAAAGTTACTTTGATTTAAATATGATTTATTTTCTGTCAGAGGGTGAACATGACAGATGTGCTGAGGAACATTATACAACTGGTACAGATAAATAAAAGAGGTCCATATATTTAAAACTAAACTAAAAGTCCGACCAGCAGGCAAAAGCTTTCAAGTTTTGAAAGAAAACACAAACAAAACAGACCATCTTCACCAAACAGTGCTGGGGGTATATACATGGGGGTGCGTTCTGTAACTGCCATAACTGGCGTAAACCGAAAATCTAACTTAACATGCATTAAACAGCTGACTCCCAGCTTCTATGTGGCACCCTACTTTTCAGCAACGCGGTCGCCCGAGTTCTTGGTCAGATTTTCTCCTGAGGGAACAGTCATTATCTCCCACTGCAGCCCAAACATTAGTATGTGTGCTACGGCTGGCTCCTACACCTGTGCTGTGGGTGTCAGCCTAACTTGACATGGCTCTAGTGTGATTGGTTTCGTGTGGCGGGACTTAATTATGATTGACTGTTCTTGTGTCTGTCAAAACATGGACGAATGAATTCTATTGAAATTGTATGGAGCATATCTCATAGGAAAAGTTATATCATGATATATATCGTTATTGTTTTATTGCCCAGCCTTACTTACAAACAATGAAGTATGTGCCCACAGTATGTGTGACACACCCCTCAAAGTATATAGAATTTTATTCTAAACTGTTGTCTCTCTAAATCTGTAACAACTTCTTGAGCATTGGTAGAATTTTAACTTCAGGTTACTGTGAGCCAACGCTGTCAGTGCCACACGAAACAAGTATTACAGTTACGTCTGTAAGCTCCATTTAGCAGAGTGTATGTGACTTAACAGCTGCCATTAACTCCTGCTCCTGCTGCTACCGCCTGCTCTCCTCCTCTAAGTGTAAGGAGCCAAATGAAGTCCTGGCCCCTTCCTGGCATCCCCTTAACCCTCCCCACATGACCACTGCCCACTATGTTTTTAAATAGACATGGTCATTCATAGCCACTCGGTATAAAGCACACAAAGTACTTAAAAAGGTATCTAACTCATCTGTTCAACCGAAAATTCCTGAGCTGCTTCTTTGCTACTGTAAACCCTGTCTAATTACCGTAAATTCTTGACTATAAGCCGCTACTTTTTTCCCACGCTTTAAACACTTCGGCTTATACTCCGACGCGGCTTATATGGCGATTTTACCTTATTGCCTGCCACACCCAGGGGAGAATCTGTCTATTGTTACCAAGTATGCAGGAATGGATAACATTAACAACTTAACCTTTATAAAGTTAATATTAACACACACAAAAGGGGAACTTTTAAAGAAAAATAGAAAACCTTCAAATGTTAATATTGTTTCACAAATATACAAAACAAAACTCTGAATGAAAACACCCAATAAAGCTCTCCAGAGACCGTCATAAATTTAAAGCATCTCAGAATTAATGCGCACGTCGTGCGTAATGTTAAATGAAAATGATATTACAACAGACATAATTACTTGTTTTTAATCTTTACATTTTAAAAATAAATTAAAAGTTCTACTCTAACGAAAAACCAAAATTTGTTCACTTTCAAGTGTCTTTCAAGTCATTTTAAGTCCGTGAATCCACAGCCGGCGCAAAAGCAAGTCAATCCCGTATCGGCACGAATCCAAAGGAAACCCGATAAGTCCACCGACAAAAAAAAAAGAAAGAAAAAATGTGCTTTTATTACTTTCCTTTTATTGCCTCGTTTTTTGTCTTTTGTTTTTTAATCATCATATTAACAACGAATCAACCTATAGATATGACAGCAAGCTCACACATATCAGACCATTTACATACAGGGAAGAATTTCATTTGAACCCAAAGAAAACCTTTATCCAATTACCATCCAGTTTTGACGCAATGAAAAAAAAGGTTCCACTCGGTCCCATAGACTCCCATAGAAGCCAGGCTTCAACGGGGAAATGCACTGAGCATAGATCGTATGAGGAAACAGCGCAACGGGAATGTATGAGAAGTGAACAACATCAAGTCTGATGATTTGTGATAAAACTGATTCTGAACAAACTCGTCTGTGAGATGAACGTGTTTTAACACACGTGTAGTCAATGAAATGTCAACACAACCAAACATATTTAACCATTTAATTTTCGTAATGATAGGGGAAGCCGGGCTTCTCTTGCAGTCTATGAGAAATCACCACTGGTGGACACCCGCGGCTTAGAAACCGGCGCGGCTTATACATGTACAAAATTGATTTTCTTTCTAAAATTAGGGTCTGCGTCTTATATTCGGGTGCGGTCTATAGTCTGGAATTTACGGTAATTGGTACACAGACCTGAGGCGATCCACTTCAAAGACCCACTGTGTTTCTGTGATGGACACAGACACAAAAAGCTGCAGAGACGCCTCTAGGGAAATAACATTACTAACACAGATACGCAGTATAACCCCTCCTCTATGAGTTTACATGAAAGCAGAAAGAGGAGGCAGAGACTGTTATGTGATACCTGTTCACACCCTGTAAATCACAACGGCAACTACCCCCACGGGGAAATCCTCCCTCCTGCCACAATGGCAGAAAACTCGACAGAATCTCTTATGCTAACTGTTTAACAGAGGTGTGAAAATTTCTTGATTTCCCAGAGGCATCATGATGTGGACTTCAGCATTGATGTAGTGGCATTAAATTAATAATTGAGATTAAAATTATACTTTTATACTTTTATACAGTTTAAATTATACAGTTTGAGCACCGGTCAAACTGTAGAAAACATTGAAATAATAATTATAAAATATGTTGCTATTTCTGACAGGCGGATCGGTGCAGCGTCTGCAGTGATGCAGTCACTGTACCGGTTGGTTGTGGTGAAGAAGGAGCTGAGCCGAGAGGCAAAGCTCTCGATTTACCGGTCAATCTACGTTCCTACCCTCACCTATGGTCATGAGCTTTGGGTCATGACCGAAAGGACAAGATCCCGGATACAAGCGGTCGAAATGAGTTTCCTCCGCAGGGTGGCTGGGCGCACTCTTAGGGATAGGGTGAGGAGCTCAGTCACCAGGGAGGAGCTCGGAGTAGAGCCGCTGCTCCTCCGCGTCGAGAGGGGCCAGCTGAGGTGGCTCGGGCATCTGTTTCGGATGCCCCTGGACGCCTCCCTGGGGAGGTGTTTCGGGCATGTCCCACCGGGAGGAGACCTCGGGGAAGACCCAGGACACGTTAGAGAGACTATGTCTCTGGGTTGGCCTGGGAACGCCTCGGGGTCCCCCCGGAAGAGCTGGAAGAGGTGTCTAGGGAGAGGGAAGTCTGGGCATCCCTGCTTAGACTGTTACCCCCGCGACCCGGCCCCAGATAAGCGGTGGATAATGAATGAATAAATGAATGAATGAATGTTGCTATTTCTGTTCATTTCCCAACTGTTTTTATACAGTTGAATCAAGATGATTGTCATGATTGTGTGACAGGCCTAAATAGCACAGGTGTAAATGGCTGAATATATACAATTTTGAGACGAACTTCAGTTTAGTCACCATTGCTGAATTACTGTGTATGTAGAACCCATTAGGTTTTACACCAACTATAACTGAACATGTTGGACTATTTGGGATACAAAAATAACCTCCATATCTGTTCATTAAATTTTCAGTTATTGTTACTGGTGGTGAAATGAATCCACTTTTAAGAATAAATACAGCAAGGGTTTCTAGCTTTCTTCAACCAATGTGACATGGATCAATTTGAAAATATATGACAAAAACTTACGTCTCAAACTATGACGCTTTCCAACTACTAACCCCAACAGTACCTCAACACCACCTAAACACCTGAGGACCAAAGAAAAATCCTTGTTTTGTTGTCTAGATATATAACATCAATGTCACAGCAGTCAATATGGTCAAATCTGTCTTCTAATTACTTTTCTACTGCTAAGCATGTGTGTACTATGATTGGAAATGTCCCCTGTCAGCTGCCATTACACTAATCTGAGAGAGATACTATCACTGGCATTCCTAGCAGGCCATTGAGGCTATGTCACCAAGCCTCACAATCACAGCACTTTGTCAATACCCTCTGATGCATACACACAGAAAACACAATGCACACACTCCCATGCATTTCTGAAAAGAAGATATTAACCTCAACCGGCCATGATTGTAGTTGGTTTCTGTATGCATAGGGGCTGAGAGGTCAGAAGGTAGTTAGCTTAAAAGCACAAGCCACTGATTTTATGAACAAGTAAAGTCATCATGGGAGGTTACAAACTTTGTTAGTAGAGATGTAGATTTAGGGATTTCTCAGATGGGGCTAAAAGACTTGATCCATGAGTGAAATCTGAGATGTACAGTGAATATATGACACTCTAAATATTGGGCATAAATATTGAAGTGTGCATGCTAGCATGTCTTCTGTCCCGCCCACAGAGGTCCTTCTGACCACCACAAATGCATAATCTGTGCATTTGTGCCATAGTAATGTCAAAATATTTTTCATAGTTTATTTTTACCTTTTTTACATTTTTTTTGTATTTCATCAACTGGAGCCATAAAAAAATACCAAATACTTAATAACTGTCATATTTTTTAACCCTTAAAATGTCATGTTTGTAATGTAAACAAACCATATTTTTTGATGCCAAAAACTTTTTTCCCCCCAATATACTACGTAAAAATTGAGTTACTTCTTTGCCGCCTGGCATATGCCAATGATTAACAGCAACATTGGTTAATATGCATTTTCATTTTTTGTGCTAGGTCAAATGTTAAATGCTAAAATGTGTCAATGTGCATGTTTTACTCACTTTAGATAAGGGTGCTGGTGTAGTAATTTTTCATTATTTACAATGTGTGACTGTAGTGGCTGGATCAGAAGACTAAAAATCCTAAAAAATGAACAACTTTTGAATTCTGAACTAATCCATCCATCCTTCCATCCATCCATTATCTTCCGCTTCTTCCGGGGCTGGGTCACGGGGGTAACAGTCTAAGCAGGGATGCCCAGACTTCCCTCTCCCCAGACACTTCCTCCAGCTCTTCCAGGGGGACCCCGAGGCGTTCCCAGGTCAGCCGAGAGACATAGTCTCTCCAACGTGTCCTGGGTCTTCCCCGAGGTCTCCTCCCGGTGGGACATGCCCGGAACACCTCCCCAGGGAGGTGTCCAGGAGGCATCTGAAACAGATGCCCGAGCCACCTCAGCTGGCCCCTCTCGATGTGGAGGAGCAGCAGTTCTACTCCGAGCTCCTCCCTGGTGACTGAGCTCCTCCCCCTATCCCTAAGTGTGTGCCCAGCCACCCGACGGAGGAAACTCATTTCAACCGCTTGTATCCGGGATCTTGTCCTTTCGGTCATGACCCACAGCTCATGACCATAGGTGCTAATACAATTTGTGAAAAATAATATGACCTATTACAACATGAAGTGCAAAGTGTGCATACTATACTCACCCGGATGCCAGGAGGTTAAAAGCAAAAAATCACATCATCATTTTTATGTTTGTTTGTTTTTTTTTTGTGTGTGAAAATTAAATGGGGAGAAAAATAACATTCCAGCTAAAACTGTGACTCTTAGTTCCATTATAACATCTATTTTTGCACATCATTCAGCCCTACTTCCAAAAATTAACATAAGTGTGCTATGTCACTGCCTTCATATGTTGAAGTATGTTGTGCAGTACAAATTTTTTGGAATAGTCTTTTCATATTAAACACTGTGTTGGATCACATTTCAGAGAGTTGTTAAACCTGCAGGTGAAAAGGGTGCTAGGTCAAGGAAGTACTGCAAAATTTCTACATGCATGGCCATATTTTGAATCACTTACTAGGTTTAAACATATTTTGAATTAATTTAAATAATGTTTCTCCAATATGCATATAATTTCAATGTTTTAAACTAGGGATGTAAACAATTAATCGACTATCAATTAATTGTCGATAAGAATTTGCTCTTATTAATTGTTGGTTAATTGCAGTTGTCCACCTGTCCAGACCTGTCCACACCTGTCCGAAGGCTGTTGTTTTGTCCGCGCTGTGACACCGCGGCTGGGACAGCCGGTCATCGAACCGGATCATGGCGTTGATGAGTTAGAATGGCTTTATGGACATGGTGGAGTGAAACACAGACCGGCCCATCTGTTTGTGGGAGCGGTGCACCCCCGCCTAAATACATGCACAAATGCAGGGTGGGTATCAGATCGGAGCATTTTCCCTGGAGGTTGGTCTAGTCCACGGTCATCTGGACTATCTGCTCAGTGAGACAGAAGTTGAAAACATCCTCCAGGCTCCTGATTCAGGCCACAGGTATGTCCCGCATTATGTCGTGCAGTCACCCCAGTGGCCATGGGAAAAAGCGGGGTGGCAAATTAAAGTTTGCGAAGCTTCAGGAGGTAGAGAAAAGATAAATAAGCGAAAAGTTTCACTTTCACTTCTGCGGGGGCACGGACTGCACCGCCCTGTACCCCAATAGTATTATAAGTAGGACGGAAAGTCATGCATGCACGCACTTGGTTACCAACCATCGTGCACACATCCCCCAGTGCGCGTGCAGCCGAGTAACCCCCCCCACCGATGAAATGCGTGCACGTGCAACCCCCCATTACACACCACCACACCAACAGATGAATTCCACAGGAAACACTGACTGTATCCAATGGTTCAATAAATCAATCATTAAGGAATATGACATGCTTTTATCATGAAGTACATCAACAATATTTCACTTTTATTCTTATAGACCGTATTGAAAGAGAAATTCAGGTTCTCAGGAAAATCGCCGCTTATCAGTTAATCAATCGATAATGTCAACCAACTAATGATTAATTAATTAATCGATAATTTGCATCCCTATTTTAAACAAAAATGTGAGCAGTTGTTGCCATAAGGTCATCTAATAAACTTCTCTAAGAGTGAAAGGGTCCTGTAGCATTTCTAGGCAGAGATCACTATAATTTAACAAAATGAGGCAACACCTTTAATTATGGACTGCTTCCTGATACAAAAATGCAAGAGCACATCAGTGTGCGCATTCTCTGGCACACCCAAATAAACACGCACGCACGCACACACACACACACACACACACACACACACACACCAACTCTAAAACAAACAAGCTAACTCACATATCCCTCATTTCACATGTGCCGACAGCTGAAGTACATAAGTAGTGGACGAACTGGTGTTACAGACCAGTCCATCTCTGAGTGTGTCACACACACACAGCTGGCAGTATGTAGACATCTGTTAGCAAAAACAGGGAGTGGCTTCCAACCCCGCGGAGTGAGGTATGTGTGTGTGTGTGTGTGTGTGTGTGTGTGTGTGTATGTGTGTGTTAAAGACGCAGTGAGAGTGTTGTAATTGGTGTCAGGAGGCATGCAGGTGCAGTTCACTGGCTGTCTATCACTTATTTCTGTGTTTTATATGCGTGGGTGTGTAATATGGATTCATACTGCCCTGGTTAATGTTAAATATGTGCATGTGTGTGTTAAATCACAACATCAACCACAGAAACCACTGACCTTCGAGGAACTGTATTAGGAACAAAGGAATTTATTATGAGAATGAAAGTCATCAGGCTTAATCCTATATCATCCACAGTGAAACTCAGGCTCCTCTTTCCATTACCAAAAAATAAACACAATTATATTGATCTAGATAATACAATAATGTGGACTGAATGCTAATTATAGATCATGGGGAAGTGTGACAGTGGTGCCTGAGGCTGAGTACGGCAATACTATATAAGTTAAATTTTTAAAAAGAATGTGTCAGGCATGTTTCTTTTCCCGTTTCCCCCCCCTCCATTAACTAGCAGATTAATATTCTATATCAATGTGGCAACCATATTGGTGTTGGCCTAATACATCCATGGAGGTAAGAGTTTATAAAAAAGTTTGGTGTAAGATTAGAAGTGGCTGAAGGGACCTTGTACTCTGTTGTGATTGGTTTGTTTGCTGATACTGTGTTGAAATATGGGTTAATGTGGCCAGGGCATAAGGCTGCCAAGTGGGACATTTTCTCAGTAATAGTGTCTTTTTTTTCCACAGAAGGACCTTAACCAACTAAAATAGTGTCTGACCACAGTAGCATTTTTAGCCTAGTCTCCTCAGATACAGCAAAAAATTTAACCAATAACTACAGCAACAATTACGCTCATAACTCAGTTTTCTACCTATTTCAAGCTTAGTTAAATTAAAATGGAGATTTTTACACCAAAATGCATTCCATCTCGATGGTAACAGTCGGTCTGTCATAATTTATTACATTATCCCTTGGGATGTACCAAAAAACTGATTACCTGATTGGTCCAAACAGTACGCATATTTGCAGTGAGACATGGTACTAATGATTAAGACACTGTTCTGGGCGCTACGTAGGCCCTATAAAGGCTGAACAATCTAAATGGTTGAGGTTGATTCTTGGTTATTCAGGGTTTTTTTTGGAGGGTACACATTAACAATGACATCACAATTAATCCACTTGAATCAGCTTCATTGTTTGACATCAAAAACTAATAAAATACTCATTCCAGCCCATATTCAACTCTATTCACCAATGCAAAAATACATGGGTAAAACTATTTTATCATGATTTCGATGCTGCTTTCCTCTGTTTGACTGGTGCTCTTCTAATAATACCATCTTGTTGCGCTCCATTCCTCATCAGATGTGATCTTAACGGAGAACAAGCACTACAATAGTTTATTTGAATTTACTACTTTGATGGAATATTTCATTGATGTCCTTTGTATATCCTTATCTTTTTTCTGTTAACTGTCTCCTCCAAAAGTGAAATGAAACATTTGCCCTTGTTTCAAAACTATAAAGTCAGCAGGAGTCAACAGGAGCTGGTCTGAGTCTGCTCCTGCTGCCTAGAACCTTCAGTAATTTAATCTGAAATGGACAAAAAAGACCTCTGACAGAATATAGATCACTGTTCTACAAAATGCCCGGCATTTCAGACTCATAATAGTAGCTTTGGATTTTATTACTTGGGGGTATTTTAGGGGATGAGACTGCCTTCCAGTTCTTTCAAAAAGTAGTTAAAGTTGTTTATGAAATGAAAACTTTGGTGACTAAAGAAAAGTTCATGTCAGTTTACAGACAAACTTCAAAGTCACAGTTTAAAAAATTCAAATAAAAACTGTCACCCTGCAGATTTTCCTCTTAGAGGTCCTAAATTTACTGGAGCAAACACATACACCGATTAAGTATTCATAGTGCACTGCGAGGTCAGAGAAGAGAGAACATTCATTTCTGGAAGCCTGTTACATAAAAAAAATGATGACAGTCTGACTACACAGGTGATTTTTAAAGAGTCAGAAAAGAAAAGCTGGATGATGCTCTCAGGGATAATTGAACTAGAAGTTTGATAGAGATCAAACATGTCTCTTCTTGGTAGAAGAAATGGTCTATGAGTCAAAATGTGATGTCAGTGCATCCATGTCTGTACTAATATAGTCTGTGACAGAGTTTAGAGCAGATAGGTTTCATTCAGGTGACAGTAGGGCTGCACGATTTTGGCAAAAAAAAAAAATCCCGATTTTTTCCTCTAAAAACTCATTTTTCGATTTCGATTTTTGGGTATAACTAGAAAAGGCAACAGCAGTCAAGATATCGTTTTCGTGAGCAGCCCACAATGCAAGCCACTGCTCTGACCTCAAAGCTGTGATGGGATCACGTGATGAACCTACAGTTTTGTTTTGTTTTTTCTCTTCATTAAATCTTTGAAATGAAGTAGAGTATACAAACAATGTATACAACAAGAAAATAACATAAGTTTGTCAGGGGGAATACACTATAAGAAAATGTCCAAATCAGAGCAAATACTGATAGTTGTTACAGCCTTTTTGTTTCCACATTTATCTAACAGCTTTAAATAAATTTCATCATCTTACAAAACATAAATAATACTTGGTTTTGTGTTACAGAACTTACATTTGTGAATGAAAAATTTAGCAAGTAAGAGGACTAAATTAATTATTAAAAAAAAAAAAAAAAGTTTTTTTTTTCTTTCTTTTCTGGGTATCTGGTCCACAGCAGTGATACCAGTGTCAGTCAGTGACAGGCATCAGTCGTGTGTGTGTGGACCAGGTTAATATGAGTGATCCACATGTGGTTCTATTTAAACTGGGGGATCCGTGCGTGGAATAGACCGACCCAGGACACACTGGAGGGATTCTATGTGTGGAGCTGTTGGATGTGTGTGGGCACAGGGCTGTGTGGGCTCCTCTGCTGAGGCTGAGGACCCCGAGACCCGGACCCGGTTTGGAAGAAGACAGTACGGTACGGATCCGGGACAACAGAAGATGAGTGATCCGCTTGCAGTTATATTTCAATTGCGGGATCCGTGCGTGAAGCCACGGCTTATATTGGTATAAGTACTGCGGGTTCATGAACAGATTTAACGTCCGGTCATTACACAGACTTCTGTGACAGACCGCTGTCACAGGAAGAGCCTACGGTAGCCCGCGGGCACGCGGAGGCGCGCGGCCCGGAGGCATGAGAGAGATGAAATCGATTTTACGATTTCCCTTTTTTAAAAATTGTCGTAATTAAAAAATCCGATTTCGATTTAAAATCGATTAATCGTGCAGCCCTAGGTGACAGTCTACAGCTTCTCACCTTCTGCACAGCACAATGCATCTGTGATGGCCTGAAGACACAAACACATATACTTTGTGTGACTGGAAGAGTTACTGTCCCTAGTTTGGGAGTGATGACCTGATTCACACATACACAGGTCACTCTGCAGCCAGAATGAATCTTCTTAAATCACAAAGTACACTTTCATTGTTTACTCTTAGGTTCAATATAAAAGATCTGACTGTGCTTATTAAGGGTGTGTATTGGAAAGAATTTGGCGATACGATATAAATCACAATACTCGGATCACAATATGATATATCACGATATATCACGAGACTGTTAAAAAGGCAATTTTTTTGTTAGTTTCTTTTTTGTTAAATGATTATTTCCTTGAAGAATTGAGTTACACCAGAAATATGCACAAATACTAAACACATTTTTATTTGATCCCAACAGGATCTAATGCTATATCACAAAATTTTCCTGTGTTAAAACTTAAATTATATTTTACAGACATTACAGTTTAAGATCCTGTTCAAATGTTCATATTCTATTAGTTCAGAACTAACATCATAACATTATTTTTGTGCAATCCCAACAAAGGAATGAACATTATTGAATAAAAGAGTGTTAAATAATAATCAAAAAAAGAAAAACAAAAATAACCTCCACAATATCTGCATTTGAATAAATACCTAAAATATTGATACAGTACTTTTTAATATCAATACAGTATTGTGAAATGAAATATTGTGATATATTGCAGAACCGACATTTTCTTACACCCCTAGTGCTTATGTGATATTTGTGTTGAAGTCTGAGAACTGATGAAGAAAAAAATATTACTGCTTCATTTATGAGGAAACTTTTTCCCTCCTTTTAAAAAAAATAAAAATAAAAAATTAAGGTTCATGTGTAAGATTTAGGGGAATGTGGGAAGATCCATTTGCTAAATATGGAATATAATATTTATAAATATTTATCATCAGTGTGTAATGCACAAAAATGCAGCCTCAAAGGTGGCACAAGCCAATGTAATCATTAAGCCAGTCCCAAGCCCACATAAGTGCAGAGGGTAATGTCAGGAAGGGTATCCGACATAAAACTTTTGTCAAAACAACCATCTGAATCACAACAAAAAACCTCATACCGGATCAGTTGAAGCCCGCACTAACAATGACTGCTATCAGTGCTGTTGACCTACAGGGTACCGATGGAAATTAGATGACTGTTGGTCGAAGAAGGGGAAGAGGAAGGCGTGTCCATAGACAGAGGGAGAGGGTGCAAAGCAAGATGCTAGGACTGCAAGTAGGGACTTTGAATGTTGGGACTATGACAGGAAAAGCTAGAGGGGTGGTTGACAGGATGCAGAGGAGGAGGTAGACATACTGTGTGAGAATTCGCCGTTGGCATAACATGCTGCTCGATACTGATACTTGTACAGACTAATGCCCCCCATTTCGGTCTCAGTGCCCTGCTCTTAGCTTTCTCATTGCAAATGCCCCCGGACGGTGTCCCAGTACCCCCTGGGGGGTGGTGCCGCCCCCGTTGAGACACACTGGTCCAGAGGAAAACTCAAGACCAGATTTTATGGATGTAGTGGAAGAGGACATGAAGGTAGTTGGTGTGAGAGAAGAGGATGCAGAGGATAGGGTTAACTCTTTAAGTGCCAGACAGTTAAGGGGATAATAAGTCTTAAAAGTGCCACAGAATTTGGCCGTTTTTCAGTATTTCGCGTCGTTTTCATAATATTTGAAGAATCCTGCAGGAAACCGCTCGGTAACATCCGACCGATTGCTGATTAGATCCAAAACGCACCGGACGCAGCCGATTCATTATTGATCGTAATTTGCATAATTTATAATAATAATAATAATAATAATAATAATAATCTTTATTTATATAGCACTTTTCATACATTAAAAACTGTAGCACAAAGTGCTTTACATATCAGTTTAAAAATCAGTACCGCCCCCCACCCACACCCACCCACTCACCCGCACACACACACACACACACACACACACACATATACATGCAAACCCACAAGCTCACACATACTTAAGAAGACTGACTGAGCACGGGTAGACCAGAACAAAAATGTACAAGTAAAAGTAAAACATCAGTTTAGGAGGCGCTGTCTCAGGGAGCCATCCGCACCAGGAGGCAGCCGCCGACCCCGGCGACCAGGCACCAGCAACACAGCCCCGCATCCCAACTAGTGGGAGAGGGCCAACTGGGACCCCCACCCACCAGAAAGGAGCGGACCCCAGTGAGAGAAGGCGCCGCCACAGCCCCCGGAGTCCACAGCCGCCCCCCGGCATGGAGGGCTCCCTCTGATGAAACACCGGAGAATAAGAAACATTAAAAAGATATAAAAATATTATTCGGTCGCGTGACCTCAAATTCCTGTCTGCTTGGTCTCAAAAGGGGGACACAGAAAGAACGTCATCGAAATGTGAGAAAGAAATGGAGGTGGATGGTTTGTTTGTACACAAATATGGCGTGTTCTCCAAAGCCGATCTGATCGGCCCGTGGCACTTTACAGGTTGTTTTCGTAGAGCCGATTTAATCGGCCCATGGCACTGAAAGAGTTAAATGGATGAAGATGATTCACTGTGGTGACCCCTGAAGGGAACAGCTGAATGGAAAAGAAGAAGAGTGTAATTTACAAAATTGAGCATATCTGTGTTTTCATTACCTTTGAATTTGTCTTTTCTATCTACATATTCAACCAGAAACAATGCAGACAGTGGTCAATCTCCATTACCAAATGCTCTTAGTAATGTGGTTATATTCTTGGCATTTGACTCTTGGCCAGAAAACAAAAGACACTTGATGATGCCACCTGGAGTAAAGGACATTTAATTTTGTGCTGAAAGGTTAGGGATGTTTTATTGGCAATTAATGAAAAGAATTATTGGAGGATGAATCATTGACTCAATCAAAGAGTGTGTTTTTTGGTAGAGTAATCAATTACTTGTAATGCTGAAGGGCCTGTTATAGGGCAGGTGCATATAGCGACTAGAGCCTGACCAATATGAAATTTTGGGGGTCGATGCTGATATAGTTACTGGGGGCAAAGAAAAAGCTGATATCTGATATATTGGCTGATAACTGATATATCGGCTGATATATAAAATAAGAACATTGATATAAATGGGATATTATAGTCTTATAGTAGAAAATGGTGGACGTGTGGATTAACAGTTGCATCTTTGTTTATCTCACAAAGATCATTTACACAACTTTAAAAAGCTGTATAATAGTCTTATATTTAGGGCTGTAAGAAAATATTGTTTCTGCAATATATTGCAATATTTCATTTCACAATGCTGTATCGATATTAAAAGGTACTGTATCGATATTTTTAGGTATTTATTCAAATGCAGATATTGTGGAGGTTCATTTTTTGTTATTCTTTTTTGTTTATATTTTATTTATCATTATTTAACACTCTTTTATTAAATTATGTTAGTTCCTTTGTTGGGATTGCACTAAAATACTGTTCTGATGTTAGTTCGGAACTAATAGAATCTGAACATTTGAACAGGATCTTAAACTGTAATGTCTGTAAAACAGAATTTCAGTTTGAACACAGGAACATTTTGTGATATAGCTTTAGATCCTGTTGGGATCAAATAAAAATGTGTTTAGTATTTGTGCATATTTCTGGTGTAATTCAATTCTTCAATTAAACAATCATTTTAAAAAAGAAAAAAAAAATTACCTTTTTCACAGTATCATGATATATCGTGATATAACATATCATGATCCTAGTATTGTGATTTGCATCGTATCACCAGATTCTTGCCAATACACAACCCTACTTATATTACACTAGTATGTGACTTGTGGGGAACTAGGGGCTTTAAATGTGGTAGTTTTTATACTGGAGAGAGTAGACTTTTGGGAAAAGATGCGAGTCTATATTTTATAAGTAGTGACATAAAAATTGTTTGGTAAATCATTCTTTAAAATGTAGGCATGCCTGCAGAATGAAATTGTGAGATACACAGGAAGCACATGGACGGGGTAGGGGGGTGAATAGTTGGTGGGGGGGTTGTGTGATTGTCAGAGCAGAAGTGAAAGTGAAACTGATACACTATTATTCCTCTAACTTTCTGAGCAGCACAGACACACAGAAGCAGCGACTGACAGAATCTCTTCACAGCAAAAAAATTAATACATCGGTTACATATTGACCGATGTTGATTAATTGGTGATACACTATAATTGGTTAATCTGGCTCTAATAGCAACACATTATTTCCACCCTGCCATCCATCCTCTGCTCTGGATGCAACGCCATCAAATGACATTGATGAGACTCAAACCAATATAGTACCATGAGACACTAAAAGGAGTGTACACAGCCCTGGAACTGTGCATATCTCTACACTGTTTATATGTAAAGTTAAGTTACGCATACACACAGTATGATGTACACAAGCCCGGATTAACCATATGGGCAACTGGGCAATTGCCCAGGGGCCCGCGACCTCTGAAGGGCCCTGGGTAGCTCGGGCATAACGGAAATATCTGGTTATCTTTTGCTTATAAATGAAACTGTCTGCTGCCCAGAGCCATTGCACTGCACAGAAACCCTGCTCCTGCTGTCTGTGACCATGAGCTGAGACCCTCTCCTCATTGGTCAGTCCAAAAAGCAAATCAGCGGTGACGCAAATCAATGTGCGTGCACTGAGTGGGATGTGAGACGTCAAGAACTACGTGACATACGCGAATCAAAACATTGTAAACATGGAGAAGCAGCTAAGTGGGAGCGCCAAACGAAAATTAAAAAAGGAGAAAAATGCCAGTGTAAGATGTGCCAAATAAAATCAGGAACAAATTTTGTATTGGTCAGATAAGTATTTCTTTGAGAGAAATTGACGGTTTTCCAGATGTTTATAGTATTTAGTATATATAGTATTTAGTATTAAAATGTTTAACCCTTGCCTTGACATGCCTTGAATTGTGATGTGTTTTCTGTTTAAAAGTTAAACTGGGACCAAAATGTTTATTTTAGCAGATTATACTGCATTATATTTATTTTTTCCTTGTGGTGGCTCCATGGAAATGTTGAGATATGTTTATTGTTGAGAGAAAGCAGATTTCAAGATGTTTACACTGCACTTACTTTAACTCTCTTGTTGAATTATGAGGTGACAAGGGCATTTCTGTTTAAAATTCATATCTGATTCTATCAGATTATGTTTGTGTTTTGTCTGTGGGCTTTTTCTGACAATTCAATACATTTGTGTTGGCAAAAAGTGTTCTTAAATAAATACTGGATACTTTGGAAATGGTTTCTTATTTATTTGTTGTGAAAATGGAGGACACTTCCCTCTCTTTCTAATGTAGTGGATCAATTTTAGATTATACTGATGCTAATGTGTTTTGTTTTCATATCATCATATGCAAGTGAGTGGCCTTGACAAGAGGCTATAGTGGTGCACTTGTAGTTCTACAAGCATTTACACATTTGTACATCAAAATGCATTTGATGATAGTTAGATATTGAAGTATGGGGTATATTTACATATATTCCTGGAACTTATTCTGTATTTTGCCAGATTATAGGGGATCCTGGGGTTGTGATGATGGGGCCCTTGAATATTGTTGCCCAGGGTACAATGAAGTGTTAATCTGGCCCTGGATGTACAACTAGATTCTTCGAGCATGCAGTTTTAGGTTTTTTGAAAAAAATCTAAACGTGTGTGCCTCCCATATGGAGTCAACATTATGTAATAGTTTATGCATCGTCTCCCATATGTAGTGCATAATGAATAGAAGGCAGAGGCAGTCTATAAGCGTTTTCCCATGTAACAGAGAAAAGCACAGTCAGCGTGTGCAAAAAGTACACAGCAAACTACTTTACTAATATGTGATGAAGCAGAGCACCCTCAAAGCAACCTGCCAACTACAGCAGAGAGGAAGGGGAAGGAAACAAAAACAGGTATAGAAAATGAGGAGAGGAGAAGAAAGGACACAAGGAGAACAGAGGAAACAAGAAGAGGAAATAAAATTAATGGAAAGGAAACAAGAAAAGTAAACAAAGAAGGAAAGGAAAACCCTTGTGTTGAGCTGCCTGTGGAAAGTATGTGGGATAGGGACATTCCCTCTGCAGGAGAGGAAAAAAAATTGTCGGGAAACAGTATGGGAGAATTTGCATCGCACATCCAAAAATCCAGATCATCAGTTAATACGCTTTAAATTTATACACAGAATGTATCTAACTCCCAGGAAATGTCACCTCCATTTCCTAATTGTGACTCATGTATTCTCAATACTGTAGGATCACACATTTAGTGGGAATGCCCTAGTGTGTATGTGTTTTGGAGACAAATCTCTGTCACTTTGAGCGACACGCTTGAGGACAATATCCCATTGTCAACATCTTTATTCCTGCTTAATGATGACTCCACTCTACAAATTTGTCTTCAGCAGACGCACTTATTATGGGCAGGCCTTACTGCTGCTACGAAAATGGTGGCACTGAGATGGCAGCCACCTCATACTTTGTCAAAGCAACAATGGGCCAACTCTTTTTTTAGATGTAGTCATGATGGAGAGATCAGTGTCCCTGATGCATGCAGCCAATCAGAAAACCCTTACGGAATGGGATGCAGCTCACACTATGGTTAAAGAAAGAGTGCAGCATAATTGTCTATGACTGTCCTGATCACTTGTCTGTATGTGCTTGTACATTACATTCACATTCACCTATACACATGTATATATGTTTATTAGTTGTGATCTGGGTTGGGTTGGTATGGGGGTAACTACAGGCTTTTGGGGGGTTTGTACTTTGTGTGTCACAAAATATTGTATTGTAAAATGTGAATTCTTGTATTGAACTTTCGAAGATACGCAATAAAAATTTATCAAAAAAAAAAAAAAAAAAGGAAGGAAAGGACACAAGGACGGTACAGGATTCAAGAGTGGTAGGATGGTAAAAGCAATGAAAGAGATAGGAAATGCAAAGCTCATCAGTTTAACAAAATAGCAACATTGGCTCCAGTTTAGCTAGGTCCAAAAATAGAACATGCTGATTATGTAAGATTCCCATAGAGACGCTGGATGTTGAAAAATAAAATATGCCACATCAGCAGACAGATACTTAACATATAAAAACACGTGACATCTCTCAACTGTAATATACAGGGGTTGGACAAAATAATGGAAACACCTTAATAAAAAATCAACAAAATGTAATTTAATATGGTGTAGGTCCGCCTTTTGCAGCAATTACAGCCTCAGTTCTCCGAGGTATTGATTCATACAACTTGTGAATTGTTTCCAAAGGAGTTTTAAGCCATTCTTCAGTTAGAATACCCTCCAACTCTTTTAGAGACGATGGCGGTGGAAATCGACGTCTTACTTGAATCTCTAAAACTGACCATAAATGCTCAATAATGTTGAGGTCTGGGGACTGTGCCGGCCATACGAGATGCTCAACTTCATTAGAATGTTCCTCATGCCATTCTTTAAGAATTCTAGCTTTATGGATTGGGGCATTATCATCTTGAGGTGAAGGTGTTTCCATTATTTTGTCCAACCCCTGTAGCAATAACGCTAACTGTGATGGAGACACGGCTCTTTAAAACACAGTGACTAATTTTAAAGTGTTGATGTTTGTTTTGTTATAGGGATGTAACGATATGAAAATTTTATATCATGGATATTGTGACCAAAACTATCACGGTTATTATTATTATTGCTGTATTGTTGAAATGTGCTCAAAATGTTCAAAAACTACTTATACACACATTGAAATAATTTAACCAAGTTATGTTTTGGAAAAAAAAAAATTATAATAAAATAACATGCACTATGTACTTTCTGTTGGCAGAAACATTAAAATAATAACATGTAAACATCAAACATACAAATGTACATCAAAGATGGCATCTTATGGCCATAAGAAATATATGCACTAGGGGTTAGAATTGATAGGATTTTATCAACATTAATGCCATTGTCGACTCTGCTTACCCATCTAATTCCTTATCAATTCTCCTATTGATTCCAGAGTGTTTTTTTGAGTGGGAAAAAAAAGTAGTTGGACAGATCACAGTGGAATTTCTTTGACCATTTTCCATTTCAAATCATTTACAATGTCACAGTATACATCATTGTACAGAGACAAACAGAAAGTGAAACACAATCATATTTTCCTGAATTGTTTAATAAACAAATGTAAATATTCTGAAAGAATGAGGATTTCAAAACATGTTAGAGTGATCTGATCCAGACTGGTCAGTCGGGCTGGGTATCATGGCCAATTTCCATAATTGATTCGATTTCGATTCATAAGGTTCTGAATCTGAATCGATTAATCACGATTTGATTCGATTCAATAATGATTTGATTCAGTATTAATTGATTGATTCAGAGTAATTTAGTGATACCAAACTACAATTCTGAGCTGTTACCTGATTATTTAAGTATCGCAGTCATGCAACACATCAATACTGGTATCAATATTGATATTAGAAAGGAAATAAATATGACATTTCAGCAGTAAATTGCTGAATGTGCTCTGAAATAATCAACGGGACAGAAACATTCCCATGTTTTTACAGTGGCTCAGAATGGACTTCATCGTCATCTTTATTCGGTTTTATGGCTGGAGGCTACTACTCACTGGGGGTGGGGAGGGGTTGGGGGGCGTTCCGTGATTGTTGACCGGAGTGGGGCTGGGGGGTGCATGCGCTCTGTGAATGTTGGTCGGGGGTAGCGTAGCGGTCGGACATTGTCGCTTTACTCTTCCTCTAACTCCATACTCAGCCATAGGTGATAGTATGGATCCAAGTTACTATTCCAAGAACAACCGGCTTCCGCAACTCGCCAGGCGGCCACTTTTTGAGTTTGAGGCCTGAGGACCTCCAGCAGAGGGGTGTTCCTCACCGCGTCTTTTTCGCGAGCGAGACCAAGTCTTCCCCAGGGGTTCGCAAGACGGAGCCGCCCGCGGTTCTGCGTACTCCCGGTCCTGCTCTGAAAAATCGATCTCATCCACTATTAATCGATTACGCAAAATTAAAATGAGATCGATCTAAGATCGATTAAATCGATTTTTTAACCCAGCCCTACTGGTCAGTGGTTCACTCCAGGTGAGTAACAGACAAATCCCAACTGTGGAATATGGTCACGTTACTCTGGAAGTCAGTCACAAGATTTATTGTTGAATTTCCTTCAGTTCATAAAGCCTCCTCTCCTTTGGTTTTAACACATATTGCGTGTCTTTGTAAAGTTGAAGCTTACTCGTTTGGGCCCCCTTTGAACTGGCACGAGTTTCTCCTGAGCATCTATATTGAGACGGTTTCTCTGTCGGGTGAGGATCTGAAGCAGCGGGTCTGTGCACTCTCTCTCTCTCTCCGAGCACTTGAACCGGGTCTGCGCGCTCGGACGGACCGGACCGGGTGCGTGCACTTGGACGAACAGGGTCCGTGCAGAGCCAGCTATCCCCAAATCTCTGGAGCACTGTCTGTGCAGGTGCCTTCAGCCATATTTTCAAAGGCCAAACATTGCAAACTAAGCATGCACGCCTGGAGTGCTGCTGCTTTTCCAGGAAATGAGCAGCATTATCGTGATTTTCACAGTGCGGTAATCGAACACGATTATCATGATAATTGGAATTAAACGGTAATACTAACCGTTGGAAATTTTACTGCAGTTTATTGTTATACCGGTAATCATTAAATCCCTATTTTGTTATTTCAACAATATGACTTTATACAAAAAAGAGCAGATACAAAACTGAAACTGAAGTCCAATATGAGTCAGTATGAGGAGTAAAGAAGTGTCTGTGCAAGTTAACAAAACACTGTTGAAGATTAAATATAGGAATGTACTAGAGCTGCACAAATAATTAAATCACAGGCCCAATCCCAATTCACCCCTAACCCCTACCCCTTGGCCCTTGCACTTGGCACTACCCCTTGAAACGGAGCTGCAAGGGTTAGGGGTTGAAACATTCCCCTACGAAATGGGACAACCCTTCACGAACTATTACGTCATCAGCAGTCATCGATACTGCTATAAACAGATACGACAGCTTTGTTTCTGAAAGTATTCACCATGCCATCAGTAGCTGTAACCATCTGTTGCATGGGCTTTGGTCATCTTTTTGCGGCTATCAACTATAAATCGCAGAAATGCGATCTAAAACACACTGAAATGACATTAAACGGACAATCAAATAATTAAGTTGTTTACGAAGAAAATACGTACATTTGTGTGTTTCCTTCATCACACTGCTGCACTTCTTGGCTGTGTTTACCTCCATCTTGCCAAGGATTCAAACAGAATTATGGGAAATTTCTGCTATCCCTCCATTCATAGTGTGGTCCTGAAAAATGTCCGTTTTGAGGGCTATACAGGCCTCTGCCTTAGCCTTTTTTCTCCGTCTAACTGAGAATCGGGACAACACTACCCCTTCACATGTACGCACAAAATAGAGGGGTAGGGGTAAGGGGGAGGGCCAAGGGGTGAATTGCGATTCAGCCACAGTGTTAGCCTGTACAATTTCATAATCGCAAAAGGCTGAAATTTAAAGGTCCATGGTGTAAGATTGAGGAGAATCTCATTGTGAAAATAGAGTTTAGTATGTTTCATTACTGGGTGATCACAAGACTGTATGTAATTATCAGACAGAGGAACCGTGATTCCACCGAATGGTTTCTGAACTGTGGTTTTGAAGCCAGTAGTTTGCAATCTATCCATGCTGACTTTTGAAGCCAGAAGAACCCATATTTGGACAAAAAGGGAGGAGTTACAAGAAAATGATGGGTTTCAAGATAAACATTAAACTCATCAAGCAATGAATAACAAAGTCACTTTACAATTTTATTAGTGGGACCTGTGATCTGAAACAACAGTTGGGCTGTCTGTCAAGAAGAAAAATGTTTTATTAAATAACAAAAAATCTGTGAAAAACAGGCAAGGGAGCTGCCAGACAGACCTGTCAACCAAACTCTAACACAGCAGACATCACACCATTGTCTGACCAGTGGTCTGATTAACAGACGGGAAATTACTGATGGATCACCAGTTTAGAGAACACCAATAAAAAGAATGACACTACAATGAGTCCTGGACAAAAAAAATATTGACTGTATTTTTGGAGGGAAGTTCAGCTCAAGTTAGTGGGAGCCAGGGCTTTTAGAGCCAACCCCAGTGGTTGTCAGCGGTATTACATCCTTAAGATACTTGCACAGACGCATCATTTTGGAGTCAAGGTCTATACCACTCGACAATCACAATGTTTATATAAAGTCTGCCCCTTCATATCTACACCTATAATAAAGATATTAACAGTCTCTTTTTGGCTGGTGAAGCTTGTGCAGTGTATGGTCACATGATTATCTAGTCCAAAATGTAAAAAAAAGCAAAACAGAAGTCACTTGATCATATCATTTAAAGGTCATATCATAAATTTGCACTATTGTCCACAGTAATTACGTAGTCTTATTATACACTTATCCAATCCTTATATCAGATACTGACCTAATACTGTACAGCAATGTTTAATCATAACTTGACACATTAAAAGATGAGCTGAGTGTCTTTGACACAACGAACAGGCTACAGCTTGTGAATTAAATCCATACTTCGTATCAACACAGTTGTTGGTACTGGGAAACTCCAATCACTCCATCCATACCAAGAAAAAAATCTAGAAAAAAATCTATCAGATTGGCTGCAGGGTGCACAGACACAGATGCAACTACAAGCAGCTTCTATGGACCGACTGAAAACAAATCAGATGTATGGAGAAAATCTTGGAATTTAGGTTCATACTCATAGTAGGGCTGTAAGTAATGTCTGTTTCAATAGATAATGACTGGTCATCGACTACTGTAAGAACAAAACTCATCGACTAGTCAGATTATGAACTGCAAAAAAAAGGCTCTTCATATTAATTTGAAAAGATAATTTTGTGCACAATAACAATGCATAACAAAGTCTGTTAAACATTCATTTCAATATTCAACAAACACTGCAGCAGCAATAACATGGTATGGTAATGGGTTGGTAATTTTATATTGTCCCAAAGTTATCACAAATGTTCAACATGTGTGCTGCTTGTGACACGGCATACATCAAGTCGGTGGTGGAGTTCCTGCCACACTCGCTGCAGCATGTCGTGTGTAACATTCTCCAGAGCCTCAGCGATTCTCCTCTTATTCTCGCACACATTGAACATTTCTAATAACTTTGGAACATTGTAAAATTACCATCCCCCAGAATTTTTTGTTTGAAATTTGTAGAATAAATCATTTTATGTCCAAAATAAATCCTATTAAGTATCATTTCTCCTAACCATGTAGTCACTCCAATATGGACATCTCAAATGAAGTAAATTTTTTTGGGGACACCCTGTATTTAAGTTATTTATATTTTTTGCATTTTTCATGGTACAGGTGACATTTTATGCTTTGTATTCAAATAAACACTTGATTTTTTTTTTTTTAATTAGTCATTTAGATTAGTTGACTAATCGAAAACTTAGTCGAAAGATTAATTGTTGCAAAATTTGTTGTTAGTGGTAGCACTAATAACACTTACAGTGCTTATCAAAGTTTGTTAAACCCACAACTAAATACTCAATAGTTGTATTTGGCAATAAAATAAACATTTTTTCCTAGAACAAAAAGTACATGACGTCACAAATGACCTGTCGATAACTAAATCAGTCATCAATTTTTCTGTCGACTACTTGTCAACTACTTGTTGCAACCCTAATTCATACACACAGTTTAATGGTTACATTGCAGTAATACCACGGGTAAGTGGTAAAGAAAAATGGAGTCTGAGTTTCACTATAATAACTTTGGTTTAATACACCACTACTCTCTCTCCATGGATCTATACATCTCATGTCAATGTGCACAAACAGCAGTAGTAATAAACTGGCTTGACGTGTGTGTTGTGTAGCACTAAGTGTGGTTGTGATTCACTGCCAGGAGTCGGGCTGTCTTTGATGTTTGGCTCCATTCCCACGGCTCTACTTAGGTTATGCATGCCCTGTGTATGCATTGATGGAGCTCACAGTGGACCAGTTTTAGGGCTGAGTGAAAGAGCTAGTGTTTAGCCGTGTGTGTGTGTGTGTGTGTGTGTGTGTGTGTGTGTGTGTGACAGGCCAGTCTTCTTGTTCTAATAGAATTACACAGGACTCTCAGGAAATGTCCATGTAATTCAGTGCTCACTGTGGCACATTAGTGCAGAGGACAGACAGACAGAAAGACAGACAGGTAGTGATGTCCACACCCTCTTTTCCTCCCCTCTCTTTGAAAAGAGAACACACCAGCAGCACTGAATGAACTCACTGTGTCTGCCTTTGCACTCATGCAATACACACACACACACACACACACACACACACACACACACACACAATTTCTTAGGGATCTATGCCCTATTGTTGTGGAGCAAGGCTTAACACATTGCAATGGAATGCAAAGCAGCGTGGACACAAACTCACATAGACATCAACATGCCTGTCGTCAGACAGACACACAGAGGTCAAACTGTAATCCAAAAACAAACAGAGTGGACACACACACCCAGAACAAGGACAAGTCACAGTGTGGGGATCAACTCGACAATGACTTATATATGACAGAATCATGGACTGCTGCGTTGCTCACTAACAGCTCTATCCTTTCCAGTCACAGCTCCTTGTTATATTTCACTGCTCATTATCTGATGATGAATGAACTCTCCTGAAATATCAACACGGGTAGACATTCCATTTAGTGCAACACAACACAAGACACAAAATCTCACCTCCAAACTGAGGTCATTTCAGTTAAACAGTCTGAATATGAAATGACCTGGAACCTACTGCATGACCCCTGTTAAAGACAGGTGTTAGAGTGTTGCTAATGAATGTGCTGAACCAAGGAATCCATTGATAACAGCTCTGGTGAATGCCTGTGTTTCTGGGAATACTAAAAGTGTCATCGATATCATGTTTTACACATTTTACACACAATTTTAAATGGAGATTTTTTTTTTTTTTAAGATTCTGAAATGTCACCTTTTTTAAACTAAAAATGTAATGTCATTGGCACCTAGGGCTGCTCGATTATAGAAAAAAAAATAATCACGATTATTTTAGCAATAATTGAAATCACGATTATTAAAAACAATTATTTGTTAACCTTAAAGTTGTTTATTTTTTTCTTGCAAAACAATGTAAGATATACTCTTTAAATATAAATAAAGCTTTTAACCATTAAAACAAAGTATGTTCACCTTTGTACAAGACAAAAAAATCTTTGAATGCAAATAAGTGTACTGTAAATTCAAGTATGTTTCCTTTTGTAAACAAATAGTGCACTGGAATTAAACTGCTCTAGACTTGCCATAGAACTGGAGCAATAAAAAAAAAAAACTCACGTAAAGTGCAAATTATAAATTCAAGTATGTTCAATGTAGTATGAAACATAGTAAATTCAGTGACGTGCCGTGAGGTTTCAGTTAGGTTAATACGGGAGTTGCAGCGTAAAGAGATTTGGAGACTGAAGATTGCATTGGGGACGAAGTTGTAGACAGAGTTTTTTTTTTAATGTGTTTTAGTTTTTCATAAGATTATGATAAAGGTCGCGGTGGTTAAACTTTAGATGGTTAAAAAGGTTTGCTGTGTTACCGGTCGGTGCGGACACAACTACGAAACACTTTTTGCACGTAATGGGTTTTTGCTCTTCATCAAACCCAAAGTGATTCCATACAATTGAATTTGACTTGCCTTTTTTGTTTACCAAGCACTTCTGCTGCGATTCTCCTGCCATTTTTCCAGACCGCTAGGTACAACTTTCCTCTTGGGGTGGACCTGTCGGCTAGCTGGCAGCTGTAGCTTAGAGGGGGGCGGGGCTGAGCAGCTCATGGTAGCTTGCGTGCACGTGAATTAAACAACTCAAAATTAATAATCGTTTTTTCTTGATTACATAATTTTTGTAATCGTTGCGTGTAATAATCGAAATCGTAATTGAATTTCGATTAATTGCACAGCCCTACTGGCACCTTTAAAAAAAATATACTGCTATGAATTGGTTCATAACAAATAAATATACTGTGCATCAATGAAAACTTTACACTCATATATTATTAATACATATTTGAGCAATGATTTATGTCCCCCCCTTGAGCAATGATTTCTGGCTGAGTCAAATGTAACAGTTGAAGGAATGCTGATGAGCACATGTTGATTAGGACCATTTCTGACCTCCTCGGTATGCTGCTGTGTGATTGGTTGAAAAATGGATAAGGTGAGGAGGTTTTCCTCTGTGGTCAGTGCCAATCCTGTACTTACAATCCTGGAACTGATACTGTGTATAAAATGTCCCCAAAAGTGAAGAATAACCAGACTTCAAGAACGATGCCGTGCCAAGATTATCTGAGTATCAACGTCACCATGTCTTGGGTCCACAATGACCACCCAGAAATCTGGATCCTGCACCAGGGTAATGCACATCTCCACACTGCTCAGGTCTCTACAGCCTTCCTGGAGCAAAACAACATTATTGTTCTGCTATGGCCAGCCTTTTCTCCTGATGTCTCCCATTGAGCATCTCTGGGATTAGTTGAGACAATGTGTACCCAGACGCATTCCTAGTCTAACAAATCTCCAGAAACTGGTCACAGCCTTGTGGAAGGAGTGGTAGAACATCACCCAGGACAATATAAGACATCTGGTATACTCGATGATAAGGTGCTGTACCACCTGTGTCAAGGAAAATGGTGGTCATAACAGATATTGACTGCTGTGATTGTCAGTTTTGTATTGTTTTCTTTTCAACTAATTTATTGGCCTACACAGCATTCAGTAACTTTCATGTTTAGAACTGTACAGCCAATAAATGAAAGCAGAGTTAATTTGAAAAAATAAAATGATTAAGCTCCCATAACAAAAAAAAAAAATCAACTGTAAAGTTTTCATTGGTGCCAAGTGTACATTAATGAGCTTAACGATTGGTTGCAGTTATAATGCTTTTTAAATGTTCAAACATGTCGATGGCTGAGTCTCTAATCACACACTGATGCTATTTTTCCTATTTCTCACACTGATAAGCAGTATTAGATAATGTACTGTGACAGTATACTCATGAGACTCTACAGGCACAGAGTCAGAAGTATCAGGACACTATTCTTCATTAATATGTGGGTCATCTTATGGGGAGTTTATGTTTTTCTTTCAATTACTAAATGTCCACAAATGTGTTGCTATGAATTCAGAAGAATTTAATAAAAGCATAAACAGCTTGAACAAAGTTTCTTGATACTCATTCACAAGAGGCTTTTATCTGAGTGCTGACGGTAAACAGGGAGAGGAGAGAGCAATGGGAAATGACCATAGTCTGCATAGAAGAATGTGATGTAACCTTCCCAACATCACCCACTGGCCATTGTCCATCGCTATTTGGATGCCTCAGGTTTGCAATGTTGGGCCCCAGATGATAATTTCTGGAGGAAAGATGGGTACCACTACCGCTAACTGAGTGAATATGCTCACTAAGATTTTCCATTTGGTAATTTGAAGTACATCTAAATGTCACATAATGTATAAACATCTGATTAGCAGGCTAGCTAACAGACCATGTAAAGCTAACAACTGCATTACAAATATGGTGCTTATTCATCAAATAAGGATAACATGTTGTCTCAGGTGATTGTAAAGTCAAATGCATGTATTTGTGTCCATTTCCTCAATATTTGTTTTGCAACGCAGCATGAGCTGCTGAAAACATCGTTATCATTATCAAATTACCAAATGTACTGTTTTTAAATAACAGATTTGAAAATATTAAATAAAAAAACACATAATTGTTTATTTGTTAATTTTGCTATCTTACTGACATCACAATCACACTGCGAACTAGGAAACCACCAAATGATCCAAGTTACTTTCTAACTGTTAGCCTAACACATACAGACATGTTAATAATTGTTAATTAAATGTAATGTATAAACACACTATTTAGACAGACCAAATGACAATTAACTAATGTAGCTGTGTTATGCTAACAGACCAGGTATTGTTATTAAATAAACATCATGGAACATTCATTCTGATTTTCCTCATCTGACACTGAACTGAATATTTGGGCAGGGTTGAAATATTCTGAAGGATGGGTCAAAATTTCTAAATAATTGAATAATGATTATTTAATTAAAAAAAGAAATTACTTCATGTGACTATAGTAATGTCTCTTAAATATAGGCTATTTCACATTGTTTTTGTCATGCCTGGTTCAACAGCAGCAGGAACAGCTCCCAGTGGCTCATGTATGTGACCTAGTCCAGGACTCATTGATTGGTCGCAACATTCTGGATTAATATAAAAGTAACGTGCATTGGGTTTCCAACAGAGGGCTGTTTTTAGGGGGCAGGGTAAACATAATGCAGAGGATAAACCTACAAATGCCACAGGTAATAAAGTTCAGTTATATTCAGCTCTTTCCTTGTCCAGTGTTTCAGGCTGCTGCACCTCTGTTCAATCAACTCCTGCTGTAGGTGCTACACACTACACATTTCTCACTGTCTTTTAAAGATAGTTTTGGGCTGGATGCCTGTATTAGTGACAGTATACAGCAAGGGTGTTCAACTCAATTTAGTTCAGGGGCTACATACAGACCAATGTGATCTCAAGTGGGCCGGACCAATAAAGTAACATAATGACCAATAAATAATGCCAACTACAAATTTTTCTTTGTTTTACTGAAAAACAAAAGGTAAATTATGAAAATATTTACATTGCAAACTATTCTTTCACAAAAAATGTGAATAACCTTCACAACCACAAATTTCTAATAAGTGCAATTTTATCAATATTATGTCTCACTTTATTATTTACACAGGTATGTTACAATTTACTGATCACAGTGGATCTAAAAATACACAAAACATTTAGTAAGAGGCAGAATATAATTAAAATTTTGGAGTTCGGAATTTGGAATTGTCATTATTTATGGGTTTTTATATTATTATTTTACTTATCTGACTCACTTAAGATCAAACTAGGCTTGATGTGGCTCCCGAACCCCTGACTGTTAATGTCTTCAGTATAATTTTTGCACTTCACAAGTTCATCCCACAGGTCAGAGCAGACCCTTTGGCAGGCCGATTTTGCCCCGTAGGCCATATGTTTGGTATAGAGAGACAGGAGAAATAGGAGAATGTCATAAAGTAGAGAACCTGGGTTGGGAATTGGCCCCAGGTTGCTGGGATAAGCCCCTGAGCCATGTGGGATGTGCTGCAGAAGGTGAAACAATAGGGTGTCTCTTTCCCAGTGATTCTGTCAACAGCTGGACTAACTAAATGACAACTTTACAGAGCTCACCGACAGATAGTGATGATCAAACATAATCAGTTTCAGCCCTGAATTCTTTCCATGTGTGAGTGGCAGTGAGCCGTCAACATGAACACATCCACACAACTGTTATTTAACTAAATTGATGAGGCAGGTGGAAAGGCCATGCAAGCTGTGTCATGCACACATTAACTATTAAACCTGTTACAGCTTCTATTACACCTACAGTGACTTCCCATGAAACACACCGCAGCCCTGACAGCTCCATTATACAACTCCCCCTCACATACTTCTTCCTCTGGTCTGCTGAGTATCTGTCTTTCTAGTTTCAGTGCTCCTCTTTGCATTACTGTGCCTGTTATACTTTCTGTTGTCATGTTTTGGGTTTTTTTGTACTGCACTGAGAATTTGCCGCTGATGAATGTATATAGAGGAAACCCTGCACATGGGTTCTGCTTGTGGCCACCCTGCTTCCCGAGTGTTTGCGTTCTTCACAGAGGATACATGTAATCGTTTGGTACACCTCCGTATTGTATCGAAGGCCCCGAAGTGTTCGGTACAAACTAGTACACCATTACACCCCTACTATTGTACACAAAGACAAGACAATTTTCTGATTGCACTTTCAACAGGATTAAAGCTATACTTACTGATCTGGCATGTTGCACAGCAGCAGCAAAAATCTGAACATTAACAACCCGCCTACCTCCAAAGCCCCGCCCGCTTCCCCCTGCCGTAGCTCTGATGCTCCCCTCCTCACCTTACACACGCGGCGGGAAGCAGAGGCAGAGGTGGAGGTGTGGTCCACTCTGGTGTGGCCGTGGACCCCTCCCTCAGCAATCAGACAGAACATCATCCACCTGCTGCACAGCAGCGGCTCCTATGTCATTAGGAGACCCTGCATTTAAGGGTCTGGTCTGTGCAGCACTAGATCATTGTCTTCACTGCACCTCATCACCTACAATAAAGGTTCCAATTGGCTCTTGTGCGGACTCTGTGCACTGTCCGTAGACCTTTGAGGTTTCATAGTCGAGACATTTATCATCCTACATAATCCTACATTTTGTGACACCATGTACATGTACATGGTGTCCCGTGGTCACGAAAATTGAGCTTTGGGTGGATGTGTCTGCAGAGTAGAGTACGCCCGACTCCTGGACTTTATCACCAGGGCCGTTTCAAGATATCTGGGGGCCCTAGGCAAGAAAGTAAGGTGAGGCCCCTAATACGCGAAAATGTGGTGGTCAAATCACTGAAGAAGAAAAATTATTATTATTATTATTAGGCCTATTTATTATATAATAATATGCAATTAGTACTGATCATGATAGATTTAATAATGATAAGATTTTTTTTCCTAGACTGTGATGTAACTAATTCCATGTAGCCTGATAAATACCTTCAGCTTGTGAGGAGGTGGCATTGTCACTATCAACTGGCGCTGACAGAGATTTAAGCAAAGCACCTAAAAAAGCAAAAAAAAAAAAAAAAAAGGCATTTGGTGAGTACGCTTACTTTTGTCCTTATTCTAGAAGTATATGATTAAAATGCTGAGGATTTGATAGTAACTTTGCAGGAGAAGAACTTCACTTCCCATAATGCACCAAAATGTAACGTCAGACCTCATCGGCAAAACTACCTGAGCACATGGTGCAAAGTGTTGTGATGTGTTGATGGGCAAGTGTGGGAAATATAGATAATTACAGAGTTTAAAATGTAGGATTGTGATTACACGGTTCACAGACATGGTTCACCGACACTGCCACATTTTTTTTTGGTGTTGTATTTGAATATTCTGAATATTTGACGATTTTGAAAAGTGTTGTAATTTCCTAATTATTCTAATTGTTCCTGAACGCCTCATGTATTGTTTACATGTGCTGCCTTGAACGTGAACAGAACTCAGTTCCACAGTGAGGGCACAGAGCTGATGTGAGGGACTTTAACAAATGTTGGCTTGAAAATAAAAACTTGTGCTGTAAGCCTACTCTCGTCCTCTTCTGTGCCTAAACCAGCTGACACACAAGGACAAATGATGAGATGGACAAATGCAATGGAAAAGGGGCATTTTTCTCCTAATGGGATGGAGAGATCACCAACGGAAATTGCTAGCTTACCGAAAATGTACATTGAACTGGATGGATTATTTGGCCAAACTGGATGGGATTCATACGACCAGACGATTTTGTTTGGAATAAAGTTGTGTCGGTGACTGCAGCAGGGGGCAGACAACCATCCAGAGTAAGTGAAAACACTTCAGTAGGCTTAGCTTTTGGCTTTTCATGACCAAATACGTTTAATGCTGTCATACTTTGGTCCTCCACATCCAAATTATTTAGCTCAGAAGAAGTTTTGGAACGCTGTACAACAGTAGAAAAGGGCGATGGAGAAGTTGTGTTTATTCTCTCCTTAAATTCTTCACACAGAACACAGTTGTGTTGTGTGTATATGATTAGTTCTTGAACTGAATCCTCTCCCTCTCATGCTAACATCTATCTGTGTGTTTGGTCAATGATGTGAGGGCTTTTGTTCGCACAGTTTCAAACATATCACACAGTTGTAGCCTATTTGGAGAAAACAATGGTTTACTTAATACTTACTGCTGTGTCGTTGGCGTTTTCCCTCTTCTTCTTTCTTTTTTGTCTTTTTGCAAAGCCTGAAGGGTAGGAGCGCTTCATCATTGTTGTTCTTTTTAAATGCTCACGCCGCCGTGCTCAGTGTGGACAGACGGTTTGTTCCTCCACTGACAGCAAGTGGGGGGTGTGATGGGGGGTGTGCGAGGGTGGATGTCACTTCTACACTACCCTCATTGCGTTTGTCATTGCATAGGGGGAATCCCTCTAGTTTAGGGGGCCCCAGTCACATAACAGTACAGGAGAGGGTTAGCGCTGCCTCACTGTGGTGGTTTGTTTACAATGGATAGTTTTTAATAGGTTGTACAGATAAATGACCATGCGGCCGTGGGGGGCCCTCTTCAGCAAGGGGGCCCTAGGCAGCTGCCTACCTTGCCTACGTCATCCCGACGGCTCTGTTTATCATCATCCTTCATTCACCAGAGTCTAACTGCTGCAGTCAGGTTTTTCTGTTTGTTCCCCTTCGTTGTTGCTTCTGTTAAGAAATCGTGATTCCCTTTCAGTCCTATCCATTCACACCCCTAGATAGGAGGAGCAGCGCCAGTAAAACATTCGATTCAGAGACACCTGTATCTGATGCGGGACTGCAGCAACAGATGACTGACAGGACGCTCAGCCATGCTCTGCCAATTATTTTATCCAGACCGAATAAAATGATTGGTCAGATTTTTATTAGAATCCCGGTGGATTTCCTTTACATTTTAGTTTACCACATGCTTATTGGGAGCATTTTAACATTACAAAAGAAAAGTGTAAAAATGCCACACTGTACAGTATAGTTTTAATGTGTCCTCATACCAAACATCAGAATAGGTCAATTTTCAATCATCACAGCCAAAATAACAAGAGTATGTACATGTAATTTGCAAAAATTCAGTATATCATGCTTATTTACATTTTATTTCTAATGCAAAATCTCTCACTCACCACTGCATTCTCTGTGACTTAGTGGGCTGGACATCATTAACCATCCATAGACAAAAACACTGATTTATGTTAATCTATAAAGCTTTGCCTCAGTAATCTTCTTTCTATTAGCGCTAGTAGTTATCATTTATGTTCCTCCAAGTGGTTGCTTCTGACTGTTCCCCGAGTTCTGACACTTTGGAAAAAACAGCATTTTCCTACCATGCACCATGGTCGTGGAATAATCTTCAAAAAACTGTAAAACTACACACATTCATTTCTATTAATGATTTTAAACGTATCATGGAGAATGCAGTGAATGAGAAATGTTGCTGCTTTTCTTGATGCCATTGTGGTTGAATAGTTGTTATTGTGTTTTATTGCTTGTTGTGTATCATGTATGTGTTTTATGTTTTTTGGACTTTGTATGGCTGCTACCTTGGCCAGGTCTCCATTATACGAGAGATTCCTAATCTCAATGGGACTTCCTGGTTAAACAAAGGTAACATAAAAAATAAATAAATAACAGAATACAAGATAATGTGGTTAGGGCTGCACAATTTTGGCCCCAAATAAAATCCTGATGTTTTCTTCTAAAAACTCGATTTTCGATTTAGATTTTGGGGAAAAAACTACAAAAGACAACAGAAGTCGGCATGTCGTTTACATGAGCAGCCTGCAATGCAAAGCGCTGCTCCCTACCTCAAATCTGTGACGGTATCATGGAATCCCTGAAAATTCCGTGATGGGCCCACAGAAGTTATACCAATGTCAGCGACACGCATCAGTCATGTCTGCATGCATTTGTGTATGGACCACGTAATATGAGTGATCCCCATGCGGTTATATTTAAATTGGGGGATCCGTGAATGGAGGAGACTGACCCAGGACACGCTGGAGGAATTATATCTCTGGGCTGGCCTGGGAACACCTCGGGATTCCCCTGGAGCTGGTGTATGTGGCTGGGAAGAGGGCTGTCTAGGCTACTCTGCTGAGGCTGCTGAACCCACAACCCAGACCAAGATCGGAAGATGACAGTACAGATCCGTGAATGGACAACGTAAGGTGAGTGATCCCCATGCGGTTATATTTGAACTGGGGAAACCGTGCGTGGATGAAAGAATCAGATAAGGTCCACACAACCTATGAGCCACCAAAGAATTTTATTCACCACAGGTTGTGTGGAGATTATCTGATTGTTTCATCTACTGTTTTTTTGGGATCCTGCATACCTTTCAGTGACTGGATGTGTGTGTCATCACCTCTTTTCAGGGATCTGTGTGTGGACCACAGCTTACATTGGTATCACTACTGCTGGCTCATCACAGATTTAAGGTTTGTGGTCATTACATGGACTACTGTGAAAGACCGCTCTCACAGTTAAGACGAGGAGTCTATGGTAGCCCTGAGGCGCATGGCCCGGAGACATGAGAGAGATGAAATCGATTTGACAATTTCCCTTTTTAAAAATCATCCTAATTAAAAAATCTGCTTTCAATTTCAAATCGATTAATCACAAAGCCCTAAATGTGGTAAAAACAGGCTAAAAATACTACACAACAACTGCTGCTTTTAGGCTGTCATGGCTGAGATTTGGTTCAGTTTAGATACCAAAAAACTTCATTAGGGCTAAGAAAAGATGACTGTTAAGGCTAAAATAATAAAAGCTTAAATGACATGCTATACAAAAATAAACTTAGCATTTCCCCTCAGTTTGGAGCAGTATAGGAACATTGGACAGTGTTTCCACTGATAAGGTTTTGCCATGGAGCTGCGCCACAGCAAAATCCATGCCACCACACCAAATATTTCAAACAAAAAAATTGTCACAGTCGCATAGACTTATTATACATACAGTATGTATAAAATATAATACGCCAGGACAAAGCTCCTGCACCCTCAAATGAAAGTTTGCGAAGCTTCAGGAGGAAGGGAAAAGATAAATGAGTATAAAGTTTCACTTTCAGTTCTGCGGGGGGCACAGACTGCACCGTCCCATACCCCCATCGTAATTTAAGTAGGATGGAAACCAACGCACACGCGCGGATACCCACTGAAACACACGCGTGCAATTTCTCAGTTTTCCTGTCTGACTCAGACAAAACTCAAAGGAAAAAAAAAGGAAAAACGTGGATTTTCCTGACATTCCCTCCCCAGTAGAAGCCACAGACCAGACCAGCCACACCCCTCCACTACCCACCTTTGCATCCATCTGTGTGCATCCTGGTCATAAGCGAGCTGTGTAATTCCAGCAGGGCTGATTGGCAGCGGTAAAGCCGGGTCTCCGACACACTGCTCCAGCTGCTGCTGTTGTGAGGGGGGATTACAGAGGGCCGGCCGGCCGGTTCATTCTGTACACTCCCATTCTTCCTCTCCACTCTCCATCCCTCCATCATTTCATTCATTCAATCCGGCGCTGTCACGCAATCTAAGTCTCCACCCCTCCAGACGCAAAACACACATTGCATTCATATGTACAGATTCACATAGGCAAATACACACATGGATCATCTGTGTGGTGCGGACCTGTGAGACTTTAATACCGGATTTACCCTACCATTATAAGGGTTAGGGTAAGGCACAGCATCCAAGGCATTCTGGACACCACCTAAGCCACATTAATCTCAAATCAGTGTGGAAAGCTTCTATATCTAAAATGACTTTTCCAAGATTGAATGGTGGAATTTAAATTTTATTCTAGGTTTTCAAAGGTTTTGTACACATGTGGCAATAATAATAATGATCTAAAATGTTATGGTGTTATGGGTTTTTTTTTTTTTTAATTGAAAAATGAAAATTTTCCAAAACAATTTATTCCAGGTTTTTGGTCCAGTAACGCCACTCAATCTTTGACCCACTGCACCTAAACCCCTGTAAAACCAGATGTGGTTTGAAAAAATGCCACTGCCAAGCACTGCTGATAAAAGAAATGTATCATAATAAAATTACTTTGGCAGTCATTGTAATTTTGTGAGAATGGTCATCTTTGCATTTTGTCTTTTATCTGCAGAATATGACTCATAGGCATCTCTACAGCACCACAATGATTCATTTCAAATGAGAGATTGTTCCACATTTCACCTTTACAACAACATTTTCAGCTCCTGTCCTACCATATGGGCATGAGTTCAGGTACACTTTGCTATAATCTGATGGTGACAATCCTGATGATGATGATGAACTAGACAGACAGACAGACAGACAGACGGATAGACAGATAGACAGATAGACAGATAGACAGATAGATAGATAGATAGATAGATAGATAGATAGATAGATAGATAGATAGATAGATAGATAGATAGATAGATACTTTATTGATCCTTTGCAGGAAATTGCTTTGTTACAACAGCAGCAGTACAAGAAGAAAAACACTCTGACCCATCGCATGAACATCCCACAAACAGTCATCAATGGAACAAATAAATAATAAACAGAATAGAAGATATATATATATCTATATATATCTATATATATATGTACAATACAAGTACTGTATATAATACAATAACCTGAAAACACCTAACACACCTAAGTATGCACAGCATACAATAATAATTTATCGCACAACTATAGAAATAAAAAACAAAAATGCATTTTCAGTTTCTATTAAATATCATGACTTGCTGTTTTCTATCTCTGTAAATTGGTTCTGGACTGCTCACTGAACACATCTATGTATTAACATGTCATCTTGGGCTCTGGGAAATCACAAACTAAACCATTAATTTAATTTAATTGAAAAATAATCAATACATACACCCTCTTTGCATCATCTGAGCAATTAGGGTACTGTAATGGCTACCATATAATCAATATATCAGATACCAGAGATAAATAATTCACTGAAATAGCCCAGGGAATATTATAAGGTCATTTGATAGAGTGAGCACAAACTCCAACTTGACAGGAACAATTTGGGTTTTGGATATCCCTGTTCTGACCATCTGCTGAATTACAAGCTCGTCTGCCAGCAGCCTTGGCCGGAGACTCAGCGAACATAAATAAGTCTGTATGAATGAGCTCCCACACTCCTACACGACAACATGGAAATGAGACAAAAGGTCCTACAAATTAGCTTTGGTTAAAAACAGCTGAATCACAGTCAGACAGTGCCAAAGAAAAACTAGGGCCATTATGCATGAATCACCAGTTTTATAGCCACATTGATTTCACAGTCAACAGCATGAAATAGTTCACAGACCCACTACAGGTTCAATTACTGGTAGCACTGCAGCCATTTACCTCTGTGTTCAATATTGATCAGGCTCTAATACTACTGAGCCTTGGAGACATTAATGAGAACATAACAGAATAGAATAGAATAGAATAGAATAGAATAGAATAGAATAGAATAGAATAGAATAGAAAAGAATAGAATAGAATAGAATAGAAATTGAAAACAAGATGCATGATTCATGATTATTGTACTGAGGTTGGGTGAGTATTACGATGATTATTAAATTGAGGGTGATGTTATTCAGTCAGTGGGGGGGGGGGGGGCCATTTAATTGGTTGTGGGTAGAAACTCTATTTGAGTCTGTTCGTTTTTGTTTTTAGTGTTCTGGGAGGAGAGAGGGGAGAAGAAGGAATGTCCAGGGTGTGAAGGGTCTCTGATCATTTTGCTGGCTTTCCGCTGGAGTCTGCCAGTGTAGGTGTCACTGAGGGGGGTAGTTTGGTCCAGTCACCCATTCTGCTGCTCTTACCACCCACTGCAGGCCCTTCCTGTCCTCTGCAGTACAGCAGGTGAATCACACTGTACACCATTAGGCTACAACCAGGATGTTGTAAGTTTTTTATTTTTTATTTTTCCCCTTAAAATATTTCAGTTTGTTTTTCAATTGACTTGTACAAATTATAGGTCTCATTAATAGTGAAAAAAGTTTTGAAATGATTTATCTTGGTGTCATTATTTTACAACACAAAAACCTGGCATTTGAACAAGGGTGTGAAGACTTTTTATATCCACTGTATATAAGGAGACTTTTCTGTGGTTGGTTCTCAACACAATCTGTCTGTGGATCTGAGGAGACAAGAAGGAAATTACAGCTGTGTGGGAGACAGTGTCTCTGAAGAGTCTGTGGAAAGCAAGAGGACAACTGGGAGACAAAGACTTCCAGTCAATTGACAATCCACAAACTAGGAGGAATTCAGAATTTGTACAACTGAGAACCTGTGTGTTCCCTCAAATACTTCCTCCCTTCCTTCCTCTGTGGTTCCTCTCTACTTCTATTATTATCCCTGGCTCTCCCCTTCCTTCCTTTATTGCTCCCTCCTTCCTTCATATGCGTTTAACTTCTTTTTGATGAATGTCACAAACTTCCTAGATGTACATAATGTATATAAAACGGCTTCATAAATCTAAAGAGGTTAAAACCAGGACATAAATAGCTGCTATGTCCTAAAACTAACCATGAAAGACCAGGAGACGAGACTGCGATCAGTACAGTAATAATAACAAACCAATCATTCCTTCTCCATATAAGGGATTATATAAGTAATAAAATGTTGATGTCTGGAAATTTAGTTGCACATACTCAGACGAGTACCTCAAATTAATTCAGGATTGAGGAATGGCTTCTGGTACCTAAGTAGTATTTTATATTACAGACAAGGCCTATCACAGTTGCTAAAGGTTAATTCACTTTATTATCCCTGTAGGGAAATTTGGTCTCTGCATTTTACTCAACATAATATATACACAGTACCTAGCATTAGCACCAGCATTAGCATTTGCTCATAGCACATGCTAGGAGTAGTGAGCTGCCAATGGAACCAACTCCAGATCTTCATTAGCATTGTGGTCAGGGGCACTGGCAGGAGAATCTATATGTACCTGTTTTTAATGGTGGGGAAACTGCAGAACCTGGAGGAAAAACTCACAGCAGCAAGAGCAGGTAAACTCAACACGGACAATGGAAAATCAAACCCAGAACCTTCTAGCTGTGAGGTAAAAGTGCGAACCCATACACCACCACACCAACCAGTTCACTATGTTGCATAAATTAAGCAGTATGAAACAAATTACTACATAATTAATATAGTTGCATTGCGTGATAATGGAAATAGTCTCCATTTAGCTGGATAAAAACAGCTTCATGAAATAGAAATGACATAATTTTATCATTATTTCCACATCACTTTCCACTGTTTGACTGCTAATTGATGCTCTTGCAATGACATTGTTGCACTGCGCCCCCTTCACCTTGAGGTACTTAAAGGGTACCTGTGGTAAATTGTCATGGCTCTAACTATTTCAAAAGATCATGTATAATACTAGCAGTTCTGTCAGGTAACTTGCGTCATAGCCGGTAGTCAAGTATGCGCAAGTACTATGTCACTGCTCTGTCAGTAAGGTATGGTCAGCGACATGTTGCCTTCTTCACAGGCACATGACGGGAAATGAAGTTAAAAACAAGAACGCTACATTTACAATTCTGACAAATTAAGACGTTTTTGCTTGGCCAATTTGGTACAGTTGAGGAATAGTCCCATTTCCATATTAAAGATCTCAGCATGTTGATAGGACCAATACTTTTGTAGATAAGCGAATGATGGGAAATTACAATCATGGAAGGGCAGTACCATGCTGCATGATGGGAAAACAGGAATATCATATTTACTCATGCAGTCCCAAAATATCAGTATTAACAGTGGCGCCTGCAGCCTGGGCTGCCATGAAGGAGGTTAAATTCATGGGACACAGCATTCCCAGGGGGCCCATACAGCAGTGGAGTGGGTCCAATTAGTTACAGGAATAGTAAAGTGTCTTCAGTTTGTGCCACTCCAACAATCACAGACCACTACCTAACCCTGGATTCACAATCAGTCGAGTTGCAACTTGCAACTACTTACAAAGCTTCGGTCCACAGCATTCTGAAATCTTGCCAGTTTAGATCAATGGGACACACCGTGATGAGGCAGTGTCTCAATTTCACCTTAATATCCAAAACTTGGAGTTAGTACTTCTGTTCTAACTGCAGCTTTTCATGTGTTTTGTAGCTAGATACACTTCACGGCATCTTAAAGTATGAATGAATACAGTGAAAGTGAGTAATATACTGCTGCATATCTAGTATAAATGAACCATTTATTCCCGGAGCAGTTCTGCTGTTCAGAGGAGCCGGTGTCACCTCTTATAAGCAGCGACACGATTTACCAGGGAAACAGCTGATCACAACCCTGCACTTCACAGTAACAGTTGAGCTGCAGCCCATGACACACACATAGAGAGCCAAGAGTAAACCCAGTGACACCATCAGCAGCCTTGAGCTGAGCTGAGATGGTTCTGTTCTCTGCAGCAAGAGTTTTCTCTCAAATCACAATCACAAATCGTTGATCTGATCTGGGCTTTTGACACTGGTGTAAGAAATAGAAAAATAGTAGAAAAATAGTAAAAAAAAAAAAAAAAAAAACCTCAGTAACAGATGGACAAAAAAATTAACATCTGTTTTCGACAACTTTATAAAACCTGCCTTAAAGTGCGGTTCCAATTATCATAAAACTGGAAAATCTTTACAGCTGATCCTCTAGGGTGTCTATTTTGCAAAAGCAGGGTTCTTGCTAGCGTCATTGAACGTCGGGGCCCCCGACACTGTCCCTAGGGAGCCCCGACGCTGAGATTTGACCAGCGACGCTGTCATTCAACCAGCGTGGTGGTGTTTTTTTGTGTATTCTGCCCCTGCTTGTGTGTATTGCGGCTAGCTCGGCAGATACCAGGTTTCTCAAGAAAAGCCGGATGCTGAAAACTTCTCTCCAAAGCTTTTACTCAAGACTTCACTGTAAAACTGCAACATACATACAAAATATGTCTCAGTTATGTTCTTCGTTACAGCACATTAACATAGCATTATACATTCAAATGCATGAGAGAAGACCGCTAGCTCAATGCTAACATAAATGGGAAAATCCATAGACATGCTAACGATTAGCATCTTCAGATCGATTTAAGATTTACAATGTCTTTTAATCTAACAACAAAAGTTTACATCAGAGACAGGTTTTACTATTCATTATCACAACAACTGAACATAAAGTACTCACAGGCAAACGTTCTTTCTGGCCATACAAACAGAATGAGAGAAACGTGTCTGCTACTTCCTTCCCATGTCTGAACTGGCTACGGTAACACCGAAAGTACAAAACACACACCAGTGCAACTTATTCCGACCACCAGAGGGCCCCCTTTGCTTGCTTTGAACAACAGAACATCACAGTGTGTGTGTGTGTGTGTGTGAGAGATCATCCAGCGTAATGATAACGAGATTTGAATTTGAAAAAATATATTCCTTTGTCTTGGCACAAAGCACTGCAGACAGGAAATGAGAACAATATAATCAACACCCCTTTGTGTGCCTTGGTATTGTCTGACACCTGCCCGGCAACATCACTTGCCTTATGCTCACTGACTGACAATGAGACTTTAATCAATTTATCTTATTTAAACCATGGAAAATTATATTTAAAATTTAGCCTGTGCGTGTGAGTGCCACTCTGATTATCTCTAATTTCGTGCAAGTAATATTTTTCTACAATCATGTCTGCACCGAAGTGTGGGAGCAACGCCAAACACAAGGGTAATATCGCATTGTTTTTGGCTTCATTCCTCAAAATTTGCCCCTCAAAATGCAGGAAATAGTGTTTCAGAGAGCTTTAAATTTCAAAATTTTCTAGGGGAGGATGCCCCCGGACGCCCCTACAAAACTTGTGCGGTGTACATGGTGCCCCTACGCTGTGAAAAAATCCTAGTGAGAATCCTGAAAAGAGTAAACACTTTGTATTTTTTCTATATATAAGGGCATAAAATAGCTAGAGTTTTGATAAGTGTTTTGGTTACGGATGGACACAGCCATTATGGATGGACAAGGGAGAATAATTACAAGTATCAACTGTTTATTCAGCATATTTATAACATTACATTTATAATATCTACAAAATCAAATACCCTAATAAACTAATTTAGTAGCTACATTTTGACATATATTTGTCTCAGTTTATTTGATATTCATAACCACTGTGAAATAAGTAGCAAAAGGTTTTTAAATTGACCTTACAACAGATCATAGGTATAATATAGGTCCAATAGAAGAGAATCCAAGTTTTGCTTTGAATTGCACTGATGGACAAAGAATGCAAACATGAATTTATGCTAAATATAAAGCTATCCAAGTATTTTTTCTAAAACATTTTTCCAAAAAATAAAACTTGTGCTGGACACTAAAAATAATATACTTCCAAAATATATAAGTCTTCAAAAGGTGATTTTAAATTTATTTTTTGATCTAGATAAATTAGTTAACCTTCCCTTGGACAGCCCCTACTGTTAGTACAAAAAGTGTTACTTCCCTTTGCGGCTTGCTCTCTAGTGTGAAGAAATTAGCATTAAACAAGACTTTCAGTAAATAGTTGTTTGTAAGCCTGTTGTCAAGCAGTCAAACCTTATAAATTAATCCCCCACAGAGCTATCAGGCCTGAGGATTCATACATCACAGGCTCAGTCAGTACTGTCATTCTTCACAACACTGCACAATTAACTAAGATGAAAATCAAGCAGAGCTCAAGAATAATATGAATTCATTTAACACAGCTTAACTGTTGTTAATGTTTCCGACAACCATTGCTGTTCTCAACACTCAAAAAGTCACTACTTTGGCCATTTTGTCATATTTTGTAGTTATTCATAAAAATCTAAAATTCTAACCTCTTAATGTTGTTTCAGTGTTTCTCTATTGTGTAGACGTTTCTAATTACTGCATCCATGTGTTTCCCCCTACTTCCCCCCTTCTCCCCCAATCTCTCTCTATCGCTCTCTCTTTTTCTCCTCCTTTACTCTCTCTCTTTAACCCCAACTGGTCAAGGCAGAGAGCCATCCTCCAGGAGTCTGGGTCTGCTCGAGGTTTCTGCCTGTTAAAGGGAAGTTTTTCCTCGCCACTGTCACCAGTCAAAAGTGTTTGCTCCTGGAAGGGTTTCTGTAAACTGGTTAAAGTCTGGCTCTGACCAACTCTATATGTAAAGTGTCATGAGATAACTTTTGTTATGATTTGGCGCTGTATAAATAAAATTTCATTTGATTTGAATTGAATTAGAGGTCGATCGATTATCAGCGCTGATATTTGGAAATTTGAAGTATATCGGTATCAGCCTTTTTTTAAATCCAACGGGCCGATATTAAGAAATCAATTTAAAACTGGGTTATTTCGGCTCAGATTCAGCCGTGCCGCCCCCCTGCCTCTCTCTCTCTCTCTCTCTCTCTCTCTCTCCCTCTGATTGGTTGACGTGGAAGCTGTCCTCACACACACAGACTGGGACTGACTTGGGATGAGACTGTGTTCTACATACATTTTCTCCATTACTAATACATAGTGTGCAGAGCGTTTAGAGCCGGATAGATGAACTAATCTTCTGGTAAAAGCTCATCAGACTCCACCTTAGCGTGCTTCCCTAAAACAAGTGAACTGAGTTTTTTACGCGCTCTCTCTTAATCCCACACACATGCTTTTCTATCACAGACTGTTTCCACCTCCATATTATCAGCAGTCTTCTTTTAACTAATTCACAGACATGTCAGGAGGTAATATGTGTTAGCAGAGCTGCCGCTAATGTTTACTCTGCTCTGAGGTTCTTCTGAAACATTAGTAGTAGTTATCAGATGTAGAGCACAGGGATGTTTATTTCAGTTTCAGAAGAGTTTTCTGCGTTTACCTTTGACACGTGTTTTCTCTCCGGAGCTTCTCACACCAGAAAACTTTGCCTCTTCGCGGTGTGTACCCCTTCCGCGTTCGACGCAGAAGGAGTACCCCCCTGCGTCAAATAGTGCCGCTGTGGGGCTCTGACCACATGCGTCAATTTCTGACTATTTGGGATGAGACTGTGTTGGTATGTAATATAATAGTGTGTGTTTGCGTTAAAGTCACATGAAGAACTCTACAACTCACAACTACTAATGTTGCTGTGAGCTTTCTAGTCCTATGATCTGAAAATTAAAGTGAAGATGAGAGAGAGAGTAAAATTCAGAAGTGATTTATCTGAACATGGTGGAACATTTTAAATCCTGTGTGTGCTCATTAAAGCCCTAAAGGCTGTTTGTGTTCTGTCAGGAGTTTACCTGCACTCATAGACACTATTAGACTTTTTTATGTAGCTTTTGTCATATTAATCATTAATAATGTAGCAACATAGTTGTGAATGACAGGGTCCCTGCTATCGAATGGTAAAATATAAAATTTAATAATGAAATCAACTTAAGGCGTCCCAAATGCTGTAATAAATTAAGCATGATGAGTTGAGCAGATGTCAGCATGTGGCCCAAGAGTTTACAAGAGTCTCCCTGTATTTTTGTTGTGTTTGAACTTAAAACAAAGAGAAGTCATTATAGTTATATTTAAATTTTACTTTATTTACTGTGGAAAAATTTAAAGGACCTATTCATTTCAGCTTTTATTCAACTTTATAAGAGATGCTTCTGAGTCTAGGAAATCCATGCACTTCTGGAGCTATTATTTTCTATTTGTGTGATTAAATAAACATGCTTTAGTCATTTAAACGAAGTTCAGTGTTTGCATTATTCAAAAATCTTCACGCCAATTTTTACACTTTTACTGCAAATGAATATCGGCTCCAAATATCGGTTATCGGCCTCCTCTAACTACTAATAATCGGTATCGGCCCTGAAAAACCCATATCGGTTGATCTCTCATTTGAATTATTCACGGTATTGCTTTAGAGTTAGATCCCAGCGTTATAGTGACACTTTTAGACAAGTTGGCTTAAACAAGTACCTCAGCTAGAGGTCACCTACCCTGCTCCTTGAGAGCTACTACCCTGCATGTTTTAGATGTATCCCTCTTCCAACACACTTGATTCAAATGATAAGCCTATCATCAAGCTCTGCAGAAGGCTGATAACGACCATCAGGTATGCTGGAAGAGGGACACATCTAAAACATGCAGGATAGTAGCTCTCGAGGACCAGGGTTGGTGACCCCTGACCTAGGCCTAGGGCTATAGACTGAAACTTTGCAAAGTGGCTCAATACATTCCTTCACTGAATTGATCAATGTATAGTATCTACTCAGACAGTAACCCTCAGGTCCCAGCTAGTGTGTATAGTATGGTGCATCCCCTCCAGTCAAGAGAACAACAGAACATTTCTCAGACTGATGGGAAAAACACTGTGGATCCACCTCATGTGCTCTACAATTTCAACATGTCTCATATTTAGTTAAAGTTTTCATACTCCAAGGTTTAGATAAAAATTAGATCTCTCTTACTATTAAACTCTGATATGAACTATTCTATTAAAGTTAACAATGTGTTTGCACTATTATGCAGCCATATATATATATATATATATATATATATATATATATATATATATATATATATATATATATATATATATATATAATTTTTTTTCTTTTTTTTTTTCCTGGTCTTGTTTTTTGTTTTGTTTCATTACATACATTTCCCCTCATTAGAATAAATTAAGTTTATTGATAAGGTTGGTTTCACCTTCACCCTGGAACGAGTCTAAAACTACCCAGAGTGGTATTTCATTTTGGCAAGGAGCTGCTGAGCAATAAATCAGGTCTGGTGAAGGCTTAGCACACTGACACAGTGGCAGCAGAACCTCCAGAACTGGTCCTCTATATGGCATTTCTAAAAGTAGAGAAGAAAACAGATGTTTCTCTATTTGAGAAATTTTTCATCAACGGAAAAATGTCCCTCCTATTCCCACAAAACAGCGAAGAGAGGTCCTCTCCTTATGTTCGACAAGTCCATATAGTGAGCCTGACCTGTGTGAAAAATGTCAAACTGTCGGTACTAATACCTGATCCTAGCAACGGGACATTTTAGGGAAGTGATTGGATCAAGTCCATAATGAATTCAGGCCTTAGATCAGTCCCGCCTCTTGGTTCCTGCTCAGTAATCTGGCTGTGGAGGATTGTGAGAGTAATCTGGATAGAAGGAAAGAGGCAGAGCACAGAGACAATCCTCTCTACTGCCGCTCCTCTCGTTATCTCCTGTCATGCTTTTTCAAGGCAAAAAATACAATGTGGCAGTGAGGGGACACTTTGGTCTCAAGTTCCGCACAACAATACTGTTCAGTCTAAACTATCCCAACTGTAAACACATGTCGCATCTCTTGTACAAACCTGTGGAAAAACCTGTGAGGGGGCCACAATCTTCCAAATTTTTAGTAGACAAACAACTATTGCCTCTTCCTCCCCTTCCTTCTTCCAACACACTTGATTCAAATGATAAGCCTATCATCAAGCTCTGCAGAAGCCTGATAATGACCATCAGGTGTGCTAGAAGAGGTAACATTTAAAACATGCAGGATACCAGCCCTCAAGGACCAGGATTGGTGACCCCTGTCTTATAGTGTCTTGTTTGGTCCACAACCCCAAACATTCTACTATCAAAGGGGAATAAAGAAAACAGGAAAATATTCCTATTTAAGAGAATAAAATATGGAACCAGACTCCTAAAAATTACCTCTGATTTGAATAGTAGAGTAGTTTTTGACTAAGTTCATGATGGACAACTACTTAATTATATGATCTAATTTTATAGTTGACTAGTAGTAACTCTTGCAGGAGCAAGAGAAAAGCAGGAAAAAGCTGATGACAAGAGAATCAACCAATACCATCCCCATCCCCTGAATAAAAAATTAAATACACAGATCTGCACTGAACATCAAACTCAAGGTAACTATCAATACAGTACTCCATATTATGTCTAACATCTAGATGGGAGCAATTTAATATATTAGACAACGGTCACGGTGAGGCCCAAGGTCTGCAAAGATAATTCAACCAAACTTATTAATCAAACTATCTTTTGTCAAAATAATGTGTGTGTAGGCAGAGGAAGGAAAGAAAAAAAAAATGCACTGGTGAGGTTGATATCACTGCGTCTGTATCACTACAAGCTGTGATTGTCAGGGTCTGATAAGAGCTATAACAGAGATACACACAGGTAAAAAAAATAAAGGAAAACCCAACAAAAAGTGTCTATAAGGTGTTGATTAACCACTTGCCTCTAGACTAGCTTCAGTGCTCCCTGAACTCTACTGGAAGGAAGAATACAGTTCTAATGGGACAAAATGTAGCCTAGTCTCTTATTTGACATTTTCATGATGGAGATGGTCGGCATGTGGGCTCAAAAGCTCAAAATCTACCAGTCACATTTATGACAAGTATTGACTTTTAATTACTTTGTCACTGATCAATTCAAAAGCTATGCACTTAGAGTGACACCTGGGCTCAGTTTACTTTAAACAATAGTACTGTGTGGATGTCTCATCCGTTCAGTCTGTTATATGTGATAACAATGCAAGACAATAGGCAAGGCATGTCAGGTACTCAAAATGTTACTCTGGGTAACCTTGTGGAAGAGATTGCATTTAAGGACCTGCTATTATCCTGTAATCTGTGGTGAAATATATTTTAAACTAAGGCTTCCAACAGTGCGATGGAACAGGGCCTTGTCCTCATGGAAGAGACCACTCCCATCAGATCTTTTCCTTTAATTTGTCACTGGTCTGTAGCTTTCAGGTGTGTCCCTTAATCCTTCAGGACTGACAAACAACTTCCACATCCAGTAAGAAAAATACGGGCTGTGGAATGACTTTATAGTTTAGTTAAGATACTTCTGCGCAGACAGTACACGCTTGTCTTTGACTCCTCAGAGTGGAAATGAATGGACATGTCCCTTAGAAACACGCTTGCATAACTTTGCCTGTGACAGTGCAACTCCGTGTGTACCCATGCTGCTTCAGGAGCAGTTGGGAGCTTTCGGGTTAAAATATCACAGTATGAAAAGTGAAAGCTAAGAGTTAGCTATCGAAATTACATGTTCAAGAAGAAAACAGTAGCTTGTAGTGGAAGTCAGACAAAAGCTAAAAGTATTATTGCTGCGCATTCAGCCCACTTCTTCCCTAAAGTTTACGAGAAGCACCTGAACGCAGCATTATCCCACAGTACACCGTCGCTGTGATGCGTGTTGAGATCACTCATCCAAAATCACCGTCATTTCACTGCTACACACCCGACCTGTCCGCCCACTAACTCCATGCTCACTGCAAACACCCTGCACTGGCAAACAACTTGGACAAAAGCAAGAAAGTCGTATTTCAACTCGACTCACCGTTAGTTGTGTGTTTTTTGACAGTTTGTCGGGAGTCTCCAAACGTCGCCGTCACCGCTACGATCCGCCCACCCGAACAGTGCACTCGGCTGGCCGCAGACTAACATGCCCATCCCCAGGAGAAGCTCTGCTCCAATCACAGCCCGTGATTGGTGACTGACTGTTAATTAAACCAATAAACAAACCAATGAGAGCTGAATGAATAAGTTCTTAGCCAATCACAGCCTCTAAATTTTAGACGCCCTTTGTCGTCATCGAATGCCCTTTTGACAGACATCTGGTTCATTCAATGGAGAAGTTTGACTCCTTTTTCGGGACGGTACCGATCCAATCGCCGGAGGGAACGGACTCCGGGTACGGCCGCGGCCCAGGAAGACGCCCTCATACCGCCCAGACAGACAAGTGGAATGTAACTGGGATGACAGGAATTCGGTTTATTACAGCAAGAGAGCCGGAAACTAGGAGTATAACCAGCAGCTAATGCTAGGTACGCCATGGTGGGTCTACTGGAGTGAACTAAATCCCCACAGTTTTTCTTCCACTTTCCTGAAAAGAGTTATTTTACCACGAAAGGGCTGGACAAGCAGAAAACGTCAAAAGCAGAGACTTCAATACCTTCATCTCCTACTATTGGGTTACAGCGACATCTTGTGGAAAAAATGGAAAAATTGAAAGCAGAATACCATGTCTTGTCAACATACAGGTGATGTATGTTGACAAATCTGTGCTCTTTGGGAGCACAAAAAATTGACTAGGAGATTTTTTTCCTTGGTCAAAACTATGTAAGATAACCAAATATATGGACATAGTATTGTCATATCAGTAAGTTCAACTGAAAGCTTTGTGTGAAATCATGAGAAAAATTTCCAGCTGATAAAAAAAAACTGGATTTAGTCACACGACTTGCTTTGTTGATCTTAGGTAGTGAAATACGTAGTGTTTTTTTTTATTTTTTTTTATAATAATAAAAACATGTTTTTGACCATAAAATACATATCTAAAGTTACATACAATTCTGTAAATTTCAGTTCTCAATTTTTATGTTATGGTAAGTTTTGACAGCCAGACAGGTGACCCAAAACCATGACCCAGAGTTGAGACCAGGATGCAGATTTGCAGTCTTACCAACTTCTCTGTGCTTCCAGACCTACTGTGAACCCTATAGAGACTGTGACTGTCCCCTGACCATCTCAAGTTAATATATTTGAAGTACAGAGAAAAACAGCTGTACATTAAACCCTAATAAAAATCACCACCACTACTCCAACTGTTCAAAAACACAAGAAAATAAGATGTGACCTCTTGTACTTTAGATCTCTATCTTCTAAAGCTGTTTTAATTAATGATATTATATCAGATTATCACATAGATTTATTCTGTTTAACAGAAACCTGTCTTTGTGGGGAGGAGGAGTTTGTGTTAAATGTGTGTTAAATGAAGCTACTCCTCCTAGTCACCTTAATTAGCATATTCCTCCAAACTCAGGACCCCAGAGTCACAGCTATTTTTATTAATTTACTTCTACAATTGAATCCTAAAACTAAGCCAAATTTTAATTTATTTGAAAGTCTAACTCTTAGCCTTTCCTACCCAACCCATAAAACACTCCAGCCAATACTGTTTGTTGTAGTGTATTGTCCTGGTCATACACATAATTTTTTTTCAGAGTTCGCTGAGTTTTAATCCACTCTAGTCCTTAAAACAGATAAAGTAGTTATTGTAGGTGACTTCAATATTCATGTATTCATTTATGCATTTATGTCATTACTTGACCACTGCCGAATAACTTTTGAATTTTTGTTATTTGATGATTCCCTTCCTGCCAAAAATGTTTATACCAGACATTTATCAGATCATGCTGTATCTAAATTTAAGGATAAAATCCCAACAGTGCTAAATTTAATCCCGCATCTGAATTACACAGCAGATTCTTTCCCCAACTCAATCAATTTGAGTCCATCTCAGTTTGAAGAGTTTGTTATTTTTGTACATTGTTCTCTTTTTTTTTTTTTTTTTTTTTTTATTTGTTGATCATTTTGGCTGTGTTGCAGCTTTTGGCATGAAATTTGGCAGAAATGTTGCAGTTCCATCCATCCATTATCCACCGCTTATCCGGGGCCGGGTCGTGGGGGCAACAGCCTTAACAGGGATGCCCAGACTTCCCTCTCCCCAGACTCCTCCTCCAGCTCTTCCGGGGGGACCCCGAGGCGTTCCCAGGCCAGCTGAGAGACATAGTCTCTCCAACGTGTCCTGGGTCTTCCCCGAGGCCTCCTCCCGGCGGAACATGCCCGGAACACCTCCCCAGGGAGGCGTCCAGGAGGCATCCAAAACAGATGCCCGAGCCACCACAGCTGGCCCCTCTCGATGTGGAGGAGCAGTGTCTCTACTCCGAGCTCCTCCCTGGTGACTGAGCTCCTCACCCTATTCCTAAGGGTGCGCCCAGCCACCCGATGGAGGAAACTCATTTCGACCGCTTGTATCCGGGATCTTGTCCTTTCAGTCATGACCTAAAGCTCATGACTATAGGTGAGGGTAGGAACGTAGATTGACCGGTAAATTGAGAGCTTCGCCTCTCGGTTCAGCTCCTTCTTTACCACAACTGACCAATACAGTGACTGCATCACTGCGGACGCTGCACCGATCCGTCTGTCAATCTCACGCTCCATCCTTCCCTTATGTTGTAGTTACTTTTTTTTTTTTTTAAATCCAGCAACTTTTACTCATAGATGTGTTTTATTTTCCCATGATATATTTTGCACGCTCTGGACACCCTCGTGAACAAAAATGTACATGCACAAAAAACTGCTATAAAATCATCATCTGGTTCCAGAAGGAACCACAGTGAACAGAATCAAAACACTGAAAGACATCAAAGCAAATGAAGAAGATGACAAGAGGACGCCTAGGGGTCAACCACCAACAAAGAAAGAAAAACACACACCCTGTCAATCCATGTATCTGCTGCACATCTATCACATATTCAAAGCTTGTATTTTTCTGTTTCTAATTCGTTCATACTGTATTTCATATGTTCAGTTGTGTCTGTTTTGTTGTTGAAGCTTTCAAAGTTTTTACAGTTTGCACAATAAATGTTGACACTAATGATTCAGATGTTGATTTAAAAACTATTCTGCGCACATTGACACACAAACAAATCACATTCAGTTTGCTGTACATCCATGTGTCTCCTCCTATCCCACCCCCCCTCCCCCAGTCTCTCACCCTCTCTCTCTCTCTCTCTCTTGCTTTCTCTTTCTCTTCCTTTTACCCTCTCTCTTTAACTCAAACTGCTCAAGGGAGATGACCACCCTCCAACAGCTAGGGTCTGCTCGAGGTTTCTGCCTGTTTAAAGGACATTTTCCTCACCACTGTCACCAAGTCTTTGCTCCTGGAGGATTCTGTTGGGTTTCTGTAAATTGGCTTAAGAGTCTGGTTCAGACCAGCTCTAAATGTAAAGTGTCATGAGATAACATTTCTTATGGTGTAACGCCATATAAATAAATTTGATTGATAAAAGAAACAAATACAAATAAAGGCTTGTTGAGATGTTAATAATTACTACAAGTAGGGCAGAAAGATATGCAAACAAAAACAGCAAAGAGGTTAGTAAGAGGGAGTGCTTATTGTGCATTTGTGTGTGTGTGTGTGTGTGTGTGTGTGTGTGTGTGTGTGTGTGTGTGTGTGTGTGTGTGTGTGTGTGTGTGTATAAACTGCATTCTCATCCATCTGGGCAGTGTCTCCTTCAGGCTCAGGTCCTCTACCAGAGGCCTGGGAGCCTGAGGGTTCTGCACAGGATCTTAGCTGTTCCTAGGACTATGCTCTGATGCTCTCCCTGGTATCTGCTGGAGCCATCCACTCAGCTTGGGGGGTTACTGCTCTTTGTGACCTGATCACTACTGGCACCACTGTTGCCTTCACACCCCACATTTTCTCGTCTCCTTCACATCTCCTCTTTCAGCCCTTGGCATTTCTCGAGCTTCTTGTGTTCTTTCTCTTTGATATTGCTGTCACTTGGGATTGCTACATCTATCACTACCTCTGTCTTCTGATGTTTATTGACCACCACTATGTCAGGCTGATTGGCCATCACCATCTTGTCGGTCTGGACCTGGAAGTCCCACAGGATCTTGGTGTGTTTGTTCTCCATCACCTTTGGGGGTGTCTCCCATCTTGACCCTGGGATCTCCTGTCCATACTCGGTGCAGATGTTCCTGTACACTATGCCCGCTACCTGGTTATGCCGCTCCATGTATGCCTTGCCTGCCAGCATCTTACACCCTGCTGTGATGTGCTGGACTGTCTCAGGTGCTTCTCTACACAGCCTACACCTGGGGTCTTGTCTGGTGTGGTAGACCCCAGCCTCTATTGCTCTGGTGTTCAGGGTCTGTTCTTGTGCAGCCATGAGGAGTGCCTCTGTGCTGTCTTTCAGTCCAGCCTTTTCCAGCCACTGGTATCTTTTCTCGATATCAGCCACTCCCTCAGTTTTGCCGGTGGTACATGCCATGCAGAGGCTTGTCCTTCCATGATAGCCCCTCTGGCTCCCCCTCCTTACTGGGCTTTTGTTGCCTGAGGCATTCACTCAGCAGTTGGTTATTCCTGGAGGCATGTTGTTTCCTCCTGAACAGTACCTCTGACACTTACTAGTCCTCTGCCTCCCTCCTTTCGCTTTGTGTGTAGCATCAGGATGCTGGACTTAGGGTGACTTAGGCTTGTATATCTTCCAGTGGCCAGAATATTATGCCAGCAGGGCATAGGTGTTAGTGGCCTGGATTTTATTCCTGCCATTCAGCTGACTTTTCAGGACCTGCCTTACCCTCTGTAGGTATTTGGCTGTGGCTGACCTCCGAGCTACCTCCTCATGATTGCCATTTGTCTGCAGGATTCCCAGGCATTTGTGAGTGTCCTGCACATCTACAATGTTTCCTCCAGGTAGTTCAACCCCTTCAGTTGTGATCACCTTTCCTCTTCTAGATACCATCCGCCCACATTTATCTCGTCCGAATGATATCCTGATGTCTCGGCTGTAGATCCGAGTGAGGTGAATCAGGGAGTCAATGTCATGCTCATTCTTGGCATACAGCTTGATGTCAACATGTAGAGGAGGTGGCTGATGGTTGTTCCACTTCGGAACCGGTACCCAAAGCAACTCTTTGTGATGATCTGGCTGAAGGAGTTTAGGCTTATGCAGAACAGTAAGGGGGACAGAGCATCCCCTTTGTATATACTGCATTTGATGCTCACCTGTGCAATTGGCTCTGAGTTGGCCTCCAGACTCATGTACCATAGCCTCACTGAGTTCTGGATGAACTCTCTTAATGTCCTGTTGATGTTATACAGCTTTAGGCACTACAGTATCCATGTGTGTGGCATTGAGTCATAAGCTTTCTTGTTGCCAAACCAGGTAGTGCACAGGTTGGTGTTTGTGGTCTTACAGTCTCAGGCAATTGCCCTGTCAACCAGTAGCTGATGCTTGGGTCCTCCGGTGTTGTTACCTATTCCTTTCTGTGTTCTGCTGATGTATTGCTCCATGTGCCTACACACTTTAACTGCTATGATGCCTGATAGGAGCTTCCATGTTGTGCTGAGGCAGGTTATAGGCCGGTATTTTTCCCCTCTGGGGGTCCTTAATTATGAAGACTGTCCAGTCTTGGTTTAGCCACTCTGGGTGGTTTCCCAACATTAGCAGCTGGTTCATCTGTGTTGCTAGGCGTTCATGGAGTGCAGCCAGCTTCTTAAGCCAGTAGCCGTGAATCATGTCGGGCCCTGGTGCTGTCCAGCTTTTCATTTTGGGCACTCTTGTTTGGATGTCTGCTGGGACTACTGGGTCTTGTTCTGGAAGTTGGCTGTGCTCTGCCTGTCACTCTATCAGCCGTGACTTTTCTTGTGAGAGAGGAGATCTAAGCCACCGGGATGGTACAGAGAAGTTGCAAGTGGGCCTAGAGACCCAAGTAGGAAGGGGGAGGGCTTTCATTCTCCCCCTAACAAGCCATTTAACCATCATAATTACTTTGAAGCTGTTTAAATAAAGTAAAAATGCTACACAGTTCCACTTTAAATAAAAATGTATGTACATATCAGATAATGTCTCTTCAAATGCAAAAGATAAGATGTAAAAGAATTCCTCTGCCTTCTTTTGTTTCTGCTGCTCCTTCACCCAGTGCTTTCACTTCAAGGTCAGTGAACTGACATTCATTCATTCATTCATTCATTTTCTGAACCCGCTTTATCCTCACTAGGGTCATGGGGGTCACTTGGAGCCTATCCCAGCTACATAGGGGTGAAGGAGGGGTACATCCTGGACAAGTCGCCAGTTCATCGCAGTTCTGTAGTGCCTCACAGCAAGAAGGTCCTGGGTTCGATTCCAAAACCAGTCGACGGGGGTGGGACCCTTCTGTGTGGAGTTTGCATGTTCTCCCCGTGTCTGCGTGGGTTCTGTCCGGGTACTCCGGCTTCCTCCCACCATCCACAGACATGCACTGATAGGTTAATTGGTTAATCTAAATTGAATTGAATTGAATTGAATTGAATTGCCCATAGGTGTGAATGTGAGAGTGATTGTTTGTCTCTATATGTTCAGCCCTGTGAACTGACATGTTGTGGTCAAAATACAGTCTGATAATTTGACTGAATCTGAAGAAGCCACTCCACGGCTCTGTTCTCACAGTTTGACACAGCTGTAAGATATGCTTGTCAGCTTTTCAGTATCGAGCTTGAACCACCTGAATACAGCCATTTCCAAATAAATTAAACACAATAGTATGTCAAATATAGAAGTGACCTCTTGTTTTATTCCTGTAAATGACACTACAGCTCAGGTTTGGTCCCAGGTTTCACAACAGATACTTACTAGTGGGACCACTTTCATCAAGAGCTGGACAGACTGCACATGTTTTATAGAGAGACACTCAGTTCACACTGTTTGGTTTCTCCCATGCATGTCGGTCATTTGTCAAAAAAACCCCAAAAACAAAACACTCAGTCTTTCAGTTTATCACAAACTTTTGAAGATGATAAACTGGATTTTAAAAGAAGCTAATGGTGTCAGATGAATAGAGTAGTATTTTCCTCTGATATGTGGTGAAGAAGCATAGAAAATCAAAATATTTAAGGAAAACTGTAGTAAAGTGTAGAAATGAAAAGTAAATGTAGAGTTACACTCTACCACTGGCCACACCAGAAACAGCAGGTTCATTGAGCAAAATATTTGCTCCTCAAGAATCAGTCCAGTCATGCTTTTACTTTCAAAGAGGTTTATTGAAAGAAGTATTTTGAAATTTTATAAAGTCCAACCATTGATAATGCTATCACACAATCAGAACCAGGAACTTCCCCTTTTCCTCCTACGACCGTCCTCAGTGTCTGATATGAATATAGTATAATGAGTCTCCAGAAGCACTCCACTGGCAAGCCCAGTATTCTGAGTAAATATTACAAATTCTGATGTTCCTCCATGTTGGGATGGCCACAGAATAAACATCATTAACCATTTTCAAAAGTTTTGTTGAGTTTTTTTTCTACACAACTTAGCAATTTTCAACAAAATTGATCAAATATATGCTCTTATCAGCAGACATTAACAGCTCACCCTGAAAAAGAAGTAAGATGTGGTCTAAAACTAAAACTACACTCAGATGTGTTGTTGATAACAGTAATGATCAGTGTAGCTTGTCCAAGCTGGGAGACACAGAATTTGTAACATTTCTGATGCACTTGATTTAACTTCCCATGCCAAAGCTCAGAGAAATAAATCAAACACTTCCTTTGGGAAACAGTTAACAGTTTTGCCAAGGACTGCCACACATGCACCATTTCGTTACAGCTGTTGTTACAGCAACCAAAGATACAAATATACAATAGAATATTGTATCATCTAGAATCACTATATTTGCAGCTATTCAGTATCCCTCTCTTCCATGAGCTGGAAGTAGTATGTATATATTATATATATATATAATGTATATATAAATAGGACTCTCCCATAACCTGGAAGAATTCAGTGTTTCACTCTACACACAGTTTGCAAGCATACAGCAAAAATCAGCTGCTTTGCACGTGAAACCGTCTCATTGCTGGATGATTTTCGGTGCAGCATGCAAGTAAAAATGTGCACAATTTTAAAAGTCTTTAGTTTCATCATCCTCATTGTAATCATCCACCTCCGCATATCCATTTTCACCATGGACAGCTTCATCAACTTTTTTTTCAATAAGGTGATTATTTTCATAAGAAATTAGAGCAGACTTTATTTATTTAGTATATTTTCCTCTATAGTATTCTGCATTTCAAAGCATGCGAAAGAAAATTTTCAGTTTCTGCATAGTGCTGGCTATACGAGTGCCAAAGAGTTTGATTCCTTTACAAGTTGTAGAAGTTGGTATGTACAGGCAAGGAGTGACAGAGCAGTTCCAGTGTTGTGTAAACGGTACCAAACCCCCCCTCCCCAAGTGCTCAAAATATCTACAAATACAGGACCCGAGTCTGTCAGAACTCATAGAAACTTGTACAGAGCTGAAAAAAGCTCAGCAGTATGGAAGAGCCATTATGGGAGCTGTGTGTCTGTGTGTGTGTGAGACTGTAAGCGTGCAGCTGAGTTTATCGTTGTGTGTGTTCAAATGCAAAGGGGGTAAAACACTCAAACCCCTGTGCCCACAAACACACCCACTCCTTACCCAGAACCCCCCATGGATGCAAATCCACTTGTTTTTTATAGTCAAAGTGTACCCTTTACTGGTATAATATGCAGTATGCATTACATAAATGTACTCTAGCAGTGAATATTCCACTAAGGTCTACCGACACATACATGGTCAAATCAGAGTCAACAGTAACCACATTCTAGATTTGAGGTCATAGTTCTGAATATAACTATACAGTTCAGGCCACTAGGTGACTTGTTGGACACTAACAAAACACTCGCTACAAGTACACAAGACAGCGCCGAGAGCCCACATCTGATATTCACCAATCCAGAGGTCACCATTTCAGACAGCACTGCACCGCCAACACTCACTTTGTGTTCACTGGATAGTTGAATGTTTGGAGTCACTTGTTGTCAAGCAGTAAGCTGTTATGGAAAACTCCTTGCTTTGAGGAGTTGCAGGTGCTCAGGAAAAAGGTAACTGATGATAGCGAAGAATGTGATCACAAAATGAACCAAACAAAAGGTTAAGCAGGAGGGATCAATAGTAAGAAGGACTCAGTAGATTTGGTCAGCTGTGGACATCCACGATGCACTCATTTACCACTTAATGCAACACTGAAAAAGGGATTCCAGCTACAGAACAGAAACAGCTGTGGCACTATCTGTAATTGGACATAATAAGTGTGCTTCCATCCACCTGGTTTTAGTTGCATTATTAATTTGTTTATAAAAACCCCTGAGTGGAAACGCTGAAAACAGAAAATTGCAAAATACATAAATTCTCTAAATAAAAGTAAAAAATTCTCTAAAATTCTCTAACTAAAAGTAATTGTAAATCATTACAATAGCAACAGAATCATTAAATAAATGAAACATTAGGTGAAAACAGTAATTAAAGACCAACCACCTGATATTTAGAGCTGCAGATACAAATGTCAGGCAAAGGCTTTATGAAATAAGGTTTTCTAATGTAGATCAGTGGTTCAGTTTGGGGTCAAAAGCTGAAATCAGGTTCAGGTTTTTGTTAGGTATTAGATATGTCATGCCACTCAGCTGAAAGTAGCTAGAATTCTTTTTTTCAGTGTGCACACCATCTCCACTTTTGCAAAAACCCTGCAGGTTTAAAAACCACTTTTTTCCATGTTGCTGTAAAAATATCCCTGGTTAAACTCTAAAATCACAGATACTCCAGCTGAACTTCTCATTAAGTCACACTAAACATTCCTTTCTCAACGTATTAATTGAGTTGAATTAGGTGTGAGCTTCTAATGTCACCAGTGATATTTGTTACAGTGGTCATTGCTTTGGTTTGATACTAAAGTGCAAAAGCTGAATAGGGACACACAGCGACACAACCCCCAAAACTGACCACAATAGACCAGTGTGTGCTCTATTCATGGATCTGGGAACTGACCGATTTCTGTCTATTATTCATCAAAATAAACCTATACATAGTGTGTATCAATGCATCAGCATAAATAAAAAATATAGAACATGAGGGAAACAAATCATTCAGTGTTCAAAAACACAAGACAAAGAGAAAAATCATATTCACAGACAAAAATATTATATTGCTACAAACCAAATAAATAAATTAAATAGCTTAGACCAGCAAGCAGCAAAATACAATCTTCACAAGTCTGCATTAAAGGGGAATTTCACCAAAAGTAAGGTTCACTCTACAAATATTGTCAGCTTTCTGGTTTTATTTTACTGTAGTTGTTTTTGAGTTATGAGACGGGGAAAAATGAACTCTATGACATCAGTGACACATTCCTGAGTCGTATCAAACTATTAGAGACTATTAGAGAATAAAGTGCTGAGAATGAACAGATGTGGTTAAGCTGCTACAAGTCTTTGAAGGACTATTGCACTTGGATTTGGACTCTCCTTCATTTGCTTCGACTCCGTCACTCTGTGGCAGGAAACGGTCTGTTTTCACAGACACCAAGAATTATGGATGAGGGAAGACAATTTGAAGATGTCATAGGTTCAATTGTCCTTCATCTTGACAACTCAAAATCTAAAAAAATTGGTTTGGGTGAAATGGTCCATGTTTTAACCATTCAATAAAGGAATCACTGCACCAGCTCAGGGAATTATTGTCTTAAAGCTTCACCTGTCCAAAGGAATTGCAGACTGTCTGAGCATAACCATTTCGTGTTCATGTTCACCTGCAGCAGTGTCTTTTCACCGATCCTTGGGAAAAGCTCAAGTAACATTATTCATTTTCCTTTTCCTACAGTTTATGATGGTGTGACGGTGTATTAGGGCCAGGTAAGGTTCAGGAAAAATACAACAGTGGGTAATATGGGTAATATTTTGAGAAAAAAAGAATTTACAATATATAATCATAAATTTCAAAGACAAAAACACTACAGTGTACTTAATTGAAAAAGACATAATTTCTGAGATTAACGTAGTAAATTAATGACAGAAAATTTAAGTAATCTCTGAGGATTAAGTTATACAATTATGAGACAATAACATAAATATAGTGTGAGATTAAAGTTGTAACTTTACAAGAGAAAACCTTGTATGTTTTCTGGGCCTAAAAAGTCATATATTTGCAATCACATATTTAGAAATTCTCTGAGATTTAAATTGTAAACTTCTGGGAGAATGATTTAAATATTCTCAGAGATTAGATTAAGAAATATGCAAGAGAAAAACTGGAATCTGAGATCATAAAGTCACACATTTAACACAAAAATTGTAGACATACTCTGAGATTACCATTGTAAATTTACAAGAGTGAAACTTGAATATTTTTTGAGGTCAAAACTGTAAATCTGAGCAAAAACTAATATAATTTGAGATTATATAGCAAATTTACAAGTGAGAAACTCAACTATTTTCTGAGATTACTAAGTCATATATTTACGGAAATGAAATGAATATTCCCGAAGGTTAAAGATGTGCATTTACAAGAAAAAATTCACAAATGCAAATCATGCAAGTCATAAACCTGATGGACCCAAGGGTCCGTTTTAACTTAAACTGTGATCTTTTCCTAAACTGAACCACACTGCCTCCATGTATCTGAATAGTCACAATGTGAAATTTGTAAATTCTGAGTTTTCCTTCAAATATTACCCATCTGTCTAGACTTATTATTATTATTATTTTTTTATTTTTTTTTTTTCAGTTCTAATACACCATTACACATTAGTGAGAGGATTTACTGACCATGTGATCTGTTACTTTCTTGAAGTCTGGGTAACAGTTTGCTCAGAATGTTTGCTTTCAGATTTAATGGCTGTTTCTGTCATATTTTATGAACTTGACAAACTGAATAAAACTTGAACATTCCAGGAAGAAAAAAATTCACACTAAATTCAATTACTAAAAAAATAACCGCAAAGTCAGAACACTAATTGTTTGGTACAACTTCAAACTTTCTAAAGATACTTTATGTATTTCTGTAGTTATAATATAGTAATGAGGATTTCCTTTGGGTCAACATTGACAAGTATTTTACACTTCATTATTATTGTGTTCATAGGACAGGAGGTAACAGATTCAGTTTCAGCTAATGTGGTGATTCTACATCTTTCTTTCTCATTAAAGCTGGAACATTTAGCTCCTACATTTTAAAGGGTGTGTGTCTTTTGTCACCTGCCTCCTTATAGAGCCATCTGGATCAGTTTAGTGGTGACCGTGTGAATCCAGTGACCCTCCACATTGTGTGGAAGCAAACATACAACACATGTTCTGCAGACTCAAAGACAGAGATGAGGATAAACACACAGAGAAAAACTTTGGACCTGAACCTATCACACACAGAATTAATAATAAAGATCTAAGCACACTCACTTCTTCTTGCCAGTGTTTGCATATTGTACTGTGGATAGAATAATGGTGCATTCGGCTGGTCGTTGTAAACTGGCAAACTTGTATATTTTCACAATACGTGACAAAGTCATATGTACATGGTGAAAGCATTCAGGTTGCTTGCGCAGGTGAAAAAAGTAAGGAGCAATGAAATCTGAGGTAGCAAATTTAACTAAGATAAACTAGAGGAACTTAATCTTTTTTTCTTTTTTTCTTTAATACGTGCTTTGATTATTTTCTAGAAAAAACAAAGCAGGCAAGTATCACTTCATCACTTCATCTCTTAAAGGTCATATGTGTAGCTCCAAAATTGAAAAGCTGGGATTTCCTGCTTGCTTAAATATTCCTTTTGCTGTGTTTTTGGTGAAGTTTGCCAGTTTACCTGTCAGTGACACTGCCTAAGCATGCCGTGTAGTCTTCACTCACCAGAAAGTCTGTACAATGTTAATGATAATAGGGCAGCTGATATGTTCGTTGACAAAAATTCATGGCTTTTAACCCTCCAGTTCCCACCCCTGAGGTGCAAACCAGCCAATCCAGTGTGCTCTTGGGAAGAGAGAGGGGGGTGGTGGTATATTAGCTCCACCTCTTGGGGCAGGACTTCATGGGGAAGGAACCAATGATAGAAGGGGACAGCAGGTTTTCCTGTTAGGCCAGCTAACACTACACTTCACCAACCAGTTTGAGTTTGTCGGAAGCGCCACGGAGATAGAGAATAGAATAATCAATAGTATATCAATAGGATTTCAGTGCAAGACATAAATGGCTACTTGTTTCATCGTTATTCTGTCCGTTGTTGTCTTTGCTTAATCTTATCAGTCATCCAAACACTGGATACAGCAGTAAAGGGATTCTTCTACAAGACAGCAGTTGTATTCTGTGTGTGTTTGAAGGGGTGTCACCTTCTGAGAACTCCTGACCACATAGGTCTGGCTTGACCTGGACTGTCTTCATACAGTAATTTGCAGAGCTCCTCTCTGCTTGGTTTGCGGTTTTGGTTAAAGATTGTGGAGTTCAAACGGCTCCTACGGAGATGGGGGAAGAGAGAGAACCTTTTTCCTTTACCCCACCTCGTCTGGTTTTCCTCTTTCAGAGGATTGGGTTTGTTACTTGAGGTTAAATCTGAGCAGTGAAGATAACAGGGTGCCCTAAAGGGTGCAGGTGTAGATACAGTAGGTGCCTCCTGATGTCGAAAGGGCCACAAGGAGTCGCGGAAACAGAGGGGGCTGCAGCATAAAACATCTCCCTCTCTTCATTTTATCCCTCCCTTCCACTCTCCTCCCCCCTTCCCCTCTGCCTTAGCTCCCCCCTGGGTCAGAGCTGTGTTTCTGTGGTGTCCGTGAGTCCAGAGGTGACTGTGGTTCCTGGAGGGACAGCCTCCTTTGGGTTTCCTGATCCAGAGGAGATCCTCCGGCCCCGGCTCCCATACACACCCCCGAACTGAAGTCTAACCCTGCCCCTAAGCTGGACCCCACAGCTACCCCGCCCCCTAATTCTAGCCCTAAACCTGAACCTGTAGCTGTCGGCCCTGAAATGACCCCAATGGCGGCACCACTTTCCAGTCCCATCTCCAGCTCCAGATGCTGCCCCAGGCTGTCCAGTCCAGAGGGGGTGAGGTGGCCCTGGCTGGTGCTGATCAGTGGGCAGTCCTGGGGCTGCAGGGAGTCCAGAGGCTTGGCTGGAAACTCTTCAAAGTCCTGGGAGCTCAAGATCTGCAGGCAAAGACACCGAGACGAGAGAAGAACAAAATGAAACATGAGAATCTGTGTTCCTAAGATGCTATTAAAATAATATCTGCATTTAAAACACATGCTGATACAGCATTTATTCCTCAATTTTACATTTAAATAAACATTATTTCAACTTTAGTGTTAGGGCACATTGTGTATTTGGTGATATCTAGGGGTGAAGTTGCAGATTGTAACCAACTGAACACAGCAGCCCACTGTCCTCTTCCAGGCAGCAAAAAACATGTCAGGTCCTTGTTGGAGTCAGGGTTTGTATTGTTTGTTTTGGGCTTTTCAGTTAAGGGGAAATTAACTCTGGTCCACAGCAGTGGCAGCTGCTCGTCTTTCAGACAGGGGAAGCTCATTGTCGGCTTACATAAAAAAAAATTGTCAAGTTATTTAAATATAAATTCGGTCCTCTGTTCCTTTTTAAGAAAATGGTCAGTGACCTTATCGTACCAAGTAGGCGTCTTTTCCAGGGACTGGACCAGTGTCCTCTCAATGTCCAGCAGAGCTGAGCTGCTTAGACGACTTTGGCCCATTGTGTTGTGGGTGTAAGACTTCAGCCTTTTTAAACAAGAGATGCTCCTTTCACTCTGACCTAGCCGACAGTTTGATTGATTTAACTATCTACAAAATGATATTAAACTCGAACAAGAAATGATTAAATTATGGAACTGAAACAAGAAAACGCTGAAATTATGTTAAATTGAAACAAGGAAGTCCAATGAGTGTGTTTTATTTACAGTGCAAGAAATGAACGAGTAATTTTGTAGTGGTTTCTCTCTCAATTTCACAGCAGAATGCGCGGTGGTATTAAACTGAACTGTGTCAGTGAAGGAGTAGATCTGAAAACAGCTGTCAATCAAACGGGATTCAGCTTTTTGACTGATCATCCAATCAGCACGTGGGATTCTGGCGTCCAGCCCGGCCGAGCTCCGCCCACAGCTCCATTCACCCCAAGAGACGCCGGGCGTCTGGGGGCGGGACAACATCGTGGCATTTATCCAATTACCGTCCAGTTTTGAGGCAATGAAAAAAACTGTTCCACTCAGTCCCATTGAAGCCCAGAGACGCCCGGCGTCTACGGACAAATGCACTGAGCAGAGATCGAATGAGAAAACAGCGCAACGGGAATGGAGGAGAAGTGAACAACATCGAGTCTTTTGGTTTGTGATAAAGCTGATTCTGAACGAACTTGTCTGTGAGATGAACGTGTTCTAACACATTTGTAGTCAATGAAATGTCAACACAACCGTACATATTTAACCATTTAATTTTCATAATTTTAGGGGAAGCCGGGCTTCCCTTGCAGTCTATGAGAAATCGCCACTGGTCCACAGTCAAACATAGTGGGTAATGGAAATGTGTCTTAACTCTACCATTGTAGAAACATGACAGTGCAACATAGTGGACTCCATGGAAGCCACACACTCCCCATGTCATTCTAATGATACACACTCAACTAAAGAAATCATAATTATGAATGTTATAGTTCATCTCTGCAAACAGATCATTCTAAATCCCTTTGAATCTTACACACTAGGCATTTACAAAGAAAACAAGGTGATTAAATTCAGCATCAATGATTAATCAAATGATAGCCATAAATATTATTTATACTCTTTTATAGCATAAATATGTATATATGTATGTATAATTTTTAGTCTGTCTTAACCATGATCAGGGAGCTCCTGGGAGTACCTGTCCATGTCTTTTGTCTGTGCTGTTTTTAATCTGTCCCCTGTATGCGTCCTTGGGTTTAATGTTTTTTGTGTATAACATTTGAGATGCCCTCTCCAGACTGCAGAACAAATCTACCTATGGGTATCAATAAAAAGTTACCTTGAACCTTGAACCTTGATATGGTGTGTCTACATACACTGCCTTGCCAAAACAAAAGTCTCCACCAAAAAAAAAAGGTCATACATTCTAATATTTTGTTAGACTGCCTTTAGCTTTGATTATGGCACACATTCACGGTGGCATTGCTTCAATAAGCTTCTGCAATGTCACAAGATTTATTTCCCTCCAGTGTTGAATTAATTTTTCACCAAAAACTTGTATTGATGATGGGAGAGTCTGACTGCTGCACAAAGTTTTCTCCAGCACATCCCAAAGATTCTCAATGGGGTTAAGGTCTGGACTCTGTGGTGGCCAATCCATGTGTGAAAATGATGTCTCATGTTCCCTGAACCACTCTTTCACAATTTGAGCCTGATGAATCCTGGCATTGTCATCTTGGAATATGCCCGAGCCATCAGGGAAGAAGAAAATCCATTAATGGAATAACCTGGTCATTCAGTATATTTAGGTAGTCAGCTGACCTCATTCTTTGGGCACATAATGTTGTTGAACCTAGACCTGACCACATGCAGCAACCCCAGATCATAGCACTGCCCCCACAGGCTTGTACAGTAGGCACTAGGCATGATGGGTGCATCACGTCATCTACCTCTCTTCTTACCCTGATGCACCCATCACTCTGGAACAGGGTCAATCTGGACTCATCAGACCACATGACCTTCTTCCATTGCTCCACAGTCCAATCTTTAAGCTCCTTAGCAAATTAAAGCCTTTTTTTTCTGGTTAGCCTCAGTGATTTGTGGTTTTCTTAAGGCTTCACAGCTGTTCAGTCCCAATCCCTTGAGTTCCCTTCGCATTGTGCTTGTGGAAATGCTCTTACTTTCACTATTAAACATAGCCCTGAGTTCCACTTTTGTTTGTCTTTGATCTGATTTCACCAAATGTTTAAGTGATCGCTGATGAAAATCAGGATTTTTTTTCGATCACATTTCTTCCTTGAAGACAATGATTCCCCTTTATTCTTGATTTGACCCTTCTTCACAAACAGACTAACATCTTTTCCATGACCACAGGATGTGTCTTTTGACATGGTTGTTTAAGAAATGAGAAGCTACTCATTGCGTCAGCTGGGGTTAAATAACCTGTTGCCAGCTGAAAGATCATGGCCTATGTAGTCATTATCCAACAGGAGGCTCATCCCTATTTGCATAGTTAAATCCAGGTGGCTACTTCTATTTCAGCCATGCAGTGTATGTGTGTGTTAAACTGACTGTGGTCATTGCCATTGCTAGAAAAAAAGGTAATAGTGATACCTGTGATAGTGAGGCCAAAGTATCTGTCTCCAGAGGTGTAACAGGCTGAACCAGTCTCTCTCCTAGACCTGGTCCTGGACCTGGACCAGGGTAAGGGGAAGCCTGCAGGAGACAGGAGAACTGCTCAGTGTTGCTCTGAAAACATGTGCTGATGTGTGAAAGACTTCAAAACCCTGTGACCGCAAAGGTCATACATACATATAGTTTGTGTGTGGACATGTTCTTACCTGAGGTGGTGATGAGACTGCACTGTAGGCAGGAGGAACCAGAGCCATCTGTCTCTGAAGCAGCTGCATGATCGCTCCAATGTCTGTTGACATGCGGGTCTCCAACCTACAGGTAGTAAATGAGAATGATTATCTGTTTATTACTAAATAAAAACATTTAGAGCTTATCCATTCGATCATTCCTTTTCTTCTGTACATGTTATCTTCAATGTGTAGTTCTCAATATAGTGTAATCTGAGTGAGTCTGTTAATATTGCATAGGACAGGGTTCTATCTATATAATGAGCTATATGATGATTTATAGTATAATTTACTTAGATCTAAGAGCACAGAAAAATTGAGTTTAACAGCATACAGAATACAAGCAGTCAGAAAATTATTCATTATATACTGATAATTGCCAGTCATTTCTGAGTTTGACGTTTTAGTTGTCACAATCTTTTTTGTTTGAAACAGAGGTGAGAGAAGGACGAATCTCCTCAAACTCAGATTAATGCTATGGAAAACACTGACCATCACACTGAATGTTATGTTCACACTGCCAAATACTTTTAGCTACTTGGCAAATATTAACACCAAGCTGTGTCTTGGTACAATGTATTTTTAAGTAATAATTAACAACCATTCACAAAATTGTTTGACAGTTAGTTTTCAACGACAACTACAGTAGACCTGTCTCATACAGTAAGAGAATCACATTTTTACAGAGGCTTAAAAAGTCTAAGCAGCAGACAAACTGTCCGTCACAGCGGCCACATGGAAGATATTCAAGCTAAAATGTAAAATTAACAGAGTGATCATTTACAAAAGAACAACCAGTACACTTAACAGAGAGTCCAAATAAGCTGGCTGTGACCAGAGTGATTTATGGAAAAACAGAAAAAAAAAAAAGATTTAGTATTTACAGAGAAATGTTTGATACATCATTTTTTTTTATTGTTGTTGTTGAATAGTGGGTCAATTACAACTATGCTATGATGGGTATTACATTATTTCCATCATAGTCTAAATATCAAGCTGTGCTTATTTCTTTTTTCCCCACACAGAGTGCTTCATTATGTGTAATCACATGCATGTGGTAAGTGTGACATCTGCCTGTAAGTGAACAAAAAAATAAATAAAAACTTGGATCTTTTACTCTGCAGGAGTATAAAATAAAGTTGTTAAAGTTGGTTGTTTTGCAAAATGTCAACACATCTACAAAAACATGATCAAAGTTCTATTTTTGTTCTATTTTTGCACATACATTACATGATCATGTGGTTTTCTGTTTACGACGCCATATTGGTAGGCAAGCTTTCCTTGGATCGTACAATTGCCTATTGTTGGTGATATTTATCTTTCTCCTGTGTAGATCTACAATAACATAAAGCTTTAAGCAGTGTGATCATGGTAACCACATGTGTTGCGGTTGGTTGCAATAGATGAGTTTCATATGACGTATGCATACATTAAGTCTTGGAGGCAGAAGTCACGCTGAGTTCGTAGCGTGTTAAACGATGGACCTGCAAAACTCCTGTGTGCCATTTATAACTTAGCTTTCACCAAGTATAAGTTAGGCAGAAAGACCGCTCGGTTCTATTGGTGTCAGCGGTGGTTCTGTTCTGCCGACCGCTGTTTATAGTTATTACCGTGGTTAGCATAGTTCCTCAGTATAGTTAGCCTGCGTGCCTGTTGTGCTTAGCGGCGTGGAAAAAAAGAATTGTCATCATGTGGTATGGTGATGAAGACCCCTTTAAACCTACCAGGAGGGCTTCCCCTGGACTATCACCCTATAGAGAGAGAGTGATTGTGGATCTGCCTGCTCCCTTTGCCGACAATGGCAGCCAGAGTTTCCTCAGCTGGGTGAGGCAGCTGGAAGTGGCAGTCGGAGCTACGGAGGGCGACACCGGTGAGTTCAGCGGGGAGCTGGTGAGAGTACTCCCCACCTGTCTGTGACAGTCTGCTTTTGTACTATGGGACAGCCTTCCTGATGCGGTCAAGGCAAATTATGCAGCCGTGAAAGAGAAGATGGGATCGGCTTTTGGACAGAGACAGTTAATGGATCATTTTAGAGCTAACGTATCGGCTTGTTCATGAGTTCCGGGTGAGAGCCTGGAGGTGTACGTGGCTGATGTGAGCCAGCTGGTAGCTGGTACTTGTGTTTTTGCCTCCGAGTTGCATGCGCATCACTGTTGTTAGTCAACACTGAAACTCATCTATGGTGCCTTTATCACAAGCAGATGTACTCACAAATAACAAAACACGCAAACACGAGTCCAAAGAAAAACACCATATAAAGCAACAGTTCTGATTTTCTGGATCCAGATTAGCGTGCCTACCAATATGGCGGCGTAAACAACAATCACATGACCAGTGACGTCAGCGGCAAGTCCTGATTATGAGGCAGTCTGTGCAGTCATAATACACTTAATGCACAAATACTGCTGCTCCATTTCTACTATAAACTTTAGATTTAAATTATTTTTGTTAAACTTAGTTTTGCTTATCTTACATTTCTATTCCCATTCTGTTATTGTTTTGTTATACTGCCATAAAAATTCATGTTTCCCACAGGAGTCAACTTAAGTTTATTTATGTTATTACTAAAGCAGAGTCTCAGTCAATGGAAATAGATAAATGTTTGTTATGAGCATCAGGCTGCATGCACACTTCAAAACACACCAAGTTTAATTTCACATGAGGCCTGCTGGGTCCTATCTGCAACTCTCACATACAGCTAATTAGGACTCATTCTGCTGATACTGTGTCTTATGCTCTGTTAAACTTACTTACAACAGAGAATTCACCATATGTGCAGATATTTTGAGCACTTTGGGGAAACATTCACTCCTTTACATACACAGTGAGTCCCCGTTCAACTTCCCTATGCACACCTACAGCCTGCTGACACATCCTGTTCTGCAGAAGTACCCAGGCAATCATGCGTTAAAATTCAAGCATTCAGCAGGGAGAACAGCCGGCCTCATAGCTACAACCAGCACGAAGATACACGGCCTGTGATCTCAACGAGACCTGACAAAGGAGCCTGGTCCAGCAAAAGGCTACAGGGATGGAAAAACATCTTTGTTCCACTACTGTGAAGAGAGACGCAGCCATGTGAAAGAAATGATCTGAGGCTGTCAAGACTCAAAGACATTCAACTTGTTCGCTTGGACCTTTACACTGTCTTTTCTTAAATAGCTGACGCTGTATGTGAATGATCTCTTTGCTTTCAGGGGAGTTCAGGTTTACACTTTTTTGTTGCTAGTGAGGACAGATAGTGCATTTAAAAAGAACATGATTCACCCTTTAATTATTTACTAAAAGAGAAACAGATGAAAAGTAGCTGCTAAAGTTCTGATAGGAAATATCAACAGGAAAAATGTGTTATGTATTACAAAACCGAGAAGGCATATTACATCCTTTATAAATTCTATATCTGCCATTTCTGGCCAATATCTGACCTTTAATGTCCATTTCTGAAAAGATGATCAGAAACAATGCTTAATAATCACTTAATCTAGCTTTTATTTATCATTAATCTGAGCAGTAAAATGTGAATAACAAGAGTAAGAAAACAGGTGACACGAAGGTACTGCTGTCATTTTCAAGAGTTTAATCTTTGACTGTTTTGTTGTATCACATTTGGTATCAAGAGTCAGATTTTTCTGATCACTGATATAAAGGTGCAGTTTGGAAGATTATGATTAAAAAATATATATTATAAGTTACAACTGGCATGTCGTATCCTGAAAAAAGTAAATGCCTCCATGTGTATTTTTGTAACGCTTCATCAAGATATAATGTGTAAAGTGATGTGCTAATTGAAATTAGAATATTAAAGTGCTAGCAGTACCAGAAAATAAGGTACTGTGCAAAAGTCACAGACAGCCTTTAGCTTTGTTGTTTTTGCAGAGTTGTAATTGATATGCGTCTTTTTTTCATAAAATATGCAGGAAACATGTAGAAATATGTGAACGGAGATCACACTAAATACTGAATTTACAAGCAAAAGCTGTTAGCTTTTTAATACTGTGCACCTATTTTTTGTTTGACCCTAACCTTAACCGTAACCCTAACTCATTACAGCCCTGCAAAAACACCATAATGGATATCATATTGGACTGATGATTGACTGGATGTTACACATACTCACTGCACCGTTTCAAGTAGTTTAGTAAGAGGGGACAAAGCAGGACTGGTTGGTTAGCATACAAAAAGCTGTAATACAATATGCTGACATTTTGACATAATGTCAGAGACATTATTTCTTACAAGGTGGATGATTATTTTAAGCAAATTTTTCAGCATTTTATCATATAAATATTATAAATAATACCATTAAAGCTCATGATTTGTGCTGCCACACTTTGATAGTGATTCCAATAATTTGTATGCATGCCTGAATCTTTAAAAAAATGAATTGGTGATGAGTCACTCTTGTCCATGAGTCATCCATCAATGATAATCAAATTCAAGGTGAGGAACACACAGGAAAAATAGAAATACTTGCCAAACAAAATATATTGTCAATGTTTTAGACACATGGAAAAATTCACAAGTCAGTGTCCTCTGACTAGAAGATGAGCAGCCTCTGGATACATCATAGGTTGTACCTAAAACAGCAGCAACAGCCACAGCAGACACCTGGTCAGAGGTCCAGTGGGACATACCTGTTGAGCTGTTTCTGCAGCAGGTCCAGGCGTGTGTCCAGCTGGTTACGTTGCTGACGGCTCAGGCTGTGCAGTGGAGTGTTGAGAGGAGGAGGGGACACTAGGCTGCAACTGGGAACCTCCTGGTACTGACCACCTCCCCGACTCTCCCCCCAGAAACTAAAAATGTTGGACACCCCTGAGAACGCTCCTGTGTGAAGGCAGTACAGGTTGGGAAGAGAGGCTGGGTTTTTACTTTGTCCAACGGCGAGTGGTTACTGATGTGTTGGAATCTAGTTTACCTGATAGGGCATTGCAGGTGTTCCCTGTCTTAGGGTTTCCATCACCCTCAGTGTTCTCTTTGAAATTCATGGGCTTGGCCTGAGCATGTGGATTCTCCAGCATTGCAGGTGGAGGAGCTAGGCTGGTCACAACTGACTCCTCTCCCTGTGAGAGGAGCGGATTCGAGTCAATAAAATCCATTTTCAACTCTGCAGTTGAAAGGAAGTTAGCATGAAAACTGGTTAACAAGAATGACAGAAGTTCAAATGGAGGCTTCTGGGAGAGCACTGAATACCAAAAATCCATACAGACCACCACCTATTTACAGCCAGGTACAAAAATGGGTTTGGTCTCTAGAACAAATTCATTCAAATAGGACTACTGCCCTGTAGCTCATGTTCTATCAAGAATCAGTAACAAGTTGAATTTGCGAGGTTGTCAGGTTCTTAAGCGATGTTAGAGTCCTGTGGTCTTGATGCAGGAGATCAATCTCCCAATAGAAGTGGGTGGTACTTTCACTGGAGGAGAACTCAACTCATTAAATCAAAGTCCATATATGACTTCCTAGCAGTGCTCAAGAGTAACTATATTGATATCTGTAATCATTTCCATGGCCTGTTATAAGTAAAGTCAAGACATTGTCCCAAGGAAGCTACATAAAATTTTCTAAATGAAAACAACAGGTAGTTTTGCTAGAGAAGATGTTTGAAGAAACTACTGACAAAGACAAAGGCAAAGACGAAGATGGTGACGGACACAGCGCCATCACAATAGCTCATGGCCTATTGGCCAGTGACCTAATAAAAACTGAGGGTAAATGTTTATATGACTCCTCTATTTAAATTGTCTTACAGTTTAAAGATACAAATAATTAGATGTTTCATATCTGGACTTGACTAATAAGTCAAGTGTAGCTGCAGGGTTGCACATTTTTGTTGCTTTAGAGGAGCAGAGGAGAGGTACCAATGAAGATTGTTATGGAAAATTTCAACATGAATGAAGGTTTACACCCGGAGTTAGCTAACATCAGCAAACAACTGCCTCCCACCGCAACAGTATATAAGAGCACACAATCATGAGTAAATATGACATATGATATAAACCTATGTGACTGTGGCTGCTTGGAGAGACAGGTGGGTGGGTGCTGTCACAGGTGGCCACTAGGTGTACCTGACAGCTCAAACTTACACTATATTGCCAAAAGTATTTGCTCACCTGCCTTGACTCACACATGAATTTCAGGTCCATCCCATCCCTAGTCTATGGGGTTCAATCTGACATGAGTCCACCCTTTGCAGCTATAACAGCTTCAACTCTTCTGGGAAGGCTGTCCACAAGGTTTAGGAGTGTGTTCATGGGAATTTTGGACCATTCTTCCAGAAGCGCATTTGTGAGGTCCCACACTGATGTTGGACAGAAGGCCTGGCTCTCAGTCTGCGCTCTAATTCATCCAAAGGTGTTCTATGGGGTTGAGGTCAGGACTGTGTGCAGGCCAGTCCAGTTCATCCACACCAGACTCTGTCCTCCATGTCCAAATGGACCTTGCTTTGTGCACTGGTGCACAGTCATGTTGGAAGAGGAAGGGGCCGGCTCCAAACTGTTCCCACAAAGTTGGGAGCGTGGAATTGTCCAAAATGTCTTGGTCTCCTGAAGCATTCCCAGTTCCTTTCACTGGAACTAAGGGGCCAAGCCCAGCTCCTAAAAAACAACCCCACACCATATTCCCTCCTCCACCAAACTTTACACTTGGCACAATGTGGTCCCGCAAGTATCGTTCTCCTGGCGACCGCCAAACCCAGACCCGTCCGTCAGATTTCCAGATGGAGAAGCACGATTGGTCACTCCAGAGAAGGCGCCTCCACTGCTCTAGAGCAGTCTAGTCCAGTGGCGGCGTGCTTTACACCACTGCATCCGGCACTTTGCATTGCACTTGGTGATGTATGGCTTGGATGCAGCTGCTCGGCCACGGAAACCCATTCCATGAAGCTCTCTGCACACTGTTCTGGAGCTAATCTGAAGGCCACATGAAGTTTGGAGGTCTGTAGCGATTGACTCTGCAGAAAGTTGGCGACCTCTTCACACTATGCGCCTCAGCATCCGCTGACCCTGCTCCATCAGTTTACGTGGCCTACCACTTTGTGGCTGAGTCGCCGTCGTTCCCAAACACTTCCACTTTCTTATAATCCAGCTGACAGCTGACTGTGGAATATTTAGGAGCCAGGAAATTTCATCACTGGATTAGTTGCACAGGTGGTTCCACGCAGGAATTCACTGAGCTCCTGAGAGCGACCCATTCTGTCACAAATGTTTGTAAAAGCAGTCTGCATGCCTAGGTGCTTGATTTTCTACACCTGTGGCCATGGAAGTGATTGGAACACCTGCATCTGATTATTTGGATGGGGGAGACAATACTTTTGGCAATATAATGTATATTAACAGATTTTTTTTCCTGACAGACAGCTCACCTGTAGAGATGGTTAAGAAGTTCCACTAATGAGACTGTCAAAGGATTTTAGGAAGCAAATATTTCATGAAGTTTATCCCTACTAAACTAGAATACCCAATCTGTTAGCATAGCAGAAGCAAGATTATCTAATGTCATGTTGTGCATTAATGAGTAAGTCAGTGGTAATATTACTTTGGCAAGTTTCAATTATTGCTCTTCCCCTGCTCACTCTCAAGATGGAAACATCTGAATCACAAGGCTTCAAAACAGTTTCCACAAAACAATGGGTGATGTCAAATTCTTTTATAGACTACAGTCAGCCAGTCAAAGCACCAAGCTAATGTTTATTGTGAAGAAAAAAAGGACAGATTGAGTAGTCATGATGAAAAATGATACCTCATCGCCACTGGAATGAGAAGACACTGAGCTGCGATGAGCCTCCCACTGCCTCTTAGGTGTTTCCTCTTGTTTTTGGTTGTTGGCTGCTTCCCTGTGTCTTCGTCGGACCGTTTTATGGGATTTTTTAATCTCCCCAGCATCAGCATCATCTGTACAAATGTGGACAGGAGAAGATTTACAAAGGGGAATGAGTTAGTCCAGCCGGATTAAGAGTATCACATAAAAGCATAGTTTTAAGAATGGACATTTTATTACTAAATTAAAGTCACTTAGATTATACTTGAATAAAAATCAGGCAGTATCTGTATTTATGAGACCATAAGAACTGGGCCGAAGTAAAAGATGAGGGCTGGAAATGGGTTACCTTTTTCTGTACGTCTTCGGAACGATAACTTGCGTCTGCGTAATTTGTTGAAACCCCCACACTTGGACTCATCACTACTAGGAGAGCCTGGGATCATGTTAGTCTAAAACAGGAAAGGACAAATGCTTCAAAACTTGGACAGAATACTTAACTTTGTGTCATAGTACAGACATAGTATTCTGGGTGTACACCCACTGAAGCTGAAGTTGGAAACCTACATCTCGGAGGTTGAAGGTTATTTCCAGGTTGTTCCAGAAGTTGTCTGCAAACTCTGGATACATGTCCAGCACCTCCAAAACATCTTCTCTTAAGATTTTGTGAAGGTCACAGTAGGTTAGAGCCCTCACATCAGCGTTGGATTTACCTGATCGTGCGTAGAGGTTGATTGGCTCACCAAAGATGTCATTTTTTCCTGTGAGAAATGAACAAAAAACAAGGTCTGTTCAATACAGGAACTGAAAATATTCCAGATTTTTACAAGCATCCTCCACAGAACAATTAGTTTCATAGATCAGACATGAGACTTGATAACATACAGTACATATGGGTTGGCTTATGCTTTATAACCTAAAAATTATATCAGAAACATTAATGACTTCAAATTTAACAAACGGCACAAACTTTTGGTACATTTAGTTTTGCTTTACATGCGATCTATATAATATACAGGAGTATCCACTATAAATATTCCTAGATCATCTAGATCATACCCCAGGTCTATTTCAGAAAATGAAGAGTGCACACTGAAAAGTAGGATTATTATTATTACTACTACTACTACTACTACTACTACTACTACTACTAATAATAATAATAATAAAATAGTTTTCACTGAATACGTGATATTCTGATCTATACAAGAGTCAAAACTGCATATTTTGTTTGGATATTCCTAATTAGTGCATTTTTCTGAATGGGGCATCCTCTTGCAGCTGATATTATTCCACCTTAACGAGGATTCTCTGGACATCCACATTCAGTACATTCCAAATATGGATCTCAGTTGGAGGTTGTGACACACAGCTTGTGTCTACATTCAGCTGGAGAAGAGACAAAGATCCACTCCAGTAAAGATGCATACTCAGTAGAAAAATCGTCATGTTTGCTCAGAGGCAGAAACACATAGGTTTAAGCATTATGAAAGAGTATATGAGGAAGGTTTGAAATTAAGCACATTCTGATTTGAAGATTACCGTTTTTTTTCAAGAAGGTGCTGGAATAAAGGTTGTGTGAAGTAGTGGAAAAGTTTGGAAAAACACATTTTTGATGAGGGTATGTACAGGTTCATGTGAAAAGTAATATTAGTTGATTTGTAGTCTTTGGGAACAAGGGCAACAACTGTAATATTTTGTGCACATGTCAGTGTGCACAAAATATTATATTGTCAGTGAGTTGATCTGATGGTCCTTACTACTATTTATGTTTCTAATAACCAGTAGATGGCACCACTAGCTAATCATACTGAAAGTTATGTTTGTTGAGAGGCAGCTTGTTTTGTCCATAAAGCATCCAGAGTATCCAAAGCCGAAACTTACAAGAGACTAAAAACTTAAAAGACACCACTGCTGCCCTGCTGATGTCATCCTGAGTGACTATGAGCTCAGACAAGTAATGAGTTGTTGTTTACCTAGGATTGCTACCACTACATCTCCTCTCAGTATCTCTATGGAACCCCTAGATATGAAGTAAAGGGCAGTGAGGACGTCCCCGGCGTGGACCAGTGTGTCCCCTGGTGGTGCGTGGGTGGTCTTAAACTTCATGGCCAATGCCCTGAGGCAGCCCTTGGTCGAGCCTTTAAAAGCTTTACAGTTCTGCAGCAGAGTCCGGTTCAGATGGAGGCAGATATCTGCCTGCAGACACTCTGGGAAACCTTTCAGCACCTGCAGAGATCGAAGTGAGGGGAGGGGGACAGAGGGGTAAAAGAGTGGGGAAAACAGATGGAAGAATAGGTGAGGAAGAGAAGACAGGATAAAGAGGCACATAGTTAAAAGATGGGAGGCGTAGAGTGGGTGAATTGATAGAGATAGGTTACGTCAGTATTGATAAGGACTATTAGCAGTAGTTGACTGACACATAAAGTCTAGAACATAAAGCTAATGTCAAGTAAATGTCACAGATTATGGAAGCTTTCAAAGGAATCATAAAAAATGGAGCCTTTACTGTCTTTATTGGCTCCATCCCTATCGATGAACACTTACGCGGCATTAGTCTTTTACTGTTGGTATACCATTCCCCAAATGAACATGACCAAACTAATTGCCTATACATTCATCACAAGGGATAAGAATACGAGGAGCAGTTAAGGTTTCAATTTAACTTTTTATGGGTTTCACCTCTAAGTAGGAGACAAGCATCAGCAGTTTGAGATCCTCCACGCTTTAAAAGGGTGGAAGTATTGATTTTTTCTTTTAGCAATTTGGTGCAAAATAATTTCAAACTATTTCAGAGGGCTTTGCGGAACACAGTCAGCAGGTCCATAGAGTGTAATTAATATGAAGAATCGGTGCAATTTTAATGAGTTGACTGTGAGCATAGAAACCCACAGCTCTTTTAAGCAGCAGCAGTATGGGCTTCTCTTGTAACTCTCTGAGTGCACAGAACAGAAACTGTGCCTGAAAACACCCACACTGTGTTTCTCCCTCCTCATTTCTCTCCCTTTCATCCATTTGAAGCAGCCTTTTACATTTCAGCCTTCACTGGGCTCCCTCTTCATCTCTCCATCAGCTCATGTCTGTTTCTGTTGTCTCTAGTCTCTTTTCTTGTATTTTTTTTCTTCTTATATTGGTTACCACGGTGTTGTGTTGCACCGCTCCCCCACCCACCCCACCCACCCACACACACACACACACACACACACACACACACACACACACACACACACACACACACACACACACCCACCCACACACACACACACACACCACACACACACACACACACACACACACACACACACACATATTCTTACTGTCAGGAAAATGACAGTAGACAAAGCTTCTTTTACTTTTAGTTAACTTGTGTCAATTCTATGTAGGGACTGACTTACATAATTCATAGATAAGCATAACAGCATGTCCTCTTATTATCATTATTATTATTATTATTATTATTATTATTATTATTATTATTATTATTATTATTATTATCATTACTACTACTATTACTTATGTACTTATATTACTTATTACTTATATATAATTATTATGACTGCCATCACTATTATTACTTATATAGTTTGTATAGCATATTGTAATAGTACAACATAATTACTTGTTTATTATTATTCATTATTATTACAACTACTTTATTTTTTATTATTTCTACTAGTACTTTCTAATGTGCAGTTGCCTGTTTTTCACTACTGTTTTTATGGTTATTATTTTCTTTCCTTTTCTCCTGTAAATTTTTTTTTTTACACATATACATTTGGTGTTGTGCTGCTACTGGAACCCGACTTTCCCAAGGGTTCTAACCCAAAGGATCAACAAAGTTCTATCGAATCGAACCGAATCAAATCGAATCAAATCGAATCAAATCTAATCTAATCTAATCTATATAACATGTATATTATCGTTACATGTACATATTGTATATATCTGCACCCATGCCAGTTATCCGTAAATCAACAAGACAACAACAAGAAAATTTGAATGTTAACTCTGACACAAAACTTTGTTGAAATGGGATTAATCAAATTAAAGAAAATACAATTCACTACAATTTCAAGGACATTTGTTGCTGAATTGAAAGGATTATGAATACATCTCTTTTCAGTTCTCATCTCAGTGTTGAGAGGCTAACTACTTGACATTAAACCAAACACATGGTGAGGGACAGAGACAAAGGGTCTCCATCAGGACACCAGAATTTTACAATGTATTGTTTTCATTCATACATCCAAAGACTAAATCACTGAATGGAAACATTAATTAATTAATATATTTTAAGGTGCAATAACTTATGTGCAAATCGAATTCTATGAAAAGGAATCTTAAGTGAATGAGTAAATATCAGAAAAAGCATGAGCATGGAAAAGGAACACAGAGATACTTTAAACATCTGGTCCACCTGTAGAACTGATTAAAATTATTAATTCAGAATTGAATTTTCAATTACAATAACAGTTAATTTCCAGAGTTTTTACTTATCTTCTGCTTTGTGTCATTTAACCCATTGTATATTAATCTATGAAGCTGAAGCTATTTATTGATAAATCCATTAAAATCTCTGCTTTGTTATCAATTAGCATTGAGAAAATAATATACCAGCAATGATATTTAGATTTAGTCTATTTATAGATTTAAAAATAGTTGTAAAATTGTTTGTTTATGCATATATTTAACATATAAATTTAAATAATGCATTATGTATTTATTACCTATGATGAAGAAATCTTACATAATAGGTGAGAGCAAATTCTCTTCTCGGTATAAGATAAATAAGCTCCCATTACCGCCAGGAAACACCCCACATGAGCTGAAGTCACATTTTATAGACCAGCTGGATCAGGTGCACTTGTGGCTCCAGTTTAATAGTGCATTTACCAGATGCTGAACCACTGACTTTCAAAGCACAATGGTTATTGTAGGTCTTTGCTGTCATGATATATAGTCATAGTCTTGTTTAGTGAACAGAGCTTGAGCACTTTACAGAAAGGTAAAGTCTATGTGACTTTTAATAATTCTATAGTTTATGTTACTCCTTTACTCTGAAGCCCAAATGAAATGCACAAAACCCTAACCATGTCCACTCCACATAATGTCATACTCTAATATTAAATAATTTCATATACTTTGACCCAAATATCCAATAACATCTACTGCAACCCACACAAGCCTATAAGTGTTCAATCACTGATCTGAATTAAACCTGGTCTGCCTCCAATGGCCTGAGTAATACTGCACAAGACTTGATTTCTATTGTTTATTGTCTGTCCCAAATTGTGACTTGAAATAGATCTGTATCTCTTGCATTTGCATCACACTTTGTGCCTCATTCCCTAATGTACTACTTCATAAATATTAAACATGATTTACAGATACATTTTCCAAATGGTGAACTTGTTTCCAACAACTGTTGGACACTGTAGTAACTCAAAGATCTATATTTGTTCATTTATTAGACTTTTGGTGTTCTGTATTTCCTGCAAGTGAAAATAAAGGATGTCTGATAACTCTTAAGGGGTTTTCTAGAACAATGGAGCTCTGTAGCACAGAGCTGAGGATGTACAGAATTGAGTTCTGTTTCCACTAATTATAAATATAGCATGCACTATTTGCATTCTTTCATATAACGACTGTTTTTCTACTTCATGTGTTAATACATAGTAACTCTGGAGATCACACAGACCACATGACCTTTTTCCACTGAAACACTGTCCAGTCTTTATGATGTCTATCAATCTGATGGCTGGTTAAAAAAAAATGACAAAGTACTCGCTATATCAGTTAGGATTACAGAACATGGTACAGATGAAACATATTAATCTGAACTACTTGGTCAGTTAAATCCAGGTATGGACTATTACTATGTAACAACAGCCAATAACAGAAAACTGTAATAGCAGAACTTCTGTTAAAGTGTAACTAAGCTGACATAAAGGTCAGAGGTCAGCTACAAAGAACTAAGAGTGAAGATGCTTCTGTTTCACAAATTAAATCAACCATTTCTTTTTTTCATGATCTTTTTCTTTGCTCTTGTTGTCATCAACAGCCTCTCATGTTTCTGCTCCTCATCAGAGCAGCATCATTACTCTCTTTATCATCAGCTGCTGATTGAATCAGTTGCAGAGACAGACATTACAAAATAGTCTACTCCACACTATCATTATGGTAATTACTGTAAATATTCTCTAGTCTGCTCACTGCTGCACTGCACTTCATTGTGCCTTTAAGAAAGCAACACGATAAGAGAAGAGTAGGAGGCAGACATTGGAAAACATGTTCCCATGGATGCTCATCAAATTTGTCTCCTCTCCACTTCAGTGGTTCACTTATTACATAAATGAGAAAGGATTTCACTGATGGAGTATTGTATTTGTGCTGGGATTTTTTCCCCAAACAGGTTTATTTTGTGCCGCTGCAAGGCTTCACTCATGAGCAAAGATCTGCTTTCACCTTGAAAACAACAAGACTATGCTATATTTAATTTTATTTAAGGGACATGTCTGGGTGTTTTTATCATATATATGTTTAATGAAATGGCTGCATTTATTTGTTGCTTATGTACACTGTTATTCTCAAATAAATATCTCAAATAAAATTGAAACTGTAAATGTTAATAATAAACATTACTTTGGGATTGAGAATATGAAAAACACATGTAAAGCAGTGATAAACTGCTTAAATTCTACACATGATACATGAGTAGAATTAGTGTGTCGTTGTTGTTTGTCTCCACTAACCAAATTACAGTTTACTCTCAGACTTTAAAGGAATTTAAGTTTCAATGTGTAAAATCTGTGTGAAGTTTGTGTTGAGGCTGGTTGAGGCTGTTGGGGATGTAGACTCCATTTCTGAGTTAACATAAGCTCATGTAGCCCACTGTTCCCAGGGGTAGAGGAGCAAAGAAGTACATAGAAGACCTCAACACACTCAAGACAAGGATTTTTGAGGAAACAATAAACCGAATCCTTTACACAGGAATCAGTGTATAGACCAGACCTGGGCAATGTAAGGCCCACGGGCCCCATGCGGGCCAATAGCTGATCCTGACTGGCCTACAAGAGGTCATCGGCAAATTACCAGTCAATGCAAATATATATCATTGTAATAGATGCAACCAATACAAGAGCACTGCTTTTATTTTGAAGGATCTGCTAAATGAATGTACTTTCCATACCTAGCATAAGGTTTAGGCACTGATTGGTTTGTTGGTCAGTTTTAGCCCATGAAGATGTCAGCTAACGCCAAAATCAGTTTGCAGAGTTTTTAACAAGATGTGGTATTTCTTCATTGAACTCAGAGGTTAAGAAAAAGAACTAAGATATGCAAACAAACAAAGCTGGATGCATTTATTGTTTCTCATATAAAGTTAATGTGAAGCTAGTTTTGAGCATTTTCGAAAAATGCTTTTGTGAATATTCATTAAATAGTTGTATTCTGTGCTCTACATTTTCATTGTGTCATAGTAGTGTTTCATTTACTGTTTTTATACAGACATATTTAGCAGAGCTGCAGGTGGATTGGTCTGGCCCTTAACAACTGTCAAAGTTTCTCATGTGGCTCCATAAGAAAATTAATTGCCCACTCCTGGTATAGATTTTTATTGTGGATGTAGGCAAACAGTCGTTGGCTGAGAAATGAAGTTAGTTAGTGTCAACAAATGAAATTTGTGTTGTGCTTGTGTTCCAACACTGACACAAACGTAAAACACACATGAACCCACAAATTTTAGATATTGAACCTTTAAGTGTAGTTTTTATTTATTTATTTATTTTTTATATTGAATCATGTTTCCACTGAGAAACATGCTCTCTTAATGTTTTTTTTACAGAAACATATAGAAGACTAGACTGATAAAGAGCTTTGTCATGGTACAACAACAGGGGGGATTCTGTCCTGGTTGTCATCCTGGGAGTGAAAATGATGAGGCTGAACTCACACAAGTTTACTCAGTGAATAACAGCCAGGAAAATGTTTGTGCAGAACATTATGCATAACCTTCTGTACCCTCTGGATATAAAATTTTGTCACAACATGCTTTTTTCCTATTACAAATTTGTATGAAATTTTATGATAATTCATTTTAAATTGTAAAGTTACTCAGGTTTTTGAGAATGTTTTGACATTTGGGCATTTGAGTCCAGATTTTAATGAGTGTCTGCTTGAGTCCAAGTGAACATCAAGTACACAAATTTCTAAGAAAATCCCACCAAGGTCTTCCAAAGATATTAAGTTCATGGGCAGATGGAGAAAACATGTGAAAACATAATAACATTGGCCATGGCTGCTGAAGAGGCATAAAAATAAAAAATGACTTCTACAGCCTGAAGCGTTTGCATCAGCAGATTTCAACAGACTGACATGTTTGTGATGTGTGCATGCATCTGTGTGTCCAGCGTCACATCTGAGTCAAAGCCTTCATGCCACAAGTGCAGAGAACTGAGAAGATGTATGTGGAACTCCAGCTGCAGTACCATCCTATAAGCTGCTGTGATTTGCAAAGTTCAGGCTTAGGGCGACTGTTTACAACCAACGCTCTTGAAACCTGTGCCTGTGTGTGAGTATGCATGATACCTTGTGCCCACTGACAGGTGTGACTCACCGTGCCTGTGGGTGTCTGATGGATTTACCATTTGTGATAGGCACACTTAACTCTGATCTTAAATCACACGTGTTCCATGGCTATCTAGGAAGTCTAGCATCTACATTCCACAGTGTAGTGTCTCTGGAGTGATGGTTTACTAATAAAGTCACTTAAAGTGCATAAGAATGGCAGCAAAACATGAAAGTAGTAATTTGTATTTGTAAAGTGCCATTCTTCGATATTACATTAATTAATTGAAGCAAAAAACCCAAATATATTCAGATATGCCACTCTACTCAACATTGTCTACTATATCAGTGAGAGATTGAGCAGTACACAAAAGAACATTTGAGAGGTACATTCACAATATTGCATAAATTTGATCAATTGATTTGTTGGTTCCAAGGCTAAATATTAGTAATAAGTTACTGTGTTAGAACTTTAGATGAGGCAGGTGAGTACAATTTGAGATTCAATAAATAAATAAATAAATATTAGAGGAGCAGCCCTCTGCTAGTTTAAATCTTATTTACCAAGATTTATTCATGGCGTACTGCAAGGGTTGGTCCTCAGGCCTATTTTGTTTATGCTGTATATACTGCCTTTAGGTAACAAAATTAGAAAACATGGCATTCATTTTCACTATTACGCAGATGACACACAACTGTATTTGTCGATTAAATCTGATTAGACTGAGGAAGTGGATAAACTAAGTGCCTGCATCCAAGACATAAAAACCTGGATGAGCACTAATTATCCTTTACTTAACCCTGGAAAAACAGAAGTCATTATAATAGGCCCTAAAAGTGTGAGAGGCTCCCTAACTGACCAGATGGTCACTCCGGACAATGTGAGTGTAGCCTCCAGAGCTACACTTCAAAATCTAGGAGTTTCATTTGATCCAGATCTGTCGTTTAAAGTGCATATTAATCAAGCCTGCAGAACAGCCTTTTTCCACCTGTGCAACATAGCCAAAATTAGGAATATTCTGTCTAAAAATGATGCTGAAAAATTGATCCATGGGTTTGTCACATCTAGACTAGATTACTGTAATTCTACTCACAGTGTGTCCTAAAAGTTCTCTCCAGGCAAGTTTAGAATCAAGTTTAAAATCCTCCTTCTTACATACAAGACCATTAATGGTACAGGCCCTTCTTATCTCAAAGATGTTCTAGTTCCGCACCATCCTAACAGAACACCTGACTCTCAGAATGCAGGTCTACTGGTAGTTCCCAGGGTCTCCAAAAGTACAATAGGAGCTAGAGCCTTTAGCTACTAAGCTCCTGTCTTATGGAATCAGCTTCCAGCTAATATTAAAGAGGCCAACATAGTCTCTACCTTTAAGATCAGACTGAATATTTCACTCTCACTTGTGTTTTTTTTTTTTTTTTTCTACCTATCTTTCTCTTGCACTGGTGTGCTATATGTTGCTGCTGTCAAATGTGAAATTTCCCCATGGTGGGATCAGTCTTATCTTATCTTATCTTATCTTATCTTAAAATGTTCCTCTTTAAAAAAGCTTATGGTCAGGCTAGTTAAAACAGACTTAACCCCACAGTTTAGTCTAAGCTGTGCTAGGAGAAATAATGCTGGGGAATCCTATCATCCGTTTCACTACTAATAATCTACACTGAACAAAAATATAAACGCACCACTTTTGTTTTTGCTCCCATTTTTCATGAGCTGAACTCAAAGATCTAAAACTTTTTCTGTGTACACACAAGGTTTATTTCTCTCAAATATTGTTCACAAATCTGTCTAAATTTGTGTTAGTGAACACTTCTTCTTTGCTGAGATAATCCATCCACCTCACAGGTGTGGCATATCAAGATGCTGATTAGACAGCAGGATTTTTGCACAGGTGTGCCTTAGGCTGGCCACAATAAAAGGCCACTCCAAAATGTGCAGTTTTATCACACAGCACAATACCACAGATGTCACAAGTTTTGAGGGAATATGAAATCGGCATGCTGACTTCAGGATTCTCCACCAGAGCTTCTGCCTGTGAATTGAATGTTCATTTCTCTACCATAAGCCATCTCCAAAGCTGTTTCAGAGAATTCATGAAGAAGACTGTGTGAGGAAAATGGTGGTCACACCAAATACTGACTGGTTTTCTGACCCCCCTGGACCACCCAATACAGTAAAAGTGCACATTTTAGAGTGGCCTTTTATTGTGGCCAGCCTAAGTCACACCTGTGCACTAATCCTGCTGTCTAATCAGCATCTTGATATGACACACCTGTGAAGTGGATGGATTATCTCAGCAAAGGACAAAGGAAAAGTGCTCACTAACACAGATTTAGACAAATTTATGAACAATATTTGAGAGAAATAGGCCTTTTGTGTACATAGAAAAAGTTTTAGATCTTTGAGTTCAGCTCATGACAAATGGGAGCAAAAACAAAAGTGGTGCGTTTATATTTTTGTTCAGTGTATAATCTTTTGTTTACTTAGTCTGCTCACTGCTATATATAAAACACATAAATTTGAATCATGGTTTTAACACAGACAAACATTTTTGTGCTACACTAGCAAATATTTGTTTGTGTCTTACTAAATCATTCATATTGTAAAAAACTGAAGGCTAAAATCTCTCTTCATTGCAATAAAAATGCAAGAGAACCACTTTTCAGTCATTTTGGACTGAAAGTTGTCCTAAAAAAGCACTCTGCCTTCTAATTTCTTTGTCTATATGTGTCTGTGTCTATTGAGAGAGAATGATTGAAAGAGAATAATTCTAATTCTACTTTCTACTTATACAGTATAGTGCTTTTCAAGACACTCACAAATCCTGTAACACCAGTATGTACCATCAAAGCTACATCTTCATGTTGAACAGCAAGCTGTAGTCAAAAATTCTCTTACTTGGGACAGATGGAGGTGTTGAGGTGTTTTATTGATCAAATTAATGCTACTTTGTGAATGTGGCTGTCAGAAGCATATTTTAGTCACTTATCTCTACTTCTCTGTGATGTTTCATGACTATGAAATGTACTTAATCACCACAAAGACTTCCTATCCTTTAGGATAAAAACACTAAGACCTTTTTTGCATACCATTCAAGCCAAAAGTTAACTTTCCAGATCAAAGTGTGTTTTAGGTGATCTCCCTATATCAACATGTAAGACTTTCGAATGTGCAGTGATTCAATGTTTTTATACAAGAAAACATGATATCGCTCATAAAGTTTTAAAGACAATAAAAACCTACACATTGACACTCAGTCAGACGTACACAGATGATAGGATCACAGATTAACCCAACAGCCACACATTCACAATCCACACAGAAAGGCCACACTGCACCTCCATGCCACCTAGCTTCAACTGTGTGAGCGTGTGTGTGTGCACAGACAGAGTGTACTGGACATCATGCATTTCTGTGCGTGTTGCAAAAGCTCTGACTAGTCTGCTTGAGCATGTCTGCATGTGTGTGTGTGCACATCACTTACGATACTCACATTAGTCCTATTTTCGCTGTTGGTGTTGGACCATGCATGTTGAGACTTCCAATCTTCCTATTAACGTACAATGCAGGCTCAAAATACTCCTTTATCCTTTATGTGTGTATTCAAGCCTAACACTCATTCATTAACATTGCAGTCACACAGACTAGGTGTACACACACAGGATTTTGGCTGCAGGCTGATACTCACAGCGTTCATATCGATGCCGTTAGTGTAGGACCAGGCGTGTTGGAAATACTCTTCCAGCCTCTGTCTGAGAGGGTTGGGGATCTGGTGAAACCGGATGAACTCCCTGACTCGCAGCATCTGGGTGTGGTAGCGGGCTGTACCCGAGTACAGACGCTGGATGATGGCTGATACATTCCCAAAGATACTGGCATACATCAGGGCTGGAGATGGAGGGGAGACAGAGGCACAAACGCAGTGAGGAAGGAAATAATATAGACATTAACACAAAAATAATGATGATGTTAGGATTTCAGATATGTGTAGCTCACTACTTTTTCCATTTGAAAAAAAATAATCTATTGTTTTCTAAAGATCCGTGTGTACCTGCGTACTTACATAAAGTTTATGCTAGAAGCTGTTTAGTGATTACTTTACTAGTGAGCTAAGAATTCTGTTGGTTAGATGGATAACAGTCTCAGTACCTTGCTTTCTATGAACAACACTGATTTATCTTCTGCCCTGTTGAAGCTGAAACAGTTTACAACACAAGCTACAGTTAGCTTAGAAATGTGGAGTCTGTTAACATCAACAAATGACCAGATCCCAGACCAAAACAAACTCATTTTCATTATTATTATTATTATTATTATTATTATTATTATTATTATTATTATTAATAATAATAATAATAATAATAATAATAATAATAATAATAATATATTTTTTTCAGTTGTTTTATTTAGTTTGTTTTTCTTTTTACATCAGGTCACACCCATCAGGAGTGTGACCGATCTGAAAGCATTTTTGTCTCTGGAGGACGTTTTGTGTCGTATCCTTCATGAGCCTCTCTGTTTTTTCGTCCTGTTGTCATGTTGGATCCTGGTAACCTTTCAGCCTCTGTCAGCTCCAATCACTGTCTGCAGCGTCCACTGAAGTCTCTGTGTATTACTGTGCATGTGTGTGTCACCAGGACACACTGAAACTCTGACTCTATTTGAACAAGTTTTAAAATGGCCACTGTCATTCCTTGCACACATATCGAAACAACAGACTACTGTACATCCATAATAGAAACTCTGCATGCCTCAGGTTACATTCTGCCCAAACAAATTCCTGAATCTGTCTGGGTGAGCAGAGCAGTCAAAACAAATGCCCTTGACTTCCTCCTTGTTTTACAGCACAAGTAATAAAATATAAACCTATTTGAAGACGGTGTGTTAAAACCAGTGTCATAACCAAATATAGTGGTGTTCTAGTGATCTTTAAATGAGTTAAAGAATGTCACAAGGAAGTGGCTGAAAAACAAAGCAGGTGTATATCTGCCAAAACTCCAAATCCAAAAATGCGTCCATCCCCACAGACCCATCTATTAGATCCAAATGGCAAATTCATAGCAGAAATAAACATGTTTACAGAATGGTACAAAACAGTTTGAGTCTCTATGTAGGGAGCAAACTATTTTTAAGTCCTCAAGAAACTGTCAGCAGTGCTGTTTATTTTTGCATATCTATGTGTCTTCAGTAAAACAGGAAACTAGGGAGGCTAACTGGTCCCACTCTGATCAACTTCATATGTGAAGCAATGACCCCTGATGACCTAGTGACCTCTGCAACTGTAACTACCTCCATTCTGAGTATAACTCCATCAACTGCATGATTCTGAAAACTGCTATAAAATTGTAAGAGGCTGACAGTGTCTGGATATGAGACAGGACTAGTTCACAGACATTTGGAAACAGAAAATCACAAGACACTTATGAAGAACCATGAGGATCTGAAAGGGTTAGTTTGAATGTATGCACCAACTGAGAAATGCCCATCTAAATACTACTACAGAGTAATGTTATATACTGTATATACTACTACTACTACTACTATGATTACTTCTAAGTTTATATAACTCAGTTTATAGTTCAAACAACATGATTTAGCTTTTATTATCAGTTTATTAGATTCAGAATAAATAAATGTGCCAAGTGCAGAATGAGTCTTTTTTTTTTTTTTTTTTTTTTTTAGCATTTTCCAGAAAATGACACCTTCTAAAATACCCCCAAAAATTAAATAAAATAAATAGTTAAATAACATACAGGCAAGGTAAAAGCATACACATGAGGTGTAGGGCAAGAAATATTAACATCAACATAGACACAGCGAATACTTAAAAACTAAATTTAATTCTCATGGGGACACTAATGGGAACAATAATGCTTAAATTTATTAATTATTAAGACTGTAGTTGCTTTGAGTGACAGGTCCTGCACTCATCTCCCATGGCAGACTTTCTGACCTTTTATTTACTGACTCAGAAAAAAAAGTTTTCCCTGACTTTCTGAATAATAACTATTATGCTACAGGAATGTCATGATGTTTAGTAGTACTGTATAACAACATCTGGCTTTTTGGGGTAGATTGTAGCTACATGGGCAACTGATCCTTAATTTTTTGGATTTGCATTGCATGGTCTGTTAGCTAGCATGCTAACGCTTTATGTGAACCATGTTTCATCCCTTGCGCTTTCTTTTCCACATATAGCTGTGGGCTAAAATATAACGAAGTGGCTACTGACACAATACTGTGGCACGAAATATCAGTTTGTCTATTATCACAGAGCCAATCAGCACCCTCATTATATTATATCTAAACTGGTAACTTGTTGCATCCTGAAAAGTACCAAGGAAATTAGATAGCAAATAGGTCAGGCTTGGAACCAGTGGAGATTTAGCTCACTTGGTAACATATCAGACTGTAACGCAGAAGACTGGGGTTTAATTCCTGCTCAATGTAGCTTTTTTTTTTTTTTTTGAGCAAAGAACACCAAAAAACAACAGAGTATTCAGAACAATAATTCCTATTCTATACTATATACTATCACTAATTTGTCGTTTCTTCCATCAATTGCCACAGTACTGTGGTGATATATGGTGTATACTTCAATGCTTTCTTTTGTGCATTTTGCTACTACAGTACTGTGGCAACAAGAGGCTAATGAGTTCATGTAACAGAATCCATGACTGGCTCTAGTAAAATGCTAACATTTGATTGGCTCTGTGGCAATAGACAAATGGATATTTCATGCCACAGTACTGTGGCAGTAGCCAATGCAAAAATATAAGAGGGTTGTGACTGGTTTCTGTGGACTACTTTAACATGCTTCATTGTGATCAGTGACGCCTAGCCAGACAGCAGAGGTAATTACTCTGTAGAGAAGAAATTGTGGTGATAAGCAGAGAGGGGATATTATAATACCTGCTGACCTGCTTTTATTTAATTGTCACTTGGTGATATACTTTCAGCACAGAAAAATGTGATCTAAAGTACTTCAAGCTGGTGCAGTTGTAGGTAGTGTAGCATATGAGAAAAATACTGACACAAACACAAGTGATTGTCTAACTGACATCATATGGTGTGCATTAATCCCTACTGTGCTGACTGAAGTCTCTGTGAGCTTTCAACTAGGGCCGAGAGAGAACAACAATGGTCAATGGGACATACAGTATATTTGGACAGATCATTTTTCAACCAAATTCTCAACACATTACACTTTAAATGTGTAATAATTTATGAAGTGGTACAGCATGCTTATCTTAGTGTTATTACAACTGTTTGATAGGATCTTTTTTACAAATACTTTAAGAAGAAATGGGTGGTACACTTTGCTTCTCTTTAGTTTATATATCCTTCACCCATTTCCATAGTAGGCCTGAAATGATTAATAGATTAATTGACCCAAATCAATTACAGTTTTCCTGAATCAAAGCTTTGTTTCCTTCATTTTGCTGCCGCTAAACATTGGTTCCACTGTTGTGTTTCACACAGATGCTTATTGTGACGCACATGATGCCAGGATCAACACAAACAACCCTGAGTGTAGCTCAGAAGAGACGAGGACAAAAAGGAAATGTCTATTTGTTAACTTTTCATCATTGGAACCATCACTTACTCCTTTAAACTTTGAAGTTTTAACACAAACATTAAAAATATTTGTCTTTATTTTTTTATGTTGAATGTTAGTTCCATCTCAAGTTCTTGTAACTTAGTAAATTGGATACAAATGTGTTGAAGATTGCAGTGCACATAATGTTTGCAGATGTCATTGGACTTTTTTGTTATTGTTTATATCTATAGATATTTATTTACTTTTATACTGTTGTTATCGTGATTTCTATATAGATATTTTTTTTTATATATCCTTTTACTTTTATAGTTTTTGTGTTTGTTGTTTCAGCTGGTTCTGGAATAAAGGACGAATTGTTTTTCCATTTTCAGACATGTCATTTTCACTATTTTTTTGCACAAAAAAAAAAAAAAAAATCATTTAATTGAATCAAAGAAAAAAAATCAATAGATTAATTAATTACAAAAATAACCAATGCCTGCAGCTCTAGTCCATAGGTAACCAAAATATAATTTCTTACATCCTATGAGCATGACACAGATGGAGAAGATCTTCTCAGAGTTGGTGTTTGGAGATACATTTCCAAATCCCACACTGGTGAGACTGCTGAAGGTGAAGTACAAAGCTGTGACATACTTGTCTTTGATGGAAGGGCCTGAACCTGGGTAGAAATTTAGAGGAAATCATCAAATATAGACCTTTATATAGTGAAAGCAAGTGATTAACTACTGTAATTCTAAACAGCTTTAGTACCACAGTATTTTGTTCAGTACCTGGGATGGAGTCATTGTAGTGTTTTCCTAACTGGTCCCCCAGTGTATGGAGCCAGCCAATGGAGCCATTCCTCTCCACACTTCCAATGGCATACCTAGGGGAATTAAAAGACTTTGTGTTAATTGCAAAGTACTTAATTACCTCCGCCAAGGAGGTTATGTTTTTGTCGGCGTTGGTTTGTCTGTTTGTCTGTCTGTGTGCAAGATAACTCAAAAAGTTATGGACAGATTTGGATGAAAAATCCATGAAAAACCCATGGCCCCCCAACCCCCGATCACCACCAAAATTTAATCATTTGTTCCTTGTGCCAGTATCAATGCTTCCTGAAATTTTCATCCAAATCCGGAGCACTGATCTGCCTTGGCGGACGTCTGCGCTCTCCGAGTGCTTCTAGTTAGTAATGCTAACAGATTGACAAAGCTAATAATTGATTTTTAAATGAAGCCTATAGCATTGCTGTTGTCACACACAAAACAAACACATTTTCATGTTTTTTACCTCCGCCAAAGAGGTTATGTTTTTGTCGGCGTTGGTTTGTCTGTCTGTTTGTCTGTCTGTGTGCAAGATAACTCAAAAAGTTATGGACGGATTTGGATGAAAATTTCAGGAAATGTTGATACTGGCACAAGGAACAAATTATTAAATTTTGGTGGTGATCGGGGGGTGGGGGGCCCACCGATCTGCCTTGGCGGAGGACTGCGCTCTCTGAGTGCTTCTAGTTCTAAAGTAAATCAATGGACGTAGGCTAATTTTATCCACAGCCTTGCTTTTCTGGACAGGAAGTATTTGCTCTCTTTCATGGCAGCATACTACATGATGAGTAGCTGAAGTAAATTTCTTAAAAAGTTGATAAAAAATACTTAATACATAATGTGTGTACACTATGTATAACCATACAGGCTCAAAATGTACACTTTGACTACAGTAAATAACACACTGTGAAAACTAACTGGTAAATGGTCTGCACCTCAGTATCTGTAACCTATAACATCTTGTTTGGAAAAGGCAAGGTTTACATGGCATCAAGTATAGCCAATATATAGTCTTCAGCCGGTAACATTTACCTTGTCTTCTTTTCATTGCAGCAAAATCCTGCTCTCTAAACATTTATCCAGTTAAGGGACATCCTTCATTAGAGCTAAGTTTTGTATGTGCATTATTAAAGGTTCAATATGTAAGATTTGTGGATGTTTATTATGTGTTCACATTAACTTTGTTCTTGAGTCTGGACTGTATTGGAAGCCAGCTGTTTGCTGACATTAGTTAAGTCAATTTTCAACTTGACAGTAGCAAGTACTACACACAGTTGCAGCCGTACAGAATAGAAGAGCTGAAGAACTCTGAGCGTAAAATTCTTCACAGAAAAAATAACCAAAGACCCCTTCAAAAAATTAGTCTACAGGCTATGAGCATACAAGCTTACATATTGAACCATCAAGAGATCACTGGTAAATTCATTTTACAAGGTAAAAAACAAACTGTGTTAAATGTATGAAGAAATAATAATATCATTTCATAGAAATATGAGTGAGCAAGATTATATTTTCCTCACAACATAAAACATAGTCCTGTAAGTAGCATCAAAAGCTCATGTGAAGTGATTCATTTTGAGACAGCAGCATAAGTAAATCAAACAGATCTGCTGAAGGAAAATGATTATTCTTGCACCATTGCTCTGTAAATCTTATGTGATTCATCAGATAGTGTCATTGCGCTGTACCAGATGCAAGCGAGCCAGTGAGCGATGAGGGCGAAGGTGCACATGAGGAGGAAGAGGACTGCTGCTCCATACTCCGAATACCGATCCAGCTTCCTGGCTACGCGGACCAGTCGCAGGAGGCGAGCAGTTTTCAGCAGGCCGATCAAAGTGGTGGTCTGACGGAAATGGGACAGGGGAGAGAGAGAACAGTAGAGATAAGGTGTTGTTAAGCATGGCAGGAAACAAAGTCTCCTGGCTCTGATATCTCCTCACACCATTCCCACCTGCTGTCATCCTGACTCACGCATGCACACACACACACACACACACACACACACACACACACACACACACACACACACACACACACACACACCTGGGCCTTGTCCTGATGTGATTCAGTGTTGTGGAGGCAGTAAATCCCATTCATTACTGTGGGCTGTCTACTAACTCTCCTTTCTGCTTGTATTCAGCTGCCCCTCCATGTCCATGCAACGAATAAATAACTGGCCGATTACTGCACTGGCAGAGAGCCTAGTCCTGCTCTGTGAGGGTGTGTGTCCTCACTGTAAATAATAGTTTTCTGCTGAGGAAAACCTCCATTTTCTTGGCTGAGGAGCCCCTTCCGGACAGCATCAATGAAATGAATCTTGGAAAAGCTTTTCCCTGGGCAGCATTTGAATGTTGGGGAGTTTCCACATTCATCATTTTTGGCTTGGTGGGTGGCTTAATTTCTAATAAATAACATTAGTCTTTATTGCTTACATACTTCCCATTACTTACGGACACATTTCACTTAGTCTGTCAATAGATTTACCCAGTGCTGAGCTGCTGTGTGGAGTGATTCTATCAACCACAGCCTTTGTGGTGTTCATCCTCATTAGGTGGGAAGTATCCTCAGAGGGACTCTGCAGCCTGTAATGCCACTCACTCACTTACTGCTCCTCCTATTCTCACATCTACCTCTTGCCTCGGACACCTGCGCCCCCCCTCCAAAACAAACACCTCCATCATTTTACTCTTCAGCACCTACATTTACTTCAGTGTGATGGAGAACAAAACTGACACCTCGAGGTTGTTTTTTATTTTCCATTTGCACCATTAAATGTTAACCAAATGGACTTAAGCTGCTTAAAAATGCTGGAAAATGATAGTGTGGTATTTTGTAGTGTGAATCACAAGTAAAGGGACACACCTAATACAGTATCTGACAACTAAGAGAATGTGTCAGTGAGATTGTGGTGTGAGACTGAGATGAAAACAGGAGAAATGGTGTGTTACTTTTGAGCATGAGAGCTAACATGACTGTGATTCACTCATGAGTTACTGTGAATGTCAAACTTTCCCACTGGCATGACATTTTCAAAAATATCAGTGAGAGATATTTTTTTTTAAAATGTGGCAAATTTCTGCAGTAATAGATGTGATGTATTAGATAGAAACAGACAAAAAGAACTAAAATATGAGTTTGAGAGCTATATACACAAATATTGCATGAAACAACAGCAGTGACACTACTATAGCTGATAAAATAGGATTTGACAGTGGCTGTTGTAGTGAGGAGTAAAGCATCGATCTTTAGTGTGTTTTCAGCAAATACATGTACCTGTCTTGACTTCTTCCCTTGTAGTTCAGTTTGCTGTACATCCATCCTCCCCCAACCCCACCCCAACCCCAGTCTCTCCCTCTCCCTCTCTCTCTTGCTCTTCCTCTAACCATCTCTCTTTAACCCCAAGTGGTCAAGGCAGATGCCTGTTAAAAGGAAGTTTTTCCTCAACTCTGTCACCAAGTGTTTGCTACTGGATGATTCTGTTGGGGTCTGTAAATTGGCTTAAAAGTCTGGTCTGAGCAGCTCTAAATGTACAGTGTTTGAGTATTTTGTTGTGATGTGGTGCAATATAAATAAAATCTGATTGATTGATTGACTGACTGACTGATTGATTGATTGAGTGTAACAGCAGTAATTTGCTTTTACCAATGCCTTTAGATAGTTGTGAAAACGTGATTTTTGTTAAGTTGACCTCTTCGCATGGCTTGCTTAATCCAAAGATCTTTGACTTACAATGAAACCACCTTCTATCAAGTGAATTTTGACTATTTCTTCCAGACATCAGTGAACTGTTCGAGGTAGTTCAGGCAAATGTCAAAGTCCCAAACAGGTCATGAACCCCTTTTGTCCAAATGTTCATGACTCATTCTGTCCAACCCAATTACTGCACATTCTAAACCTCTGCTTTCATTCATCCACCCTGTGCTTCATTGGGTGGTGAAAACTCATCTCCTTCACGTCCTCAACCTCCATATGAATCAAAAACTACTTTTGTGTATGTAGCTATAGTGTTTCTGTACTTCATTTATTCAAATTTGTGAATGTGAGGTTCTACACAGGTTTTCTGATCTTGTCTAGGTCAGTACTTGTGCTGATATTCCAGAGCAGGGGTCTGCCACCTTTATTATCAAAAGAGCCATTTTGCCCCTCTTCTGCCATAAATAAATAATAAATAAATAAATAAATAATAAAATAAAATCTGGAGCTGCAAACAAGGTAACAGAGCTTATAAACTTTTAAAAGTTTAATCTTTTTTTTTTTTTTTTTTTTTTTTTTTACATTATGTGTTACAACCACTGAACACAACAAACAGAGGTGCAGTGTGGAATGCGTTCTGGAGTATGATTACTCTAAAAGTACTCTGTAAAAGTAGTTCGTAGCTAATAGTGTCTAAAGTACTAATCCCAAAAATACCAAATTCACAAGGTATTTATGGGAAAAAAGAATTTTATTCATCATTGATTTAGTCTTAAAGCCTGAAAAAGCCATTGAAAAACAAACACTCTTGAAGCTTGGAACGGGATTTTTGAGTATGATTACTCCAAAAGTACACCGTAAAAGCATTTCATAGTATTTGTGCTAATGGTATATGAAGTACTAATACCAAATATACCAAATTCATGAGGTACTTTTAGGAAATCATAATTTTATTCATCATTGAATTTAGTCTTAAAGCCCATTTCAGAAGAAACAAACACTTTTGGAAGCTTGGAAGGGATTCTGAAGTATGGTTATTCCAAAAGTACATAGTAAAGTAGTTTATAGTATATGTGCTAATAGTACAGGGTGGGGAAGCAAAATGTACAATATTTTGAGGCAGGGATTGAAAGACAGTGTATGACCAATTAGTTTATTGAAAGTCATGAGAATTTATTTGCCACAAGAAAATGTCCATAATAGAAAATGTTTTTATTCTATGTGTCCTCCTTCTTTCTCAATAACTGCCTTCACACGCTTCCTGAAACTTGCGCAAGTGTTCCTCAATATTGGGGTGACAACTTCTCCCATTCTTCTTTAATAGTATCTTCCAGACTTTCTGGTAATAGTTTTGCTCATAGTCATTCTCTTCTTTCCATTATAAACAGTCTTTATGGACACTCCAACTATTTTGAAATCTCCTTTGTGTGACGAGTGCATTCAGCAATCACACACTCTTTGAACGTTTGCTTTCCTGATTACTCATATGGGCAAAAGTTTCTGAAAAGGTATGGATAATAGTGTTAGGTATGATTATGACATCAATATATGTTTGGTTTCAAAACAATTGACGTAGTGCCTGCTGAGAAAAAACAACTAAATGTTCATTGTAAATTTTGCTTCCCCACCCTGTATATGAAGGGCTAATACCAAAAATACCAAATTCACGAGGTACTTACTGGAAAAAATAATTTTATTCATCATTGAATTTAGTCTTAAAACCTATTTCAGACAAAAAAAACAAAGTTTTGGAGCTTGAAAGGGATTTTTGAGTATGATTACTCCAAAAGTACATTGTAAAAGTAGTTCATAGTATTTGTGCTAGTAGTATATTAAGTACTAATACCAAAAATACCAAATTCATGATGTACTTATGGGGAAAAATTAATTTTATTTGTCACTGAATTTAGTCTCCTACACTATTTCAGATGGAAAACTCTTGTAGCTTGGAATGGATTCTGAAGTATGATTACTCTAAAAGTACATTGTAAAAGTATTTCATAGTATTTGTGCTAATAGTATATGAAGTATTAATACCAAAAATACCAAATTCACAAGGTACTTATTGGAAAAATTTATTTTATTCATCACTGAGTTTAGTCTTAAAGCCTATTTCAGATGAAAAAACAAACTTTTGGAGCTTGGAAGGGATTTTTGAGTATGATTACTCCAAAAGTACAGAGTCAAAGTAGTTCATAGTATTTGTGCTAATAGTATATGAAGTACTAATACCAAATGTACAAAATTCATGAGGTACTTATTGGAACAAATAATTTTATTCATCATTGAATTTAATCTTAAAGCCTATTTCAGACGAAAAAACACTTGGAGCTTGGAAGGGAATCTGTTGTAGGATTACCCCAAAAGTACACAGTACTCATACTCATACAGTTGCTCTATGAAAAGTACCACTATTTATGGAAATGATTCTCTTCAAAACTCAACACTGCCTCTGCAGTTCCCACTTGTACTGCTCCATATTCTCCGTCTGGGTTCACATCTGTAAGTGCCCAGAAAACGGACAGAATTACGTGAGTAATATACAAAGGACAGACAGAACCATCCGTCCGTATCCGTCTGCATCTTTAACGTAGAGCATAAATGAGCCCTTACTTTTGTTGTCCGGAAGGCACATTCACTCCATGCAGCTCATCTACTGTAATGGTTGAATGAGTAGCACACAAGAAAAATGCTAGCGGCTGGCTTGACCATGCAGAGGAGAATTGCGGCTGGCTTGACCACAGTAAAGGAGGCCATGCAAGGAGGCTGAAGAGCCCCATGCGGCTCTGGAGCTGCAGGTTGCCGACCCCTGTCCTGGAGGATCACTCAAGCATTGTCACCACCCAATACATATTATGATATAGAAATGTTTCAAATCTGATATCAGTGTTTTGTGAATCACGCAAGAGTTTCATGGCTTCACCACTGTCATTATGCACATTTGTTGTGTGATATACAAGGGAGAGATGTTTTCTTTGACGCGCCACCATGGATGACTGCAAACCAGCTTCCCCATGGAGACAATTAAAACATGAAACAAATACTAAACCACCTCTGCCTCTCTTTCATCCCATTATTCCCTATGCTGCCACCATCCTGCCTTCCTCCTCTTCTTTGTAGCTCCATGTTTCTGATCTCCCCTCCATTATCTCAAAGATTCTCATAGAGATGCAAAATAATAATAGCAATAGTCATATTATTACTATTATTGTTATTATTACTATGATTACTTATATATGTATATTACTTACAAATTCATATGATGCATTACTTATAAATTGTTGTTATGACTACTAATACTATTGTCATATATAATAAATACTATTTATTATAATAATTATTATTAGTTCTGTTATAATTACCAAAGTCATATTTTTTGCAAAATTGTTATATCAGGATAACTTTACTGCCCTAGTACTGCTAGGGCGGCCATGGCTCAGGTGGTAGAGCGGGTCGTCCAATAACCGAAGGGTTGGCAGTTTGAATCCCGCTCTGGCCATATGCTGTTGTGTCCTTGGGCAAGACACTTCACCCTCCTTGCCTCCAGTGCCACTCACACCGGTGTATGAATGTTTGGTGGTGGTCAGAGGGGCCGTAGGCGCAAATTGGCAGCCACGCTTCTGTAGTCTGCCCCAGGGCAACTGTGGCTACAGATGTAGTTTACCACCACCAGAGGGGGAATGTGAAAGTGAATGAATAATGGATCATTATTCATTGGGTGTCTAGAAATGCACTATATAAAATCCAATCCATTATTATGGCACACAAAGGGTTAATAGTCGGTCTCTGCTAGAAGTCCCACCTAATTACCAGTCTCCAATTGGCTCTGTGGTTTTGCTATCGTACATGTGATTGGCTGTCCCCGCTGTTACTCCATCTACTTGTAAAAGCTACAGTTACCCGCTCATTGGACAGGACAGGAAAAAAAAAAGTTGGACTGGACAGGAGGCAGTTTGTATCTCCAACCGTTTAGCATAAGTTGTCAACATGTATACATTTGTTCTGCCTGGGTCACGTCAGCTAGACAGATTTGAATATCAGAGGTGTCATTTACATGTACATTTGTACATGTGTCTGTTTGCCTGCACGTCCGTGCATGCAGAGCTGGTTCGTGGCATAGGCTGGTAACTGATAGCATGATAATTTCTCATTAGTTGTCTTAAAAATAAAGAAATGAGGGGGAAAAAACAAAACAACAACCCCCCCCCCCCCCCCCTGTAATTTCTCTCCCTGCTCACTGTGTGTGTGAGTGACAGAGACAGAGTGGAGCTGAATGACAGAGTCAGACAGGTGTTGAACTAGCATCCAGGTAAAGGTTGGAGAGTTTATCAACATGAAAAGGCCTTCCAAGGCCTTAGCCGCACAGTTTAGAAGTGGAGAGAAGAGGAGGCAGAAAAGTAATCCAATTATAGAGGTATGGAACCTTTTATAGTGTTAAAAAAAAGTTTGATGTGACTAGCAACAGCTAGCTGAACTGAAATGAAGCAAAGTTGGCTAATAATGGAACTGTAGATGATTAAGATATGAGATATCTGCTAAGGTGTATGGTTTACTGCTGCTGAACTAGGTTATACATATTTCTATGTGGTTTATATATGTTTCTATCTGGTTTACTGCTAGTTGGCTGGTTTATATATGTTTCTATGTGGTTTATAAATGTTTCTATCTGATTTATTTATGTTTCATTATGGTTTACTGCTAGTTGGCTGTTTGATATATGTTTCTATGTGGTTTATAAATGTTTCTATGTGGTTTATATATGTTTCTATCTGGTTTACTGCTATTTGGCTGTTTGATATATGTTTCTTTGTAGTTTATATATGCTTCTATTTGATTTATTTATGTTTCTATATGGTTTATTGCTAGTTGGCTGGTTTATATATGTTTCTATGTGGCTCAGTATATGTTTCTATCTGATTTATTTATGTTTCTCTATGGTTTACTACTAGTTGGCTGTTTGATATATGTTTCTATGTGGCTTATGTATGTTTCTATCTGATTTATTTATGTTTCTCTATGGTTTACTACTAGTTGGCTGTTTGATATATGTTTCTATGTGGCTTATATATGTTCCTATCTGATTTATTTATGTTTCTCTATGGTTTACTACTAGTTGGCTGTTGTATATATGTTTCTTTGTAGTTTATATATGCTTCTATTTGATTTATTTATGGTTCTATATGGTTTACTGCGAGTTGGCTGGTTTACATATGTTTCTATGTGGCTTATATATGTTTCTATCTGATTTATTTATGTTTCTATGTGGTTTACTGCTGGCTGCTTTGTGCATCTCCTCTCATGCTTCATGCATCTCCTCTTTGTGCCCCCCCATATGTATGTGTGTGTGTGTGTTTGTGTGCATGTGTGTGTTTTTTAAAGGGTGGGGGTGGGGGGGGCACCAAATTCATATCTGGCCTAGGGTGCCAAAATGGCTTGAACCAACTGACTATGATTGTTTGCTTGTTTGATCGGCTCTACATGATGTGAAATTATGATTGCAAATGCAAAAAAAAAAATCAACTTTCAGGACTGCTGCCTTGGAGCACTTCTGTGTCCCCACCAATGTCAGAATCAAACCTGCTCCCTTGTGTATTTCTACAATTACTTCCTAATGATTGCCTGTTTTTCACTACTGCTTTCATATTTATTGTTACCACAATTTTCTTTCCTATTGTTTTAAAATATTTCTTGCATGTATACATTTGGTGTTGTGCTGTTACTGGAACCTTAATTTCCTAAGGGATCAATAAAGTTCTATCTAATCTAAATACAATGTCAACACAGGAACAACAATCCTTTCTTGTGGTCTTTATACCTCCACATCCCGGTCACTTGTCATGTGCTCTCAGTACAATTTTTCCTCTTTCATTACCTTCATCCCTTTTTCAGGACATACCTCCTCTCCGTTGCGGTAGATGAGCAGGTCAAAGGGGATGGCAGCCACCATGTCGATGAGGAACCAGCCTTTGAAGTAGTGGACGGCGATACGCACTGGGTGGCTCACCACCTCATCATTAGAGTTCACATATGTAGTCCTGAGAGTGGTGACAGAAACACAGATACTGACCCAACTCTATTTTTGCTAAAGAACAAAACCCTCAACTTATGCATGTGTGTCAGTACAGACCTGAAGTTGATGAGGATGTCAATAATAAACATTATGTCCACGATGAGGTCCACCACATTGAGAGGAGAGCATGAGTAACCACAACTCTGCATGGCTACCTCTTCCTGAGAGGAGAGGAGAGGAGAGGAGAGGAGAGGAGAGGAGAGGAGAGGAGAGGAGAGGAGAGGAAATTAACATTAGTATTAAAAAAGAAATTGCATACAAATGTACATAAGACATTAAAAAATGTCAAAAAAGGAAGCAGAAGAAATCTTAGAAGAAGCTCGAATGCTAAGCAAACACTATGAGAAATCTAATCATCATCACATCATCATAACATTTATTTAAACTCGGAGATATATTGAGGACACAACCCCATTTACAAAATAGCCAAGACAGAACAAGACATTTGAAACATCCAATGGACATATCAGAAATACCGAAAAGTAAAAGTGACAAAGACAAATTACAAACAGAGAACTCTACTTAAAAACAGGAGCAGCTGGAGGTAAAATAAGATGGAATTATGGATTTAAAACACAAAACATTTGAAACATACAATGCTGTATCAGAAGTAACAAAAAGTAAAAGTGATAAAGATGAACTAAAAACAAAGACATCTACTTAAAAACAGGAGCAGCCGGAGGTAAAATAAGAAGTAATTAAGGATTTAAATTGACCTAATGATAAAAGTGTAGTGAGTTTCAGATGGTTTTGGCGAGTGCTCCAGGTTTCAGGTGCATGGTAAGAAAAACTGGACTTTCCCATTTCAGTACGCACTGAAGGACCACTTGTCATGTGTGAGCCAGTCCTTACGATCCTAATGAGTCCTAATGATTGCATGTCAAACATATACAATGAGTTTAAAGATAAGAAAAAAAACAGGTCAGGAATTCTGGGGATTTTGAACCTCTTAGTCTTGAATGTAAGAGAAATGTTGCATGCGTATGCATGTCCGTACGTGCAGGGCTGGTTCGTGGCATATGCTGGTAACCGATAACATGATAATTTCTCATCAATTGTCTTAAAAATAAAGAAATGAGAGGGAAAAAAAAACCAAAACAACAACCCCCCCCTGTAATTTCTTAGGTGAGCTCTCCCTGCTCACTGTGTGTGTGAGACAGAGTGGAGCTGAATGACAGTCAGACAGGTGTTGAACTAGCATCCAGGTAAAGGTTGGAGAGTTTATCACCATGAAAAGGTCTTCCAAGGCCTTAGCTGCACAGTTTAGAAGAGGAGAGTAGAGGAGGCAGAAAAGTAATCCAATTATAGAAATATGGAACCTTTTATACTGTTAAAAAAAATGTGTTATGTTACTAGCAACAGCTAGCTGAATTGAAATGAAGCAAAGTTGGCTAATAATTGAACGGTAGATGATTAAGATATGAGATATCTGCTAAGGTGTATGGTTTACTGCTGCTGAAGTGGGTTATACATGTTTCTATGTGGTTTATGTATGTTTGTATCTGGTTCACTGCTGGTTGGCTGGTTTACATATGTTTATATTTGGTTTCTATATGTTTCTATATGGTTTACTGTTGGTTGGCTGTTTGATATATGTTTCCATGTGGTTTACTGCTGGCTGCTTTGTACATCTCCTCTCATGGTTCATGTATCTCCTCTTTGTACCCCCCCATATGTATGTGCGTATGTGTTTGCGCATGTGTGTGTTTTTTTTTTTTTTTGGGGGGGGGGGGCACCAAATTCACCAAATTCATTCATCGCTTGTTTGATCAGCTCTACACGACATGAAATTATGATCGCAAATGCAAAAACACATCAATGTTCAGGAGTGCTGCCTTGGAGCACTTCTGTGTCCCCACCAATGTCAAAATCAAACCTACTCCCTTGGCTGGAAGTAACGTGTTACAAAAGTAATGCATCACAGTAACAGATTACTTTTTGCTGTAACGCAGTAGTGTAAGGCATTACTAATCAATTTTCAGTAATGAAATAAAAATGTTCAGTAGCTCTTGCGTTACAACACACTTTTCATCCATAATTTAATTGCTCAGATAAAAAAAAAGAACAACAAAAAACAGCAAGATCATGAGACCTTAAGGAATCAAAAATGTGGCAGGAAAGTTCTATTTCCTGTTAGTGGTCAGTCAGTGGGTAAAGATGGCAGAAGACAGTACAATGGTAACATGTACGTATGCTCATTACTAACCCTAACCCTGCTTTCAAGAAGCTAGTTAGCAAGATCCCTGTGATCAGCAATGACAAGGTAAGCTAACATTTCTAGAGTTAGAATTCTTTATCAATTGCAGATTTATCTACCAGTAGGGCTGGGTATCATGGCCAATTTCCATAATCGATTCAATTTCGATTCATAAGGTTCTGAATCGATTAATCACGATTCAATTCGATTCAATATCGATTTGATTCAGTATTAATTCATTGATTCAGAGTAATTTAGTGATACCAAAGTACAATTTTGAGTTGTAACCTGATTATTTGAGTACTGCAGTCATGCAACACATCAATACTGGTATCAATATTGATATTAGAAAGGAGATAAATATGACATTTCAGCAGTAAATTGCTGAATGTGCTCTTAAATAATGATTAGGACAGAAATATTCCCATGTTTCACCAGTGGATCTGAACGGACTTCTTCGTCATCTTTATTGTGTTTTATGGCTGGTGGCTTCTACTCACTGGGGGGGGGGCTCTGTGATTGTTGGTTGGAACGGAGCGGAGCGGAGCTGGGGGGTGCGCGCTATGTGAATGTTGGTTGGGGAGCTGGGGTGGGGGTGGGGGGGTAGTGTAGCGGTCGGACATTGTCTCTTTACTATTCCTCTAACTCCATACTCAGCCATAGGTGATAGTATGGATCCAAGTAATTATCCCAAGGACGACCGGCTTCTGTGATTCGCTGGGTGGCCACTTCCTTCACACTGTGGGTTCGAGTTTGAGGCCGGAGAACCTCCAGTGGAGGGGGTTTTCCTCACCCTTCCTCCGCGTCTTTTCCATGACACAGCCGTCGCGAGCAAGACCAAGACAACCCCCCAGGGGCTTGCAAGACGGAGCCGCCCACGGTTCTGCGTACTCCCGGTCCTGCTCTGAAAAATCAATCTCATCCACTATTAATCGATTACGCAAAATTAAAATGTGATCGATCTAAGATCGATTAAATCGATTTTTTTACCCAGCCCTATCTACCAGTGTCCTTGGCACTGCGCCCCCTGTTTTAACATGTATAATGTTGAAAAAAATGTGAGCGTTCCTGCTGGGATTCAAACATCATAGACCCTGGCATAACTTACTGAGCTATCCATCCACATGTACTTCAGGGCGGAAATTTATGCGTCCCAAGACTCTCCTATCCTGACATTGGTTATTAAACCAGTAGTTGAACTACATTTTTTTCCAAGTTAACTACTACATTAATATTAACACAATTAACATAATTGTCTATGACTACTCAAACTACATATTTTAGTCCATAAACAGAACGGAATTACTTGTTTATTTAACCATGGTCTCTCTACTGTATTTAAACCCCCTTTAACCAGTTTCACAAAATTGCTCTTCTATCACAAATAACTACATTTTCAAGAGATTTTCTAGACTACAGCATCGAAATAGTGATGTAATAGTTTGATTATAAAGAGGTAATAGTAAATAAGTAGAAACAATAAGAATATCTGGGTGATGTTAGACTTGGATGTTGTTGAATGCTTGGAACATCATAAAGTTTTGGCAGTAACTAATTTTGACTTCCAATAATTTTCCTGAGTTTTTGAAAGGATGATGCTGACCAAGCTTTTGCCCAGCTACAACTTGTATTTACAAAGTCATTTGAAGGGTTATTTCTTTACTACCTCCTACCATTAGCACAACTGTACCATATTTTAACAGAATTAAAATGTAAGGAGTTGCCAGAAATGAAGGAGTGGAAGGTACCTGAATGTCTCTGGATTTATGATGAATAAGCTAATTCTAGTTACAAGCCATTAGGAGTATTCAAAGACCCACCTGGTCATTGAGGAGGAAAGCGGCTGAGTAGGGCGTCAGGATGGCGGTGTAGATGACCAGCAGCAGGATGAGCCAGTCCCATACTGCCTTGAAAGGGCTGTAGTGCAACACTGTCCACTTGTGGATACGAGGAGCCTGCAGCTTGTACTCCGGCAACACATCTGCACCCAGAGACAGCACCTGGGTAAAGACAGGGACAGACGAGCCATTAAACATGATGGAAACAAGGACAGGTGGCAAATGGTGATGATATGAGTTGTAGAGAGAAAGAGGGTGTACCATGAAGGGACTGTGTATATTAAGCAGTGCTGCAATGGAAAATGAGCTGATAGACACTGGCGACTCACACACACACATTGAGGACACATAAGTACACCCAGTGTTTACTCAATTAGAAGTGCTGTATAAAAAGACAGGACAAAATGTGCAGGCTCAAAGTAAAAAGCAGAAATACACTTCTACCTTGGCAAACCAAATGGAACCTCACATCATATATGAACATTATGAGAAAACTATAAAATCATTGTGTTATGTACATCGACTAATGGACAATGACAATTTTTACATTCTTTTATGATGTTTTTGTGGACATACTTGGTGACCTGTCTGAGGGTTAGGGTGTACTCCAAGATGTGTTTTAGCCATATGTTAAGTAAAGAAACTAGAACACATCCCCTTTCAGATTAAGCTGAGTCCATGCATTTTGGTCTTACACTTCTTCTATTAACCCATAAAGACCCAGAGATATTTTATGGCGATATCCAAGTGACATTTTCTCTACTTTTAACTTTTCGTAAGTGATTTAAACCATTTATTATAATATTCTCCTCTGTATTTTCCAATTTTCAGTGTAAATCATGTATTTTTTAAAAATTCATATATCAAGTAGATGTTCATGAAAACTCAGAGTAAATTCAAACGTCATTTATCAAACCACATGGGTTTTACTGGTGAATCAATGCTGTAGATCATGGTGTTACCAAGTTCATTATGGAGCCTCTGAACGTCCAAATGGGTCATATCTGATGACCATGAAAAGATGAAAAACTGCATTTTACACCAATTATTTACATGTATTGATAGGATTAATGGATGAACAGGTATTAAACAGTTTAGATTGGTAGGTACTTTTGGTCAGTGGTGGATGTTTGGGTCTTTATAGGTAAAATGCTTAAGCCCAACACTAATGCTAAACAAAAGCTCCATCTAAGTGTGGCCTAAAAATGGAGAAAGTAAAAGAAAATATAACAGAAAATAATCAAGTACATACACTTGATAACTCTCCTTAAAGGTGCAGGAGACTTTCGTCACCAATTTTTCATCGAATCTGTGAAACCCCAGTCATGTCCTCAGTATCATGAATCTGTGAGTCTTTCTGTGATTACTCACCTGAATCTCTGCCCTAACTGTGAACAATTTTGAAGTGCCATCCACCATAAACAAACCATGTGTTTACAAACAGAGCTGGGAGGTAACTCGGGCATCTTCGGAATTTTGTCGTAAGGTGCATTGTGGGAAGCAGAGTTCCAGCCGTTTCCACATTGTGTTTGTTGCAGCTGCCGCTGCCAGGCAGAGCTCCGCTTGATCCGCTTGTTCCGCTTCACTCAAGCCGTTTCCGCGTTCCAGCTGTTTCCTTGTCGTGCTTGTTTCATCCATATAATATCATGCGGTTGCGCTGCCGCTGCCACTGCCACTGCTAGGCGGCGGTGCAAACCTCCGCTCTCCACAATGCACATCGCGACAACATTCCGAACATGCCCGAGTTACCTCCCAGCTCTGTTTGTAAACACATGGTTTGTTTATGGTGGAGGGCACTTTGAAATTATTCACTGTGAGGGAAGAGATTCAGGTGAGTCATCACAGAAAGACTTACGAATTCATGATACTGAGGATATGACTGGGGTTTTACAGATTGGATGAAAAATTGGTGACAAAAGTCTCCCGCAGCTTTAAGTATTATAAGGATGAATCTGCACTTTGTAACCTCTCATCTCTACTCTGTACCTCTGCACCTCCATGGAATATACATGTGCTTGCACAGGAACTACAACAACAGTGTTTTGCAATTACAGCGATATAGTCAGTGCCTGCTGAAGATGATGAGAGCTGTTCTGAAGGCTCAAGCCCCCTTTAGGTAACCCTTCCAGGCACTGACTTTCTCTCACTCAATCATTATAGATGCTGTACATGCACAACAATGCACAGATTAACTCATACAGTGGGCTTGAGTACACACACTCCTCCACCACAGTCACTGCAGTGACTTTTTTTTGTACCAGTAGATCTGACAAAAGAGTTTTACATCAAAACTGACAAGTAACAAGGTACTGAAAGCATATTCCAAACACAACCAGCCTCCTCTGTCACAATCAAATGCATTAAAAAACGAACACACACCAGGAATGAAATCTTGGATATTACGGTGCAGTTCTAAGTAGCTTAACTGGCAATAATGTATTCCAGTGTCTCCACTGCACTCGGCCAGGATGAGAGCAGGAATGAATCAGTATAAAAGAGGCATTAGCACAGCCGGCTTCTGTCTCTGCCTAATAGAATCACACAGTGAACTGCAGAACAGTTTCTGCACCGCTGCAGAAAGCAAGAGCAGAAAAAACACTGAGCATTAGAATGCAAGTGGCAAATCCAGAAGTGAGTTGTGAGTGACTTTCAGGTATGTTTACTATATCCATATAGACGGCATCCTGTGGAGGTACGCATCAACAAATAGCAGAGGGAATGGATGTGGGAATGCATACAAATACTGTAGCTGTCATGCTGTCTCTTGTTTTCCTAGGACGAAAACAATGACGACAATATCATTTAAATGTAGCTTTTGAGCTGAATCATCACATTGTAACACAAACCAATATGCAGTTTGAAGGGCTATAATGATGCAGTAAGTATGCATGTTGCCTCTTCAGTTCAACACCTGGATTTTAAAGCAGCGTGCTGACTCCTGAGGCAGATACAGATCTGATTTTGTTTTGCAAAGTGATCTTTGAATATTCTTACTTTGTCTCATGTCACTTTTCATCTTACATGGTATATAAGGTACTGAAGCCAACTTCACCTGCTAGTTGTTGTTGGTTTCAACTTAAGCACATCTAGATTAAGTTTAGTTTACTTAGATAACTTGGATGGCAAAAAAGTGTCTAGTCGCACTGTCTATATATTGTCATCATTGTCTGGTAGTATCCTGAAACTATGAGTCTCAACTACATGATGAAATTAAAGAGGTAATTTGTGAATTTAGATTTGGACTAACGTGTCCTCGTTGTTTCCAATATTGAATCCATAAGAGAGTAAATGCCTGCATGTATTTTCATGGTCTAAATTGTGGTAAAATGACATGTGAAATAATTTCTGTGTAATACCAGCTAGTGATCTACTACCAGCTATTGATCTAATTACAGTTGAATAGTGAAATAGCTAATCATAGCAGAGTAAAACGTGGCTCCTGCTGATCCAATGTAGCATCAACCATGGATGTATTATTCCTAGCAGGGCAAGCACATGTTAGATATATCTGCAATAGAATATAAGGACATCTTTGGCAAAGTGTCATAAGAATTTTACACACTGGACCAGATGTATTAGATGTAAATGATGTAAATGAGCTCTAGTTTCTCTAAATCTCCATAATTAATGCAAAATGAGCATGGTCCACAGAGCCACAAGTCTGTAAAAGCATGCTGGTGACTACTGTCATTGCTACAGGTTTGGAAATAATTGTTAAACCAGAGCGAGGTGTTGCTGAAATACATTATCTCAGTGTCCTATTGACGAAGCACCAACATGACCATCTTCTTCTCATCACATTAATTTAAAATCTGAATCTGCTATGGTCTGTGTGTGTGTGTGTTCAAATCATCTTGCATTTATTCTGCATTACTGTAGTGGAATTTTCCCAACATTTGCTGTTTGGCTGGTGCACAGATTCAGTACCAGTGGTCATTATCTAGTAGAAACATTAGTATGCAGATGGAGTGGACCTGCTTTTAACCTGGGAGGCAGTGACAAGTACAGCAGTCCGAGTGAGTCCTGACACAAATCCACTGGGGAGTGGTTTAAGGGCTGTATGCAATGATAGCACATGTTCCACAATTCTTCCTTCAGCTCTTCTCACCTGTGTCATTACTAGATCACCCCTTTAAGCTTTCATTACTACTTAATTTTCTTCTTCCCGTTGCTATTTGACCTCCTCTTGACCAACTAAATCTTTCTTCTTCTCCTAATTTTCTCAGTTTTGTCTGTTCTCATGGTTCAAGGTTCACTTTATTGTCTCCCATTGGAGAAATTTGACTTAGACAAGACCACAAACAAGCTGGACTGCAAGACATTAAATGGAACACATGCTACTAAAAACACATAAAATAAGTGACCTGTAATAAATAAGTTAAAAAGTTTAAAATAATATTGTTCTCCATGGTTATGTCCTCAGTGGGGACATTCCACCTGTTTTCAGCCTGGTCACCTCTCATTCATCCTGTGACTTATTACCATTCATCCTCACTCCTGCTTGAATAAATGCTTTTACACTCCCTAACCTCTTTTTTCCCTCATTTCATCACTTCATGTTCCTTTCACTTACTCCTTTTTGTGCTACTTATTTCTCCTCTCACTCCCTCTTTCACTATCCCTCTCTATTCTGCTATTCAGCTTTATATCTAGCCATCGATAAAACATCTGGAATACAGCTCTGATATACCTAAATAACTCTGGGAGTTGTTCCTATAGATACTGACACTTGGCAAGATATAATTTGCTTGATTTATTAAAAATGACTGAGAAATATTTCAGTGTTTACCCTCTCTTTAACAGAGCCAGCTGTTTCATATTTAAGCCAACTGTTCAGGATTCTGCTCCCTCATCAGCTTTATTTTCAAATATTTATGTCCCTGTGTGCATACACTCACTGTAGTACTTACAGAGATACAATATGTGCTGCCAATTATATAAATAATCTGCTAATTGGCAATCCTCAATTTGAGGAAAGTTAGTTCTCTACCCTTCAGCTCTATAGTAGAAAGTAACTGACAACATTTGTTTTTGTTCTGTTTTGATGCACTCTGTACTCCACTGCAGAGAAACATATGTCACATTTATTGTGAGGTTTTGTTAGTTCCTAATTATTATTTAGTCAAGCTACAATTAATTGACTGGTGGATAGGTCAAATATTTATAGAGTTGACCACATTTGTTTGAATTTAGTATTAAATCAGTGTTTACGTAGTTCATAAGAGTTTCTTAAGGTCTCTGCACATCAGTAGGTCTTTGTAACTAAATATCTAAGGGGTGTTAGCAGCTGTGAAAAACTACTAGAGTTTCCCCATCAGCTGTGTTTAGTCCAAATCATTTTAGATCAACAGATATCGTCTGATGTCTGAGGCACTCCAAAGACTAAGTAAGTAAGTTAGGGCTATCTACACTAATGGTAACTAACTATTTGAACAATGTCAGTATCCACGCTGATGAACAGAAACATTTGGAAGCAATTGAGAATGAGCCCCATAATTAATATTGCCGACATGTTACTGCAGTATGATGCACTTAGGAATACTGAGGTGTATCTGCTCCACACAAGGGTGAATTGTTAAAACAGTCTTTGAACATATTCTTTAAAGTCTTTGCACACTTGACAGAGCACCAGGTCCTCAAGGGAAAGGCTAGACCTGAAATCAGTGAGAAAGAACTTTATCCAAGTACAATGTTTCTATCAGTCTGACCTTCATCAAATATGTGAGCAGCGTTACAATGCACCTGCTGTATCCGATGTCACTGTCATCCGAGTCACAGTTATTAAAACAAAAAATTTCATACATTTCTCACCCTCAAAATTACATTACATATTCAGAAGTTGAGTGCTGTGATGCTGATAATAACCCGATGAAGGGAAGTAATTCTCCAAGCCTTCATGTTGGAAAAGACATTTCAAATTGTCCATATTTTTAATTAAGAAGAGTAAGTCGACCACAAGGTAAATTAAGTGGCATCCAATGTTAGTATGACGTCTTATGTACTATAACTTGTGTACATGTATAACTCCATGCCATATGAATTCAGATGTATTTTGTGTTGTGTGTCATGTTTGTTTGGACTCTGCTGAACACTTAGAACAATTATAAAACTTTATATTCACATTTATTGTTCTTTGTATGGTTGGCCTTTATGCCAGTGTATAAATAAATGGTATTTATCAGAGTTATGGTCCAATGATACAGTTTTTCCCACTGCTGGTGGCTCTTTTAGTCATTTTTATCACTGGGGACATTTTACTCTTTATATGCTTTAGTTAAGTTAATGTGAACTTTCTGCTCATACTGGCACCACACTCTGTGCTTTATTATTTTCTGCTGCATGTTCACATTTTGGAGAGAGTCGCGGCATTTACATGCATAGGAACTGTGTTTGTATAAGTAGATGGGATATATATAAATATAAAAATAAATAAATACACACATACACACACACACACACACACACACACAACCACACACACACGTATATAGGTAAAAAAAAAATAGAAAGCTAGTGTTAAGTGGCAAGGTATGGACTCACACAAAGAGTCAAATATATGTCTGTGAGTGCACATATTAACACACACACCCCTTTGGTTCAGTCAAGCGCCCCTCTCAGCTGTGTATCCCCCCCCTGGAGTATCTTGCGGGTTATTTTTATCCATCTGTGTGAAACATCAACAAAAATATGGCCATGAGGACTGTTAAAAGTGCAGATGTCAAGACACATTTAAGAGTAGATTGGACAGAGCCATGTTTAAGGACAGCACTGGGGGACAGAGGACCTGCAGCAAAGGAGTGGAGGCAGTTAACAGGGCTGACCGCCCGCACAAACAAGATTATACGTTTTTGTTATTTCAGCTGCAGAATGTTGTTTACTTATGTCGTCAGCACACATAGTGGAATTCCCAGTCCAGCATGAGCACCAGCAGCATCATCCCCCAAAGATTAAAATCAACTTGGGTGCAGCTTGACATTCATCTCTGAATGCGATGGAATTTGCCTAGACAGCATCTGACACATGGGTCTGGGTCAGGTTCAGTGCACTGAATTTTGCCATTTAACCACTTAGTCCAAATGGTTTAAAATATAATAAAATCAGACGTTTAGTGGCCACTTTAAATTTTGGCTTGTACAGTGCACTCTATGTGCATGCAAAAGTGGATTCATGTTTAATTGAACACTAAAAAAGAAATACAAGCTTGACATCAGTGTGTCCATTAGTGTCACTTCTACTTTAAATGACACTGGAAGGTTTAGAGTGACAGACACACAGACGACAGGCCAAGGGAAAATGATTGTGACGAGTCTTAAAATCTAATTCAGACCAAAAATGTCAGAAATATAGCATGCACATCTCAAACAAGAATGACTGTCATATTCATTTAACTTACTGCAATATTGCTTTTCAACATAATAACATATAAAAGGTTAATATAATATTTAAGTTTAGATCCTGGTTTATATCATGCTGTGAGACAAACAGCATTTATTTAATTGCCACTTAAATTTGTGTATGTGAGAAAATATATATTTATGAGACTTGGCACATAGGATTTCCTGCACCTGTGTGTAAAAACACATTCTCTAACCCAGTGCTTTTCTACCTTAGGTTCAGGACCCCACGTGGGGTCGCCTGGAATTCAAATGGGGTCGCCTGAAGTTTCTAGTAATTGATAAAAAAAACCAATTTACTAATAAAAAAAAATATATGTTGAATTGAGAGACAATCACAATCCCTGAAAGACATGACAAACTGTGAAGCTGAAACTGAAGCACTGTGGTACTGTTTATCTTTCAAATGTTCATTTTGGCTGGTTTCAGACGCTGCAGCTATATCATAATTCATAGTTTCAGTTCATGTTTGTTCAGTATTAATTGTCAGCCTCGCAAATCCAAGATGGAATGACTGTACAGATCCTGACCAAGGAAAATAAAATTCTCACTTTGTGTAGTAATCTACACCTGGCTTTACTGCCTCCGTCCATAATAATATACATTATATAGACTAAATGTCATCTAAAATTAATGTTTATTTGCAACATAGTATAGCAAACTATTACATGATCAAAAACAAATTATTTTTATCAATAAAAATGTGTCTGTTTTGAATGTCTGGGGTTGCCAGAAATTTGTGATGTTAAAATGGGGTCAGGAGACAAAAAGGGTTGGGAACCACTTGTTTAACCTTTTCATTGTAAAGGATCTCCGGCTTGTCAATGGACAGAACTCCATTTATTAACAAGGCTTTCATTGTGAAACATTCTACAGGAACGGACGGTACAGCTTGTTCTGTTACGTTATCATACTGTATATATCTAAAATATAGAGATAAAATGGATTTGGCATGCGCTCCACAACTGTAACTGCAGATACTTAAATTATCACTATTTTCAATACAATAATAATTTTTGCACACATTTTGCAAGTTTGAGTTGTTTCTCAATACTTGATGGGTATAAGGGATGAGCAAATGCAGAACCAATTATTTTTTAATATGTCTTCGCCCATAAGTAGCTGGAATAGGCTCCAAGCGACCCCCGTGACCCTAGTGAGGATAAAGCGGGTTCAGATAATGAATGAATGAATGAATATTTTAATTTAAGAATGTAATTAAGAATTAACAAAATGGTATGATGAGAACAGTCTGACCTGCTGCAAATTTGTCTCCTGACTGCACAGTCTGCATCCTCTTTCTGATGCAAGCATTATTCCATTTTTTTTTTTTTTTTAATGACAGTGACAGAGATTAGGTAAACGATAAAAATCTTTGACTATGGTCTATACTAGATTGGGCTGTGCAGATTTTAAAAAAGATTAATAAAATGAGTGGAGAGTGTGTAATATGCAGAAGGAAATTAAAAGAAAGATGAAGAGATAGATAGAAGCAAAGTGGACAACAATGTGTTTGGTACTTTGCACACAATCTAACACAATCTCATCTTGAATAAATTTTCTTTGGAAAATTTTCACAGATAAATTTAAAAGAATTGTAGGAAAGGTACAAGGATGACATCACAGTCAGTTGACTTTAGGAACTGATGATACCTTTTTACAGGCAAAGTTTAACTAGAAAACATTCACACAAATACAAACATAATGATCCAGGTGGGAGGAGTTCAGGACAGGTGCAGTTTTAGAGCAGGTGGTAACTGAGCCATCACCAATCTTCAGTCAACTCATCTATCGGTGCAGAAGACTGAGCCAAATACATACATCTGCACAGGTACAGAAAGGTTTGCACACAAACTTGTAAGGTAAGAGAAGTTCAAGTCCAACAGCAACCATCCAACCCTTTTAGAGGTTTTTCTACATTTAAAATAAATATTCTGTCATCTCATGAGAGCATTTGCATCAAAGTTTAAAGGTGTCACTGCAAAACTGAAGATTGTACATCGTCACAGCTCACTGGCATTCTCTGCATCTACAGACAACTCACAACCTATGGCTTAAGGATTCAAGATGCTTCTGACACTTTCTCACACAAGTGGAAATGTCTTCTTTTCAATCTCAATACTTCAGAGGGATGAATTCAGATGTATTTTGTGTTGTGTGTCATGTTCGTTTGGACTCTGCTGAGCACTTGAGTTAGAACAATTACAAAACTCTATACTTACACTCATTGTACTTTGTAAGGTTGGCCTTTATGCCAGTAAATAAATATATGGTATTTATCACAGTTATGGTCCATGATACAGTTTTCCTTTCCCACTGCTGATTGCTCTTTTAGTCACTTTTATTACTGGGGACATTTTACTCTTTATGGTTTAGTTTGGTTGACATGAACTTTCGTCTCATACTGGCACCACACTTTATGCTTTAGTAATGTCTGAACGGTTAAAGTGAATTTTGTTCTGATTCAGGGATTAATGTATTACAATGTGTTACAGTGTTGCAAATCACCTTGTTTTACTTCGTGTTCACACTGCTCCATGCCCCCCACACCACAGCCATGGAAACAGGTGGAAGCCTACTGTCTGTTTACATCTGGCAGTAGCACCTTTTCGACAGAGCCTCTCTGCTTTATGGTAATGCTTGTGACATCACAGCGTATCATACTCAGAGTCGGGTCCAGTTGATGGCAATGCCCCCTAAAATTAAAGTTTCTGAAGGAAGGGAAAAAGAAAATGAGTTGCACAACAGCGGGAGACTAATGAATTAGTAAAGTACTTTGTGCGGTCGTATGATCTGTATGTATTCATTGTGAGGAACGCACAGTACAGGACACCCCCCATATTATCCTGTCACTGTCAATCATGCAGTTTTAAAGAGTAGACTTCTCTGTTTAGGATTGTCAGGGCATGCAGTTGCCTGGTTCACAAATTACCGCAGTGACAGGACTCAATGCATTAAATATGGTGGACTGTGTTCAGAATATGTCATGGTCCACAAGGGGGCGCCACAGGGTTCTATATTAGGACCCCTCCTTTTTATTATGTTTATAAATTCCTTGGGGCACAATGTGTCTAATGGTGATAAGCATTTTTATGCTGATGACACAGTTATTTACTGCTGTGGATCAACTCTTACTCAAGCCATAGAATACTTGCAGAAAGCTTTTGATGCTGTCCAGCACTCCAGTTGAAACTTGTCCTCAATACTGAAAAGACTAAGATGATGCTATTCTCAAACTCTAAGAAGTTGCCTGAAACTATCCCAGTAGTGTCTACTTTTGAGGGGAATGTCATAGAGGTGGTTCATGTGTATAAGTATCTTGGTGTCTTGATTGATGACTCCCTCACTTTCAGACCCCACATGGAAAACCTAGTAAAGAAGTTAAAGCTTAAACTAGGCTTTTACTTTCAAAATAAGTTGTGTTTTCCTTTTGATGTAAAAAAGCTCCTTGTCACTGCCACTTTTTTTTTTATCGGTACTAGATTATGGAGATGTACTTTATATGAATGGATTGTCCAAATGTCTTCAAATGGTTGACATGGTTTATCCTGCTTCTCTGATGTTTATTACTAATTCTAAAGCCACGACACATCATTGTCAGTTGTATTCCAGAGTGGGATGGCCTGCCCTGTCCACTAGGAGGCTGGGACACTGGTACACCTTATTTACAAGGCCTGTATCTGTAGTTTAATAACAAGAAGAAATGTTGATTCTTATTGTCTGCAATCAAGTGATCATTTGTTCTTTTTTATGCCATTCACCCATACAGAGCTAGGTAAAAGGGCATTTGTCTACTCTGCTCCTTGCACATGGAATATGTTGCTAAAAAACTGGAAACTGACTGAATTGATCTCCTTGAATGCTTTTAAATATAAACTCAAAGTGCCATGGACTAACTGACTTGCACTTGTTTTTCATAGTTTGACCTGTCTTGTAAATTATTGTATGTTGTAACTGTGTGTTGCATTTCATGCTGCCTCTTGGCTAGAACCCTCTTGGAAAAGAGGTTCTTAATCTCAATGGGATCTTGTTTCCTGGTTAAATAAAGGTTAAATAATAAATAAATAAATAAATAAATAGAAAAGCAGCATGTACCCCCTTCACATTCTTGATTGCCACCTCATATATGGTTATCTGGAACCGGCCCTGCTCAGAGTGGTAGAGAAAACTGTAACTGTCTATTTCTATCACTGTGGTCATGTTCACACTGTAAACAAACCACTCTGCAGAGCAATTGCGATTAATCTGAGACCACCTCTTCCAAGTGGTCTCAGCTGGTTGTTTTGTTCTGGAACGGAGCGCGATTACTGCTTTCACGTGTCCAATCAAACCGAGCCAAAGACTTGTTCCGGAACAACAGCTCCAAACAATCCAGATGTGAAAACACCCTTAAGTACATTTTTTTTCCTCATTAATGTACACACAGCACCCCATTTTGACAGAAGAAAACAGAATTGTAGATGTTTTTGCAGATTTATTAAGAAAGAAAAACTGAAATATCACACGGTCACAAGATTTCAGACCTTTTGGTCAGTATTGAGAAGAAGCACCCTTTTGAGCTAATACAGCCATGAGTCTTCTTGGGAATGATGCAACAAGTTTTTCACACCTGGATTTAAGGATCCTGTGCCGTTCCTCCTTGCAGATCCTCCCCAGTTTTGTCAGGTTGGATGGTGAATGTTGGACAGCCATTTTCAGGTCTCTCCAGAGATGCTCAATTGGGTCTAAGTCAGGGCTCTGGCTGGGCCATTCAAGAACTGTCACAGAGTTGTTCCAAAGCCACTCCTTGGTTATGTTAGGTGTGTGCTTAGAGTCATTGTCTTGTTGGAAGGTGAACCTTCACCCCAGTCTGAGGTCCAGAGCACTCTGGAAAAGGTTTTTTTTTCCAGGACATCTCTGTACTTGGCTGCATTCATCTTTCCTTCAGTTGCAACTACTCATCCTGTCCCTGCAGCTGAAAACACCCCCATAGCATGGTGCTGCCACCACCATGCTTCACTGTTGGGATTGGATTGGGCAGGTGATGAGCAGTGCCTGGTTTTCTCCACACATATTGTTTAGAATTAAGGCCAAAAAGTTCAATCTTGGTCTCATCAGACCAGCAAATCTTTTTTCTCTTAGTCTGGGAGTCCTTCATGTGTATTTTGGAACAACTCTATATAGGCTTTCATGTGTCTTACACTGAGGAGCAGCTTCCATCAGGCCACTCTGCCACAAAGCCCCGATTGGTGGAGGGGGGGGGGGGCTGCAGTGATGGTTGACTTTCTATAGCTTTTTCCCATCTTCCCACTGCATCTCTGGAGCTGAGCCACAGTGATCTTTGGGTTCTCTTTTACCTCTCTCACCAAGGCTCTTCTCTGATGAGTGCTCAGTTTGGCTGGATGGCCAGCTCTAGGAAGAGTTCTGGTCATCCCAAACATCTTCCTGTCCTCTGTCGAAAGCAGATGTGTTTCTGAGCTGTTCTTGTCCTCCTCTGTTTTTTTTTTTCTCCTGCTTTTGCCTCTGCGTCTCGTGTGATTTTGTCTTTGGATCTCCTGCTTGCTGTACTCCCGAACAACTAAATTATGAAATTGATCAACTGGACACTCAGCGCAATTGACAAGATTTTTTCACCCAGGAACAGGGGCCTGGGGGAGCCCGCCTGCCCTGACAGAACCCTTGCAGTATGCGATCAACGCTTGGAACAAGTGAAGGTAGTATGGCTGTCGGTTCTGTCGGTGGAGGATATTGAGGATATTTACCTATTTGGATTTTTGATAATGACCTTCTAATTGGTCTTGGAGTTGCCCTGGTTTATTGCAAAGTTGGAAAGACAGCAGCACACAAAGAGAGCCCGCTGCTGTCGATTGAAATTAAGGAGCACTTTGGAGTGGGTAGTGACAACGTGAAGGTATTACAGCAGATGGTGGCGGAGTCGGAGGATTGCCTTTGAGACCTGGCTGGACGAGCTATGGACTCACACAAAAAGTTGGATTACATCGCTGGACAGACCGTGGATGTGCTCTGGAAAATCGAAGGACTGAGAGAAAAAGGATGAACTGTGCAGGTGGATCTACCTGCTCTGAAGTGAGGAGTTAATGCTGAGGCCCAGCTATAACAAAATTGAGTTATAATGAAATTAATTAGAAATCAAATCATTTTTCATCGTTTAATTTTGTTTCTTCTGGGAGCCGGTAAAGCAGTTGGAGCCACTCTTGTCTAATCTGTTCCTCTGCAGTCAAAACATCCTTCCACGGCCAAGACACAGGACTGAAAGAACTGATAAGGACAGAAGTCTGTCTCTTATTTTTCATACACAAACAGACTTTCAAGGACTCACCACGCACAAGCATTTAACCCATCCCCATCTCCCCCTCCCATCTCTGTCTGCCTCACAACATTCTTCCTCTCCTCCTGTCCCCCTCCCACATCCGAATCCATTGAAGAAGTCCCATCACGTGACCACGTATACTGTGTTTATAATGTCTTATGTCTGTGCTTGCATTATCGTCACTGTAATTCTTTCGAAAGATTTGTGTTGGGCGCATGCAACGACCGGCAGTGAGTGAGAGCTTGGCATCTTGTGTTTGTCTTTTTGCAATGTATGTTTTGTTGTAATGCCAGAAGCAATCACTATGTCTGCAAAACAAATCTACCCACCGGTATAAATAAAGTAACCTTGAACCTTCCATTTAAGGATTATGGAGGCCGCTGTGCTCTTAGAATCCTTAAGTGCAGCAGAAATTATTTTTCATGCCATGTGAGCTGTAAGGTCTTATATAGACAGGTGTGTATCTTTCCTAATCAAGTCCAATCAATTTAATTAAACACAGCTGGACTCCAATAAAGGTGTAGAACCATCTCAAGGATGATCAGAAGAACTGGACAGCACCTGAGTTAAATATATGAGTGTCACAGCAAAGGGTCTGAATACTTTTGGCCATGTGATATTTCAGTATTTCTTTTTTAATAAATCTACAAAAATGTCTACAATTATGTTTTTTTCTGTCAAAATTGGGTGCTGTGTGTACATTAATGAGGAAAAAAATGAACGTAAATGATTTTAGCAAATGACCACAATATAACAAAGAGTGAAAATTTAAGGGGGTGTGAATACTTTCTATACCCACTGTATCTTGTCACTTTTCCATCTCAGTATTTCAGAGGTGGAACTGCTAGAGCCAACTGCACCCTGCAGTTCAGCTCTTGCAGTCCCACTGCAGCTTTTATCAAACGTGACACAATCTGAGGTTAACAGCAGCTGATGGCAATCAGGCCACACACACCATCCATCTGCCTGGTAGGGGTATGCATGGTTTTAGTGGGCTTCCATCCGTCACATTGTGTGATATTCATGTGGCAAAAAAACACTTGTGTAGATGCATAACCCCCCCCCCCCCCCAAAAAAAAAAACAAACGAAAAAAAAAAACAAAACAAAAAAAACAAGTGGTGCCAGGCAAAACAAACCCTGCCCCTCACATGTGTTGTAGCTTATTTTGGCATCAATCCAGCTGATGTCATCATGTCTATGCATGTGGCGATATCAGCATATCAATTTCCTCGATATATGTGGCAAGTTTGAAGTAGATTGAAACAAAATTGATGTTTTATAGGCATTTGAAATTTCAACCATTTTAAGTAAATGGGAGAAGAAAAAAAAAACATTTTAAAAATTCATTAAAATTTTAACTCTGACCTACTTTTCCTAATATTCAACCCTATGTAGCCTGGGTCACTGGTAATCTATAAACCCAATTTGGTATGAATTCAACCAATAGTTGTGCTGCTACAGATATTTGAAATTTTTCCCCTTATAAATAAATAGGGATTTTTTTTTAAAATTCATAAAAAATGTGAACTTTGGCCTACTCACAAATTGTTCCCAATTTTTATACATTGTAATTTTGATTCTCTCCTGTGAATACAGATATAGTTTTAGATAGTGCTTTATTTTTACATTTTTATCCTTTATGCTATGTCTATATAAGTTCTCACTTGCCCAGGCCATCATTGATCCTTAGTAGTTTTTCGATGTTCAAGTAGACTAGTTTTGTTCTTGAAAAGAACAAGAACAAAACTAGTCCAGTACATTCTAGTACAAAGTACATTTTTTACAACTTTTTTTCCAGTGGCTCCAAGCATCATGGGAGTGTTGCGTCATATGACACTCTCTAATATGCTTCCTGTGGGTCTCTCCTAAACCTCCATGCAAAGGCTTTCACATGATGTGCTTTAATGTTGTCAAAGTCATATAATAACATATACAATGAATACTTTCAACTGAAGATCAACAACTTGCGTTTTCCTACTCGGTTACCATTAGATCAGAAACATTTGCAGAGTTACAACATCAATGGAGGAGTCAAACCACTAACCACCAACCAACCTCTCCTGTGGTTGTTTGCTGAAAAATTCAAAGTGGCTGCTCATTAGACCGACTCCTGGAGAGCTCCATATTTACACACACTTGTGGTTGCTGTTTGTTTCTGTCCGTGGTCATTTATAGATGTGAACATACACACAGACAATTGTGAGTTTTGTGCTTCACATCATGGATCTAACAGCACACGAATACACAGTATATGTTCTGTGAATATTTCTCTGTATATATGTCTTTCAGAATTTTATTTTGTATTGAGGTGAGATCCAAAACAACCAAACAAAAGAAAAGACATGACAGTCACTGGGAAGGTGTTAATAACTTCATAATGATGCCAATACAAGTTTTAGATTCTCAAGATGACTGATCAGCATTGGGAGACCAGTACTTTGTATATACTGTGATGCCATATGAAGTTATTTGCTATTACAAATTTTGTGTGAGTTCTAACCAGCTATGTTCATTCCATAGACCCTGCAGTTATACAGCAACACTGAGTCCTCTACTCCTGATTAGTCACAAACTAGTACTCCCTTTTCTGTCAATTAAAACACAGATCTATTTTAGTGAATCCATGGCTAGAACAGAATCATGATTCCCACGCCTAAAGAAACTACAAAATAATAAACATGAATGTGAGACGTAAAGAACATATATTATTTAACTGTGTACGTGTGCACTTTTTTTGATGCTGCTATGCATGTGCAGGAAACATTTCTTGAGAATAGAAATGCCACACGAGGGAGGAGACTGAAAATGAAAAACATGACCGGACAAGTTAGCTGTTATTAAGGTCAACTATGTGTTAGAAGGTTACTGTATTTAGCTAAAGCACTTACTAAACATAGACATTGACAGACTTTATTTGTCATTTGGATTTACATCAAAATGAGCTTTTGATGTAATGGCTCGGGAGGCAGGAGGAATAAATAATACCTAGACATAGACACTATACAGGGTGTATAAAAAAAAAACCTATACACTTTGAAAAATTCCCCCCAGTTCCACATTTCATTATTTTTGGAATTTTCTTTTATGGACGTTGGTAGGTAGGGGACTGGTGGATATTTGTCCAAATTTACAGTGACCAAACCAGGAACAAGACAAAAGTCTGCCTTGGTCGAACTTTTGAAGAATGGAAAAAGCTAAAAAAAAAAAAAAAAAAAAAAAAAAAAAAAAAAAGAAGCATGCAAAATGGATGTAGACTTAGTGTTGTTGCTGTTGCACTTGTAAGTATCACTGACATAAGTTCTCTATACTCTACCCAGCTGTCACTAAAAACATAACCAGTGTTTGGTTTGTAATGTACCTACTGGATGCCAACTGCCCGAAATATTGTATAAACATAGTAGAGAGGGTCCCACTCCCTCTTCTAATATATACTCCAGTATCTCATTCTGAAGTAATGAAAACACAATTGTTATTTTCCGGTGATGGATCAACACGTTAATATGAATACTATATTTGCTTCTTGCAGTTGGATGCCTTTACATCCTTCACACTAAACCTTTAAGTACAATGTCAGTGTATGGTTATATATGTAAGCAGACAGTAAGTTTGTTAACTGAGTAAGTTCTCTAATGAAGACCACTGAACTGGATTGTGTTTTTCTCTGTGTGTGAGATGCACTGCCTCAGGCCAAAGTGTGAAGTTACATCACTGCTTCCACATGATATTGATCTGCTGTAGGGAATGAAACAAAAAGATGGAGAGAACAGAAGATGAGAAGGGGAAAAGGAGGAAGAATACTGAGCTTGACTGCACACAGTCTGAACAAAAAGAAGAGAATGTGTGAAAGAGAGAGTGAGCCATAGGAGGCTGGAGAAACAGACAGGAGGCTGGAAAATCAGACAGGAGGGGGATGGATATCAGGGAGAAAAATAGTAAGAAGGCTGATAAAAGTAACAGAAGAATGGCACTGACAAAGCTGTGTAACCTAAGAGAGGATGGTCAGTGACACTCCACTTACGCACAAATGCCAGTCTGTGTTGTTTAATGTGTGTGGCATCTCTGTGGTGCACGCAGACTTAACATGGAATGCATCCTCACATTTCTAATTCTATTATGCAGTGACTCATTTTCCAAAATGCTTAATTTTCAAGTGGGTCACAGGGGTGCTGGAGTCTATTCCAACTACCAATGGGTGAAGGTGGGGTTCACTCTGCAAGTGTCTTCAGTGTATCACAGGGCTGACATACAGACAAACAACCATTCAATGTTACATTCACATCTATTTGCATTTTAAATTGATCAGTTAACATATTAAGTGAATGTCACTGAATGATGGGAGGAAGCCTCCAATAAAGCCTTATATAAAGCCTTCTACACATGCCTGTAGAAGTCTAAAAAAAGAGCAATTTTAGCAAAGTTTGGTTAAATTTCAGTTTTGTACATCGTGTTTTTTTAAAGACTTGGATTTTTCCAATACATTTCTTCGATTTCTCCCTTCTGTGATGCTTGGAAACCCTCTGCAAACATGGTCAATATTTCAACATGAACAACTGATCAATATTTTATACATAGTCAAACAGCTACTCTCATTCATGTCCCTGCTCAGAAGAAGCCTGTCCTGGCAAGCAGAGTGTTCAAACACCAGCTAAAGGGAGCACATAAAAATTTCAGCATCTTCAATTACCTCCATAAACAAAGCAACAGTGAACAAGCAGCACAATTATTGTTTGGAGGCAACAGGTATGTTTATTTCTTTGACAAACATTTAATAATACAATATGAAACCATGTCTGGTCATGGTGTAGAGTATATGCACTTAATTTGACTCAATATATGGCTTCTAATCATCCCTTTTTCATCAGGAAATATCTGACAATTAAACTGCTTTCTGTACAAGCACATATAAAATTCATGTCTAAATGCACATGCATTCCAAATAATCCGACCCACCTGTAGATGAGGTCTGTTATAGACACATATTATCAATGTATTATCTAGTAAATAAGGAATGCGCAGTTCCATTATTGAGGCTGATGCAGTACATTGTTTGTTCACCTTTACAGTGATGTAGTACAATTCAATGTGAGTACATTTAATACAATGCAGTTCAATGTGGCACAATACAGTGCTCTATGAGTGTACTTTTTCATTGTTGCTTGGACTACAGCTCTGTAAGGGCATTTCTGATGTTTCTGTTTGGCTCCTAAAAGACACTTGGCTCTTTCAAACAGGCATTTTCACAAGTATTTTGTAGTGAAACAGTATCTGATAAAAGAGGGAAATCATTCCAGGCCTGGACCTGGTCTCAAACTGAGCAATCTGTCTTATTTTGTCTCCAGTTTCAATAATTCCAATTTTATAAGATACCTTGGCCTCCAGAGCAGTGAAAAACTTTAACATTTGAGTGAGAGTTGGTCATAATACTTGGGAATAACTGTCCATTGACATCAGTGGAGATTTAAGGCTGAGGAAAAAAAAATGTTTAGAGAGGAGGAACCAAATTATTGGTCACAGTTGTTAATAATAAAACATAGAACATCAACTAATAATTATTGATAAATCAAAGCTGTAACCAACAATGATCTGGTCTTTGCTGACATTGGGGAGGAGGGATATTACTGGTGTATACATACATGTCTTCACTCCTTGTCTGTGACTACATCATGGTCAAAGCAGTTAAATGCTCCTGGGCACGATGTGACAGTAGTGGTCAAATACTGAAAACACTGTTTTCAATGAACAGTTACCTTTTAGATACATTTTTATTGCAAATGTCTGGAGATGACACAACCTAAAATTGAAGTCACTTGGATTCAATCTTTAGGATGAGGCTGCCAAAGTACAACAAGCTGATATGGCAAAAATGGAACCAAAAATTACATATTCACACTAAATTTGTAGATTTCTTTTTGGGACTAAGGTATGGGTACAGGTAGGTCTAAGTGAAACACCCATGACTAAGACCCATAAAATACAACCCTTACATATAGTACATAAATAATTAAAGAACAATTAATTTATACCATGGGGTATTAAAATAAATAATAATAAGGCAAAGGATTTCACCAACATAAAAATATTATCCCACATTGTCCCTGGGCCATCTGTATTTTGAACTATAACCCAGATCAAAAATGGTGAATGTACTGTCCCAAGAGCATGTACATTAACTAGTTTGAGTCTAAAAATGTAATCTAGATATCAGAACAAGCCTCATACAGGTGGCAGCAAAAAAAAAGTCAAATGGGAATTTTGTATGAGGATGGTTCACTGGTGTGATGGTGTTCACTGTTCAATGGGGCAGAAACAGTATGAAGTCAAATGATGCGCATCTATTTCAATGCCAACATGACATATAGAATGAAAAATTCTTGTACGTACAGAGAGCTGTGTACAAGCTGGATGAGGCAGGATCACAAAGACAAAACATTCAGACACAAATACACACCCACATACATAATATTGGAAAGCCAGATCTCTTTCATTGCTTCTCCTGTCACCACACACTTGGGTCTGTCCTCAGAATGACTAATACCACCCTAACCTTTTCACAGCCTTAATGTGACCCTTACACATTTTGAATAAAGGACTAGAGGCCCTTTTAACAACAAAAATACACACACACAGTTTTGCAGGCACACATATGGGACATACGGTTCTGACATTGGCCAGCGGCTTTATCTTTCACCAAAAGACTAACGTGTTATTATTAGACAGTGTCAGCTGATAAGTTCACAGTCAGTCGACAGTGGGCTTTTCTAGAAAGAACAGGCGAGTGGAGAGAATGCCAGATTACTCTGATGAAATATTGATGACCTGAGGCATTGACTCGCACAAAATCTACAAAAATGTGGCTGCAACACAAAGGCCTAAGTCTGATTACAGGGAGTTAAATTCTAAGAGTCCCAACAGTTTTTGTGATTCATATAATAAGACTCTTACAAAAAGGATGATGATTTTACAGAATAAAAACAAAGGTTTACAACGTTATAACTGCAGTTACAGCTGTACAGCTGTAAAAATAAGTGATTATTCTAGTGATTTGATGAGTATTTTTTGATACAAATAAACTGAAGTGATTCAGGCAGACAGAAGTGTAAGTTTTCTTCACGTTTAGTGACATTTATTGATGTGTCATCACTTTATTCTAATGAAATAGCTGCATGAACTGATGTACCTATTTCCCTTAGCTAAGTTAATGCAAAATACCAACTTAACCTCATATTAGTGTTGAGAAGATAAGATAAAATTCCACTGTGTAGAAATTTCAGTGTTTACTGCAGCAAAAACAGAAAACAAATGGGAAATGTAAAAGAGTATCTGCTATTTAAATTCATTTTTTCTGTACATACATATATACATACATACATACATACATACATATTATTTACACATTTACACTATTATTGCACATGATGATTGATAAACTGATATGACATGGAGGGATGTACAGTCAACTGTTGTATTTAGCCATACTTAATGGTTACTTTGTGGTTACCTCTAGACTTTTTTGTATTGGGAATGTTGGCTGAATTAAAAAAGGCATTGCCTGGACTTAGTTGTTGTAGTGTTTCAATATTTTCTGACATTCTTCAAATCTTCTTCAAATGGTTAATGAATAAAAGAAAAATTAATCAGCACCCCAAAAGTTGATGTTTCTCAAAAACATAATTGTTCGATAACTGTATTCACATTTACCATATCCTAATTGTGTAATTACAATAACTTTTTTCTTTCAGTGAATAATATGTGCCTCTGTAACCAAACATATCAGAATACAAAACAAATAAATATTAATAACTTTTTAACAACATTAATTAATAACAACAACAGAGCCTTTTATCAGTGAGTCTACTGTCATTTTAAGTGGTTATGTGACATAGTAAAGACACTAAGTGCAGAATATTAAACTATTACTGTAAAATCCAAATTCAGTATTTGATCATCCATGGCAGTTATGACAACCTGTGTGTGTGTGAGTGAGTGTGTGTGTGTGTGTGTGTGTGTGTGTGTGTGTGTGTGTATGTATACAGGAGAAATCCATTCTTGTGATTTCACACATGCATGGGTATGAGTGCATCACTATGTGTATTTGTGTATCAGTTTGAGATCTCCCTGCCGTCACGATTGGCTTCCTGGCTGACCTTTTTCTCTCCAGCTCTGACAGTTCCCATTAAGACATAACAAAGGAGCATATTTCCTCAGCCCCCATCTCTCCCTCTGTCTCTCCTCCTCCTCCTCCTCCTCCTCCTCCTCCTTCTCCTCACCGCAGCCTTCTCCTCCAATATTCATCAGCACTATCAGTGCTTAGGGAGGTTGCTCCCTCTCTCTCTGGATTTACTTTCCCTCCGTCTTTGTCCCTGAATCTTCTTCATGATCTCATCTCGCTCCATCTCTGTCTCTCTTTTTACCCTTTATGGGTCTCTGTCTCGATCTCTTCCTGCTTCCCCTCCCCTTCCTCTATCCATCTCTTCTTCCTTTCATTGTGAAGACAGGAAAGATGAGAGTAGCAATGGAACACCACAAGCTGCGCAGCTGGAGACAGACATACGGTCTTTATAGACACAAAAATTCACACACATTACATTTAAGCATTAATCTATAGCACTAGATATCTATAGACTTTTTAGTCTTCAGAGTTGACTCTTAGCTTAAGTTTCTAATCTCTTCTCTCTCTCTCTCTCTCTCTCTCTCTCTGTGTGTGTGTGTGTGTGTGTGTGTGAAATGGCTTTCATCTGTGAGTATTCAAGCCACAGATCCAGTGGCCCTAAGTCCAGGAACTGCACTTTAACAAATGCATTAGAAGATTAAACCTGAAAACAAGGTTCCTACAAGATGCTATTGCTGTATCTCTCAGATTTGCAGAAATTAAAAATACAATTAACAAACGAATAAATATTGTTTTGTATAAAGCTTTACAATAAACATCCCATGGAGTCCATATTGTGCTATGCTGATGGGGTTTAGTGCAGACTATAGCTGCTGTTCATGTGGCTTTAAAGGAAGCTGCATGTGATCAGAGGATGCCATCATGCATTACATTCAAACTAAGGAACCAGGCCACTTGAATAAAAGATGCTGGTGTGTTTGAAGTCACAGAGGGAAACATACTGAATGAAGGACTCATGGTATGTTCTGAGTATGTGCAGTATGCTTTAGAGCTCCGTGATGTATTTATTTCCATGAATATTATATGAGCGTTCTCTGTTCTGTTACTGTTCATACCAGTCTTCCTTCAGCTCATATCACCAGAACTGTATCAACACAGCTTAGAAAATTCAGGAACTTAAAGAAAGCCTAAGTCTGAAAAGTTTGGCCATGCATGATTCATGCAGTGCAAACAAATATTCAAGGCTTGGATACTCTGTACTACAGACTCATGTAATATTGTGCACATAAGCATTGATTATTCTGTCACTGTTTAAAATAGAAATCTTGACAAAACACTGAATATGAATGGTGGCCGAAGTAAGTCCTACACTTTACCTACAACTTAGCAAGAAAAAACCCCAGGAAATAGTCTTATTTCACATTACAAGCTATGAAATAAAGAATATTTACATATTTAGAGATCTATGAGAGGATGTTTTTTTTAACCAATTAATGAGGGACATTAAGTTTGTGTAAAAACCACATTAAAATCAAATTATTTAATACAGATTTTAATATATTTGAAATATCTTGACTTACAACGTGAATTTAGAGGAACTGTACTAACACACATAACCTTATGAAGAAGGTCAACAGGGTGGGCTGGTGGATCAACAGATGTTTTATTAGATTCATAATATTAATGTTTTGAGCACCACCTTTTTGCTGCAGATGGCTTCCTTTAAGCTGTTTTTAGCTTCCCGGCTGACAGGCCGTAAGCTATTGTCGTCATGCGGCGTCCGTCGGCGTCAGCGTCGTCTGTCGTCCGTAACAAAAATTTCAATCGTCTTCTTCTCCGAAACTACAGTTCTGATTGACTTCAAACTTGGTATACAGCTTCTTTATGATGATGTCAACAAAAGTTAGTGAAATTATTCGGATCCGGATCTGATTCTGGATTTGGTGCGACTTTGAAAAATGTCCCCATTATAAGAGATAGGAAGTGGATCGATGCAATAACTCAGTAAATATAAATGATATCAAGTGTAAATTTCTCCAGTCCAGCCCTGATGGGGAGATGACCAAAACATAATGTCCACATGCTGATCAGGATCTTCTTCTGGATCCGGGAACTTACGGAAAATTTAACATGGGCTCTTATGGGGAAAACATTTTAATCGTCTTTTTCTCCGAAACTACAGTTCTGATTGACTTCAAACTTGGTATACAGCTTCATTATGATGATGTCAAAACAAGGTATTGAAATTATTTTGACCCAGATCTGATTCTGGATTTGGTGCCACTTTGAAAAATTTTCCCATCATAACAGATAGGAAGTGGATTGATGCAATAAATCAGTATCAATGATATCAAGTTGGAATTTGAATTTTTTACAGATCTGATTGGAATATGACCAAAACATGGGCTATTTCTGTAATAGAATAAATACACAGAACTGGGTGATAATAAATGGCATCTGGATACATTTCCCAAAGCTTTTAATTTGGCCAGTAAGCTACAGGGCCATTGGTCTGATTTTTAAGCTTATTTTTCATGTGGCTTAAAACCAAAATATGCCCTCAACAGGGATGAATTTTTTGTGATGATGTTAATGACAATAGATACTCACTGAAATGTGGATGGTGGAAATGCAAGTTACGGCCCTGAACATAAGCAGTTGGTGGCACTGACTCTCTATTCAGGTCCCACTAAGAAAATAGCAGAATAGAGAAGTGCAATGAAATGGCATCACTGAAAGAGCATTTTTAAGTATCGTCAGTAGTTTACTGGAACAAGGCTGAAAGGTTTTATAGTGCTGCTTTGGATATGATATGATGACAAATGGCATGGTGGACAAAATGGATAGATAATAAGACATAGAAGTAGAAGGACCCACTCCAACACATCTCAAACTCAAAAAAATTAAAGTGGTCTTAAATGTAAGCAGATTTAGCAAGAAAGCCACTAAATTGGCAACACTGTTTTCTAGTTTATGACCTTTCTTCTGCTTAAGACACATGACCCTTTGGATGAAAACTTCAAGAAATACTTTAAAACGCCAAAGGTGCATCATGAACCTTGGGTCTATATAGACAAATACAATACAAAAATACACATGTTATTCTGAAAACAATAAGGCCTTGTCAGATGAAGTACCACTGTTGAGAAAATATGAGTTTGACACCTCACATCAACCGCTCCTATTGTTGGTCCACAGAGAGGTTGGGAGAGGAAGTAGGGCTGAGAAACGGATGAAGAGATTTGGTCCAGTGCTCTCTATGCATGGATGCTTTTACAATTTACAACACAGCTACTTGATCTAACACTGATGTGCGACCCATTGGAGGATGGTTACACATGCTGCTTTACATACAGTATGTGTAATCACTAGTGCTTACATTCAAGTGAGATCATGTGTGCATGTGGGTGAACACGTGCATGCATGATGACAAATGGAAATCACTGTGGGTGTGTGTTTCAGCAGACAGCGTGTACTATATGTGTTTAAGTAGAATGGGACAAGAAGTAGCCTATGATCTATTGTATCTAGCACAAACACATCAATGCATAAATAGATGCAAAAATATTCAACATACACACAACTGCGCTTTACATATGCCATGGTCTTCTGCAGTGGTACATGTGTACAGAGCCTGTCTCACAGCATGCTGCTTCACTGAGCATATTTCACCTGTGTATACTGCACATGCACTTGAATGAGCCTGAGAAGCCATTTTTGGTGACTGAGATATCATATCACTATTACATCTTATGGAAATCGCTGGAATGAAGAGGAAACAAAAACACATTGAGTGCTGTTTTTTGAATACTCACATCAATTTCAAAGCTTTTTCAAAGTCAAAAACAAACATCTACAAACATCTTTTGAGTTAATCCCTAAATGCATGTTCCTTGTGTCAGTCAAAAATCCTGTGAGGCTTCTATCAGCAAAGAACAGCAAGCAGTAACATATGCTCACATTACAAATATATATCCAAACTAAAAGAAGTGTTTCAGAGGCTCAGTAAAAACATTTCAACAGTCAAACATTTACCTCCTTAAGCATAAATAAGGGCTCAGATTGCTAATTAAGCAATGCGGCAACATCCAGAGGGACTTTTCTTGATATTGCACTCTAAAAATTTCATTTCAGCCTCCCCTCAACACAAATAACACCCTGAAAATGCATGAAAATAAATTTAGCAAGGGAGTAATAGATTTCCCAAATTCATCTGATCATGTGGTGCATTTAAATGTTGAAAAAGGACGAAAGTGGGATGAGTCAGCCCAGTGGCAGCCACTGCCACAGCTCATGTGTAAAAGCAACAACAACAGAGGATGATTTCAAGTGCTTTACACCTATCAACAGATTTTCTGTAAGATAACCTACATACCTACATACATAGATAGGATGCAAACAGAAAGCTTTGGTTTAAGAGGAGTAATATTGGTTAACTCACCTAAATCTACAATACTATTCCACTTTATTCATCCAGTCAAGGCATGTGTATAGTTCAACTATGACAGAAGATTATTATGCAGAGTCAGCACTGAACTACAGTTTCCACAATACTGTGAACATTCCACAATACTTCAAACCCCACAAATGGGGTAAAAAGAGTGTAAAGCAGAGAATTAAAGCAAATGGTTAAACTCATTAAGCTAAGACTATTGTTAACTAGAAAAAACAGATACTGACACTAACAGTGAAATATAATATTAAACACCAACGAGCAGTGCAGTTGTGTTTGATAACAGTAATGTAACTTTGCATAATACATGAAGACTTTAGCAAGCTTGGTGACAGACAATGCAACTCAAAACCAAATTCATGTTAAAGTAGCTAATAATGTTAAGTTTTGAAAACAGGCCAAGTATTGTAATTTAGTATTAATAAAATCCAAGGAACATTTACATAACAAAATCCTCTAAAAGTCTTTTTTAGTGTAACTTCTTAACCACAAACTGTCTGTCAGGAAATAAAACACTCTTCAATAAATGGAAGGTCTGAACGATTGACTCAGCAGGTGAGCTAGTTGTCAATCAGACCTGCCAATCAAAGCCCACATGGCAGACATCATAGCCTGCTTCTAGTCCGAGTTATTAATGGACCAATAATTTACAAAATGATGGCAAGTACACTTGACAAATGAATGAGACCATATGCAATCCTGAAGAATAATTATTAGTGTTTCAAGGAGAAGTTGATGGTTTGAATTGGAGTCAGGACATTGTGGAACCAGCAAACTAAATCTACATCAGCTTCAGTCTCAAAACATGGTTGTTGCCCTTAGCTCTGGCTCTTAAAGGGTCTGGGACCTTTCTGTATGTCTAGCTATTGGGCTCAAGTAGTTTAATTGCCAGTTTGTCACGACCTGCTGCTGCAGACGACTTCCACATGCACCTCCTCCTTCTCTTTGCCAAACGTCTGTACATTAGTGCCTCTGACTCAGCTGTGCTGCACTAACCTCAGACACCTCTCAGTGTAAAAACCTCTTGAAAACAATCACAGCTGTTGTTGAGTACTACAACGTAGAGGAAGTTACTCTCCTGCAATTGGACTTCCATTCTGTGTAAGGATGGAGGGGACACGTATATCAGCTGCAAACTGGGCCAGAAACCACACTCCTTGATCTTGATCTTGTTGCTAATTCTCACTCTTTGCCTGCATATCAGTTTCGAGCTGCACAATATATCGTTTGAGAATAGTCATTGTGATGTATGTGTGTGCAATTGTCATATCACAGGTCCTGCAATGTAGGAGGCAAATGAACTCAACGTGTTCTCATCTAATTCCAACCTGAGTACCTGACACATACTGCGCACAGCGATCCACCAATCACAATAAATCTTAATCAGTGTGCTGAAGCAGACCACGTCCCTGCACGTGGAGTGAGTCGCTGGTAACAACATTGAAAAATGCGCGATGAACAACAGAAAAACACCAAAAACAAAGACTTGGTGCCAAAAAGAAAAGCAACATCAGTTATCTGGAATTTATTTGGCTACAAGAAGGATGATACTGAAACAAGTGTTCTGTGTTGACAGTGCCTTGCACCTGTTGCCACAACGAGAGGTAACACAACTAATTTGTTTGACCATTTATGTTGGCACCACACAGCTATTATATCCTCCTGAGTATTTTTTCATATCACAATACATTTCGCAGGGTTAAAAAAAATAGCAGTGTCAGTTTTTTCCAATTTCATGCAGCCCGATGTCAGACTACTGTTTAATCCTGCTACTGGTAATCCTCCTGACTTCTTTTACATCCTCTTCTGTCATTACTGTAGTAACAAAAACAGTTGTCATCAGCTATGCTTGTTAAAATAGCTACATTTCAATAACATCTACAAATGTAAAGCACCCTACTTTAGTGGTCACTTTAATAACACTCAAATGAAACTTCCATGTGGTGGTGTTACACATTTGATCATCACAACAGTGCAGAGAAGTTACAAAACCTTCTTTGTCTCTGTATCCCACCCCTCAATTCCCCAACTCCTCTCTCCCCCTCTATCGCCTTAGTGTCTCCTCTCACCAGAAAATACAGCTCTCTTGCAGTTGGTTGACAGAGGCGGGGTGCATATTAAGTCTTCTCAGAAGATTTCTTAATCCCAGCCACGCTGAGCCAAGCCAAGCTGAGCTAGGAAAACATGCAAAGGAGATATCAGTGTGACTATTTTTTTTCATCTCCCCCTGAAGCTTTGCTCATCATTATTAACACCTCCACTTTGGTGAGGGCTAAGCGCCTCGTGATGTGAGCGCACACAGACATAGAAAATAAAGAATACATATTTACAAAAAAGCACCCACATAAACCACCACAGAAATCAGTGAAATGAGTAGGCATGACTACATCCAAACATACAGTAAAATGATTCTGCCTTTGTCTTTAATGTGATGTAGCTATGTTGAAAAAAAAAAACAAACTGTGCTGATACCATTTCCTAAACAATAATCTATTGTACTTCCCATTGTGGAAAAGAAAATTATAACGCATTACAGTATGAATTATTGGTTTAATTTTTTCAGATAACCTGCATTCAAAGCCCTCAAAGCAGTTTTACAACAAAAACTACTAAATAATCACAAATTGAAGCTGTCAGTTCATGAAATAAAAATGCATGAAAGCCAAATGTGTGTGCTGCATAGGTACTGAAAAGAAATCAGGCATTTTCAATACTCAATAGCATAGCAGTTCAGTAAGAATTGAAGTTTAGCATCAGTTTTAGTGTTATGACATGGAGGGAGGGGACCTATTTGATATTGTTAGGTGCCAAGACTGATTTATTTCACTTATAGATACTAGATTAGAACCATATTCCACTCTCTCTATCTACTGTAATGTACATTGAACTAAGGGTTACCAGGCTAACATATTCACAGAACACAACAAAAGTGATTTTTTTTTTTTTTTTTTTTTGATTGTCTGACTGGCATTAAGACTTGTAGATGCATTTGTCCTTATGTGGAGTTTATGTTGGACTCTGTGTTGTGCTGGAATCCAGTCATCTCTTGTTTTTAGCTAATCTTCACTTCTTAGGGTAGCTAGTGGTATAAAATGTAGAGAAACAGAGGAGAGACACTGAAGAACATGGGAGCAAGAGTAAAGGTATTCAACAACACTTTGGAAGTTCATTAATGTTGCTTATGATTATAGTTAGAGTTAGTCTTGTAACAGAGGAAGTGTGATTAAACAACATTTTAAAGGGAACATGTTCTGGTTTCTGTGGTCATAATGTGGCTGAAACACAACTTAAAGTACATCAATTCCACGACAGCTCACATGTAAATGGGTTGCATCTTGGAATGATTCATTAACTTGATGACAACCCATATGATGCATTACTGCTGTCACAAAACTGGACTGAGCTGTTCTGCATTTCACAAGTCCACAGTCCACAGAGTGGGCCGTCTTCTGTAGTGAAACCATCTCATGTACATTTTGGCGGTCAAACTCTTGCAGTATAATTTCTTTTCATCAATAAATGATTTGGATCCAGTGAAATGGAAAAAGTGCTGTGTGGTTGGACTCCCCCCACTACTGCTACCACTTCCACCACCACCACTACTATTAGTAGTAGTAGTACAAACAGCAGTAATAATAACAATAAAAACAAGTGAGTTGCGGTATCACTATTACAATGGTTTTGGCAGACAACCCAATTCCACTAATGGAATGGGTCTGCCAAAATGTAAATGTAAATGAAATGATAGTTTCCATCACCCACTTTTTTCAGGTAAGTCATCAGTATGAAGCAGGAGGTGGATTCCAAATACAGTCAATATCAAATCAAATCAATTTTAACTAGAAGCACTTGGAGAGCGCAGACCTCCGCCAAGGCTGATCAGTGGCCCCCCCCCGTGGGCCCCCCCACGCCCAATCACCACCAAAATTTAATCATTTCTTCCTTATCCCATTTCCAACAAACCCTGAAAATTTCATCCAAATCTGTCCATAACTTTTTGAGTTATGTTGCACACTAACGATCAGTGCCCCCCCCCGTGGGCCCCCCCACCCCCGATCACCACCAAAATTTAATCATTTCTTCCTTATCCCATTTCCAACAAACCCTGAAAATTTCATCCAAATCTGTCCATAACTTTTTGAGTTATGTTGCACACTAACGGACAGACAAACAAACAGACAAACAAACAAACAAACAAACCCTGGCAAAAACATAACCTCCTTGGCGGAGGTAACAAACAAACAGACAAACAAACAAACAAACCCTGGCAAAAACATAACCTCCTTGGCGGAGGTAATTATATTGCGTCACATCATTACAAAAGTTATCTCATGACACTTTACATTTAGAGCTGGTCTACACCAGAATCTTAAGTCGATTTACAGAAACCAACAGAATCCTCACAGACACACACTGCAGAGCAGACACTGGAGAACAGTGTGTCTTTGCAAATTGCTTCAGGCATGGTGTACTGTACATGAGTGGGTGCCAGGGAACGCCGTAGTTACACCATTTCCTCTGGCACCCCAGTATGTCCTCTTCTATCGTTCTGCTCTCTTCATCACACCGCTTTAGATATCAGATGTGGCTTTGTGTGTCTATGTGAGTGTGTGGAGTTAATCTACCTCTACAGTTATTTGGGCTTCGTCTATGACTGACGCTCTGGGGTCTTGTTATAGTTTAAAAAATGTAGCTCTAGCTGAATGTTGAACTTGACAATGACAGAAATTGTGAATTAACTACACCTCTGATCTATACAGCTGCAACATTCTAAAAAGTGAAAGCACCTACTTTCCCTCATCTTGCTCTTGAATACTTACTTTCAATATTTGTAAGTAATTTTACTAAATTTACTTCAGTAACTATAGTACAATCAGTAAGACTATCCCCTGAGCTATAATCGATAGTAATGGATGCTGCAGTTCAAACAGTCTAAGGGCTTATAAACTCAAAAAAACCCAACTAAAGGCCCATTTCTTCTCTAGGTTAAATACTCATATGTATATGTCTGTCCTCTGCATCCATTATGTCTGTATTTCTGTCTGTCCTCTCAAATCTTGCAGATGCTTATTAAATTGAAGGAAATGGAGCAGTACTGCTGGAAATCGTGGGGGCAGCGTTGACAAGACAGTAACTTCCAGAAATGGCAGAACTTTTTGGAAGGCAACTGTGTGAATTGGTGAAAAACTACCGACACATTTACGACAAATAACATTCTGAATCAGCATTAGTAATACCTCCACTATCATTGACATGTTTGTTATTTTTGGCTTTCCTCTTCTTTGATTGAAACAGATGTAACTATTTTCATTGGTAAAGTGACTATAAATGGGCCTTATAGTATTGCCAAAATGGTGAAAGGGGAATCATATGTGTAATCTGTGATGTAAGTGAAGCCATTACTCAATATCACACACAATAAAAAAGTTAAATACAGTACAAATATGTGGACATTGCAGACTTTGAGCAGTATGTACTGACAGACCCCCAAGGTTTTCTTCAACATAAGAAGAGAATAACCAGGGCCATCACCAGACTGAAGTTAATACAGGGGAAATATTAAGCAGTAGAGTCTGGTTGGAAAAGTGTTTTGTGTCAAAGTATAAGACACTCTGACATTACAAAGCAAAAACTCTCTCCATGGGTGAACTCTCCTCGGTTACAATCCTAAAATATGCTTAATAGCATAGACTGTTAGGAACGTCCAATCAAACATAATAGTCAAGAGGAAACATAGAACCAAATGATCACAAAAAACATGACTTTTGACAATTCCAAATCCACTCACCAACACAGAGTCCCCTTTCCTGGGGTTATCCAGAGCTGACTTCTTTCTACATCACCCTAATCACCTCAATTCTTTCACCTGACTCCATCATGAAACTGAAACAAAATAACCCACAATATGTTTTCCCAACACACACCATCATTTTTGGAAGGCCTACCCAAAAACAGTTTTTAAATACCTTCACCCAGGAAGGAGCTAAAAAGGTTTATTTCCAATGACCTAATATTAACATTGTGTGTGAACTGAACGCTAATTTGTAATTTCTATAGACAAAGGTGTATTTTAGGACATATCTGTGTATATGAGGACTTGTCGGACTTATTTTGTGACACTGACCACAATTTTTCAAATAAATGATCTGAATAACCTTCTTATCAAGTCCAGTTAGCAGTGACCCTGCATAGGAAATGTGATTTACTTAAAATCCTTCAGAAGAGAGTTTTCTCTGTACGCTTGCTGGGACTCTTAATAGGTCTCTTCTGACAAGTCCCAGGTTGGATAATTTCATCAGAAGAGAATGGAACCTGGGGGATGTTAACTTCTTGCCCACAGTGTGCATGAATGAGTAGCAAGGATTTTGTGATCACAGGTATCACCTTACTGGTATCTCTGCTCAGTTTACTCTGTACAGTATCTCCCTGCAGAGGAAATAATCTACTACAAAATAGTGATGGGAGGGAAATGTTAGCAAGGAAGTCCAAGAATTAGACTCTGGATAATGGGATGATATGAGTCAAACTGGGGACACTTAAGGTAAAAGCAGCAAACTGCCAGTTATTTCATTGTAAGATATTATGATTTGTGGAATGACTGCCTCGGTAAACATCAATTACTAGTGTGTTTTATCTGGTAGATGTAAAATTAAGATGTCAGTAGGTGGTATTATAAATGTAGTTCCAAGTTAATGACTACTGGCACTACACTTCAGGCATCTAAAGGTACTGTAGATTTGTGAGGGAGGATCTTCTTTTTAATTGCTATAAAAGAAACACACATCTAATGTAATATGGATCTGCAGCTTTGTCCTATTTCTGGCTTTGCTAAAGTCTTGCATAACTTTTAACATTGGCAGCAGGTACATTTAAAACTAAGGGTGCTTTCAGGTGTCAAACAGGGCCTGTCTGAAAGCTGTGTAGGAGGAAGAGAGAATGAAAAAAAGAGAGAGAAGAAGCGAGAAAGAGAGAGACAGAGCCAAAATTGGATATCTGACTGCCAGCCTGTATCACGACTACATACTCTGCAGAGTAGGTGAAAATGTGCTCTGTGTTTGACCATTGATCCGGAACTATTGGATGTATTTGAGAGACAAGAGGCACGAAGATCTAACCTCAATTTGTTGTTTGTATTTCTCTCTGCGTGTATGATCACAACAACCATGCTTTCCAGAGAGATTCGGTTCATCTTTGTATCTCCTTTTGTGTTAACTGTGCTGTAGCAGTGGATGGATTTCACGTGGGCTTTGTCACTTTTAAATCCAATCTGGCTCCACTGAACTTGACCACACTTTCTGGAGGTTTTAACAAGTTCAACTTTCTTTAATGTAGTTTAAAGCTGCATTGCTTAATGGGTTTTTAGCATCATTACAGATAAGTTCCATAATTACCTTTGAGCATCATTCAGGTGATCTGAGAGGACATGAGACTTCTGCATCTACTCTGTTTGTGTTTTCTGGCTATAAAAAATGTATCCCATGATGCACAGATTTTATCCAATAACATGCTTTCACAGAGGTAGAGTTGTTAGATGTATGACTCACAGCTGTAATAACCAGGCACCGAACAGATTCCATCAGATGTAACCTGAATATGACTCTACTGCTGCAGTCCCTGTATCGAGATGGAAAATTAGGAAAAAGTGGCTTGACATGGAAAGTGACATTAGGAAAAAGTGACATGACATGACATCAAGCTGATCTATATCATACTTAAACTTTTGATTTAAACTGAGAGGAGAGAGCAGCAAAAGGACAAAGTGCATTTTAATATTCATCCATATTACATTAACAGAAACCAATGGAACTTAATATTCTATAGGTTGCTACTACTTTATGAGAGAAGCTCCCATGTTAGCAGACTGTACTGGAGTGCTCTAATAAATTCTGACGAGGTTGTACAGTTCACTGTAACACATTACTGTAAAAAAAACAGTACATTTTGTACAGTATCATGCTGTTATTTGTAAATACAGTATAATGCTGTAACTAATGAGGTCTTTAAGGAGGAAATTTAAAACAGTAAACTACTGCAAAATAGTACAGTATTCTCCAGTATTTTCTTCAGTTCCTCCACTGCTGTCCGCCCAGAACTGGTCTGAACAAAGTCATCTGGCATCAAGTCCCACCAGCTCGTTTAGAAAAAGATTCAATCTAACAAATGTTAACTATAGACTTGCTGCATCAAAGGTTAGTGGTTCTTTTACGAAACAAAGGAAAAAATAAATACAGAAAAAATGACTCTTTTCCCCCGGACCATCCAGCAGTGGAACAGAGGCCACCTGATGCTTTCATCCTTCTACCAACACTGCCATCGCTCCATCCTGCTCCAGTTGTTTATTTATCAGGTAAATGTGATTTTATCAGTGGAACCGTCCCCATGCTGTGGCATTTTGGGTTCATTAAACATTAAATTGCCTCCATAAACTGCGTTCACACCGGATGCAACTTGCGCGGTGTAACAGGCGGCGTAATACTGCTTCATATTTGGGGGTGTTAGCCTTATGTAGCTAACATGCAGCTAATTTAAGCTGATGCATACTAGCTAGCTGTGAAGTGGACACAGTGTCTAAACAGCGTGTCAATTTACGTGGTTTTCGCTGCCCCAGGGTTACATTTCTAAGACATTAAATCTGTAAAGTGGAATTTACTAACTTGGACATCCATATTAACTGATATAATTAACCACTGTTTTAATAAAAGTAAGTGACTAAGGCTAATTTTTCCCTCTTTGTTGGGCAGTTTGTATAGGATGTGTAGCATTATTGAATGTCTGTATGCTTTACAGCTCTGTAAACACAGTGTCATTCATAACTGATCTACCATTGTCCAAATGTCTTCCACTGCAGCTGATACTGAGCTCACCCTGACCCTCCGGCCAGTCCCAGACTAATACTGCTGGAAGTGTGTGTATGTGTGTGTTTATGTGTGGATGTGTGTCAGTCTGTGTCTGTCTGTCATTCAGTCTGCCTGTTAGCTGTCTGTCTATATCTGAGGAATAAAATAATTGCTTTTGCCCTTCCTTGACAGTGTCTTGCCATTGTAAGACAAGAATAACCATAAGTGGTAGCAGTAGAACTTATGATACCAAATTTAAATAAAGTACAAAAAAAGTATAGAATAAATGTATCACTCAGAATTTTGGGTTCATCGTAACCAATTTTCATACCTTACAGTGACTACATAGGTTCTTGGTAAACAATATATCTGATACTGTTTTGGGACATTAACCTCAATTCTTATCTCCATCAGTTGCAGGTGATGAAGTCACATCTGGAAGTTGGATGATGAGCATTGAAAGCCATGTTGTCTGTGAAGGCCTCCAACCAAGCTTCATCACAATGCTTGCTGCTGTTGCAGTGAATTTAGTAAAAGCTCAATGTTAAAAGGTCACCTCTTGTTTGAGCTTTTTCTAGCAATGTTCATGATTTTGCATTTTAAAATGTAATTTGAAATGTTAAAATCCTAGCTTTATGCTGCGTTATACTGTAAATATTACATTAAATACATTTTACAGTTATATATTGTTTCTTGGAATATGGTAGTTACTGTAAAATGCAGCAACTGTGGCTAACAGTATTTTACTGTAAAAGAAACATTATACTGTACTGTACTACTTTTTACAGTAAGAAACTGTAGTTGTAGATTACAGTATTCTACAGTAGAGATACTGTAGAATAACAGTAGCATGCTGGCAACTCTAGCTGCCAGTATTTTACTGTTATTTAACAGTAAAATGTGTTACAGTGTTCGTATTAGCGCTCATTGTATCCATCTTGGCTTCATTTTGTTGACTTTGCTACAGTGTGATTTTTTCCCCATGTACTGTTAACTTCATAATTACTAATGTGAAATCATAAAACACATGATAAAATTTAGATGGTTGGATCTTAGACTTTTGAACGACCCCCTCCCCCTTTATCCACCACAAAGTCAAAGGTCAACGTGAGACACAGAGCAGCCAACCTGAGACTTCAGGAGATACACTCATTGACAAATAGATCAATGGGAAAAAGGTTGCCTCTCAAATATAAGGCACATTCATTTTGATACAAGGCACAGTGCTATTGAACTTAATTTCTTGTTTTTCTAGAAATGACTCAGAGTACTAAACTTTCTACTTTAAGCAGACAGATTAAAGGTATCATTTTGGTGAAGGATTACTGCTTGATAGGGAATACATGTTTTCAGAAATGTTTATAACTATGAACAGTTCTCATTGACAGTGTTTGTATGTACATCAGAATTGAAACTTCTGTTTCAATTAAATATATATAATGTCTTTTGATAAAATCTGTGCATTTGAGCTCAGAATCAAGACTTGATTTGAAAGATTTGATGTTGGGCAGTGTCTTCACTTTGAGCCCTCAATGTCCCACTGGTTAAGATGACAAGATAGAAAGTGGCGGTATTTAGCCTCAAGACACTGCAGGCTAAAGAATGAACCAACAGCAGCACGAAGAGACTGACATCAACGCTTGAGCAAAACATCTAACTGTCCAATGTCTCTATTACACCACTATATTCCTTGTTGTCCAAGCTCAGTGCAAATGAGACAGATGGGCTGCCTCCACTCTTTATCTCTGAGGTCAGATCAATTCACAACAGTGTAGAGAATGAAGTGGAAAATGTAAACGGTCGATGCAACAGTATTCAGCCTTGTTACCCAGTGAAAAACACAAAAAATGTGACACTAACTACGACAATAAACCATACTGACTGGGTTGAAATGACTGGAACAAGTCAAAACAGTTGTAAAATCTTGTCAAACGGCTTTAAGTTGTGTACTGACATCTAATAGATAATAATGTTGACTAAAAAACAGTTAACCACTGGAAAAGGTTACATTAAAACACTAATACCTTTACAAATGGGATTATTTTTTAACAAACTTCTCAGCCACTCAAACACGAATCGAAGTTCATGTCTTGGTTCATGCAACAGTCTGAACTGCCTAGCCTTGGCCACATTCACCTCTCACTAGGGATTTAAACAATTAATCGACTATCAATTAATTGTTGATAAGAATTTGCTTGATAAAATTACAATAATTGTCGGTTAATTGCCCTTTTCCACGGTGGTATTTTTGGTGTTGACAGTAGGAGGTGCCACTGCCTAAACTAGGATTCATCACTGAGGTTGAATATCGGGGGCAGAGCCCTATAAAGAGAGTTACAACAAGCTTTGATGTCGCCGCTCTGGTGATCACATGGTTCAGGTCAGCCTGAACACTTCCAAATGAACAAAGCGTTCTCATGTTATTCAATGGCAGTGAGCATGGTAAATCTCAAAATTACCCACACACAATCATTGTGTTACTACTGTATGCATTGTTGTGTGTGTTATACTTTTGAGTAGTGTGGTTGACCACTGAACGGACTGCATTTATTACTTTGAAAACTTAAAATTTGGGGGAAAAGGTTGGCGCTAGCTTGGATAGGCTACGTATGTGAGAGGTGCTAACTTTATAATTTCATTCATTCTGCAATTGTACTGTACTTGTAAGGATAGACAATTAACCATTTTTAAGTTTTACTATCATAGGACTGAGGTGCAAGCAGAAAACAGTGGTTAGCTGCGAACACTGTGTGTCTGCCAAGCTCTGCTCTGATAACACACACAATAAGGCATTAACCAGTGGATAGCATGGCGGATAACTTAGTATGTTAGTGTTACCAGGGATGCTAAACTCATTAAAAACCCAACATTAGCAAACTCACAACTCCACAGAATTCTTATAGGATGAGTCGGATCTTACAAACGCCAAGTGACATAAGTTTTGCATCCTGTAACTCATGAACAATAACTTTAATGAACTTTTATTGGCAGACCTCAGCTCTACAGCAAATCTCCGCCTAATTAGCACATTACCTCAGCTGACAAACTTAACCAAACACCACCAGGTTCAGTAAAACAACTAAAATAAAACCCACTGATAACAACAACTGCACTAACGTTACCTTATCTTAAAAACTCCATAATTTGTAGTTATAGTGGTGAAATCTCAACAGGTGGACAAGTCAAGCTAGCAAACTATAGGACAACAGCTGAAAATCCAACATAACAGTTGTTTAAGATATAAATCTATACAAACACTAACACATACCAAAAAAAACAGAATTTACAAGATAAATGTCCTCTAATACAGGAAATACACTCGATAATTTGAAAAATAACAATATCACATTAACTTAGCACTGGAATTGCTAGACCAGCTGCAATGGAAATGAATGTGATCAGACGCCGTTACACTCTGTGTAGGAATTGTCGGCCCCTCCAAAACCCGGAAGTAGGTCCATACTTCGTCCACCAATTTTTACAGTGGGAGTCCAAGGACATGTCGCTACTCTGGTATATATTAAAGACTCTGATCAGGGGGAGTCACCATGTTTACCTTTTCCACACCTGTTCAAAGGCTGCCAGCTTGTACGCGCTGCGATGCCGTGATCGGAACCAGATCCTTGATGAGTTAGAATTGCTTTAGGGACATGGTGGAGGGAAACACAGACCGGCCCATAGTTTTGTCCCACATGCTGCAGGTTGCGCATATATGCAGGGTCGGTACTGGTCTAGTCCCGGGGGGGAGGGCATGGCCTCTCCCTGCTCCTTGAGATCCATCCCCTTGTGTTAACCTTTCTTCTAAACTACCCCTCTTCAGATCCATTTACTTTATTTAATTTCTCTGTATAAATTATTTTGTAACACTCCATAAATGTCATTGCCTGTACTGTATCCCTAATGGTACAATAAATCCATCATTAAGGAATATGACATGCTTTTTTCATGAAGTATATAAACAATATTTAGCTTTTATTCTTACAAACCCTATTGAAAGAGAAATTCAGGTTTACAGGAAAATCACTGCTTATCAATTAATCATTAATCAATCAACAAGGTCAACCAACTAATGATTAATGAATTAATCAATAATTTGCATCCCTACCTCTCACTTTTCCAAACTTTCTACTTTGTACTCTTTCTTTCCCCCCAGGTGTCCCTCAGTCTCACCTCTCTTCCCTCAGTGGGCAGACGTCGTGGGTGCTCTCTTGCCTCCCACCCGCGGCGGCAAGAGAGTGGCAGGCCGGGCGGGCGCGGCATCAGAGCAGCCGGGCAGCAAGAAGGACGGTGGCTGTGGCAGTGATCTGCGGTGGCAGTGGCTTTGGCGAAGGTCGACTGGCGCAGGAAGACGTTGAGGAGCTTGAGCAGCAACGGCAGGACCATGGTCCTTAGCGGCAGCTCACCGCGGCGGGGTCAGGGTCAGGGCGGCCCCCCGGGTGTCCGTGACTGCCCGCTGTGATCAACCACACTGAGATTTCACTGTGTAGTATGATGAGGAGGTCACGGTGCAGAGGCAGCCTGGAAGGCAGACAGTGGCACAGACTCATGCCTGGAGACGCTGTCAGGCGTCACATGAAAGACAAATGATCAACTCCATTCTTGTGCATCCTGGATGAAGATCTTCGCGTTTTGTGTTTCTTGCAAGCTTGTGCTCCCTTAGGCTCACAAATGGAAGGCGTTACCGTGCTTCGACAGCCTGTTACACATCCAACTACTCAACATCCACTCTGATGCAACTGAAGCTCAGCCTGTTTTCTATCTGCTCTGCCTTCTTTGTGCATGGCTCAGATCAGTCCTCAGCTGGCTCACGGCTCCTTATTAAACCTCCACCGATCTCACTTTTTTTTTAATCTTACAACCTCTCAATGAGTTTCTTCGAGAGTCCTCTCTCTCTAGCTGAGGGCTGCCTGCATGCTAACGCCCATGAACCTCTGAATAAATCAGAAGAGGATGAGGAGAAAAGAGACGAAACAAGGCAACAGGAGAATCGCTTTGCATTAGTTGTAGATGGCGTTTCAGCTGCTGCTGGTATTACTACTACTACTCCGAAAAGAGAGAGAGCATCGGAGAGAAAGAGAGGGAGAATTACACAGGGAGAGGGAGAGAAAGGGAGGTTGTTCTCTGAAGTGTTTTGCTGAAAGAAAAAAAATAAACCTCTGCGCAAAAGAGATGAAATGGTCTCTTGAGAATAATCAGAATAGAAGGAATAGACAGAGAGGGAGGGCAATGGAAACAGAGGGGGGTTGAAGGAGGAGGAAGAGAGGGATCAAGATGAAAATAAATATCTCTATGCATATACAAACACAAGTATTGAGTGCATCACATCAATCATTTGATCATTTGAATTTATCCATCCTCTACATATAGATAAAAACAAGAAAACCTATGGAATCTATTGTATCCAGTCAATGAAATTACTAAAAAGTGTCAGATTATAAATTATTATGTGGTTGAATCAAGCTTTAATATGTTCATTTTTATCACAGGAACAATGATTCATGTAAATGTGTCCGGTCTTTGTGTACAGTACATTGGAAGTGTCGGAAACAACTGATGTTGCAACATTTACATTACATTTAAAATGTTTGTATGTTGGGTATGGTTTGACAATGTTGCAAAATTCGGCACAAATATTCAGCTTGATGCATGTGTGAAGTCCTCATATTTTGGTGGTGAAAGGTCAAAGGTGACAGTCATTGTGACCTCATGTCTGTCCATTCTCATGAATGTGATATCTCAGCAGTACCTTGAGGGGTTTTGACATGTGTAATGACCAATTGCTATCAAGAATCTGTCAGACAAATGGTAAAAAGGAAAAATGCATGGGGGAAATGAGAAAAACTGAGTTGTCTTGTCCAACATAATTACTGACTTTCAAAAATAAAATCAAGCCTTTGGGATCTACCTATTAATCACCATATAACTGTGGTCAGTGAGGCACCCTAAGTGCTTCACCATCACTGGTGCTTATCTCATCTGAATACCACTGCTGACATATTGTGCACAGCCAACGATAGCTCTACAGTTCTAGGCAGAATGGGGGGGGGGGGGGTCTTGCCCATTGCTACACTGGACTGTTTATTGGGGCAGAAAAGCCAGCCAGTATTAATACATTATCCCCCAGCTCACTGCTTCTGCCTTGGTAACCAGGCTGTACAGTACCACATGACACACAGTGCACAGGAGGCAGACATACTGCCTAGTACAATAGCACAGATTAAAGAATTGTAATGGAGGTGAGTAAGAACTGAGAGATTTTTAGTTGACCCTAAAGGTGTGGACTGCAGTTGAGTGTGAGATTGTGTTGTGTGTGGAGTATGGTAGGGTGTTGCTTACAGGGAATTCCGCATCCACTGGTATTCACAGTGACAATTACCCATACTGCCCTCAGTCCTTAAAGCAGCATATGATTTTCATCCCAATTTTTTTTTTTTTTTTTTTCAAATTTTTAAAACCCAAGTCAGCCTAATTATCACTAATCCATTAGTCTTTCCTTGCTTACGTACCTGTATCACTTCCTTCACGGTGAACAACTTTGAAAATGACTCCATCATGAACACAGTCCGCTTGTTTACATAACAAACCGAAATGTCAGTTGGGCCTTTTCAGAAATTCTGTCGTGAAGTGCATTGTGGGAATTGGAATTCCATACAGCACCCGTCTTGTTGTCTCTTGGTGAGTTTTGAACCCAAATGTTGCCTTTACCTCCATCCACCACCTATACTCATTCTTTAAAACAACCCTGGAGGACAGTATAATTTACCATTGTAGCGATATGGCTTGTTTTCTTGCAAATCTGTGAGAAACTGCTTTCGCCTCCCACAATGCACTTCACAACAACATTTCTGAAAAGGCCCAAGTGATGTTTCAGTTTGTTATGTAAACAAGCAGACTGCGTTTATGATGGAGTCATCTTCGAAACTGTTCACCGTGAGGAGCGAAAGCACGGAAAGACTAATGGATTAATGATAATTAGGCTTAGAGAGCATCTTAGGCTGAGAGTTAGTTGCTTAGTTTTCATATAATTTTGTAAGATCAAAACTTTGCTCTGCATCTTGAATATTCATGTGAACCACATTCTCTATCCAGTCTGACATTAAACCTTAAACTTCAGTAGTAGTAGTAGTAGTAGTAGTAGTAGTAGTAGTAGTAGTAGTAGTAGTAGTAGTAGTTAGAGCCCGACCGATATGGGATTTTTGGGGTCGATGTCGATACTGATATTGGGGGCTACAATAAGCCGATATTCAATATATCGGCCGATATCCGATATTGGCTGATAACCGATATATTGGCCGATACATGAAATAAGAACACTGATCTACACAGGATATAATAATCTTATATTAGATAATTGTGGACAGGTGGATAAACAGTTGCATAAATCTTTGTTTATCTCACAAATATAATTTACACAACTTTCAAATGCAAACTATGCAATCACAAAAATAATTAGAGCAAAAAATATTACTTACCACACAATTATGTTTCACTCACCAATTAGGATATGTCTGCCTCATGGTACTACAACTTCTTATGTGGACTAAGGACAAACCTGAGCATGTGCAGAGTGAGTTAGGTGAGTCCTAAGTTGTTCCTGATTGGAGCAACTGCAAGAGTTACAACTGACCTGTGTTACAACTGTCCCCAGTCTCCCCTACACTATTAACACCCAGGGCAGTCCATCCTTGTCAGAGTGCGCGGGAGGTGGGGGGTGGGGGTGTAGCTCTGTGATTATGTGATTGTGTGTGTGGGGGTGATAGCGTCATTGTCCGAGCAGGAGTGAAAGTGAAACTAACTCGCTTTAAAGTTCCTCTTATTCTCCAAGCAGCACACACACACAGGAGCAGCGAGCGTCAGAATCTCCACGCAGCAAAAAAAGTTAATATATCAGCTACATTGGCTACATATTGGCCGATGTTGATTAACTGGTGATACGCTATAATCGGCCCGATTAATTGGCCGGTCAATTAATCGGTCAGGCTCTAGTAGTAGTAGTAGTAGTCCTCCTAGGAGGACTGGCATAGAATGACCAAATAAGTGTTGTGTAACAGATCTCCTCCACTGAAGAATTTTTAAAAGTCATTTAAAATTGCGGGGACACAAAGTACCTTAAAATTAATACAGCCAAAGGACAAATGTGTAAATATTTAGGGTAACTCTAGGAATGGAATATAGTATTCACCAAAATGTTTCAATTTGTGTATAATCACTTGAAAATAAGAATGATTGTGTTTTTGTTTCTTAAAGGTGCCCTGCCACACAAAACCGTTTTTACTTGTATTTTTTAAAATATGTTCGGTCCATGGGTGTTTGTGTACTGAATTTGAAAATGAACGCTACCTCCTCTGTCTGCTATTGCCACTGAAGAGAAATAAGTGGACAAACCAGGTCAATTAGAAAAGCTGGCTGGTGTGACATGTTAATGCCTGAGCTCATTACTGTTCATGAGCTCACCCGAGCGAGAAGACCACGCCCACAGAATTTGTCTAGCTCAGTGAAAGTTTTCGTATACGGCAAGCTGGGGCGCTGTGTGTGTGTGGGAGGGTAAACATGATCAATTCATGGGGCCCAGCATTCCCCGGAGGCCCATAGAGCAGTGGAGGGGGCCGAGTAGATACAGGTTAGAAGTTCTGAAAATTTTGTGTAAGGTCTGCTGTACAAAAGAGGCACAGAGGCCGGAAGTCAGACATTCAAAGCATGTTAAGTTTCACTTTTGGTTTCTGCCAGTTCCTCTTCTTGTTGTGCAGGGTAAAGGAGGCTGAAAAGCCAGGCTTCATTGGCTAGCCAATCAAAGTCAAGCAGATAAGCATGTTGAATAATCATGAGAACTGGCACAAATCAAGCCGAGTTCTAGCAGGCTTTTTATACCACATTAGAATGGCTTGAAACTTGGTAACCAAGGCATTTTCTCCACAAAAAATGTTAGAATGTTAGAAGTCCATGGTCAAACTTCAGACATTACCACAAAAGTAATGAAATACGTGTGGCAGGGCACCTTTAAGAATGAACCATTTAACTCTACAAAGGAACCAATTCCCCTTCAGGGATGTGTCACGTTGTTCTACGAGGTTTCTACTGTAGCTCAGAAATAACTACTATTTTTTCTGTTACATAGCCAGTGGCAACTAGTGTTAAGGTACCATGCATTACCAAAGTTAACATCATATTAACCAAAAGTGCAGAATGGATACTGAACAAATGCCTTTAGCAGTCATTAAAATTATGAAATCTAAACTTCTCCAACTCTAGCCCAAGCCCACTGAAACAGGGGGATGGGTGATCCATACAAAGCCTAGTTCTTTTTACATTGTTGCTTCAAAACTGTTGCTAATCCAGCAACAATATAAAAGACTGGTAAAGTTCATGCCAAGATGCATGAAAGCTAAAACAGAATCAGGCTTATTGCACCAAATGTGGATTTCTGAACTCCTAAGGAATAATGGTTTAGTAAATGAATATGAGCACTTTTTTCCCATTATTCCAGTCTAAAGACACTGCATGGTTTGGTCCTCTGGAAAATGGTATCAGTACTGTTTAATACTAGTAAAAATTTTTACTGATACAGATATAACAGTTAAACTGGCAGCTTCTTATTTTTCCAGACCTTGTATGTACTGCAGATACGTGGCACAGCCATAGTGACAGGTGAGAAGAGACTGTGTTTTTTTTGGCTGGAGCTACACAACAGACACATGCACGCACGCACACATGCAGGCACGCACACACGCACACACACACACACACACACACACACACACACACACAATGCTGTTAAAGGTCACGGAGCAGTTATCTGCTGTTTGGCCTAAAGGCTAGCAAACTCATTATGCTCTGCCAGAACCCTAAAAATAGGTTCAGGAGGATTATTTTGCCCCATGTTGTGTGTGTTGTGTTGTGTGTGTAGGCAGACCCTCTAAGGCTATAAACAAATCCTTCCTTCAGACTGTCAGGGTCTTACTTTCAACCTGAACCATAGCTCTAATCATTCTCATATTCTAAAGCACAGAGTCAGACTCTTGTAGTTGGCCCACGTCTTAAGAGGAAGCAAATGTCCGAGACTCCACTTTCAAGACAAGACCTTCTCCTCTCTGACTACAGCCTCTACTGATCAGATGTTTCATCTCATCTGTGACACACAAATGTGAATGTTTGCAGAACACACTGAAAAATGTGCTTTGCCTTCATGTACAGTTGAAGTTGAGGTTAATTTAAAGCAACAGGCAAGGACCTCAGCTCCAAGTTGAAGCCAGTGTGAAAGTATTTTAAAGCTATAATAGCACTGACGGCCTCTGGTTTGGCTCCCACAGACATGCACTGAACCTCTCTGTAAAAGCACTAATTCTGTATTTCCAGGACTCATTCTGATCCCATTTGTTTTATTTAGTGGTCTTTAAATGTTTCCTCAGGTCTGTATGACTTATTTCATTAAGCCTTAAGGTCAAACAACCACAAGTGATATTAAATGACAAAAAAAGAAAAAAAAAAAGTTTTAGTAGACATAGCAAAATCCTGGTAAAACTAATTTTAGAAAGTCATGAAGTCAAAGTAAACTGACTACAAGCTTAGAGTTGATCATTCATTTATCATTTATTGTAAATCATTCCAAAAATTCTTAAACCATTTCATGTGCAGACTAAATGTTTGAGTTAAATTGGAAACACACAATATACGTAGCTCAGCATATAGTTTTACCATGTCAGTCTGTATCTGATAAATTCTCACAATGAATTAATTACAAAGTCTTTTGGCAGATCGCTTAAAAATGGCATTCCCCCATCTATGGTTCTGAAACTCAATTTAAACAATAGGTTTTTAGTGATGCTGAACCTCAGCAGTGTTTGTATTATGTTTTTTTAGGTGGGGAAGAAATATGTCTTATAGTATCTATGTCTGCTGTACTTATTGGCAGGTGTACTTAACTATGTGTGTTCATTGTTCTCTTGTTGAGAACTTGCACATTGACTAATGGGAGTCACTGAGGTCCCCACAGGTAAGGGGCTTGGATTTAGGGTTAGTATTAGGTTAGGGTTAAGCTTTCAGATTAGGTTAGGAGTGTTTGTTTGCCCCAGCATTCAGTGGATGAGTGCCCTAGCTACTTGAGCGAAACAACAGTATTTACATGTGTTTGTATGTGCGCATCGCCTTAAGAGGGACAGGGAAAGAGAGGGAGGGAGTGTGTGGCTGCAGATTTATAATTGGGACGCAGCTGGCTTACTGATAAATTAAACTGATTCTGGATTTGATGGGCTGCTACTGCTATTTAGAGGAAATGCACCTGTCCTAGTGGTAATACACACACAGAAACACATGCACCCCGTACCTCTCACAACCTCTCAACCTATAATTAATGATTAGCAGGCAGACTGGCTGAGTGGGTAGCTGTAGTAGTTTTTGAACTAGGCATGTAAACAATTAATCGACAAACGATTAATTGTCAAAAAGAATTTGCTCGATTAAATTATTAATTGTCGGTTAATTGCCCTTTTCCGCCCGTCCACACCTGTCCGAAGGCTGCCGGTTTGTTGCAACGCTGCGGCTGGGATCGCCGGTCATTGAACCGGATCATGGCATTGATGAGTTAGAATGTCTGTATGGACATGGTGGACCAAACACAGACCGACTGGTTTGTTTGTGGGAGCGGTGCACCCCCGAATAAATACAGGCACAAATGCGGGGTCGGTATCGAAGCGTTTTCCCTGGAGGTTGGTGTAGTCTACAGTCACTGAAAAGTTTCACTTTCACTTCTGCGGGGGCACAGACTGCAATGTACCCCACAGTATTGGAAGTGGGACGGAAAGTGATGCACACTCGCGCACGGTTGCCAACCAACGCGCACACATCCCCCAGCCATACTGTGCACGTGCGAGTACTACCCCCCCTCGACGAAATGCACGTATGTGCACCCACACACACACACCAGCGAAATGCATGCGTGTGCACCCCCCCCCCCATTACACACCGCCACATCAACAGATGAATTCCACAGGAAACACTCACTGTATCCAATGGTTCAATAAATCAATTAATGAATATGACATGGTTTTTTCATGAAGTGTATAATCAATATTTAGCTTTTATTCTTATAGACTATCTTGAAAAAGAAATTCAGGTTCTCAGGAAAATCGCCGCTTATCAATTAATCATTAATTGATCGATAAGGGCAACCAACTAACGATTAATGAATTAATCGATAATTTGCATCCCTATTTTGAACCACTATTGTTATCCTTCTGACTTGTTCTTGGCCATCCTTCAAAGTTGACCAATGGCTTTCCAGTTAGCTCATTCACCAGTTGCTGGTTTGTAGTTTGACTGGAAAACTGGTTGTTGTTGGTTCTGGGAATTATTTAGGTACAAGTTTGGTATTGACCTCCACCACTACAGACAGGTGATAAAACCTGCTGGGAATGGTCCCTACCAGAATGACAGTGGCTCTTCCACTGGGCATGAGGGCTCACTGAATGGTTTGATGAATATGAAAATGACGTAAACCATATTATATGGCCTTCACAGTAAAAACAATCTCAACCCATCTGAATACTTACTGTAGTTTTCCATACTTGTGCTGCCACATGAACCTTGGTAACATTTCATCTGATTAATTTTCACAAAAAGTGAAAATTAACGAGTGAAGGTCAATTTTCACATTTTTCCCTTTGGAAATTTGTGAGCACACTAAATAGCTTCACATGCCATACAATCAGCTATGTGGGCTGCATCTTCCTAAGGCTTAATTTTGAAATTGATTGATTGGTTTGGTCTAGATATTAATATGAGACTGACTTCAGCATGAAAACTTTAAAAAGTTTTAATTATTCAAAAAAGGCTTTTCACTCTGGCAACAAACCAAACCATGAGCTGCTTTCATCTGAACTGAGACAACTTTTTTTTATGTCAATTTAGTTGAGAAGCTTCATATAAGCAAATTGGGTTCTACTCAAACTGAAATGTCAGAAGGTCTGGAAGTAGTATCAATCAATCTCCAGTAGTTTACAGACTTCTAAAGTCAGTATTAAAGAGCACTGAAGCCTTACTGAAACACTGTTTTTTTCATTTGTCATCTGTTTGCCCACTAGTTGTTTCACAGTCTGGCTGTGACGCTTCCTTGGCCTGTTCTCTCTTTTGGCACTACTCGTTACATCTGAGGTAAATACACACAAACTCAGATAAACCACATGACTGTATGATGCAACTCAACATTCCTAAATACAGTGCATAAGTGCACAATACTGCCCAACAACATGGAAAGACACTGAGTTAAACCAAGGGAGGAGATGAAAAAACTAATTTGAGGAATGAGAACTGCTGGATCTTTATATATAAGGGAATAGGTCGCCTTGAATACAGCAGAAAGATACTGCCATCTAAATTTAACCCTGGAGAGAGACACTTGTAAAGACAGAAGAAAGAGTGAAGGGAGGACAATGAAGACATAAAAATGATGAAACAAGAGGCAGGGTGTGATGAAAGAGGTGAGCAGAGGACAGTAAAAATGACAGAGTACATATACTACATTGATAGAGCACTGGTTAAGTAAGAAAGGAAAAAGTAAAAAAGAGAGAAAGGAAAAACTCTGAGGGTTAAGAGGTAAACCTCTTACAGCTAAGCTCCTCATCACATGTCAGTGTCAGCACAAGTATGGAAAACTACTCCTTTGTAGTATGCATGTGTGTATTTAAAATACTCATTCTCTCTCATTTCTTCGATTGAACTTACTGACAGATGAACCCATAAGCAGGAAATGCTTCTGTTCGCACACAAACATTACTGTCAAGACAGAACGCACATGCTTTTGCCCTGAGGCTGGATGTTGGTTAATGCAGAGCAACAAATCAATGGCACCATTGATAAATGGCTGTGGTTTCCAAATGACGCATTGCATGATACTGTTAGGTGTTCAACTGAGCTGTGCAGAATTGTTTCTATCTGGGAGCCAGCAGCTCCCCTCCCTGGCTGGAAAATCACAGCACAGTGTGGAGCTGCACCACTGGGACAATCACTGATGGTGGATTCTTCTCTTCTCTCCATCTCTGTGTCATTGCCTTCATTCATTTACTTCAGGTGCCTATTTGTATTCAGGAAGGCCCATTTTGTTTGCCATTTTACACACTCTCATCGACTTCTCTGCTTGAGACACTGAACAAACAAGCACTTTGCAAGCAGGAGATTGGCTCAGAGGAGGGGGTATAAACCCTCTAAATGGCTTGTTCTACCATGACAGGTCATGCTCAGTAAATGACAGAGGACATAAATGTGCTCTTGGCAAGATGTCCCCCTGGCGTCTACATGAAGTAATTGTGAACCCTCTTGTTCAAAAGGTCAGTTTCAGAAGCATCACTCGAGTTATCAGACTAATGGAACTGCACTTAATATAGATTCCTCTAAGAGAAATGGCAAGGAGCTTGACGAAGGCTTGTTAAAATGACTAATGAAATGTGGACATTGTTCAAAATGCTTGGAGCAATTTCCAACGTGCAATGGGTGGACTGAAGGGAGAGACACCCTGAACAAGCTGCCATACACACACAGAAAACTTTTTCCAATAATTTTCATTGGAATGGAAGCCTGAAATGAACCAGAAGGTTTTCTTCAGGCAATTCTATAAAGGCTGATTGAGACAGAAGACTGCAAATGAGACATAATGTTCATGCTGTGTTGATTTGCAAAATGAGATTATAATGTGTTAAGAAACATATAATTAGAAATGTGGGGACAAATGACAGGACTTAATGTTTTCCACATTTTTGAACCATTGGACAGTATGTTTTTGTATGTATGATCTCAACATAATTTGTCATTGGAGGATCTGCTGTTTGTCTTGCTGAATATGCATGAAGTGATTATGGTTCGGTTTAAACATCACAAACAAATGTCTGTGTTTTAATGAAATTGTTGCAGACTTTTTCTTTTATTAAACCAAATCAAAAAGTGTTTTTCTAACCTTTACCAAGTGCTGCCAGTCCTGAACCTAACCATGACAAGTTAAACATTACTTAATCTTGGAATATGGACATTGTCAGAGATCAGCCAAAAAAAGTCAGCTTGTCTCAAGGATCTTTATCTGCAGCATTAAATGTCTTCATCAAATCCCTAAAAGGGATGTAGTGGCCATCAAGTCCTCAAATTTCTATCATCCTCCTACATCTGAAATATCTTCTTTTTTTTTTTTCCTCAAAAAGGAATGATGAATGTAAAACTGTTCAAAAAGCTAATGCTTCAAATTATATATATATATATATATATATATATGTATATATATATATATATATATATATATATATATATATATATATATATATATGTGTGTGTGTCAGTGGCGATTTCTCATAAAAAAATCGCCACTGACACACACACACATATATATATATATATATATATATATATATATATATATATATATATATATATATATGTGTGTGTGTCAGTGGCGATTTCTCATAGACTGCAAGGGAAGCCCGGCTTCCCCTAAAATTACGAAAATTAAATGGTTAAATATGTTCGGTTGTGTTTACATTTTATTGACTACAAATGTGTTAGAACACGTTCATCTCACAGACGAGTTCATTCAGAACCAGCTTTATCACAAATCAACGGACACGATGTTGTTCACGTCTCCTCCATTCCCGTTGCGCTGTTTTCTCATTCGGTCTCTGCTCAGTGCATTTGTCCGTAGACGCCGGGCGTCTCTGGGCTTCAATGGGACTGAGTGGAACAGTTTTTTTCATTGCCTCAAAACTGGACGGTAATTGGATAAATGTCATGATGTTGTCCCGCCCCTGGACGCCCAGCGTCTCTGGGGGTGAATGGAGCTGTGGGCGGAGCTCGGCCGGGCTGGACGCCAGAATCCCACGTGCTGATTGGAGGATCAGTCGAAAGGCTGAATCCCGTTTGATTGACAGCTATTTTGAGAACTACTCCTTCACTGACACAGTTCAGTTTAATACCGCCGCGCATTCTGCTGTGAAATCAAGAGAGAAACCACTACGGAATTACATGTTCATTTCTTGCACTGTAAATAAAACACACTCATTGTACTTCCTTGTTTCAATTTAACATAATTTCAGCATTTTCTTGTTTCAGTTACATAATTTAAACATTTCTTGTTCGAGTTTAATATCGTTTTGTAGATAGTTAAATCAATCATACTGTCGGCTAGGTCAGAGTGAAAGGAGCATCTGTAGTTTAAAAAGGCTGAAGTCTTACACCCACAACACACTGGGCCAAAGCCGTCTGAGCAGCCCAGCTCTGATGGACATTCAGAGGACACTGGTCCAGTCCCTGGAAAAGACGCCTACTTGGTACGATAAGGTCACTGAGCATTTTCTTAAAAAGGAACAGAGGGCTGAATTTATGTTTAAATAACTTGACTTTTTTTTTTTTTTGATGTAAGCCGACAATGAGCTTCCCCTGTCTGAAAGACGAGCAGCCACCACTGATATATATATATATATATATATATATATATATATATATATATATATATGTATATATATATGTGTGTGTGTGTGTGTGTGTGTATTAGGGTTGGGCGAGTTAACGCGGTATTACCGCGTTAATGCATTCATTAAATAACGCCGACATTTTTTTTTTTATCTCCCGTTAATGCCGTTCTGCCTTTCAACCAAGTCTTAGTTCATTTATACGCTTGGACTCTTATTTTGAAACTCACGCTTTTATTTTGGCGCTTCACATGCACCAAGCGTAGTGCCACAGAGGAGAAAAGTGAGTGAACTTTCCAAGTAATGCTGAATCAAACTTTGTTTAACTCCTGCAGTTCAATGCCTGTAAATTGTTCTGTGGTTTGCTAAATAATTTCACATGCAAACATACCGTTATAAACATGTTTATGACGTTATTTTGGATGTGTTTATTACAATGTGTTATTAACATGTTTAAGCTAATTTGTTTATGCTAGCAGTCACAGATGGGTTGCTAATTCTTTATGCAGGCTCATGTTAAGTTTATGTAAATTCATTGGTTGTGTTTAGGTATAATATGCCAGCCTTTGAACTAACCTTTACTTATTTACAATGTGATTGTTGTATTAGCAGTTAATTTAAGTTTATAATAATTACATCTATGCATTCTCCGTGAATATGCATATCATTAATAGACATAACTAATTGAATTATTTTGTCTTTATTGTATAGTTTCACTCTGTCAATCTGCATGATGTCAAGTATGTACATTAAAGCTGCAAACTTCAGAGAGGACATATCTTGCACGTCAATTCAGAGTTTAGCTCGCTGTCTAGCTCAGACTAAGTACAGACGTCTTAGCGAGGACAGTACACTCCTATTCTTCTGCTCCTGCATGTGTGCATGTAGCGATTAGCTCGGCAGATAGACAACAGGTTTCCCAAGAAAAGCCGGACGCCCAAAACTTCTGTCCAAATCTTTTACTTGAGACTCACTGTAAAACTGCAACATACATACAAAATATGTCTCAGTTCTGTTCATTACCTTGGTACATTTACATGGCATTATACATGTAAATGAATGGGAAAAAGATTGCTAGCTCGATGCTAACTTGAATGGGAAAATCCATAGACACGCTAATGATTAGCATTTACAGATTAATTTAAGATTTACAACGTCTTTTTATCCAGCAACAAAGGTTCACATCAGAGATATTTAATACTATTCATTCTTACAACATCTGAACATAAAATACTCACAGGCAAACGTTTTTCGGGCCATACAAACAGAGTGAAAGAAACGTGTCTCTTAGTTCCTTCTTATGTCTGAACTGACTACGGGAACACCGCAAGGACAAAACATACATTAGTGCAATTTATTCCAACCACTAGAGGGCCCCCTTTGTTAGCTTTTAACAACTGAACATCACATATTATTGGGCTTATTAGTATTAGTACTTATTAGTGGGCTTAAGACTCCTGTCAATCACTCACAAGCGGAAATAAACTGGTGTGGACATAAACATAGAGAAAAGTACCGGTCTTTTCCATGGACATTTTCATTTTAAATGTCTTCAAATGGTGGGGTTGAGAAAGCCAAAGTTGTTTGGAAGCACTGCAACATGGAATTATTTTTTATCACCTGAGTACTTCAAGTCTGAAATATCACTGAAAGGAAATACACGCTGTTGATGCCAGCAACCCCCCCCCCCCCCCCCCCATATAACTATGCGATTAATCACAGAAATTCACGTGATTAATCGCGATTAAAAAATGTCATCGCTGCCCAGCACCTATATATATATACAGTACAGGCCAAAAGTTTGGACACACCTTCTCATTCTTCGCATTTTCTTTATTTTCATGACTATTTACATTGTAGATTCTCACTGAAGGCATCAAAACTATGAATGAACACATGTGGAATTATGTACTTAACAAAAAAGTGTGAAATAACTGAAAACATCTCTTATATTCTAGTTTCTTCAAAGTAGCCACCCTTAGCTCTGATGACTGCCTTGCACACCCTTGGCATTCTCTTGATGAGCTTCCAGAGGTAGTCACCTGAAATGGTTTCCACTTCATAGCTGTGCCTTGTCAGGGTTACTTAGTGGAATTTCTTGCCTTA